>NC_044325.1:120215630-120836595 GCF_007399415.2 Gopherus evgoodei | reverse complement strand
CTCTGGGTGGCGTGCTCCGGTGGTGGTAGTGGGGTTGCGGGGCTCCGGTCGAAGGAGCGGGGATGTGGGGTTGCGGGGCTCCGGCCGAAGGAGCGGGGATGTGGGGTTGCGGGGCTCCGGCCGGGGGAGCAGGACCACGGGGTTGCGGAGCTCCGACCGGGGCTTGGAGGTTGCAGGGCTCTGTCCGGGAGAGTGGGGCCAAAAGGCAAAATCTGACATTAACATTGTTTCAGTCTCTGTGTTACCTGACATCGTGTATTCAGTATCACCACAGAAGGGAAGGGCTCTGCATAGACGGAAATTTGCCTAGGCTTCAGTAGAAACTGTTCAGTAAAAGTTTTGTGATCTGCTATGCAATCAAGGTGGTTAGAAACTCACTTTTTTTTTTTAAATGAGAGTTGAGATTTCCATGCAGTCACGTGGGCTTTAAGAAAAATACCAGATGTAACCTCCCTCCTCCCGCCCTGCCTCCTCCTTACCATAAGTGAGGCTATGAAACTTACCTGGGCCTGGAGTCCCAGAAGCCGTTGCTGCCCCGTTGCCAGGCAACCCTCTCTGAAGCAGAAAGGCCAGAGAGCCGAACTAAAGCAGCTGCCTAGATGTCCCAGAAAACGGGAGCTCTGGTTGGGTTTTGACCCCAGATGGCTGAGGAGAGGAGACAGTCACTCCTCTTGAGGTGTCAGTTGGAAGGGAAGAGGAGGGAGCATCCAGCTCCCTTCACGGAGTGACTGGTTTGAGAGTTTTCCCACTCCTCAGTTGGGAAACTCCGTTGAGTTGGGTTCCCAGTGGGCCTACCACACCACTCCAAAGGGAGTGACTGCCTGACGGACAGTTCAGCTGCCTCAGCCCATAGCCAGGTTGCTGACAGTTACTTAAGCCAGGAGGAAAAGTAGAAAGCTTATAGCTAAGCTTGTTGCCCCAGCGTGAGGCCTGGTCAGGGGCGGCTCCAGGCACCAGCACGCCAAGCGCGTGCTTGGGGCGGCAAGCCACTGGGGGCGCTCTGCCTGTTGTTGCAAGGGCGGCAGGCAGGCTGCCTTCGGCGGCTTGCCTGCGGAGGGTCCGCTGGTCCTGCTTCGGCGGACCTCCTGGAGGCGTGCCTGTGGAGGGTCTGCTGAAGGCAGCCTGCCTGCTGTGCTTGGGGCAGCAAAATGCCTAGAGCCACCCATGGGCCTGGTCTACAATACAGAGTTAGGCCAACATAAACCACCTTGCATCAACCTAACTATGGAAGTGTTGACACTTAAATTTCGTTCCTGTCAACATAACTGCCCGACTACACTGACTTACTAATTCCATCTCCACGAGCAGCATAGCGTCAAGGTCGACATAGGTGGATGCAGCGTCAGTGAAGACACTGCATTGCTTATGTTGCCTGTTACTGGCTTTCAGGAGCCTTCCCACAATGCCCCACTGGGGAAGTATAATTTATACAAGCGCTTCTGATGATGCCACACAGCACTGACACAAGGGGCTAAGTGTTGGCACACACAAGCGATGTAATCACTGCAGCTAGGGTTACCATATTTCAAGTTCCCAAATGACACTGCCAGGGGGAGGGGGAGCTAGAGCAGTGGGGGTACCATGCCACCCTTACTTTTGTGCTGCTGCTGGTGGCGGTGCCGTGTTAGTATTGTTCAAGTAGGTATTAGACCTATAAGGATGTGTTTAGTGGTTAGACTTTATTAAATGCTTGTGAGCTGCTGCATGCACTAATCTCCATATACTATATTGTATGATAGTATTTGAGCAGTTGTATTGCAAACCTGTGTGACAATGTAAATCACCAGACAGGAGAGAAACATTAACTAGTGTAAAGTACTAATCTGCAACAGAAGATGTTATGTCCTGCCCAACAGGAAAGGCCCATCAACACCAGATGGACTATTGTGGGACATGAAAGAGGACAAAAGACTCAGTTGTCCTGTTCTCTTCACCCCATGAAGATGAGTTATGCAACTGAATTCCTCCCATTAGCTCAGGCTGAAGAAATATAAAAACCTCCAATAGAAGGAACTGATTATCTCTGTGCTGCTTAGACTCTGGTGGTCAAGGTTTTCTAGGCATAAGCAAGAGGTCCCCAGCTGCTTAGCCTGGCGTAGCCCTAAAGGACACATACTGCTTGCTGAACATAGGAACTTCTATTACCTTTTGAAACTTAAGGGTTTTTTAACTCATTTGTTTATCTGCTTTAATGTTGTAAATAACTTGGCCCAAAGAGTAGAGTTAACCCTTGCAATACCAGTGCAGGGCAAGCACGCCCCAACACAGTGGGTCTTAACTACAGCTAGTCCAGAAATTTTCATTGAAACAGTTCTCCCCAGGAAAACAGCTGTTTTGACAAAGCCTAAATTTTTTGTGTCTCAATTTAGTATCAATTTTAAATAAATTCCATTTTGGAAAAAAAATGGGGAAAAAATCCCCCATTTTGACATTTTTGGAACAAAATGTTTTGATTTTTTCATTTTGAAACGACTTTGTTTTGACATTTACTTTATTTTAAAAAAAAGAATAAATTTTAATAAGGGTTGAAATTGAAACAATATGTATCAATTGATCCAAAACTATTTTTTTTATTTTGTTTTAAAGGAAATTTTGGCATTTCATTCCTTTTTGGGACAAAGAAAAAAAATGAATTTTTTTTGTAGACAGAAAATCCATTTTCCATCCAACTCTAGTCTTGACCCACATGCTTCAGAATACCAGTTGGAGTCAGATAGTAATTTCGCCAAGGACATAATCTTGCAGCATCAGCACAATCTGGAGAGTTTATGCTTGTTGCATGTTCAAATTTAATAATGAAAATATTAATAACACAAGATGTCAGACAGCTGGTTCATTTGCAATTCAGTCAAAGATTATTAGTAAAAGATTAATACAGCCTGATACAGAATACAGAAAGGAATACATATGTTACCAATCTGATCACTGGAGAAGTGACAGCTGCTCAATGCACTTCTGACTTAACTCCCTAAAACTCTTTCCTTATATATAGCTTGGGACAAAGAAATTCCATTCCCATGACTGATTTAACTGCGAGTTCTATCTTGGATGCCTCAATTTACCTCATTTATAAGACTTCTGTGACTGATTCATTATTACCTAAACCACTTGTGACAATAAGTGGTTCTTATTGACCTAAAATAATGCACCACTGGTTGATGTTTATCAATCACAAATACTTGTGTAATAACAAACATCCCTTGTCAATCACCAGTGGTCCCTCTCTGGACATGGGAATGCAATTCTTCACAGGTCAACAGGGTCAGAGGAAAGGATTATACACATTCCATTACTGATTACAAACATTCATTCCTTTGGTCCCTCACTAAGGTTCAACCTAAGTACAAAGAACTTTTCAGTTTGATAAGTACTGAGCACTAGATTTGTAGATACAAAACACTTTGGTTTATACCCCAAAAAAGATTTTGATTAACAGATATAAAATAATATGTATAAAAATATATAAAAAAATTGTAGCAGTTTTAGTATCTACTAACATGCTTCACTCTGAAGTCTCCAGCATTGAGACCCCAGACTAGATGAGATTACAATATCCTTTCTCATCTTTGGCTCTTCTGCCATTTCTTGTAGATCACTTTCTCCTCAGATAGACCTCCCCATTTCTCTGGCAGGCACACAGGTGGCGGACACCAAATTGATGGTCTTCTGAATAATGCAGATTGGGGGGTAGGACCTCACATTCACATTCCTCCCTCCACTCCATCGGAGCACTGGCTCGTACCTCGGACTCAGATCCTGCCCTTCTATGAGAGCGGTTAGGTCAGGGAGCAAACTCAAAGTCCACCTGAGATTTTTTTTCCCCCAAATTCTTCTGTTGGAAGCACAATTCAGCCCTATAGATGCACTGATTGTAGGAATGGGCCCAGGGGTGAAGAGGAGGAATGGGGCCAGGGGGTGAAGGAAGCACATAACTAGCTTTGCTAGGATACTAACTAAAGCAAGGGATCTCAAACTGGGGGTCGGGATCCCTCAGGGGGGTCATGAGATTATTACATGGGAGGTCGCAAGCTGTCAGTCTCCACCCCAAACCCCGCTTTGCCTTCAGTATTTATAATGGTGTTAAATATATTAAAAAAATGTTTTAAATTCATAAAGTGGGGGGAGTCTCACTTAGAGGCTTGCTATGTGAAAGGGGTCACCTTGTACAAACGTTTGAGAATCACTGGAATAAAGGCACCGGAGTGCCCAATGCTTCTGCTTGCAAGGGGTGTGTCAGAGTCTGGTGCATTCACTTATTTAGGACTCAGCCCAATTCTCCCCAGCCTGACCCAAAGGGAGAGGGAGAAGGGAAACTCCCCACACTTTCAGCACAACTGCTGCTTTTGTACTGGGGCCCTGGAACTGGCCACAGGAGGCCTGGGTGTGGGGGGAACTGAGTGTGTGTGGACAGAATGTGCTGCTGCCAATCACTATAAGGCCTTTTATTTTTAATCAGATTAACACCCGCGTGCCTTTCCCAGGCACCCCCTAGGCTCTAGGCAGGACCCCTGCACTCACCCAGGCCCCTGGTCTGCGAAGCCCGGGTAGTTTTCCCACTCCAGTTCCAGTCCTAAAAAGCTCAGCCGTCCAGCTGGGCCCTGGCTAGAGCACCTGGCTGTGGGCATCAGTGACCAGAACAAAAAGGGAATTAACACAAATGAAGCATCCCCAAGATGGGTTAAGGGCTCTTGTTCTTCAGAAGGTGCTCACCAGGCTGGGGCCCTAAACTGATGAGTTCACAAGAAAACCGAGAGAAATAGTTCCCTCTCATGGTGAATTCACATCGAGCAGGGTCAGCCCACCCTTCCTTCCAGGAGGAGCTGCTGGGCAGCAGTTGCATAAAAAACTCCTGCCTTCACTCTCTCTCTCTCACACACACACACACACACACACACACCTCGCCTTGCAGGAGCTGCGGACTGCTCCCCTCCCCACTCTGCAACCAACTCAGTTGGGTTTCTCCCATTTAAGCACCCCCTACTCTGACATCTATCAGAGGTGGGGCGGGGCCAACTGGTTCCACAGTGCGTTACCCCATCACACAGATCAAGTTAAACATTTTGTCCCCTTTACACCTCTCTCTTCCCCACAGGGCAGATCGCTGCAGTGAAAAGAGCAGGCTGGAGTCTCTGCAGATGGCTTTAGTGTGTAAATACTGCCCCGGGCGAACATTATTGCTGGGTTGATACAGACACATAAAACTGGGCCAAGGCACAGAGTTTGAATCCAAATCTAAATGTCCCAAAGCATGGGGAGCGGGGGGGGGGGGGTGTGTGTGAGGGGGATTTGGAACCCATGTTTTGATTGGCCCATTGTAGAAATGGGGGCCAATGGCAAAGCTTGGATCCCAACTCCCCCAAAGAGTGGGTGGTCTTGGTCCATCTCTAGGAACAAAGTGAGGTAGACTGGAGCCTCCTCTGACCTCATCATCTATTACTCTCCATGTCAGGCACTGCAGAGAGGGAGGGTCACAACAGCAGTGAATGTGGATGATTTTCAGTGCAAGAAACCCAAAAAAGGTAAACAGCTGGATCAGGCTGGAAGAGGAACAAGTAAGTAGTGGCTGATTCCATGGCCACAGTGCATGAAGCAGAGAAGTGGGGGCCTGCGCAGATTTGAAATGAGGGTGACCACATAACTAGCATCAAAGCTACAATGGTGTTATTCATGAGTCAATTTTTGAACTCATGACCTGTTGTGAATTTCCATCATAGCATGAACAGCCAGCAGGGGGTCATTGGCTCGCCATTTGAGTTATCTACCAATCCCCTCTCTGAATGCCTGGCTGGTGTCAGTCCCAGGAATTTCATTAAACGGATGCTGTTAAGGTCTCCAAAAGTAAACGAAAAGGACCGCAGCAATAGCAACTACCACCAGCAGTGACCCGATGATGTTTAACACCTTGGCGGTGGTGCCATAGCTCCGAGCACCTTCCAGGTCCCCTAGCACTTTCCGATCTCGAGCCTGGAAAAGAAAACAGGAGCATGTGAAAAATCAGAGCAGTCAAGAGGGTGGGAGAATTTTTATTAATGGCTTAACCCCTTCTGGGCCAAGCTAAAGCACCCACAGCCCATGCACCTTCTTACTGAGCTATAGAGAACACCCTGACTTCTGCAGCAGAAAGAGAAGAAGCCAGAGTTCAAAGGGAGCTAGTTCAGATGTTTATTCATGAGGTTTCACTAGGATTGTAGAAAATACAAGTGATGGTTTTGCAAAATAGCCAGGATTTCAAAAAGCACTGCTTGTGCAGAGCATTCCATCATGCAGTTTATGGCCTTTTGTAAATATGAAGCTCGTTTGCATAATGATCATTTGTATAACATTGCTTGTTTGCATGTTGGTCCCACCCATCAGTGCTAGATCCTTGATTCACTATTGTTTTGTTTTACAGTGCCATCTTTAACTAAAAAGGAAACAAAGGGAGGGGTGGAAGTTTAAATAAGCAACAAAAACCATGACCACAAGATGGTGCTATAGCCTAACAGCATTGATGCATGAAATAGTTAATATGGAACTAAGCAGGCAATTTTCATTTGAGCAACCACATCTGTTGACTATATACTTATATGGTCATGGGAGGATTAAGAAACTGTTGATTAAGTTAAAAGCCACAAGTGCCCTGATTTGAGAAAGGATGTGGATGTCCAAGGTAAAAGCTGCCCTCAAAAGAACTTGCTCCTAAAATTGAGCAGCGTGTAGCTAGAAAGCTTGTCTCTTTCACCAACAGAATGTGAGGCACCATTCCCACTGCTTACCCCCCCCGCCCCTCTCTCTCTCACACACACACACACACACACACCCCAGAGGCAATGCAGGGAGCACTGAACAAGTGCCCCAGACACACCAGGTCCTTCCCTGACCCTCTAATGGTGAGGGGGGAGAGAGGGAAGCGCCACTTCACCAAACCACATCATCACACGCTGCCAGCTGCTGTGGCATAGTCTTCACACTTCATTGCATCACAGCACAACACAAGCGCCGCACTCTCGGGGGGTGCACCATAACTAGACAACTCTGCCCACTGATTTGAGTGGCTTTGCAGCCTCTCGGAGGATCACTGCCCACAGAACCATAGACCCACAGGGTTAAGAAGGGGGTGCAGAGATCTAGTCTAACCCATCCAAGTGGGCAGGCGCTCCAGCCTCTTTTTGAAAACCTCCACGGCAAGAGGTCCTTCTGCTGGAAAGCTCCATGCAGCCCCTAAATACCCCAACATCCAATAGGACCTCAAGTTCCACGCTCAGGCTCACCCTGCTGCAGTTAGTTGGATGCTCACAGACAACCGGCTCTGCAGCAAACTCCTAACCCTAAACGCCCACACACAGCCCGGGCCAAGGACTGCTGATAGCAGGAGCAGAACAGGACAGCCCACAGGGTGGATTCCTGCCTTGGGACTTGGCGGTGGGGGTAGGGAGGGGGCTGGGAGGATAAAAAAAAGCCAGAGTCAGGGCTGTGGAGGAGGGGAAAATAAACTTCCAGGAGAGAGAAGAGACCGGGGGCTCCGAGAAGAATGGAGAAGGGTTAGAGAGCGGGAATGCATGGGCCACCAGCTCTGGGGACATCGGATCCGGGCGGGCTGATCCAGGCGCTGGGGACACCGGTGTGTGTGTGTGTGTGTGTGTGTGTGTGTGTGTGTGTGTGTGTGTGTGTGTGTGTGTGTGTGTGTGTGTGTGTGTGTGTGTGTGTGTAACCAGGCGCTAAAGGCATCGGGGGATCCAGGAGCTAGAGGCACCGGGAGACCTTGGGGCGGGGGGGGGAATCTGGGCGCTAGAGTCATCGGGGGATGCTGGCGCTAGGGCACCGGGGGACCTGGAGGGAACCGGGCACTGGGGGATCCGGACGCTCCGGGGGCGGGGGGGAGAAGATGCGGGCGCTAGAGGCATCGGGGGATCCGGGCGCTAGCGGCACCGAGGAGGAGGAACTGGGCGCTGAGGGCACCAGGAGACCTGGGCGGTGGGGGGGGGGGGAATCCGGGCGCTGGGGGCACCGAGGGATCCGGGGGGGACCCAGGCACTGGGGGCACCGGGAGATCGGGGGGGGGAACCGGGCGCTAGGGGCACCGGGGGATCCGGGGGGGGGAACCGGGCGCTGGAGGCACCGAGGGATTCCGGCGCTGGGGGCACCGGGGGATCGGGGGGCGGGGATCTGGGGCGGGAGGCGCCGAGGGTCCGGCCCGACTCTCACCTTGATAGAGAAGATGAGCGCGGGAAAGCCCAGGCAGCCCAGGCAGGCGAGCTTCTGGCACAGCAGGACGTTGAAGATGGACCAGAGCACGAAGTCGCGCGGCTGCTCGGCCGGGAAGCCCTGCTGGGCGCCGGGGTAGGGGGGAGGCAGGCCCTGGGGCTGCAGGTCGATGCTCACGCTCTGCTCCTTGCACGCCATGGCCGCGCGGTGCGGGTGTGAGCGCGGCGGGGAGCGGCCAAGTCTGGAGCGGGGCGGGCGGAGACAGGAAACGTGACTCGGGAAATGAAACCGCCCCTCGGCCCCAGCCAGCAGCCACCCCCGCCCCAGCACAAACTCCCTGCCCCCTCCCCGCATAGAGCCGCCACCGTGCCCCCCAACAGCCCCCGCGCAGAGCCACCACCCTACCCTCCAGACCGCCCCACAGAGCCACCCCTCCTGCCCCCCAACAGCCCGCGCGCAGAGCCACCACCCTACCCTCCAGACCCCCCCACAGAGCCACCCCTCCTGCCCCCAACAGCCCCCGCACAGAGCCACCACCCTACCCTCCAGCCCCCCCCACAGAGCCACCCCTCCTGCCCCCCAACAGCCCCCGCACAGAGCCACCACCCTACCCTCCAGACCCCCCCACAGAGCCACCCCTCCTGCCCCCCAACAGCCCCCGCACAGAGCCACCACCCTACCCTCCAGACCCCCCGCACAGAGCCACCCCTCCTGCCCCCCAACAGCGCCCGCACAGAGCCACCACCCTACCCTCCAGACCCCCCCACAGAGCCACCCCTCCTGCCCCCCAACAGCCCCCGCATAGAGCCACCACCCTACCCTCCAGACCCCCCCACAGAGCCACCCCTCCTGCCCCCAACACCCCCCCCGCACAGAGCCACCACCCTGTCCGACAGCACCCCCCCGCACAGAGCCACCCCTCCTGCCCCCAATACACGCCGCACAGAGCCACCCCTCCTGCCCCCAACACCCCCCCCGCACAGAGCCACCACCCTGTCCGACAGAACCCCCCTGCACAGAGCCACCCCTCCTGCCCCCCAATACCCGCTGCACAGAGCCACCCCTCCTGGCCCCAACACCCCCCCCTGCACAGAGCCACCACCTGTCCGACAAAGCCACCCCTCCTGCCCCCCAACAGCCCCCGCACAGAGCCACCACCCTACCCTCCAGACCCCCCCCACAGAGCCACCCCTCCTGCCCCCAACACCCCCCCCGCACAGAGCCACCACCCTGTCCGACAGAACCCCCCCGCACAGAGCCACCCCTCCTGCCCCCCAACACCCCCCCGGACAAAGCCACCACCCTACCTTCCAGAACCCCCCACAGAACCACCGCCTCCTGCCCCCCAACACCTCTGCACAGAGCCACCACCCTGCCCGACAGAACCCCCGCACACCGAACCACCCCTCCTGCCCCCAATACCCCCCGCACAGAGCCACCCCCTCCTGCCCCAGCACCCCCCGCACAGAGCCACCCCCTCCTGCCCCCAACACCCCCCCGGACAAAGCCACCACCCTACCCTCCAGAACCCCCCACAGAACCACCCCCTCCTGCCCCCCAACACCTCTGCACAGAGCCACCACCCTGCCCGACAGAACCCCCGCACACCGAACCACCCCTCCTGCCCCCCAATACTCCCCGCACAGAGCCACCCCCTCCTGCCCCCAACACCACCCCACACAGAGCCACCACCCTGCCTGACAGAACTCCCCCACAGAACCATCCCCTCCTGCCCCCAACATACCCCCACCCAGAGCCACCCCACTGTCCCCCACCCCCCTGCCTATAGCCATCCCCTCCTGCCCCCCACACACCCCTGCCCACAGCCACCACCCTGCCCTCCAGAACCCCCCCACAGAACCACCCCCTCCTGCCCCCAACACCCCCCACAGAGCCACCACTCTGTCCCCCAGAACCTCCCAGCAGAGAGCCACCCCCTTCCCCCAACACCCCCCAGCACAAAGCCACTGCCCTGCTCCTCAGAAACTCCCCGCAGAGAGCCACCCCCTCCTGCCCCCAACACCCCCCCTGCACAGAGCCACCCCTGTCCCCCAGAAGCCCCCTGCACAGAGCCACCCACTCCTGCCCCCCAACACTCCCCCCACACAGTCACCCCCTGCACCCCACCTTGCCCCCCAGGACTCCTCCACACAGAGCCACCCTCTGTCCCCCAACACCTCCCCCACACAGTCACCCTCTTCTGCCTACCAACATCTCCTCCTGCACAGAGCCTCCACCTCCTACCCCCCAACACCTCCCCACAGACAGACATTCCCTCCTGCCCCCAACAACCCCCCCACAGTCACCCCCTTCTGCCCCCAACACCTCCTCCTCCATAGAGCCACTGCCTCCTGCCCCCAACACCTCCCTCACACAGTCGCCCCCTTCTGCCCACCAACACCTCCCCCTGCACAGAGCCTCCACCTCCTACCCCCCAACACCTCCCCACAGACAGACATTCCCTCCTGCCCCCAACAACCCCCCCACAGTCACCCCCTTCTGCCCCCAACACCTCCCCCTCCATAGAGCCACTGCCTCCTGCCCCCCAACACCTCCCTCACACAGAGTCGCCCCCTTCTGCCCACCAACACCTCCCCCTGCACAGAGCCACCACCTCCTGCCCCCAACACCTCCCCCACAGTCACCCCCTTCTGCCCACCAACACCTCCCCCTGCACAGAGCCTCCACCTCCTACCCCCCAACACCTCCCCACAGACAGACATTCCCTCCTGCCCCCAACAACCCCCCCACAGTCACCCCCTTCTGCCCCCAACACCTCCCCCTCCATAGAGCCACTGCCTCCTGCCCCCCAACACCTCCCTCACACAGAGTCGCCCCCTTCTGCCCACCAACACCTCCCCCTGCACAGAGCCACCACCTCCTGCCCCCAACACCTCCCCCACAGTCACCCCCTTCTGCCCACCAACACCTCCCCCTGCACAGAGCCACCACCTCCTGCCCCCAACACCTCCCCCACAGTCACCCCCTTCTGCCCACCAACACCTCCCCCTGCACAGAGCCACCGCCTCCTGCCCCCAATACCTCCCCACACACAGAGCCACCCCCCTACATATAGCCACCCCCTCCTATCTCTGCTCCAGTATCTCCCCCCACAGCTACCTCCTCCTGCCCCTCCCCCTGCACAGAGCCACCACCTCCTGCCTCTGCCCCAGCACCTCTCTAGGATGAGGTAGCTCCCCTCCTTCCCTCAGGACCAAGCTAGCCTTCCCAAGTGCCCGCTGCCCCAGGGCAAAGCTCCCCATCTCTCCTCAATACCCCACCGTCTGACAGGCCCCTGAGTGATTTAATTCTCACCTCGTGCTATTGAATTAAGTGCACCTCCTTCTCCCCCTCCACACACACCCTCACCACAAATCCCCCCTCAGGTCTTATCCCAGCCTGGCAGAGCCAACAGACTCTGCTGGACTCCTGCCTCCCTCCCCCAAGTCTTCACCCCAAACTCCAAACAGCTGCCATCAGGGGACAATGATAGACAGCCCCAGGTATGGGGCAGCTCAGCCAGCCCCAGGGGGAGATGGAGTCCTGCCTTGGGATAGAGGCCAGTTGGAGGCTCCAGGGGGTGGGGAAACTCAAGGAGCCTTGGCAGGTGGAGCAGAGGAAATAACACACTGCAGAGGGCTGGGGGTTGTAGGGTGGGGGATAGGGCACAAGAGATGTCCAGGGGTGGAGGAACCCGGGTGGGATGGGAGTGATGTGGCAGAGAGCAAGGGGCAGGGATCGGGATGCAGCAACAGGTCCTGGCGCATGGAGGATCTGGTGCAAGCTGGACTGGAGGGATCAGAGCATTTTGGTGGGGCGTGTCTCACCTTGCTGAAGATCAGTGCAGGGCAGCTCACACAGCCCAGGCGAGCATCTCCTGGCACAGCAGGATGTTGCGGAGAGGGACCAAAGCACAAAGTCCAGGAGCTGGAAGCCCCACGCAGGGCCAACGTAGGGGGCAGCCAGGCCTGCTCACAGCCTGCAGCTTAGACTCCATGGCTGGGTCATGCAGGGCCTGAGTGTGGTGGGACTCGGATGGTTCTGGAGGGAAGGGCTGGGGGAGCCCAGGTGGGGTCAGGAAACTAAATTAAGGGCATCACTCCCCAGCCCCCCAAGACAGAGCTGAACCTTCTGCCACCAGGAGGGATCTTCCTCCTCCCTTAGCCAACTAGATCTGCCCCCGCTCCGCCCATCAGATAGGCTGAAAGGAGGGGACAGGTCTTTGGCATCCCGTCCTCACCACCACTTGCCACCCTAACCTCCTTTAGAGACCCCACCCTCCCTGTCTCTCCTTTCTTCCCAGCCTCTCCCCTCCACACATCCCTTCTGCTTCACTCCTTGCTCTACCAGCCTCTCCTACCCCTAGGAAATGTCCGTGCCCTGGAGAGGATACACAGGAGAGACAGCGCTGGCTAAGGAGCTAGCCTTGAACATGCTGAGCGGATTAGTTGTATTACTGTAGCGCTGTGGGACTGTAGTCCTAGGCCAGGACTCTATTTTGCTAGGTGCTGCACACACAGAACTACAAGAAGGTCCCTGCCACAAGAGACTTACAATTTAAGGGGTCTATAGCAGACATGGGCAAACTATGGCCCATGGGCCACATCTGGCCTGTGGGACCCTCCTGCCTGGCCCCTGAGCTCCTGCCTCGGGAGGCTAACCTCCCCTGCTCTTCCCCCTCTCCAGCAACCTCAGCTCACTGTGGCACCAGTGCAATGCTCGGGTGGCAGGGCTGCGAGCTCCTGGGGCAGCACAGCTGCAGAGCCAGGGCCTGACCCGGTGCTCTGAGCTGCGAGGTGGCGTGGCTGCCTGTCCTGGTGTTCTGGGCGGTGCAGCTGTAGTGCTGCCAGCCATCGGTGCTCCAGGCAGCGCGGTAAGAAGGCAGGAAGCAGGGGGAGTTGGATAGAGAGCAGATGAATTTTGGGTGGTGGTCGGGGGAGGAGGTGTGGATAGGGGTCGGTGCGGTCAGAGGGTGAGGAACAGAGGGTTGAATGGGGGCAGGGGTCCATAGGGGGCAGTCAAGAAGGAGAAGGAGGGTTGGATGGGGCAGCGGGGTGCAGTCAGGGGCAGGGGTTCTGGGGGCAGTCAGGGGCAGGGAGAAAGTGGATGGATGGGGCAGGGGTCCTGAGGAGGGGGCAGTCAGGAATGAGAGGAGGGGTTGGATGGGGTGGGAGGGCAGTCAGGGGCCAGGGTTCCAGAAAGGGGTGGTTGGATGGGGCAGGAGTCCTGGGGGGCAGTCAGAAATGAGAAGAGGGGTTGGATGGGGTGGTGAGGGGCAGTCAGGGGCCGGGGAGAAGGGGTGGTTGGATTGGACAGAGGTTCCAGGGAGGCCGTCAGGAATGAGAGGAGGGGTTGGATGGGGCGACTGAGGTCTGGGGGCAGTCAGGGGCGAGGGAGTGGGTGTGTGTGGATGGGGCAGGGGTCCCAGAGGGGCCATCAGGGAACGGGGGGTTGGATGGGGCAGGAGTCTGTGGGGAGCAGACAGAAGGTGGAGGCCAGGCCACAACCCCCTCCCCTAACTAGCCCTCCATACAATTTACAAACCCCGATGCAGTCCTCAGGCCAAAAAGTTTGCCCACCCCTGGTCTAGGGGCCTAACTGCATGAGTGCTGTGTAAAGTGGGACAAAGCACAGGGGTTAATATGTCAGCACAACTCCCACACCACCACCAAGTCACTGACAGCTAGGAGGGAAACAGGAAAAGGCTGACGGCTAGAACACAGTGAGATTTCATCACAATAAGCTTGTAGGATGTTTTCATATTCATGTATGGAGAAAATACTGGGTTAGGGAGAGAGATCACAAATGGTCACTGGATAAAGGTCTGGAAAGCAACCCCCACACTGTGAGGAAATCACTTCCCGTTGCTATTTGACTGGTGGCTCTTCCTGGCCTGCTGAAATAACATTTAGGAACATAGGAATTGTCATATTGAATTAAGCGAATTGTCCACCTCGTTCAGTGTCCTGTTTCTGACACTGGCAGCTGCACTAGAGGAAGTTACAAGGAGATTTGTACTGAGCCGTTGTATGTAATAAGCCACCCACCCCTAGGCAACATTTCTTCCTACCCCAGGCAATTAGGGATATGCCCTGAAGTATTGTTGTATTTCTTACTTGTCTCATTTAATGAGAGTGGGAGTGTTCTAATGGGTAATCCCTCTTCTCATCCTGATAATCTCTTCACCTCAATAACACTTTGGAATCACAGAGTTTAAGGCCAGAAGAGACGACCAGATCATCTAGTCTGACCTCCCCTGTATCACAGGCCACCAACACCACCCAGCACCTGCACACTAAGCCCAGCAACTGCAATTAGATCAGAGAATTATAGCCCACAGAAGACTAGACTATTGTGTGCCAAAAGCAGAAAACAGGAGGCCCAAGGTGTACCAATGGCTGAGGCTCCTGCACTGGCATGGGATTAAGTGAGATACACCCAGATAATCTGGCATGTGACCCACGCCCACCCACTGCAGAGGAAGCTCAAAGAACCCCAAGGTCTCTGCCAATCTGACCTGGGGGAATATTCCTTCCTGACCCTCTGTATGGCGATCATTTCGACCCTGAGCATGTGAGCAAGAACCACCCAGCCAAACACCTCAGAGAGAGTATACTCGGTGCCACCTCAAAACCCTGGCCCAACAGCTGAAGTATGACCTATAGGAACATAGGACATAAACCAGAAGTGAGCCCCAGGGCTCTTGTGGCAGCATGTTCCATAGGTTAACGGTGTGCAGCAAAAATACTTCCAGATCAATGGAAAACGGGGAGAAAGCAGATCACTTTTTTAAAGGTATCAGAATGTGCCTCAAACATGTGCAACCAGTTGTGTGGAAAACAAACCCCCAAATTCTTCTTGAGCAGAGGGAAATACATGGGGGTGGGGGGAATCCAGAACTCTTAGGCCATGTGTTGAGCAGCCAGATGAGACATGGCACTGAAGTGGAAATGGAACGCACCTCTTACCATTACAAGAGTGTGTGGGCAGGAGTTGGGATGGAAAAGCCTGCCCAAGCCAAGATCTCCACAGCCGAATGCCAGTTTAGTTAATGTTCATCTGGTTGGAGAGAACAAGACCAGCCCCAAAGAACTGTTAGAAGAAAAACTGTGGCTATGTAATGGTCTCTCCCTCTTGGGTCCAGAGGGAGAGTAGTACTGGAGAGCAGTCAGGAAAGTAACTCAAATACTTTCCTTATGGACTGTTTTTTTTCTCTAAATGGAAAACTTATCCTAAATTCTCACTTACTGAGGGACAATCTTCACTCACTGATATATTTTGCTTTCCGCCACCAACTCTCTGTATAACTTTTTTCACGAGTAATGTACCTGAATGTATGGATGCTAGATATCTAAACTGTATTCTTAAATTCATTCACCTGAATTTGGGTTATTGCTGATTATGCACAATATGTATCTTATGACTTTGTATTTGTGGATAATCTAAACACTATACCCAGATGTACACTCTTTTCTCAACCTATGTATTATATCATTTTTTTAACATTAGCTTTAATAAAATTTTTAATCTACCTGGAGCCAGGCATGAGCTTGTAACAAGAATCAGCTTTTATTTCAGAACCCCAAGAACTGAAGGATGTTGGATTTAGGGATTTGGTTTGACCCATTATAGAGGAGGGCCAAACATCAAATTCTAGTCAGCATCCAAGCTCCCCTCGCTTTGGCTGGAGGGTGAGAATCCCTATTTAGCTTTCTGGGAACTGCTGCTGCACAAAGCATCTATTCAAATATTGGGCGATGTTCAATTTAACCTTAACTCGGAATGTCCTGGCTCTTCACTTTGAGAACTGAACCGTTCTTCCAGGATGTTGACAGGCTCCCAGGTGTGACATGCTCTCACCCTTAATTCCAGTTTAAGGAAGTTTTGGTCTGAGAATGTTTCATTTTTCATGAACCACTGGCCGACAGGAGGAATGCAGTCACAGCTGGGTCACTGCTTTCCACCCTCTGCAGAGTTTTGTCCCTCCAAATGTTCTTCTTCCCTTCCCCCTTATATTTCCTTATAGAGTGACTAGACAGCCTAATAAAATCAGGACTGTCCCAATTTTTAGGCATTTGTCCCACATCCCAATCAATGTTTGGTCAAGACACAATTTGTCCCGATATTTCACACTCCTATTTTGTTTTGTTCCACCAGCAGGACTCCGCTTTCTCCCCCACCCCCCTGTCAGCAGGACTCCATTATTATTAATTTTTTCTCTCTCGGCTGGCGGGACTCCATGCTTTTTTTTTTTTTGCTGTGCCGGCAGGACTCCTCCCCCACAATGTGTCCTGGGATTTCCTTCATCCCTCTGGTCACCCTATTTCCTTATGAAATACATGAGGAAAGGAGGGCCATAGTTCTGAGCCATGCTCAATGCGTCTACACTCACTCACTCCAAGTTCACCCTCCAACGCACCAACCCACAGATCTGACAGCTCTGCCGGCTGCCTTCGGCCACAGCTGCTCCTGCAGTGCTCCCACACTCCAGAGAGTTTCCTTTTTGTCACCACCCGTGTAATAGTTGGGCCTACAAACTGACCACACTTGTGAGCTCCACTGTGAAAAGTGAGTTAAAGGTCATTAAACGTCACAGTAAGCCTATAATCATAAAAGCTGGTGGGAAAAGGTGCCAAAGGGAGACAGCCAGACTGAACTAGTTCAAAGGAAAAGGCCTAGGGATGTAATTCAAGGACAGTGCTAAGATCACACCTGGGAAACAAGAGGAGTGTGGAACTGGAAATCAATGCCCTAATATTGGCAGGTCAGACATCCGACTGAACTGGTGGATAGAATGAGGGGTTGGATGATCCCACCAACCACACCCCTTTGGGGTCCTCCCAATGAGACTAGGGGGAGGGGCATTGAATAGAGGTGAAGCGAGCACACTCGCTGATTGAACAAAGGGGAAGGTGCGGGGTTCATCAAGACAGCTGCCACCCCCACCATTTCCTGGTTCCTAGCCTGACACCCTTGTTCCAGTCTCATCATCATTCTGAGTCGTTCTGACCAGAGCAGGCCAGAGATAAGGGACCCAGCTGACACCACCACCTCCATGGACTTTGGCTAAATCCCATCCCCCACCTGGGTGTGAGACTTTGTCTTCCTCCTTCCTCCCACATGTCCTTTTCCTTCCCTACCGTATGTCTTCTCTTGCCAATCCCTCTCCTTTTTCCTTCTGTCTAATGGAAGTCTGGCTTAGCTGGCCAAGATGGCCTATTGACAACATTGCTGTAAGCTTGGCATCAGAAAGAGGCCATTAAATGCAGTACCCTGAACAGCTGGTTAAGGTAGAAGTTTGCCAAGTCTCAGAGAGGCTACTGAGACCACGTGCTCTGTTTTTCTAGCAGTGAGGTTGCAAGTGAAATATCAACACCAGCAACAGGAGCTGCATTTTCTACTACCATTGCTGTTCTTCTCTTTCCCCTTGTGTGGGTCTTGTTTTGTCGTGAAGCAAACAGGATCCGACACCAGCCCACCTCAGCTAACTCTCTCGCTCCCCCCACACACACATGACGGCTATTACCACTGTTCTAAGAGAATGTCAGATGAGGGCTGAGGAGAGGGTTGGGGGTGTCCAGAAGACTCTCTCCTGCTAAAGGGAACAAGGGATGTTAGGATGAAAGCCTTAATTAATGCTTTACATTTTAACTGTTTGTCCTTTTGCTGCATTGTCAATAAAGCATTAAAAGACTGTTTAAGTGTGCAGACATGGTGCCAAGCCGGCTGTGGTCTATGCCAAACCACAAACCTTGTGTTGAGTTAAGACAACTGCGGCTGTGTTAACACCTTAGGGACCTTATGTTCCACCTAAATTATTACAGTCAAGGGGCTGAGTCCTGCGGAGTTACAAGAGAGAGAAGTCAGAGGGTAGATTCATAGATTCATAGATTCTAGGGTCAGAAGGGACCAGTGTGATCATCTAGTCCGACCCCCTGCACAAAGCAGGCCACAGAACCCTACCCATCCACTTCTATAACAAACCCCTAACCTATGCCTGAGTTATTGAAGTCTTCAAATTGTGTTCTGAAGACCTCAAGCTGCAGAGAATCCACCAGCAAGTGACCCATGCCCCACACTGCAGGGGAAGGCGAAAAACCTCCAGGGCCTCTGCCAATCTGCCCTGGAGGAAAATTCCTTCCCGACCCCAAATATGGCGATCAGCTAAACACTGAGCATGTGGGCAAGACTCACCAGCCAGCACTCAGGAAAGAATTCTCTGCAGTAACTCAGATCCCATCCCATCCAACATCCCATCACCAACTACTGGGCATACTTATCTGGCGATAATCAAAGATCAGTTGCCAAAATTAGGCTCTCCCATCATACCATCCCTTCCATAAACTTATCAAGCTTAATCTTAAAGCCAGATATGTCTTTTGCCCCCACTACTCCCCTTGGAAGGCTGTTCCAGAACTTCACTCCTCTAATGGTTAGAAACCTTCATCTAATTTCAAGTCTAAACTTCCTAGTGTCCAGTTTATACCCATTTGTTCTTGTGTCTACACTGGTACTAAGCTTAAATAATTCCTCTCCCTCCCTAATATTAATCCCTCTGATATATTTATAAAGAGCAAGCATATCCCCCCTCAGCCTTCTTTTGGCTAGACTAAACAAGCCAAACTCTTTGAGTCTCCTTTCATATGACAGGTTTTCCATTCCTCGGATCATCCTAGTAGCCCGTCTCTGAACCTGTTCCAGTTTGAATTCATCCTTCTTAAACATTGGAGACCAGAACTGCACAGAGTATTCCAGGTGGGGTCTCACCAGCGCCTTATATAACGGTACTAACACCTCCTTATCTTTGCTGGAAATATCTCGCCTAATGCATCCTAAAACCGCATTAGCTTTTTTAACAGCCATATCACATTGGCGGCTCATAGTCATCCTGTGATCTACCAATACCCCAAGGTCCTTCTCCTCCTCTGTTGCTTCCAACTGATGTGTCCTCAATCTATATCTAAAGTTCTTATTATTAATCCCTAAGTGCATGACCTTGCACTTTTCACTATTAAATTTCATCCTATTACTATTACTCCAGTTTACAAGGTCGTCCAGATCTTCCTGTATGATATCCCGGTCCTTCTCCGTGTTAGCAATACCCCCCAGCTTTGTGTCATCCACGAACTTTATTAGCACATTCCCGCTTTTTGTGCCAAGGTCGGTAATAAAAAGGTTAAATAAAATTGGTCCCAGAACCGATCCTTGAGGAACTCCACTAGTAACCTCCTTCCAGTCTGACAGTTCACCCTTCAGTATGACCCATTGTAGTCTCCCCTTAAAGGAGAGGGATTGGGATTGTGATGCTCCCCAGGGATACCCAGCATTGTGAGTGAGGTGACCATATATCGCATTTGTACCAGAACAGCCCCTTTAAGCCCTACTCCAGCAATCCCCATGTTTTTAGCAAAAGTGGGTATTTGTCCTGTTTGCTCTTGCCAACTGATCAAATGCTCACTTTTGTCAAGAAAGTAGAGTGCAGATGAACGTGCTGAGGGCAGTGGGGGCAAGTGGCAATGCCAGCCCTGTGCAGGGGGGGGGGGAAGGCAGGGCTCACACAAGCAACAATGCCTGCCCCAGCCTCGCATGCAAGGGCCAAGCAGAGCTTGGACAAGCAGCGACCCTAGCCCCACGTTGTGGTGGGGGAGCAGGGCTCAGGCAAGCCCTGCATGAGGAGGAGGGGGCCGAGGGCTAGCTCCATGTGGTGTCCCGTTTTTCTGTTGAGAAATATGTTCACCCTAGTTGTGAGGCAACTCACCACCACCTGTCCTTAGCATGAGAAAGTCTTGTCTGTGCATCAGCTCCCAGACACCACAAGTATGACCTGCCAGGCTGCCACAGACCTTGAGCTCTCTGTGCAGGCTACCAATAGACACACACCAACCCCTGCATCTTCAGAGTGCTCCCTGCAATGCCCGGGCCCTTCACTGCACACACACAGAAATATGAGGGTTGCCGTCCCCCAGGGGACCGTACACACCAGCCTAAATTATTTCAACTCAGGATCTCCTCCGCTTAATACCACAGCGCTGAAATACGTGGGGAGTGAAAATAAGATGACATTTACTAAAGATCAGAGGTTCAAGTGAATAGTGAGTAAGGACAATGGAAACAGAATGGTTATATGTAAAACAGAACTATTACAGGCCTCCTAGAGTCTAAACTAAACAGGCTGAACCCATGACCTGCTCTACACTACGTGTTTATACCAAATTTAGCAGAGTTAAACTGATTTAACCCTGCATCCGTCCACACAATGAAGTCCTTTATATCGATATAAAGGGCTCTTAAAACCGATTTCTGTACTCCTCGCCGACGAGGTGAGTAGCACTGAAATCAGTATTGCCATGTCGGATTAGGGTTAGTGTGGATGCAATTCGACGGGCGGTATCCCACAGTGCACCATTGTGACCGCTCTGGAAAGCCATCTGAACTCGGATGCACTGGCCAGGTAGACAGGAAAAGCCCTGCAAAATTTTGAATTTCATTTCCTGTTTGCCCAGTGTGGAGAGCTCACCAGCACAGGTGATCACGCAGAGCTCATCAGCACAGGTAACAATGCAGTCTCCCGAGAATCAAAAAAGAGCTCCAGTATGGACCGCACAGGAGGTACTGGATCTGATCACTGTATGGGGAGAGGATTCAATGCTAACAGAACTCTGTTCCAAAAGACAAAATGAAAAAACATTTGAAAAAATTTCCAAGGCCATGATGCAGAAAGGCCACACCAGGGACTCAGTACAGTGCCGTGTGACAGTTAAGGAGCTCAGACAAGCCTATCAGAAAACCAAAGAGGCAAACGGAAGGTCCAGGGCAGGACCGAAAACATGCCGCTTCTACGCTGAGCTGCACGCAATTCTAGGGGGTGTCCGCCACCAGTACCCCACCCCTGTCCGTGGATTCCGAGGTGGGGGTGGTAATCTCAACCATGGCTGAGGATTCTGCGGACGGGGAAGATGAGGAGGAGGAAGAGGAGGATGAGCTTCCAGAGAGCACACAGCACTCCATTCTCCCCAACAGCCAGGACCTTTTTCTCACCCTGACGGAATTACCCTCCCAGTCCTCCCAAACCACTATCCCACACAATGAAGCCATGGAAGGGACCTCTGATGAGTGTACCTTTGTAAATATAAAACATGGTTTAAAAGCAAGCGTTTTTTAATGATTAATTTGCCCTGAGGACTTGGGATGCATTCACAGCCAGTACAGTTATTGGAAAAGTCTGTTAACATGTCTGGGGATGGAGCGGAAATCCTCCAGGGACATCTCCATGAAGCTCTTCTGGAGGTACTCCAAAAGCCTTTGCAGAAGGTTTCTGGGCAGGGCAGCCTTATTCCATCCTCCATGGTAGGACACTTGACCACGCCATGCATGTAGCAAGTAATCTGGTATCATTGCATGACAAAGCCTAGCTGCATATGGTCCTGGGGGTGTTTAGCAGTGATCTTCCATGATACCAGCCACGTGGTGGGGGGAGGGGTAAAGTGATCATTTCAGAGAATTGGATGGGGGGGTGGTTTCTGCTGCTGCATGTTAACAGGAAAGAAGCAGCACTGAACGGGCTTTGCTTGATATTTGGGAAAGGAGGGCACTGTGTACATGAAGGCTGCTGAAGCTGAAAGACAATGGCTTACCATGGCCACATGCAAGCTGAATTCTGCTGCCCGGACTTTTGTCTGTGAGATCTCTAACACCAGAGCTGCAGGCACTCAATATTGAGATGTAAAATGCGAACTTGTAGTGAAATCATATGTTCTATGTAAGGTGAATAATGTTGTTCACCGTGGAAGAGAATAAGCATTGTTCTGTAAAATGTATCTTTTTAAATACTTCTCTCCCTTTTTCCCCACCCCCCTGCAGCTGCAAATTTTTCAAGCCTCCCTACTCCATCCCGAAGGCTATCTCAGATAAGGCAGCAGAAAAAGAAGACGCAAGACAAAATGTTCTCAGAAATCATAGAAGTGACCAGCAATGAAGGAGCTCATCTGAATGAGTGGAAGGACGTGGTATCAAATTACAGGAAAGATGCCAGTGAACGTGAGGAAAGGAGGGACGCTCGCGATGAGAGGTGGCAGCAGGAAGATCAGAGGAGGGATGATGCAATGCTGGGGCTGCTGCGTGATCAAACTGACATGCTCTGGCATCTGGTGGAGCTTCAGGAACAGCAGCAGGATCACAGAGTGCCACTGCAGCCCCTGTGTAACCACCCTCACCATGTTCCATATCTTCCTCACCCAGATGTGTAAGAACGCATGGGGGGAGGCTCTGTGCACCCACCCACTCCACCCCCGTGGACAGCCCAACCAAAAGGCTGTCATTATTTTGAAATTTTTTTAGTGGCCTTTTCCTTCCCTCCTATCCTCCTCCCAAACCCCACCGGGGCTACCTTGTTAGTTCTATCCCTCTTTTTATAATGAATTAATAAAGAATACATGATTTTTAAACGATAGTGACTTTATTTCCTTAAGCAAGCTGTAATCGAAGGGGGAGGGTGGGTTGCTTACAGGGAATGAGTCTATCAAGGGTGGGGGGCGGGGTTCATCAAGGAGAAACAAACACAGTCACACGTACCCTGGTCCGTGATGAAACTTGTTTTCAAAGCTTCTCTGATATGCACCGCTTTCTGGTGTGCTCTTCTAATCGCCCTGGTGTCTGGCTGTGTGCAATCAGTGGCCAGGTGATTTGCCTCAGCCTCCCACCCCGTCATAAAGGTCTCCCCCTTACTCTCACAGAGATTGTTATTGCTGCTTGCTGTGTGCTTCACAAAGGGTACATTGGTTTGGCTGAGGTCTGAGCAAGTCAGTAATGTGCACCAGCGCGCCATTAAACGGCCAAATGCACATTCTACCACCATTCTGCACTTGCTCGGCCTGTAGTTGAACAACTCCTGACTACTGTCCAGGCTGCCTGCATATGGCTTCATGAGCCATGGCATCAAGGGGTAGGCTGGTCCCCCAGGATAACTACAGGCATTTCAACATCCCCAACTGTTATTTTCTGGTCTGGGAAGTAAATCCCTTGCTGCAGTCGTTTAAACAGAGTAGTATTCCTGAAGACGCGAGCGTCATGAACCATTCCCAGCCATCCCATGTGGATGTTGGTGAAATGATCCACCAGTGCTTGCAGCAACATTGAAAAGTACCCCTTGCGGTTTATGTACTGGGTGCCCTGGTGCCAAGATAGGGATATGGATTCCATCTATCGCCCCACCACAGTTAGGGAATCCCATTGCAGCAAAGCCATCCACTATGACCTGCACATTTCCCAGAGTCACTACCTTTCGTAGCAGCAGCTTAGTGATTACTTTGGCTACTTGCATCACAGCAGCCCCCACAGTAGATTTGCCCACTCCAAATTGATTCCCGACCTACCAGTAGTTGTCTGGCGTTGCAAGCTTCCAGAGGGCTATTGTCACTCGCTTCTCAACTGTGAGGGCTGCTCTCATCTTGGTATTCTGGCGTTTCAGGGCAGGGGAAAGCAAGTCACAAAGTCCCATGAAAGTGCCCTTACGCATGCGAAAGTTTTGCAGCCACCGGGAATCATCCCAAACCTGCAGAACTATGCGGTCCCACTTGTTTCCCAGGCCCAAAATCGGTGTTCAATGGCTAGAACCTGCCCCATTACCATTAGGATCTCCAAAGTGCAGGGGTTTGAGAGAATTCTGTGTCCATGTCCTCATCACTCTCGTCGCCGCGCTGCCGTAGCCGCCTCCTCCTCACCTGGTTTTGCAGGTCCCGGTTCAGCATAGACTGCACGATAATGCATGAGGTGTTTACAACGTCCATGATTGCTGCCTTGAGCTGAGCAGGGTCCATGTATACTGTGCTATGGTGTTTGCACAGTTCACCCAGGAAAAAAGGCACGAAATGGTTGTCTGCTGCTTTCACGGAGGGAGGGGTGAGGCTTTACCCAGAACCACCCGCGACAATGTTTTTTGCCCCATCAGGCACTGGGATCTCAACCCAGAATTCCAAGGGGCAGGGGAAACTGTGGGAACTATGGGATAGCTATAGGATAGCTACCCATAGTGCAATGCTCCGGAAATCAACACTAGCCTCAGTACATGGATGCACACCGCCAAATTAATGTGCTTAGTGTGGCCGTGTGCACTCGACTTTATACAATCTGTTTTTAAAAAACCGTTTCTGTAAAATTGGAATAATCCCGTAGTGTAGACATACTCCCTGTCTCCAGTAGTTATACTCACCTAAAGCAAACTCCCAGCTTCTCCAGCTGGCATGGTGAGGATCCCTCTTTCATGAGGCAAAAGTGCTCTCCTTTGGCTCCTCTGGGAAAGGAAAAAAAAAGCCTCCCACAATCCCCTATGTAAAATTTCTCTTGGGGACCTCAGGATTTTCTGCAGGCGCACACAGACTTCTAAGGTCTGTATGTTCCTGTGTGTCAGTGGGGCTCTATCTCTGGTGTTTGGCTCTCTGTCTCGTGGGATCTGACAGCTATGGGGCCCTTATGAGAAAACTAGAAAGTTTTCTTGCTCCTCTGGAGTTTAAGGTCTCCAGGAGGAAAGATGTGGGGCTGGCACCAAGCAGGGCTTATGCACCAAGTCCTCTGCAGGACTCTGTTGGTCTCTCCTCTTCCATGTTCCCCACATCCATGCTGCTCCCAAGATCAGCATTAATAGGAGCACTGGTGTTCCCAAGAGCCAGGTGCTACCAGATTAAAAATGGATTGTTGACCCTGGGATGGAGAGTTTGGGGACCAGGATCTGTCAGGTCCTGAAGGAACTCAACTGCCTCTTTTGAAAAGAAGAATAAACCATTTAGAAGAGGAAAAAAACTTTTATTTGAAAATAGTCTCTGCACATTTCTGCCAAGAAGAGCTCTACAAAAATAATTCTCTAAAGAGAAAATTCTGAATAATCATAAGAACAATGCTGACCCTCCCTAACAACTGCAGGATCTCAGAGGGCTTTGAAAGCCAGACATTCTGCTTTTGGGGTGGGGGAAACAGAGCAATGATAGAAACTCCCCCTCCCCCATCTCTATAGTGACCCCTCCGTCCTGTTAAGGTAGGACTTGGCTGGTGGCACTTTGGAAGGAGGATCCACCAGCCAGTCTCAGCAAAAGGGTGGTGGCTGAAAGCGGGAGTGGGCGGTGGAGTGTAAATCTCCACATCGCAAAGAGAATTGCTGGGTTCCAGTTACATCAGGAGAGCGCTGCCATTGACAATTTAAACAGCAGAACAAAGGCAAGCAGAGCTGAGTAAGGGAAGCTTGGGGAGAAGTCATCCAGCTGGGGAGAATCCGGAGGGGTGGTTTAGTTGCCATAGTTAAAGCGGTAGTTGATCCTGTTTTGGTTCCCCTGTTGAGCTGCGTGTAAGCCAGCCACAGCTCCTGTTGCCACGAGGATGATGATCAGAATCACTGTCAAGAGGCTCAGTACCAGGACCGCGATGTTCAGGCACTTGGCAGTCTTGCCATAGCTTCCTGCTCCATCAGTGTCACCCAGAACTTTACGATCTCTGGCCTGGGGGGAGGAAGGGGAAGTAATAAGGGTGAAATGGTTGGGGCACCAAGGCCTGCTTCTCAGGGTGGCTGAGCACTTGCGGCTCTCAAGACTTTGGTGGAAGGTCTGGGTGCTCATCAACTCTCAATATCCAGCTCCAACTAGCCAGTGCTGCTGTCAAGCAGAGGCTTGGGGGTGGGGGGAAAATGAACAGAGTGATTCCCAACACTTTGCACATTTGAGACCTCCCCACTCTGTGCCTTTAGCTTCCTCTTGGGCCTATGGAACTGCCTCTCACTCTCTCTGCGACCTCACCCATGTGGCCCACTGCCTTGACAGCCCCTTGGCTGAAATCCTCCTCCCCACACGTTCTCATCTCCCCTCACCTTGATTTCCAGCAACTCCTCTGTGGCATCCCTTAGCCCCACCCCTCAAGACACCAACACGTGTGGAACCACCCTACCTGCCTGCTCACATGCGCCCCCCCCCCAAGAAGCACACGTGGCTCTTCCATGCCCTCAAAACTGCCCTCTCTTTCCAGATTAAGTTCCAAGTTGGCCTCCTTGTTTATGTCTCCCCATAGATTTGCTGTAGCCAATTTCGCCAGCTCTCTTGCTCCCTCTCATCCTGCCCACTGCTTTCAGTCTTCTAGCAGCTTGTCTTTCACCTTGCAGAGAGACAAGGTGGGTGAGGTAATTCCTTTTATTGGGCCAACGTCTGTTGCCAAAAGAGACAAGGATGTACATTCCATTAACTTCTGTTGGCCCATTAAAAGACATGACCTCCCCCACCTTACCTTGTCTCCTTTATATCCAGGGACCAACACAGCTACACCACCACATTTACACACAGTATGGACATTTTCAGTAGGGAGAGACTATATGGCTGAATTACCCATTTATTCACTACTGTATATTATGTTTTTATCCCATTGTTTAATTTATTCCATGGAGCGCCTGGACATGCACAGTTGTCCAGGAGGGCAGAATTCAGACACAGAAGTCCAGTGACATGTTAATTGCGCTGCCCAGGAGAACCAGCAGAGCACCAGCACTGCCAGGCAAAAACAGGCAGCCAGTAAATTCACAGATGGGACCATTATGAGAATATAGTCCAGCTTCCTGCAGCACGGAGAATTTCACCCAACAATCCCTGCATTCTTTCCATTTATTGGGGATTTATCCATTTGGGACACGATTCCAGAATAAGGTAGTGTGTGACTTTAAAGCATTATAGCTATAGTGGAATAGCTCCCTGTGTGGACGCTCTTATTTCAGAATACCGCAATCTCGGATTCATAGTGTAAGAAATGTGTAAGAGACAGTGTGGTGTTTGTAAAATTAAATGTTCCTAGGAGTGCATACTTAGTAGAAGGTAAGGTATATTATGTGTGGGTAGTGAGCAGGTAGAGTCTGAGAATAAAGAAGAATCTTTACAGTTTAAAGCACCAAAAATGTAGCTCAACTGGTCAGTTCTAATGGGACATGAATGCCACCACTTTATATACATTGCTATAGAAAGCATCACTGTGTAGCCAGGCCAACACCTTCTGCATGCACAGGTCCTACCAGTTAAGAGGAGTACTCCATTGCTTCCCGCCTCCTCTTTGGACTTCAAATAAAATAAATGTAATTTTACATCTGGGCTATACAAGACTTTAAAAACATTCAAGACTGGTGAAAGACATGATGACTAATTGTCTTGCGGTGGGGGGGGGGGAAGAAAGGACTCCTGCAATCTTCTATGGTTGAGCTGACTACTGCTGTCAAAACTAAGGCGACTGTGCTTCTGAATGGAAACATCCATACATGAGTCTCTGGCAGTGTAACTTGTGTGCACTAATGTCACACTTTTAGCATCACACCGTGTAGATATGCCCTTATTGGTAAAAGGAAGCAACTAAGGGAAATTGAGGGGAGAAAAAGGCCTCTTAATTCCTTTAGCTTAAAATGCTTTAACTGGTTTTCCCATGACACCTATGCAAACAGGGGGTTGCAGACGTTTAGATACCTCCCCAAAGTGCAGCAGAACAAAATATGCAGCATGCCTAAAAGGTGGATTGAAATTAAAATAAGCAATTAGAAGTATAAACAATTCAGTTGAAAAGTCAACATTTAAGTATGCAACAAACGAAGTAACAGATGTGCAAAGTGTGCGCTTCAGGCTTTGCAGGACAGGGGGTAACTTACAGAAATAAGTATTTTTTAAATATATTTGCAATTACAAAGGATGGGAGGTGGGGCGGAAAAAAATCACTTTACCGGAAGTCCAAAATGGTACTGGATCCTATAGCAAAGTACAACCATTTTAGGTATATGGATTCCTTGGGAAAGGTAACAGCTTAATATTAAGCTAGGGCAGCCTAAGTGGCAGCTGAAAGCAAGGTTAGCCTGCAACAGAAAGCATCCGGTTGCCAAGGGCACCTGAAAATTTGGGGCACCCTTGGGTCTTAGTGTCCACCCTCCTACTTTTCCTATCCCTGTTCTGACCCTTCCTGCAGGCTCCCACACCTAGCTGCTGCAGCCTGGTGAGTCTTCCTCTAGAGGGGATTTCGGCCTTGTCTACACTGCCAAGTTGTTGCCAAAACTTCAAAACTTTGGTCTTTCACAAGTACTTAACCCCCCCGCCCCCCCGTGAAAGAAAAAAGTTTTGCTGACACAAGTGGCAGCGTGAACATGACTTTGCCAGCAGGAGTGCTGTCCTTCCAACAAAGCTATTGCCATTCACGGGACTGGAAACAGTTTGTCGTAAAAATTGCAGACAAAAGTGCATTTACCCACGCTGACTTTTAGTGACAAGGCTAAAAGCTGCTTGGTGTAGATAAGCCCCTAGTAACTTAAAAGTGAAAAGCCTCCAGCCTTCTAGACCTATTAGAACAACACTGAAACTGTTAAAGAGCCATTCAAGGAGTAATGAAGCCATTTAACAGGCATTTGCCAACCCCCAAGTGTATACTGCCAGTTTCTGCCTTTACTGACAAAAAGAGGTGTGCATGACTGTAATATTTACTCAGAACATGTTAGGGCTAGTCTACACTGGCAACACTGCTTTAACATGGCTTTCCACCTCCACGAGGGGCGCAGCTCCCAGCGCTGGTGCACTGTCTACACTGGCACTTTTAGCACAGCAAGTTTCAGCGCTGTAACGGGTGCTTTCCTTACGCGCCTGAGCGAGAAAGTTGCAGCTCCCTAAAGTGTAGACAAGCCCTTAGGCCATGTCTACATCTAAAATTTTGCAGCGCTGGTTGTTACAGCTGTATTAGTACAGCTGTATAGGGCCAGCGCTGCAGAGTGGCCACACTTACAGCAACCAGCGCTGCAAGTGGTGTTAGATGTGGCCACACTGCAGCGCTGTTGGGCGGCTTCAAGGGGGGTTCCGGGAACGTGAGAGCAAACCGGGAAAGGAGACCAGCTTCGCCGCGGTTTGCTCTCGCGTTCCCCGAACCACCCTGCAAACCGCAGGGAAGGAGACCTGCTTGCTCGGGGTTCCGGGAACGAGAGAGCAAACCGGGAAAGGAGACCAGCTTGATTACCAGAGGCTTCCTCCTTCCACGGAGGTCAAGAAAAGCGCTGGTAAGTGTCTACATTGGATTACCAGCGCTGGATCACCAGCGCTGGATCCTCTACACCCGAGACAAAACGGGAGTACGGCCAGCGCTGCAAACAGGGAGTTGCAGCGCTGGTGATGCCCTGCAGATGTGTACACCTTCAAAGTTGCAGCGCTGTAACTCCCTCACCAGTGCTGCAACTTTCTGATGTAGACAAGCCCTTAGTCTGCAGGATCTTAGTTTAAAATTTGCTCTAAAAATATTTCATTAGTGTGTTGCTGAAGATTATAAAAATCACATCTCTAAAAAAATCCGAGCGCAGATTTTTAGATGCACAATCTGAGTATTCATCATTAGCCTTAAGTGTTTGGATCTTCAGACATACAGGTTTTTTTAAATAAATCCTTCAAAATACCACCCGTATCTAAAATACACATTTTAAATTACTAAAGTAAAAAAAACTTGCTCCTCAAGTCTTCCTGTCCATCCCTTTCTCCCTTCACCTCCCTGCTGAAGAGAGCCCTTAAAGGGACAACACTCCTTTCCTTCCAGATAGCTGGACAAATGAGTTTCCCTCTCTTTACTCTATCTGATGAACTAGTTTTAAGAGAACCCTCCAGCAAAATCAGTACCTTAGTAAGATATAAAATCCTTTGTTATGCCTAAAATCTTTGGAAACATATTTTTTAAAGTTGGTGGAATTTCATAAACATGTGTATTGTTATGGAGATCACACACAGTAAATTAGTGTTCCCTTTTTCTAAAAGCAACGAACATTGCTATCAACACACTGAACCTCTGTGACTGATTAATTTAAAATAATGAGTTTGTTTCAGTGACTTAAATATGTAGTAATCTGGAATGATTACTTTATGAAGGTTTAAGAGTACATTTAAAATATAAAATCACCTTAGAAATACTGTTTTTACATTTTCTTAATCAGAAGAGCTGCATCATGTATTCCATAATATTTAGTGTTGTAGTCAGCAGGACGGCTGATTTGCCCTTACTACAAAGTTCTTGCAAATAAATCTCTGACAAACTTCAAGGTATAATCAAAAAACCTGTGACTGAAATTTTTTATTCCCAAATGTAGTGCTTTTAATTAGGTACCTTCTGCATGTCCAGTCTTAACCATCTGGCATGCAGCAGAAAACATACTTCATTTTTTTTAGTGTTTTTGTTCTGTTTTTTTTTTAATGTCATTGGCTTCATTTGGGTTCAGGGATTTGGCTGGAAGCAGGTGAGCAGGGAGGGGGACGGAAGAGAGGAGGGAGGCAGTGGGAGAGGGCGGGGCCTGGGCAAAGGGTGGGCACAGCCAGGGGCGGAGCAAGGGTGAGAAGAGGTAAGCTAGTATCCCAGCCTCTCCAAGCGCAGCTTCACTCACCACCCATAACAGCAAGTAAAAGCGGGACCACACGTGCTGTAGTCTGTTTGGGCAGGGGCCGTATTCATGGAGCCGAATGCGCTGGTGGCACGCATTCTGCATGAGGGAGATGGTACGGGGTCTCTGCAGGGAACTGTGACTCTCTCTCTCTCTCTCTGAGCCTGGGCTGCTGTCAGGCATAGGGGCACCAGTTTAATAATACCGTGTAGGGCCCCATAAATCCTAAGGATGGCCCCAACAGAAAAGCACATTAAAAGACTCAAAACATAGTCTTTTTTAATTTAATCAAGTTTAGGTGCATAACTCATGATTTTTGCATTCTTGGCTGTCAATTTATCCTGAGGGTCTAGGCTTAGACAAGTTACAGTAGACGTTTGCCTTGGAGAAGGATTTTTCTGCAAGGTAACACAGCGCCCTTAGAGCCTGAATTTTAAAAATACTGCAGCAACTAGTGGGATTTTCAGATGCATGTGAGTGCTTTCAATCTTTAAGAAAATCTGGCTGGTAGTGGTGACCCCTTTTCCAAGTACTAGGGTGCTGGATAATGGTAAAACAACAGTTGACAAAGGCAATCCCCATTGGAGGATCAAAGGAAACTGAAGACGTTTTTATACCAATCCCAGGAATCAGCCTTGAAGTTATAGGACCCCAGAATGAACTTGCGTTATAAAACAAATCAGCATTAAAGACTGTAAGATTGCAAAACAAACATGAAATGTTCCACTAGAAGCGCTGTGCAATGTGATTGCTAAAGCTACTAGCACCCGTTCATATTTTCAAAGCTGATTTGCTATTAAAAATACAAGTTAAATAGCACAGTGACATCCCTCTGCACAATGTCACCAGAGAGAAATGACCAAGTGCCAACAATAATTCAAAAAAAGGGCATTTTAAAACCAAATAATGGAAAGGAGTGAAATTATATTCCCAGCGGATTACATGAAAGGGAGTCCAGTTCAGAGACTCAGAATCTTGGATCAGACAACTTGGCAAACTGCTGTGAGGCTTTCTGCAGACACACAGCTGATAAAGGGTTACTTTTAACACTGCCACTAGTCATGGCAATCATAAATTTTTGGGTGGGGGTACAGGGGGATGCATGTGAAATATTTCTCTGATCCAAGTCTCCTTTGGCCGCTCCATCCATGATTTCAGAGAGCGAAGAGCAGCCTTACCCGAAGTGCCTGCGGAAGTGGGCGCCCAGCTGTCCTGTCCTGCCAGTCTGCCCTGCAAGCCCTGTTTCCACAACTCCCGCAGCTGATTAACTGGGGTCACTTCCACCCCCTCCCTGGGCCGAGCACCTGTCACTCGCGGGCAGTGTCCCAAGCCGTGGTGCCTGCCCCGGAGCCGGTCCCGCTCCCCCTCCTCCAGCCGGGCTCACCTTGAAGGAGAAGACCAGAGCCGTGAAGCCAAGGCAGCAGACGTTGCAGAAGATGGTGTTGAAGAGCGACCAGAGTACGAAGTCGCGGGGCGGCTGCTGCACTGGGAAGCCCTGCGCGGGGCTGGTGTAGGTATAGGTGGAGTACGGAGGAGCCGAGGCGCCCGGCCCCACCTTACCGCCGTCGCGGGGCTGCAGGTCGATGCTCACGCTGGAGTCCATGGCGCGGCGCTGCCCCCGAACAGCTCTGCCCGATCCCCACCCGGGGGGCTCCAGATATGCCGCTCGGGGCGGGTCCGGGGGGCGGAGCTCGGCCGCCAAAGGACTGAGGGGGGCAGGGCTCGCGGCGGGCCGGGGGGGTGATAACTGGGAATCGAAACTTACAGGTTCCGGAGAGGCATAAGCAAGGGGTAGGGGGAACTCTAGGGTACAAGGTGGGGGAGGGCAGGATGGGTACAAATCAGTGATTTGTTTAAAACAATCCATAAAATCGGATTTTTAGTGAGAGACTTTAAATTGGATTTTTTGTGATTTAAATCAGATTTTATTAATAAAATCCTTTTTGAGGAAAAAACTGATCTCAGGATAGATTTAATTAAGGGGACATGATAGCAGTTTTCAGGTATCTAAAAGGGTGTCATCAGGAGGAGGGAGAAAACTTGTTCACCTTAGCCTCCAATGATAGAACAAGAAGCAATGGGCTTAAACTGCAGCAAGGGAGATTTAGGTTAGACATTAGGAAAAAGTTCCTAACTGTCAGGGTAGTTAAACACTGGAATAGATTGCCTAAGGAGGTTGTGGAATTTCCATCTCTGGAGATATTTAAGAGTAGGTTAGATAAATGTCTATTAGGGATGGTCTAGACAGTATTTGGTCCTGCCATGAGGGCAGCGGACGGGACTCGATGACCTCTCGAGGTCCCTTCCAGTCCTAGAGTCTATGAGTCTATGAGTCTATAAGATATTGTTGTGGAAAAGAGCACCACCCAGTTGATTTGGATCAGACAGCCTGTCATAGCATTCTTTCTCAGATCTGAACCTTAGAGTTCAGAAAATGAGATACTAGCACCTGAATCCTCTAAGCTTAATTACCAGCTTAGATCTCATAGCACTGCCACCACCCAAAAATATAGCGTTTTGGGGCACTCTGACTTCCCCAACCTGCCCTGGGGACCCCCAGAACCCAGATCCCATGGGTTCTTAAAACAAGGAGAAATAAACCATTCCCCCACCTTTCCCCCTCCCAGAATTTCCCTCCCTGGGCTATCCTGAGAGATACTGATCCAGCCTCTTAAATCACCATACAGAGAAGCATCTCCCTTCCCTTCCACAAAGAGGCAAACAGATTCAACGAAAACAGAGAGATTCTATCTCTCCCCCTCCCGTCTCCCCCCCCACACACACACCCGTCCTGGTGAGTATCTCAGTCCCCTGGAATAACACAAGGGAAACAAGGGGAAAAAATCAATCAGGTTCTCTAAAAAAAGAAATCTTTTAATAAAAGAAAGGAAAAAGTAAAGAATTATCTCTGTAACTTCAAGATGTAAATATTACAGGGTCCTATAGCTTACAGACACCAGAAAGAGACTTTCCCCCCAGTACCAATACAAATCAAAATATTCCCAGCAACTACACATATAAAAGTTAACCAGCCAGATCCCCAATTGCAAATAGAGTAAAAACAATCAAAAAGCCTAAACCGCCTGTTTTTACTTACGATACGAAAAGAAACTTAGAGAGCCTGTAGTAATGTCTGGTCTCTCTCAGACCTTCCGAGAGAAGAAAACACAACAAACAAAGAACACACACAAAAGCTTCCCTCCGCCCAAATTTAAAAGTATCTTGTCTTCTGATTGGTCTTCTGGTCAGGTGTTCCGTTCCCTGCTTGTAACCCTTTACAGGTACAAGAGACGTTAACCCTTACCAATCTGTTTATGACACAGCCTGAGGCACCTTTATTGATAAAACAAAATTACAAGTATGCATACAGGGAAAGACAGCTAATCTCGTGCAAGAGGTAAGCTGCTCTGCCCTTTACAATTTTCACCAAGCTTATAAAGGTTAAAACCGCAAAATGTCATATTGATTACACAAGTTATTTGTTCTTTTCTGGTAAATTAATATTGCAAATCAGCAAGCTATTTTAACATATATCATGCATTTGGACAGTGATTGAGCTGGTCACTCTATAATCGAGCAAGCTATTTCCACACTTATCATGCGTTTTGGCAGTGGGTGAGCTGGTCATTCTGTAACTCCACCTTGCAGTTACAGTAAGCAGGCAATATTTGCTACACTATACTTGCCTAAAACTGAACTGGCACTCAAATGACCCCTTGTCCCCCCTCCTAGTTCCTCTTTTGTCAGTGTTCCATACCCCGCTTGCTCATATCTAGTTTCTCCACACCCAGTGCATACCCAGTGCCACAGTATGCGGATGAACAAGTTTCTTTGAGAACTAAAACCATGGCTTTTATTTTGCATTTATTTAGCTTGCATGGCCTGTAAACTAATAAAGCTAAAAGCATATAATTGTTGCAATATTATATGTTAAAATCACAGATGCTTATATCAATGGCAGGGCCCTGCAGCAGTGACAGATAGATTACTACTTCAATCATGGCCCTGGTTCAGTATTCAACCAGTGACAGCAACCTCCAAAAGGCTTTGGTGGCAAGACAAGATCCCATATAAACAGTTACCCCATTTCTTCATACGTTAATGCTTAGTATGCTAATAAGCCCATATGCAGGCCTAGGGATCCAGACAAACAAAACTGGTTTTATTTAGCATTTATTTAGTTAGAGCCCAGAGCCTACACACAGGGGCCTGCAAAACAATTGCAAAGTTCATTTAACTATAATATAATAGCAAAGCTTATTTAACAAGGCGCGGGGGGGGTACATTCCCTATCAGATACCTTCTAGCTCAAAGATATCGCCTCATGGAGTAGAGATTCTAGCTTATAGTTCTATGGTATGAGACAATGTATTCAGGTAATGTTTAAAAAAAGTTTCGTATATGTTCAGGGATTAGGGACCCAATCTTTTGAGGTTCCAGGGGCTTCTGTATAGATTATTTACGTTAATCTTTCTATCTACCCAAATGAGACTCACTGCTCAGCTAGATACCATCAGAGATGCTTAGTTTTGCAGGTCTCAAACTGTGGATTTGCATCTGCAGAGGAAACATACTTGTTAACACCAAAAATGTTTTAAAATAAACAATATAGAGAGGTGAGAAATAACAGACTTCAACCCTGTTGTCCCGCTGCAAATTTGTGTACACAGAGTGAATCCTTTACCTCTCTCTAAAAGTGCAAAGTTTCAGAAAGTTCAATGAATAGAAGATTGTTGAGGGTGGAATAGATCTGGACAAGGAGAAGTCTGGAGATAAATGTGAGAAGAGCGGGACAGGCAGTAGAAACAAAAGTAAAACTGTTTGAGCAGCATATTCCGGAAGTCTTGAGAACTTTCTGAGTGTAGTCTTCATTGATTTGAAATGTACCATACCATTCCTGTAATGGCAGCAGGCAGCAGTTTCGGAATAAGAACCATTCAAGAAATATATGTTTGCTGATGATGTTTTAAGGAAAGTCACACAAGTGAACACATAGAATCATAGAGTATTAGGGTTGGAAGAGACCTCAGGAGGTCATCTAGTCCAACCCCCTGCTCAAAGCAGGATCAACACCAACTAAATCATCCCAGCCAGGGCTTTGTCAAGCCGGGCCTTCAAAACCTCTAAGGATGGTGTCAGGGTTCCCTCCCCACTCTGAACTTTAGGGTACAGATATGGTGACCTGCATGAAGACCCCCTAATCTTATTTCTACCATTTTAGGTTAAAAACTCCCTTATTCCTTGGATTAAGTAATGCTGCCACCACCAAGAGATTTAAACAAACATTTAGGGGTGGCCACTTGGAGCCCTACCTTCCCCAAATATCCCCTCAAACCCCTACACCCCTTTTCCTGGGCAGGCCTGAGAATAATCCTCCAAGCCCCTACACTCCCTTTCCTGGGCAGGCTTGAGAATAATATCCTCAAAAATTGGTACAGGTGAGCACAGATACAAACCCTTGGATCTTAAAATGATGAAAGTATCTTGTCCTCTTATTGATCCTTTTGATCATGTGCCAGTTAGGTTACCTGAGTTTCTTAACCCTTTACAGGTAAAAGGATTTTGTGCCTCTGGCCAGGAGGGATTTTATAGTACTGTATACAGGAAGGTTGTTACCCTTCCCTTTATATTTATGACAGCTGGAGATTCCACCACCTCCCTAGGTAACCCATTCCAATGCTTCACCACCCTCCTAGTGAAATAGTGTTTCCTAATATCTAGCCTAGACCTCCCCCACTACAACTTTAGACCATTGCTTCTTGTTCTGTCATCTGCCACCACTGAGAACAGCCTAGCTCCACCCTCTTTGGAACCCCACTTCAGGTAGCTGAAGGCTGCTATCAAATTCCCTCTCACTCTTCTCTTCTGCAGACTAAATAATCCCAGTTCCCTCAGCCGCTCCTCATAAGTCATGTGCCCCAGCCCCCCAATCATTTTTGTTGCCCTCCACTGGACTCTCCAATTTGTCCACATCCCTTCTGTAGTGGGGGGGACCAAAACTGGACACAATACTTCAGGTGTGGCGTCACCAGTGCCGAAGAGAGGGGAATAATCACTTCCCTAGATCTGCTGGCAATGCTCCTACTAATGGAGCCCAATATGCCATTAGCCTTCTTGGTAACAAGGGCACACTGTTGACTCATATCCAGCTTCTCATCCACTGTAATCCCCAGGTCCTTTTCTGCAGAACTGCTTATCCAATCACTCCACAGTCTGCAGCAGAGCATGGGATTCTTCCTTCCTAAGTGAAAGACTCTGCACTTGTCCTTGTGGAACCTCATCAGATTTCTTTTTATCCCAATCCTCCAATTTGTCTAGGTCACTCTGGACCCTATCGCTACCCTCCAACATATCTACCTCTCCCCCCAGCTTAGTGTCATCTGCGAACTTGCTGAGAGTGCAAGTCATCCCACCATCCAGGTCATTAATAAAGATGTTGAACAAAACCAACCCCTGGGGCACTCTGCTACCAACTAGACATTGAGCTGTGGCTCCCTACCTGTTGAGCCTGACAACCTAGCCAGCTTTCTATCCACATTATAGTCCATTCATCCAATCCCTACTGCTTTAAATTGCTGGCAAGAATATTGTGGGAGACTGTTTCAAAAGCTTTGCTAAAGCCAAGATATATCACATCCACCGCTTTCCCCAAATCCACAGAGCTAGTTATCATCATAGAAAGCAATCAGGTTGGTCAACATGACTTGCCCTTGGTGAATCCATGTTGACTGTTCCTGATCACCTCCCTCTCCTCCAAATGCTTCAAAATGGATTCCTTGAAGACCTGCCCCATGATTTTTGTGGGGACTGAAGTGAGACTGACCAGTCTGTAGTTCCCCAGGTTCTCTTTCTTCCCTTTTTAAAGAATAGGCACTATTTTTGCCTTTTTCCAATCATGCAGGACCTTCCCCAATAGCCACAAATTTTCAAAGTTAATCGCTAATGGCTTTGCAATCACATCAGACTACTTCCTCAGCACCCTTGGCTGTATTAGATCTGGACCCATGGACTTGTGCATGTCCAGCTTTTCTAAATAGTCCTTAACCTGTTCTTTCACCACTGAGGGCTGCTAACCTCCTCCCCATACTGTGTGCCCAGTGCAGCAATCTGGGAGCTGACCTTGTCTGCAAAGACAGAAGCAAAAAAAGCATTGAGTACTTCAGCTTTTTCCACACTGGTCACTGTGTTGCCTCCCCCATTCAGTAAGGGTCCCACACTTTCCCTGACCTTCTTCTTGTTGCTAACATACCTCCAGAAACCCTTCTTGTTACCCTTCACATCCCTTGCTAGCTGCAACTCCAACTGTGCTCTGGCCTTCCTGATTATACCCCTGCATGCTCTAGCAATATTTTTATACTCTTCCCTAGTCATCTGTCCAAATTTCTACTTCTTGTAAGCTTCCTTTTTGAGTTTAAGCTCACCGAAGATTTCACCATTAAGCCAAGCTGGTCTCCTGCCATATTTGCTATTCTTTCTGCACATCGGCATAGCAAATATACATATATCTTTTAATATACCTTTTAAAATACAGCCAGCTCTCCTGAACTCCTTTACCCCTCATATTAGCCTCCCAGGGGATCCTGCCCATCAGTTGCCTAATGGAGTCTAAGCCTGCTTTTCTGAAGTCCAGGTTCTGTATTTTGCTACTCTCCTTGCTTCCTTTTGTCAGGATCCTAAATTCAACATCTCATGGTCACTGCTGCCCAAGTTGCCACCCACTTCTACTTCCCCTACCAATTCTTTCCTGTTTGTGAGCAGCAGGTCAAGAGGAACATGGCCCCTAGTCAGTTCCTCCAGCACTTGTACCAGGAAGTTGTCCCAACACTCTCCAAAAACTTCCTGGATTGTCTGTGCATTGCAGTATTGCTCTGCCAGCAGATGTAAGGGTAATTGAAGTCCCCCATTAGAACCAGGGCGAGTGATCTGGAAACTTCAGTTAGTTGCCCAAAGAAAGCCTCATCTGCCTCGTCCTTCTGATCTGGTGGGCTATAGCACACACCCACCATGACATCACCCTTGTTGCTCTCACCCCTAAACTTAAGCCAAAGACTCTCAACAGGCTTTTCTCCAGTTTCATACTGGAGCTCTGACCAACCATACCACACTCTTACATACAATGACAGTCCTCCACCTTTCCTCCCGCACCTGTCCTTCCTGAACAGTTTATACCCATCCACGACAGTGCTCCAGTCATGTGAACTGCCCCACCAAGTTTCTGTTATTCCAACCACATCATAGTTCCTTGATTGTGCCAGGACATCCAATTCTTCCTGCTTGTTTCCCAGGCTTTTTGCGTTCGTGTACATGCACCTAAGCTAACTAGTCAATTGCCCTACTTTCTCAGTATGAATCAGGAGGCTTCCCATCTTGTACCCTTCTCCTTGTGTTTCCTCCCTGTATCCCACTTCCCCACTTACCTCAGGGCTTAGGTCATCACCCCTTGGCAAACCTAGTTTAAAGCCCTCCTCACCAGGTTAGCAAGCCTGCCTGCAAAGATGATCTTCCCTCTCTTCATTAGGCAGATCCCATCTGGTGGAACAGGTGGAAATCACTTAAGCACTTGGATTCAGAAACGGTTGAAGTGATAATCTCATTTTTAACAGCAGTAGCTTCTTCTGCGGGTCTAGAAAGAATATTTTCTTCCTTTGGACTAATTCATTCCAAACTGAGAAATCGTTTGGGACCTGAAAAAGCAGGAAAGCTTGTTTTTCTTTTCCAGATTATGAATAAACGGGAAAATGAAAGTGAAGATGACTGAGTTAGCTGCAGAAGCCAATAATTTAAGTTTCTCATATTGACCTGGCTGACATAGTCAATTAATTTTTTTTTTAATATTTCATTTAACTATCTTAGTTAAAAACAATTTTAACAAATACAAACCTGATTTTAAAAAAACTTGAATATTTAAATAAATTCAAAAATTCATATGCTTGTTTTATTAAAATATTAGATGTTTGCTGTTGAAGTAAAAATCCAGAATACATGATGTTGTTGTTTTAGTTAAATAAAACAATTCAAATGTCTGTCTGGTGACGTTCTCCTCCTAATATAGCATGGCAAGAAAATCCTCCAAATATTAATGATTAACCTGTTGAATTGGAGATAGTTCACTTCCCAATGACATCATAAATATCTGCTTTAATTACCTTTCATAAATGAAATATCAAACAATCATTCATTTTCTGATATAGGGTAAAACTAATCAAAATAAATTACTTTAAACATGTATAGTGTGTGTTTTCTAAAAATGAAACCTACATCTATCTCTGAGTTGTTAAGAATATGTATTAAGGTTATAACAACCAACAAGAATGCTCGTTTATGTAAAAACCCATGATTAAATCGAGTCTTCCTGACTAGTGATTTAAATAAAATCCATCTGTGACATTTAATTTCAAAAGGGGGAACTATACAAAAATGAGAGGGTTAGTTAAACAAAAGTTAAAAGGTACAGTGACTAAAGTGAAATCCCTGCAAGTTGCATGGGCCCTTTTTAAAGACACCATAATAGAGGCCAAACTTCAATGTATACCCCAAATTAAGAAACACAGTAAAAGAACTAAAAAAGAGCCACCGTGGCTTAACAACCATGTAAGAGAAGCAGTAAGAGATAAAAAGACTTCCTTTAAAAAGTGGAAGTCAAATCCTAGTGAGGCAAATAGAAAAGAGCATAAACACTGCCAAATTAAGTGCAAGAGTGTAATAAGAAAAGCCAAAGAGGAGTTTGAAGAACGGCTAGCCAAAAACTCCAAAGGTAATAACAAAATGTTTTTTAAGTACATCAGAAGCAGGAAGCCTGCTAAACAACCAGTGGGGCCCCTTGACGATCAAAATACAAAAGGTGCGCTTAAAGACAATAAAGTCATTGCGGAGAAACTAAATGGATTCTTTGCGTCAGTCTTCACGGCTGAGGATGTTAGGGAGATTCCCAAACCTGAACTGGCTTTCGTAGGTGACAAATCTGAGGAACTGTCACAGATTGAAGTGTCACTAGAGGAGGTTTTGGAATTAATTGATAAACTCAACATTAACAAGTCACCGGGACCAGATGGCATTCACCCAAGAGTTCTGAAAGAACTCAGATGTGAAGTTGCGGAACTATTAACTAAGGTTTGTAACCTGTCCTTTAAATAGGCTTCAGTACCCAATGACTGGAAGTTAGCTAATGTAACGCCAATATTTAAAAAGGGGTCTAGAGGTGATCCCAGCAATTACAGACCGGTAAGTCTAGCGTCGGTACCGGGCAAATTAGTCAAAACAATAGTTAAGAATAAAATTGTCAGACACATAGAAAAACATAAACTGTTGAGCAATAGTCAACATGGTTTCTGTAAAGGGAAATCATGTCTTACTAATCTATTAGAGTTCTTTGAAGGAGTCAACAAACATGTGGACAAGGGAGATCCAGTGGACATAGTGTACTTAGATTTCCAGAAAGCCATTGACAAGGTCCCTCACCAAAGGCTCTTACATAAATTAAGCTGTCATGGGATAAAAGGGAAGGTCCTTTCATGGATTGAGAACTGACTAAAAGACAGGGAACAAAGGGTAGGAATTAATGGTAAATTCTCAGAATGGAGAGGGGTAACTAGTGGCGTTCCCCAAGGGTCAGTCCTAAGACCAATCCTATTCCATTTATTCATAAATGATCTGGAGAAAGGGGTAAACAGTGAGGTGGCAAAGTTTGCAGATGATACTAAACTACTCAAGATAGTTAAGACCAAAGCAGATTGTGTAGAATTTCAAAAAGATCTCACAAAACTAAGTGACTGGGCAACAAAATAGCAAATGAAATTTAATGTGGATAAACGTAAAGTGATGCACATTGGAAAAAATAACCCCAACTATATATACAATATGATGGGGGCTAATTTAGCTACAATGAGTCAGGAAAAAGATCTTGGCGTCATTGTGGATAGTTCTCTGAAGATGTCCACGCAGTGTGCAGAGGCGGTCAAAAAAGCAAACAAGATGTTAGGAATCATTAAAAAGGGGATAGAGAATAAGACTGAGAATATATTATTGCCCTTATATAAACCCATGGTAAGCCCACATCTCGAATACTGTGTACAGATGTGGTCTCCTCACCTCAAAAAAGATATTCTAGCACTAGAAAAGGTTCAGAAAAGGGCAACAAAAATGATTAGGGGTTTGGAGAGGGTCCCATATGAGGAAAGATTAAAGAGGCTAGGACTCTTCAGCTTGTAAATGAGGAGACTAAGGGGGGATATGATAGAAGTATATCAAATCATGAGTGATGTGGAGAAAGTGGATAAGGAAAAGTTATTTACTTATTCCCATAATACAAGAACTAGGGGTCACCAAATGAAATTAATAGGTAGCAGGTTTAAGACAAATAAAAGGAAGTTCTTCTTCACACAGCGCACAGTCAACTTGTGGAACTCCTTACCTGAGGAGGTTATGAAGGCTGGGACTATAACAATGTTTAAAAGGGAACTGGATAAATTCATGGTGGCTAAGTCCATAAATGGCTATTAGCCAGGAAGGGTAAAGAATGGTGTCACTAGCCTCTGTTCATCAGAGGATGGAGATGGATGGCAGGAGAGAGATCACTTGATCATTCCTGTTAGATTCACTCCCTCTGGGGCACCTGGAATTGGCTACTGTCGGTAGACACATACTGCGCTAAATGGACCTTTGGTCTGACCCAGTACGGCCATTCTTATGTTATGTTCATCCTGTTGTAGGGACATGCTAGGGGAGGCAGAGCTGTAGGGGGCAGGCTGGGGGAGGTAGGGGGAGCTCACTGTAGAGCTACAGGCTAGAGGGAGAAGTTGTGATAGGGACAGATTAGTGGAGGGGGAACTCTAGGGGGCGGGTTGGGGAAGCTGGATCTGTCGCTGTGGGGTACAGGCTGGGGGAGCTGTAGGGAGCGGTTTGGGGAAGCTGGATGTGTCACTATGGGTTATAGGCTGGGGGAACTGTAGGGAGTGGTTTGGGGAAGCTGGATCTGTCGCTATGGGGTACAGGCTGGGGGAGCTGTAGCGGGTGGGGTGAGTTTGGGAAACTGGATCTGTCGCTATGGGGTACAGGCTTGAGGAGCTGCAGGGAAAGGGGACAGGCTGAGGGGGATAGGCTTGGCAGTAAGGCCGGCTCCAGGCCCCAGCGCACCAAGTGCATGCTTGGGGCAGCATGCCGTGGGGGGCGCTCTGCCAGTTGCCTGTGGAGGGTCCACTGGTCCCGCGGCTCCGATGGACATCCCACAGGCGTCCCTGCGGAGGGTCCGCTGGTCCCTCAGCTCCGGTGGAGCATTCGCAGGCACGCCTGCGGGAGGTCCACCGGAGCCGCGGGACCGGCAAGTGGCAGAGCGCCCCCCGCAGCGTGCCGCCATGCTTGGGGCAGCAAAATGGCTAGAGCCGGCCCTGCTTGGCAGGCAGACGAAAAGGGGATTTGCCAAGAGGGAGCAGCCTCTGGATGCAGTGGAGAACAGTAGCAGTGGGACTATCATGAGAGTAGGCTCTGGTGAGAGCAGCAGACTATGGACAGGGTGTGATCGGAGGTGTTCATTCTCCAAGAGGCCATCAAAGCAAGGAGTTAAGGGGAGAGGAGACCAACCTGCTTTTCCACCCCCTCAGCATGTGACTGATTGTACTCACTCCCCCTGGCCTGCTGAGGTGCAGCTCAGTGTAATGGTGGATGATCATTCTACCCTTAGCTCAGCCCCTTTGCAATGGAGGCCTTCTGCATCTGGGAGGCCCAAGTTGGTTTCCATTCTGTGTTGTGACTCTCCTGCCCTCATTGGACTGATTGATTGCACCGGGCTGGAGGAACATTCAGACACATGGATTTTTGTGGGCTGAGCCTTATCATTTAGGCTACTTGAACAGCCTTTGAAATACCCACTTGTTGGGGAGCTCAGGGCCCAATGCCAAAGTGAAAGATGCTACAGTAAGTTGCAACTCACATGCAGAGCGGGCAGAAAGGGTACCAGGGAAAGCACAGGTGAGCAGCATTAGGAGTAGGGGCTGTGCCAGGAGGAGCAGAGGCGGAGAGCACACGTTACAGGGAACTAGACCGGGGCAAGTGAGAAACCAGGGGAAGCGGCTAGTGCCTTGGTGTCACTAGACACACAGCTAGGAGCTCAGGGCTCTGCTTTGGTGTGTGTAACTCAGTTTGAGTTCTAGGAAAGCCGGACTCCTTAGCATCCAGGCTCTCCTTCTTGTGAATTCACAAGACAGCCCAGTCAGAGCTAAGGAGTAGCTCTGCAGGGTTATCTGGCTGCCTCTCCACCTCTGGATCTTCCTCCTGCAGCTGCCCTCTTTGCAGGCATCTCTCTGCCTGGAGAGCTTCTCTAGGGCAGTAATTTTCAAACTTGTTTTTTGGTGACCCAGTTGAAGAAAATTGTTGATGCCTACAACCCAGTGGAGCTGGGGATGAGGGGTTTGGGGTTTGGGAGGGGCTCAGGGCTGGGGCAGGGGATTGGGGAGCAGGAGGAGGTCATGGCTCAGGGCTGGGGCTGCAGGCTCTGGGATGGGGCTAGGGATGAGGGGATTGGGATGCAGGAGGTGGCTCTCAGTTTGGGGGAGCTCAGGGCTGGGGCAGGGGATTGGGTATGGTAGCAGGGTCAGGGCTCTGGGCTGGGGATGCAGGCTCTGGAGTGGGGCCAGGGATGAGGGGTTTGGGGTGCAGGAGGGGGCTTTAGGTTTGGGGGGCTAAGGGCTGGGGTAGGGGATTGAGGTGTGTGGTTGGGACGTGGGCTTACCTCAGGTGGCTCCCGGTCAATGGCGCAGCGGGGTGCAGAGGCAGGCTTCCTGCCTGTCCTGGCACCGCAAACCGCGTTGTGTCCTGGAAGATGCCAGCAGCAGGTCTGGCTCCTAGGCAGAGGCACGCAAGCAGCTCCGCATGGCTCTCGCCTGCAGGCCCTGCCCCCCAAGCTCCTGTTGGCCATTTCCTGGCTAATGGGAGTGCAGAGCTGGTGCTCGCGGCAGGGACAGTGCACGGAGACTTGTGCCCCACTCCGCCTAGGACCTGGACCTGCTGCTGGCCGTATCTAGGGTGCAGCGCGGTGTCGGAAGAGGTAGGGACTAGCCTGCCTTAGCCGGGCAGCACCACCGATGGGACTTTTAATGGCCTGGTTGGCGGTGCTGACGAGAGCTACCATGACCCAGTGCCTTAAATTCTGCAACCGACCCACAGTTTGAAAATCACTGCTCTAGGGTAAGAGTGACCATATGTTCGCTTTTGGCCGGGACAGTCCCTTTTTTAGGCCCTGTCCCAGGCCTCCCAACTTCTTTGACAAAACCAGGCATTTGTCCTGTTTGCTCTGCCAACTGATCATCACTTGCAAAACAAATGGGACAAATGCAGAGTTTTGCCAGAAAAAGTGGGGTGGGAACCCTAGTGGGGCACAAAGCAATGTGCTAGGTGGGGGAGGGGCGAGTGGCAACACCAGCCACATGGTGGAGGGAGGACTAGGGGGAGTGGCTCGGGCTGACCTGCTCCACATGCAGGGGGCAGAGGGAATTTTAGGCAGCTCAGCATGCAGATGGGTGCTGGGGGCTTTGGGCAGTGTGGGGGGCTCAGAACACCCGCTCTGCATGTGCAGGGAGCTTGGAGGACCAGCCCCATATGCAGGGGATGAGGGGTTTGCAGCGAGGAGGGGGATCACGGGTAGGCAGTGCAGGGGCTTGAGCTGGCCCTGGGTGCCGATGAGAAGGGGATCTCAGGCCAGCCCTATGTTGGCTGGAGGCAGGAAGGGCTCAGGCCGCCCCAATGTGGGGGCAAGAGGGGAGAGGCTCAGGCTGGCCCAGGGGTATCCTGTTTTCCCTCTGGGAAAAATATGGCCACCCTATCTACAGTCCCGATTGTGACCACCCCTGCTTCAGCAGAGTCCCAGGGCTCCTTTGTGGCCACCTGCTTCAGGCCAGCCCTAGAACATGTAAGAACAAAGCAAGGGGAGGGTTGCTTTAAGGTGTGCGCTAATTCCTGCTAGGCCTTTGCCTTTCCGCTTCTTCTGCATAAGTTACAGTTTACATTGCAGTACGCTCCCTCGCCATGTCTAACAGCCCCCAACACCTCTAACTGAGCCCGGAAATCTTTTGAATAAATTGAAACCCACGTGGTTTCTACTTGAGTGTTATTCCCCATACATGCTGGGGACGGACAGTGCTGCAGCTGACCTAAACAGTAACCAATGCCAAGGCCAATGTCTCATGCACACTGATAGGCCCTGTTTGTTTTACAACATCTGAAAACAATATTTGATCTATTCCAGCCAGTGACCTGTGTTTCAGTCCCTGCCTACAGAAGTGAGATCCATGTGCAGCTCAGGGGAAGTCATCTGTCAGAAGAGTGACTCAGAAAAGTGGTAAAAACAAGCATGTACAGCAAGTTAAAAAAGAAAAAATCTCTCTCCCTCCCCCCGCCCAAAAAAAAGTGAAGGGAATTGGAGAAGCACGTCAGGAATGATTAGCGTGCTGGATGGATTGATTTAGCAGGAGAGATTGAAACACTGTAATCGGCCATGGCTTCCACACACTTTCACAGAAATTGATGGAGCTTCACCAATTGGCACTCGTTGAAGATCTATCTTGGCTAACTGATGATGATTAAAGACGGGCTAGAGCTGCCCAGATAGTTAAAAACACAGGTCTGCTGGGCTCCGAGGAGAATCCAGCTCATTCTCATTCCCTTGAAAGGACGATCAGCAGTGTATGAGAACCAGAGGAGGGTAAGGGACCCTGGGGGCTGTAAATGCATCTGAAGGAGCCCTCATTCCACCCCAAGGATAACTGAATGCGCAGGTCAATGGGTTCCATCAGATCCTCTTGAAATATCAGTGGATAAGCTGCATTGGAGCCAAGCCTCTGAGGCCAGATCCTCAGCTGGTGTAAATTGCTAAAGCTCCGTTGCTTTGAATGGAGTGTTACTGATATACTAGAGCTGAGGATCTGACCCCTTCTGTCTCAGCTCTCCAAATGGCTCAGAGTTTGTAGCTGGAGAAGTCCAAGCCCTGGAAACAGACAAGGCGGGGGGGAGGGGGGGATTGGCGCAGCCTCGCAGGGAGATGTGTGGGCTGCATTTTCAGTAAGTTCTTGTTTAGTCTAAGCTGCTAAATTTATTGTTCTTCGCTACAGACAGCAGAGTTTGGGCCCTATCTCTGGGGAATTGTGAACAATGTAACATTTTTCCAGGTGCTGTGTTCAGTTCTTAGTATTTGCGTAAATTTGTGCTCACCGAATTAACTGAACCCCCTTTGCTCCCCCCTCCCCAAATCCCACCTCAGGGCTTACCCCAGAGCCAATGAGCTCAGCTAGACTCCTGCCCCTGCCCCCCTAGCCTTACCTCCAACCCCACATACAGCCTGCCCCCCCCCACATTGCTGCCTGCAGAGGGCAGCACTAGACAGCCCTAGCTATGGGGCAGCCCAGTTGCCCACCCCACCACCATCTTGGTATGGACAGAGACAGAGGCCAGCTGGTGGCTCCGGTAGAGTAACACGACATCGCAATATTATCAGGACCATCCCCATATTAGGGATTTTGTCTTATATATGCAACTATACCCCACCCCCAAAAAAGTGTCTAGAAATAGCAAGTGTAAAAAAATCAGGTCACCCTAGGCTCCGGGGCAAAGGAGCAGATCAGGAAAATGCCAGGCAGGTGGAGCAGAGGAAACAAAACTCTGCTGAAGGGTCAGGATGTGTGGGGGGTGAGGAATGGGGGCGGAAAGGGGAGGAAGAGATGTCCAGAGGTGGAGACACGCAGGTGGAGCGGGAGGGAGAGTGAGGGGCAGGGACTAGGGTGTTGCAATGGGCCTTGGAGATCCAGAGTAGGCTGGACTGGTGGGATCGGGGCATTTGGGGTGAGGGGGCTCTTGCCTTGATGGAGCAGGTCAGTGCAGGGCAGCCCAGGGCAGGTGATCTCCTGGCACAGCAGGACGTTGCAGAGGGACCAGAGCACAAAGTCCATGGGCTGCTAAGTTAGAAGCCTTGCATGGGGCTGGGGTAGGGCGCAACCAGGCCCTGGGGCTGCTCACAGCCTGCGGCTTGGACTCCATGCCAGGAAGGTGTGGAGGCAGAGTGCAGGCAGCTCTGGAGGAAGGGGCTGGGGTGCCCAGGTGGGGTCAGGAAACTAAACTAAACAGAACTGGGCCCTATATACCCCTACTGCCCCCCAGAGGGATCTTCCTCCTCCCTTCCCCAGCTAGACCTTCCCCTCCTCGACTCCCACCCACCCACCTGATAGGCTGATAGGAGGGCGCAGCTGTTTGGCATCTCATTCTCACCACCACTTGCTACCCCAACCTCCTTTAGGGACCCCACATTCCCTGTCTCTCCTTTCTTCCCAGCCTTTCCCCTCCACACATTCCTTCTGCTCCATTCCATCCTCTACCAGCCTCCGCCACCCAGCATGGCACTGCTCTTCTGATGACCCCCTGGCACTCTGATTGGTTTTAAGTGAAAATGAGGAGTTCTGGCCTTTTTGATACCTAGGAAATGTCCACGCCCTGGAGAGGATACACAAAAGAGACAGCACTTGCTAAGGAGCTAGCCTTGAACATGCTGAGCGGATTAGTTGTATTACTGTAGCATCGTGGGGCCATAGTCCTAGTCCAGGACCCTATTTTGCTAGGTTCTGCACACACACAACTACAAGAAGGTCCCTGCCCCAAGAGACTTACAGGTTAAGGGGTATACAGTCTAAGTAACTTAGGGGCCTAACCGCTGTGAGAGGTGGGACAAAGTGCAGGGATTAATGTGTCAGCACAACTCCCACACCACCACCTAGTCACTGACAACTAGCAGGGAAAAGGAAAAGGCCAATGGCTAGAACACAGTGAGATTTCATCACAATAAGCCTGTAGGATTGTGACGCTCTGCACCTCAAAGTAGCACCCTGAGACCCCCATATTCACCACTGTCATAAGATTATGATACGTTTTGTTCAATACATGCTTTGTAAGGTATCCTTTAAGTCTTAATCTGTTGAACCTTAATATCCTGTTGGATTGTCTGTACTGCCATTGAGCGTGCTAAATGGCTGAGTGATCACAGCACCTGGAGAGGTTTCCTGCTTCTCACTGGCATAGCTTTGTGTGAGATAGCTCAGGCTGGAGAGTTAAGAGAGCACAGTGGTCCAACAGTTCCAGGTTGGACCCTGGGGATCCCATCAAAAGGATGTTTCATATTCATGTATGAAAAAAATGTGGCCTCTGGGTTAGAGGAGAGAGATCACAAATGGTCACTGGATAAAGGTCTGGAAAGCAACTCTCACACTGTGAGGAAATCACTTCCCATTGCTATTTGACTGGCTGCTGAAATAACATTTAGGAACATAAGAATTGCCATATTGAATTAAGCGAATTGTCCACCTCGTTCAGTGTCCTGTTTCTGACACTGGCAGCTGCACTAGAGGAAGTTACAAGGAGATTTGTACTGAGCCGTTGTATGTAATAAGCCACCCACCCCTAGGCAACATTTCTTCCTACCCCAGGCACTTAGGGGTATGCCCTGAAGTATTGTATTTCTCACTTCTCTCATTTAATGAGAGTGGGAGTGCTCTAATGTGGAATCCCTCTTCTGATCCTGCTAAGCTCTTCACCACAATAACATTTTAGCATCAGAGAGTTTAAGGCCAGAAGAGATGACCAGATCATCTAGTCTGACCTCCTCTATATCACAGGCCACCAACACCATCCAGCGCATCCGCACACTAAACCCAGCAACTGCAATTAGATCAGAGAATTATAGCCCACAGGAGACTAGACTAGTATGGGCCACAGGCAAAGAACAAGACCTGAGGTGCCCCAATGCCAGAGGTTCCCACAATGGCAGGGAATTGATTAGGTGAGGTTTACCCAGATAATCTGGCATTTAACCCGCACCCACACACTGCAGAGGAAAGTCAAAACCCAGCAAGGTATCTGCCAATCTGACTTGGGGTCAAACTCCTTCCCAATTCCAGATACAGCAATCTGTTAGACCCTGAGCATATGGGCATAAATGACCCAGCCAAGCACCTGAGAGAGAGAATGCTTGGTTTCACCTCCAAGCCCCGGCCCACCTACCTAGTGTCCCATCTCCAACTGGGGCCATCCCTGCAGAGGAAGGAGAGCCAAAAAAAAATCCCCTCTCAGAATACACTGTGAGGGAGAATCTCTTCCTCACCCCTGCATTGACTGGCTGAAACCCTGAGGTATGAGCTATAGGAACATAAGCCATAAACCAGAAGTGAGCCCCTGGGCTCTTGTGGCAGCATGTTCCACAGGTTAACAGTGTGCAGCAAAAATATTTCCCGATCAGTGGAAAATGTGGAGAAAGCAGATCACTTTTTTAAATGTATCGGAATGTGCCTCGAACACGTGCTACCAGTTGTGTGGAAAATAACCCCCCAAATTCTTCTTTAGCAACTGGAGGGAAATACAGGCAGGGAAAAGAAAATCCAGAACTGATAGGCTATTAGGGCAGTGAAGTGGAAATGGAACACACCTCTTACCATTACAAGAGTGTGTGGGCAGGAGTTGGGACGGAAAAACCTGCCCAAGCCAAGACCTCCACAGCCGAATGCCACAGTTTAGTTAATGTTCATCTGGTTGGAGAGAACAAGATCAGCCCCAAAGAGCTTTCAGAAGAAAATCTGTGGCTAGGGAGGCCACCTGGGCTCTGCATGGCTGACACCAACAGTCGAGTTTCTGGCCTTCTGACTGGGACAGAGAGTAAATAAATAGTCTATAGGCTCTGGCCCTCAGGGCAGGGCACAGCAACAAACAGTCTATATGCAGACCCTCAGGTGAGTTCATCACTAGCCCCAAGCATGGGGGGGTTGGCAACAGGGGGTAAGGGAACCCTGGCCCACCTATGATGTTCCCTTGGTGTTATCTGCTAGGTCACTTCAATCCTCGACTCTGGGAGCCAGCCTTACCCTGCTCTGCTGGGAGAACTCCCACTCCTGGGCTGTTCACGCACATCCTCTAGCATGTAAGCTGCTCCTTGGATTGTGCAACCGAATGACACTAGCCAATATCTCCAGTCCCAGACACAACCCTAGGAATCCCCGTCTTGCAGTGTCCAATTATGCTCGCTGGACGCTGCACACTTATATCAGTTTGTCAATTTAACAAAGAAATTGATATGCACCAGGCTTGTTATTCCAAGGGGACACTTCAAACCAAATGCACTGCTTCAGGTAGAATAAACAAACAGATTTATTAACTACAAAGATAGATTTTAAGATGATTATAAGTCAAAGGACAAGAAGTCAGATTTGGTCAAATGAAATAAAAGCAAAACACATTCTAAACTGATCTTAACACTTTCAATGTCCTTACAAACTTAGATGCTTCTCACCACAGGCTGGCTGGCTGCTCTTCAGCCAGGCTCTCTCCTTTGATCAGCGCTTCAGTCGCTTGGTGTTGATGTCTGTAGATGGAGGTGGAAGAGAGAGGAAGAGCATGGCAAACGTTTCTCTCTTTTATCATGTTCTTTCTTCCCTCTTGGCTTTGTCCTCTCCTTCAGGGTCAGGTGAGTATTAGCTCATTGTAGTCCCTACTGACTAAGGGAAGGGGGATGACTCACTCAAGAGTCCAACAGATCCTTTGTCGTTGCCTACGCCAGTTTCCTTTGTTCCTGTGAGGCTGGGCTGGGTTTGTCCCATCCATGCCCTCATGCGATGTGAGCTACCCCTCTACTCTTGGAGAGTTTTTCCTCCTTTTTAAGCCATGAGGACTCATTTTCAGCCTCATAACTATATACATGAAATTACAACCTATAACATAACTATAACATTACTGTAACAACAGTTACTATAACATTACTCTAACCACAATGCTCAGTGCATCATGAGCCTTCCGAAGACATTTGACATGACAAACTTTGCAATGGATACCACACAATCATATTATAAGGATGAACATGGAGGTGTAGAGTGTTCCCATAAGGTACAGAACATCACACCTCCTCCCTTAGTTTACTGCAAGAGGATTAGTCACTGATTAGCTTGAAGGCAGTTTGTGTTATAGTTCTCTTAGCATTCAGCCATTAATACCATGAGGCAGTATGCTCAGTTTCCCCATTCACACACAGCAAACCAGTTTTTTTATGGTTTCTCTGCTGTGATACGCTTTAGACCTGTTTACAGGTATTAATTGAAAAGTAGCATTATCATAAGGTTTAACATCCACGTCAAAATTCTTATCCCCGAAACACTGAAACCAAAATGTATATCTTAGATGTGCGTTTACAAGTACCTTTATGATAACACACCCTCTGTTCAGATATTCTAGTTTGAGGTTAGTCTGTTCATTAGCCATGGTGTCCATTGACTCTCTTCCATGTAATCAGTCACTGGCTTTTCTTTCCCTCCAGTGTTCCCCTCTGTGTGGGCTCTTAATTTAATCATGTTTCTGGAATTTTGGTACCTCAGGGTCTGGCAAGATAGGTGTTCAGGGGGATTGTGCACACTGGCTGGCTCTTTGGGGAGTGGTCTCCCAACCCCAGGACTGTACATATGTAGAAAATCCAGCTCCTCCTGTGGGGCTACCCTGTGTTTCCCCCTCCCAGCACTGAGTCCCTAGAGGGCTGTGATCTGTGCTCTCTGGGCTAGGTGTGTTTACCCTTTGATCAGATGCACCTTTTCCCAGCAGCTTTCCCATAACTGCTCCCTTCCTCTCACCAGCCCGGGGGAAAACACCGCCCTCTCCGTCAGTTGGGTCATTTGTGTTCTCACAAACTACCACCTGGCAATTTCCTGGTCTCAACTCCTCGTCTGCCACAGGCGTTGGAGCTGCACCTTGATGTAAAGAGACACATTTACTTTCCAAAAACTTATCAGAAATAGCATCCTGACAAACTGGGACCTGGATTGAGGTACCCTCCACCACCCCTTTCTCTGTCCCTGAGAAGTCAGCTGTGTGACTGCTCCCCTCCAGGAGGCCAGTTACACTGTTCCTTCTCAAAACCTGGGTCACAAGCTGAGTGCTTGGTGCACAGATGTGGAGATGGGCGATTCCACCAATCACACCCCTTTGGGGTCCTCCCAATGAGAGTCTAGGGAGAGGGGCACTGAGTAGAGGTGAAGCGAGCACACTCGTTGATTGAACAAAGGGGAAGGTGTGGGGTTCATCAAGACGGCTGCCACCCCCACCTTTCCTGGGACCCAGCCTGACTCCCTTGTTCCATTTTCATCCTCATTCTGAGAGACGTTCTGACCAGAGAAGGCCAGAGAGAAGGGACTCAGCTGACACCACCACCTCCATGGGCTTTGGCTAAATCCCATCCCCCACCTGGGTGTGAGACTTTGTCTTTCCCCTTCCTCCCACATGTCCTTTTCCTTCCCTACCATATGTCTTCCCTTGCCAATCCCTCTCCTTTTTCCTTCTGTCTAATGGAAGTCTGGCTTAGCTGGCCAGGACGGCCTATTGACAACACTGCTGTAAGCCTGGCACCAGAAAGAGGTAACTAAATGCAGCTCCCTGAACAGTCAGAGAAGGTACAGTACATGTTTGCCAAGTCTCAGAGTGGCTGCTGAGACCACGTGCTCTGCTTTTCCAGCAGTGAGGTTGCAAGTGAAAAATCAACACCAGCAACCAAAGCTGCATTTTCTATCTCTGCTCTTCTCTTTCCTCTGGCGTAGGTTTTGTTCTGTCATGAAACAAACAGGATCCAACATTAACAAGAGCTCCAGCTCATCTCAGCTAACTTTCCTTCTTTTCCACAAAGGACAATTATTACTATCTAAGGCCTTGGCTACACTGGCGCTTTACAGCGCTGCAACTTTCTCGCTCAGGGGTGTGAAAAAAACATCCCCCGAGCGCAGCAAGTTACAGTGCTGTAAAGCGCCAGTGTAAACAGTGCCCCAGCGCTGGGAGCGCGGCTCCCAGCACTGCAAGCTAATCCCCACGAGGAGGTGGAGTACATGCAGCGCTGGGAGAGCTCTCTCCCAGCGCTGGTTCTGCGACCACACTCACACTTTAAAGCGCTCCTGCGGCAGCACTTTGACGTTTCGAGTGTAGCCAAGCCCTAAGACAGAGGTTCTCAAAATAAAATTTTCGGATGCCTCAGAGTGCAGCCATCAATTCTTGCTGGTGGCTGCTCTGACAATTTTTCCTAAAATACTTAATTAACTTTAAGAGAAACAAATAAATATGCACATATACATGTCCAAATCATTGTAATTTATGTAGGGTCTGGGGTTTGTTTGTTTCTTTGCAGACTCAAAAATAATGTACAGTTGTCTCTATTCTTTACTGGATGTATCCAGAGTAGAAATACAAAGATGGAGCTTTGCCACGTTCTTGTCCTTTTTGTTGTTGTTTTTTTGCATTTTTTTATTTATTTTACTGTCTAGCTCGTAAGTCTGCTGCTGTGAAAAGTGATACTTGTATGTTAATACCTCTTTTCACAGCCTCCCAGTTAGCTACTAAGGCTGCTGTGAAAAGTGACATTAACAAACATACAAATATCAATTTTCACAGCAGACTTCTCAGCCCCAGCAAGCCCAGGGACAAATTAAGCTGTAGTTGGCGAGGTGGGCAGAGAGGCAGCAAGGGTTGGGGCTATGGGGGGGAGGTGAGCCCATACCTGGCCGAGGGAAGGAGCTCACCACTGCGTGGATGGAGCCTGAAACCCACCACTCCATGATGGAAATCTGACCACACCATCCATGGAAGGTGGGGAACTCACTGGCTGCCTGCTCCTCCAGTGTTTGTGTCTCCAAAGGGGGGCAGGGTCCAAACCCTGCTGGTGGCCCTGGGGAGGGGCTGCTTCTTTCCTCCCCCACTTCATCACTGTCCATGAGGCTGGGGCCTCAAGAAAAGCCTCTGATGGCCACATGAAGCCACAGTGGCTGCATTTAAGAAATGCTGATCTAAGCTGATCAGACAAGAGCTAGGGAGAGGGAGGTGGTCCTTCTAAAGACTCTTCTGCTAAAGGGAAAAAGGGATGTTGTTAGGATGAAAGCCTTACTTAATGCTTTACATTTTAACTGTTCGTCCTTCTTTTGCTGCATCTCCAATAGAATGTTAAAAGAATGTATTGTCATGGCGCCAAGCCGGCTGTGGTCTCTATATGCCAAACCACCAACCTTGTGTTGAGTTAGACACAAGTGGGGCCGTGTTCACACTTTTGGGTCCCTATATTCCATCTAAATGAATACACCACCACCAAGTTGCAGTGAAGGGGCTGAGTCAAAATTAGGCTCTTGGCACACCGCAGTAGCCTGTCTAACTCAATTTATCTATTTGTCTGTTTTGGTAGGTAAAAGGGGGTGGCCCGCTCTAGAGGATTTGCCAGAGTTTTACTGGGGGTTTCTGTCCAACCTTTGGAAGACTCCCTGGAACAGACTACTACCTCCACTGACCCTTGGAAGGACATGGATATGGCATTCCCCTCAAAGGATCGACATCCAGCCACCATTCTTCAGAAACAAAATAATTCTTTATTTAGCATAATATTTCCTAATACAACAAATTTATTAAAAGAACAAAGAATCCATATATCTTCTTAACAAGGCATAACTTCTATAAGCACAGGCACACATCAGAGTATTCAGAATTGTAATATCAGACAACTGAAAATAGCTTCAAGTGGCTACATTCCATATGGAATGGCAAGTCACATATAGAATGCTGACAGCAAATCCTTAAACATTTACATTCTAACAAACATCCAGCTTTCTTATCCCATGCATACATTATACTTTATATTAGAGTCGCCGGGCTTACCTCTCCACTGTCTTCCTTTCCCTCTGAATAGTCCTTCTGCTCTGCTCGTGGTGTCATTGTTGCTGATGCTTCGATGTCACCATTTGCCTTTTCTTTAGTGATTTTAGCCCTTTTTGTTTTCTTCCTCCTTGATCTTTTCTTTTGATGACTCTTCTATTACTCGAGTACACTCCAGTACCTCCCACTCACACTGACAGACAAACACAGACTTACCGAAGCCTGTCAGCTACCTTCTTTCTATACAGATTTTGACCTATTGAGATTGCTTACTTTTACAGTCCCACCACCAATCAAGTTTAAGCCCTCTATCTGTCAATCAAATCTGGACCTGCTTGAAGACCTGCACCTTAAATGCCGGACCTGATTGAAGGCCTGTGTTATGCTTAACTGACCCCTGTCTTCAGGGTTTTGGAGTGACCGTTGTTCAGCCTGCCTGCTTGCTATTGGCCGAATCTCTCCCAGACCTCCATTTTGGATTTCTCTGACTGTGACGGCTGGCGACCGCCATTTGGTTATTGCTAGCCACAGCCACCTAAAACTATTAACTGTTAAATCTTTATGATTATAAACAACTATCCCTATCTAAGTGTAGCCAAACACTACGCTTCACTGGCCCCACTCTATTTGGTATTAAATTACACCAGTTGAATGTCATTCTCTCCCTGCTTCTGCTAGTGGTGACAGCACAGCGCTCTTAGGCTGTATTCCTTACACAGCACAGAGCAGCTGAAAAATCTCCTGTATCAAGTTCTGTGGAGTTCCGCAGAGGTAAAAGAGAGAGGGAGAAATCAGGAGGTGACAGAGAGGGATTGGGACTCTGTGATGCCAGTTTGTGAGGCACCTCACCACCACCTGTCCTTAGCATGAGGAAGTCTTGTCTGTGCATCAGCTCCCAGCCACCACTCGCCTCTGGCAACACAAGCAGAACCTGCCAGGCTGCCACAGACCTTGCTCTGTGTGTATGTATATATATCTCCTCACTATATGTTCCACTCTATGCATCCGATGAAGTGGGCTGTAGCCCACAAAAGTTTATGTCCAAAAGAATTTGTTAGTCTCTAAGGTGCCACAAGTACTCCTGTTCTTTTTGCGGATACAGACTAACACGGCTGCTACTCTGAAACACATCCACACAGTGCTCCTGCAGTGCCCAGGCCCTTCAATGCACACACACAGAATTACCAGGGTTGCTGTCCCCCAAGGGACAGTACACACCAGCCTGAATGATTTCAACTCAGGATCTCCTCCGCTTAATACCACAGCGCTGAAATACGTGGGAAGTGAAAATAAGACCATATTTATTAAAGATCAGAGGTTCAAGTGGGTAGTGAGCAAGGACAATGGAAGGAGGATCAGCCAGTCAGTCTCAGTAGAAGGGTGATGGCTATAAGGGGGTGGTGGTGGAGTGTAGATCTCTATATCACAAAGAGAATTGCTGGGTTCCAGTTACAAAACAACTGGAACATCAGGAGAGTGCTGCTCCTTCATCCACAGTGGCGGCTCTAGGCATTTTGCTGCCCCAAGCAGGGCAGGCAGGCTGCCTTCGGTGGCTTGCCTGCTGAGGGTCCACTGGTCCTGCGGCTTTGGCAGACCTCCAAAGGAGGTCTGCCTAAGCCGTGGGATCACCGGACCCTCCGCATGCATGCCTGCGGGAGATCCGCCAAAGCTGCGGGACCACTGGACCCTCCGCAGGCACACCACTGAACCTGGCGGTGACCGGCAGAGTGCCCTCAGTGGCTTGCCGCTCCAAGTACATGCTTGGCATGCTGAGGCCTGGAGCTGCCACTGTTCATCCACTAAACAGCTGAGCACTCCAGCCATTGACAATTTAAACTGCAGAACAAAGGCAAGCAGAGCTGAGTAAGGGAAACTTGGGGAGAAGTCAACCAGCTGGGGAGAATCCTGAGGGGTGGTTTAGATACAGTAGACCCTGATCTTCCCCACGGACACTACTTCTGTGAAGTTTTACTGATAACAGGATGATGAACACAAGCACTACTGAACAGCCCAATACCAGGACCGCGATGTTCAGGCACTTGGCAGTCTTGCCATTGCTTCCTGCTCCATCAGTGTCACCCAGAACTTTACGATCTCTGGCCTGGGGGGAGGAAGGGGAAGTAATAAGGGTAAAAAGTTAAATGTTTGGGGCACCAAGGCCTGCTTCTCAGGGTGGCTGAGCACTTGCAGCTCTCAATACTTTGGTGGAAGGTCTGGGTGCTCATCAACTCTCAATATCCAGCTCCAACTAGCCAGTGCTGCTGTCAAGCAGAGGCTTGGGGGGAATGAAAAGAGAAATTCCCAATACTCTGCACATCTGAGACCTCCCCACTCTGTGACTTTAGCTTCCTCTTAGGCCCTGAACTCTCCTCTCTTCATATTTCCTATGGAACTGCCTCTCACTCTCTGTGCGACCTCACCCAAGTGCCCCACTGCCTTGACGCCCCCTCTGCTGAAATCCTCCTCCCCATAGGTTCTCATCTCCCGTCACCTTGTTTTCCAGCAACTGCTCTGTGGCCTCCCTTAGCCCCACCCCTTAAGATGCCAACACATGTGGAACCACCCTACCTGCCTGCCTAAGAACAGTCTGAGAACAGTCTAGATTCATCCTCTTTGGAACCCCCTTTCAGGTAGTTGAAAGCAGCTATCAAATCCCCCCTCATACAGAGGGACCTAGACAAATTAGAGGACTGGGCCAAAAGAAATCTGATGAGGTTAAAAAAAAAAACAAGTGCAGAATCCTGCACTTAGGATGGAAGAATCCCATTCACTGCTACAGACTAGGGACCGAATGGCTAGGCAGCAGTGCTGCAGAAAAAGACCTAGGGTTACAGTGGACGAGAAACTGGATATGAGTCGACAGTGTGCCCTCGTTGCCAAGAAGGCTAACGGCATTTTGGGCTGTATAAGTAGGGGCATTGTCAGCAGATCGAGGGACATGATCATTCCCCTCTATTTGACATTGATGAGGCCTCATCTGGAGTACTGTGTTCAGTTTTGGGCCCCATTCTACAAGAAGGATGTGGAAAACTTGGAAAGAGTCCAGCAGAGGGCAACAAAAATGATTAGGGGGCTGGAGCGATGACTTATGAGGAGAGGCTGAGGGAACTGGGATTGTTTAGTCTGCAGAAGAGAAGAATGAGAGGAAATTTGATAGCTGCTTTCAACTACCTGAAAGGGGGTTCCAAAGAGGATGGATCTAGACTGTTCTCAGTGGTACCAGATGACAGAACAAGGCGTAATGGTCTCAAGTTGCAGTGGGGAATTAGGTTGGATATTAGGAAAAACTATTTCACTAGCAGGGTGGTGAAGCACTGGAATGGGTTACCTAGGGAGGTGGTGGAATTTCCTTCCTTAGAGGTTTTTAAGGTCAAGCTTGACAAAGCCCTGGCTGGGATGATTTAGTTGGGAATGGGTCCTGCTTTGAGCAGGGGGCTGGACTAGATGACCTCCTGAGGTCCCTTCCAACCCTGTTATCCTATGACTCTATGATTCTATGAAAAGAAATAGTATTTTTAATTCATCTCATATAACTATTGTAGAGCAATCTCTTTATCATGAAAGTGCAACCTACAACTGTAGATTTTTTTTGTTATATAATTGCACTCAAAAACAAAACAGTGTAAAATTTGAGACCCTACAAGTCCACTCAGTCCTACTTCTTGTTCAGCCAACCGCTGAGACAAACAAGTTTGTTTACATTCATGGGAGATAATACTGCCTGCTTATTTACATCATCTGAAAGTGAGAATGGGTGTTCACGTGGCACTTTTGTAGCCCACATTGCAAGGTAATTACACATAGGCATAGGAACTAGGGGTGCAGGGAGTGCTGCAGCATCCCCAGGTTTTAGCAGGGGCTCCGCTGCTGGCTTCCTGTGCCCCAGATCCCAGGCCGCTGCCCCAATGCCCTGGCTACTGGCCCCTGCACCCTGGCTGCCAGATCCTCGGTCCCAGCTGCCGGCCCCCCACCTCTGGGTCCCGGCTATCAGCTCTAGGATGGGGGTGCTGACAGAGGTAAGGAGGCTAGCTTTCAGCACCCCCACTGTTCAAAGTGTTCCCACACAACTGTATTTACAAGCCAGATATGCTAAACACTCGTATGCCCCTTCATGCTTTGGCCACCATTCCAAAGGATATGCTTCTATGCTGATGACACTCGTTAAAAAAGTAATGTATTAATTAAATGTGTGACTGAACTCCTTGGGGGAGAGTTGTATGTCTCCTGTTCTGTTTTATCCACATCCTGCCATATATTTCATATTATAGCAGTCTCTGCTGGTGGCATCTGACAGACGATGATAATGATCATGTGTCAGTCTGCATTGCTTTGGACTGTTATCGAGCAGAATCCGTCATTATCATGGACGTATGTCATCTGGAATGGTGCTTGAAACATGACGGGACATATGAATCTTTAGTGCATATGGCATGTAAATATCTTGTGAGGCTGGCTACAAAAGTGCCATGTGAATGCCTGTTCTCACTTTCAGGTGACATTGTAAGTAAGAAGTAAGAAGCAGGCAGCATTATCATCTGCAAATGTAAACAAACATTTTTGTCTGAGCAGTTGGCTGAACACGAAGTAGAACTGAGTGGACATGTAGGCTCTAAAGTTTTACATTGTTTTATTTTTGAATGCAGGTTTTTTTGTACATAATTCTACAATAGTAAGTTCAACTTTCATGATAAAGAGATTGCACTACAGTACTTGTATTAGGTGAATTGAAAAATACTATTTCTTTTGTTCTTTACAGTGCAAATACTTGTAATGAAAATAAATATAAAGTGAGCCCTGTCCATTTTGTATTCTGTGTTGTATTAAAAATCAATATATTTGGGAAAAAAAGAAAACATCCAAAAATGTTTACATAAATGGTATTCTATTATTGTTTAACAGTGCGATTAATCATGATTAATTTTTAATTGTTTGACAGCCTTAAATAAAACAAAAACAAAAAAATTAGCATTAAAAGCTGTAAGTTATAAGACTTCAGTACAAACAGGAAATGTTCCACTAGATGCGCTGTGCAATGTGATTGCTGAAGCTACTAGCAACCGTTCATATTTTCAAAGCTGATTTGCTATTAAAAATGCAAGTTAAATAGCAGAGTGACATCCTTCTGCACAATGTTGCCACAGGGAAATGACAAAGTGCTAACAGAAATCAAAAAGGCATTTTAAAAACCAAATAAAATAAAGGATTAAAACTATATTCCCAGTAGATTACATGAAAGAGAGTCCAGTTCAGGGACACAGAACCTTGGATCAGACAACTTGGCAAACTGCTGTGAGGCTTTCTGCAGACACACAGCTGATAAAAGGTTACTTTTAACACTGCTACTAGGCATGGCAATCATAAGTTTTTGGGTGGGGGTACAGGGGGATGCATGTGAAATGTTTCTCTGATCCAAGTCTCCTTTGGCCGCTCCATCCATGATTTCAGAGAGCGAAGAGCAGCCTTACCCAGAAGTGCCTGCGGAAGTGGGCGCCCAGCTGTCCTGTCCTGCCAGTCTGCCCCGCAAGCCCTGTTTCCACAACTCCCGCAGCTGGTTAACTGGGGTCACTTCCACCCCCTCCCTGGGCCGAGCACCTGTCACTCGCGGGCAGTGTCCCAAGCCGTGGTGCCTGCCCCGGAGCCGGTCCTGCTCCCGCTCCTCCAGCCGGGCTCACCTTGAAGGAGAAGACCAGAAGGCCGTGAAGCCAAGGCAGCAGACATTGCAGAAGAAGGTGCTGAAGAGGGACAAGAGTACGAAGCAGTGGGGCAGCTGGAGGGGAAGCACTTCCCGGGTCCTATGTAGGTATACCTGGGAGCCGGGCCGCCCTGCCCCCTGCAGTCACTGCTGGGCTGCACGTTGCTGCTCCCCGCCTGCACGCTGGGGGCCAGGGCCGGGCACTGCCCTGGGCACTCTGCTGCAGGGCAAGCAGGGAGCTCCAGATATGCCAGGGAGTGGGACAAGCAGGGCAGAGCTCAGCAGCTGTGACTGGCCCGGGGAGCCCCTTGGGGACACGAATGAGAGAGGATGGAAAGTGGGGGGAGCTGCCGGAAGGGTACCTCAAGAGGATCTGTAGCTGGAACTATAGGAGTACAAGCTAGCAGGGGGATGTGGCAGCTGGCATGTCCCTCCTCTGGCTCCTACGCATAGGAGCAGAGAGGGGGCTCCGCACGCTGCCCCCACCTCAAGTGCCAGCCCTGCAGCTCCCATTGGCCAGGAGCCATGGCCAATGGGAGCTGCGAGGGATGGTGCTTGTGGACAGGGCAGCGCGCAGAGCCACCTGGCTGTGCCTCCTCTTAGGAGCTAGAGAGGTGACATGCCGCTGCTTCCACTAGCTGCTTGAGGTAAGCACCACCCAGATCCTGCATCTCTAAGCCCCAAGGCCCCAACCCTCTGTCCCAGCCCTGATCCTCTTCCCACCTACCAAAAGCCTCAATCCCAGCCCAGCGCACCATCCTACACCCCAAACCTCTCATCTCCATCCCTATCCCAAGGCCCACACACCCAGCAGAGCCCTCACAATCCCCCCCACACACTCCAACCCCCTGCCCCAGCCCTGATCCCCCTCCCACCTTCCGAACCCCTCAGTCCCAGCCCAGAGCACCCTCCTGCACTCCAAACTTCTCATCCTCAGCTCCACACCACAGCCTGCACCCCCAGCCAAAGCCCTCAGTCCCCCACAACCCAACCCCTTGCCCAAGCCTTGAGCCCCTTCCTGCACATCAAACCCATCAGCCACAGCCCAGATCCTCCTCCTGTACCCCAGAGCCCACAGCTCCAGCCTGAGCCCTCACCACCTCTTGCATCTCCACCCACTGCCTCAGCCTGGAGCTCCCTCCTGCACTCTGAACCCCTCATCCCCAGCCTGACCCCAGAGTCTGCACCCCAGCCAGAGCCCTCACACTCCCCACACTGCAACCTCTGCCCTAGCCCGGAGCCCCCTCATGCACCCTGAACCCCTCATTTCTGGCCCCACCGTGGAACCCATACCTCCAGCCCAGAGCACATACTTCCACCCATAACCCAACCCCTGTGTCAGCCCAGAGCCCCCTCCCATGCTCTGAACCCCTCAGCTCCCACCCCCCAGCCTGGAGCCCCCTCCTGCACCCCAAAACCTTTAATCCCTGGCCCAACCCCTGAGCCCACCCCCCCCAGCCAAAGTCCTCACCCTCTCTTGCATCCCAACCCACTGCCTCAGCCTGGAGCCCCCTCTCACACTCTGAACTCATTACTGGTTGAACCCCAGAGCTTGCACCCCCAGCCAGAACCCTCACGTCCTCCCGCACCCCAGCTCCCTGAGCCATCCTGGTGAAAATGAGTGAGTGAGTGAGGGTGGGGAAAGCAAGTGATAGTGGGGGATGGAGTGAGCCAGGGATGGGGCCTCAGAGAATGGGTGGGGCATAGGCAGGGCCTTGGAGGAGGGGTGAGGAAGGGGACGGGACAAGGGTGTTCGGTTTTGTGCAAGTAGAAAGTTGGCCACCCTATCTCTGGATCTTCCTCCTGCAGCTGCCCCTTTGGCAGCCTGGAAAACTCCTCTAGGGTCCCCACTGTGACCACACGTCTTCAGCAGAGTCCCAGGGCTCCTTTGTGGCCACCTGCTCCAGGCCAGCCCTGGCACGTGTAAAAACAAAGCAAGGGGAGGGTTGCTTTATAAGGTGTGTGCTAATTCCTGCTAGGCCTTTGCCTTTCCGCTACTTCTGCATAAGTTACAGTTTACATTGCAGTACGCTCCCTCGCCATGTCTAACGGCCCCCAACACCTCTAACTGAGCCCGGACATCTTTTGAATAAATTGAAACCCACATGGTTTCTACTTGAGTGTTATTCCCACTGCATGCTGGGAACTGACAGTGCTTCAGCTGACCTAAACAGTAACCAATGTCAAGGCCAATGTCTCACGCACACTGATAGGCCCTGTTTGTTTTACATCATCTGAAACAATTTGATCTATTCCAGCCAGTGACCTGTGCCTCAGCCCCTGCCTACAGAAGTGAGATCCATGTGCAGCTCATGAGTAAGACCAATCTGATATTAGGAGTTTTGTCTTATATATGCAACTATACCTCTCCTTCCACCTCCCCCGCAAAAAGGGGCCTGATTTTTCACATTTGCTATCTGGTCACCCTACTAATGAGTCATTTGTGAGAAGAGAGATTCAGATCTGGTCTACATTACAAACTTAGGTTGATGGAAGCCCCCTTACATTGACCTAATAACATATGCGTCTACACTACCAGGTCCCTTCTGTTACCCGGGGTTCTTTCAACCCAAAGCTCTTGATAACTTTACTCTGTGTGAGGAGGTGTCAGGAAATAAATCAGGGGAGACACGGCCGTCCAACCGATAGATGGCTGCACAAACAGGACAATATGAGTGCTTTCACTTAAAGCTAAACTTTACTTAGTCTCAAGCACTTATGCACATCCTCAACAAGTTAGTAAAACACCCCCAACCCTTGATAATTACCAGAGCTGAGAGTGGTTTTCAAGTGATACAGCGGAAGCCCGTCTGCTGCTGGAGAACACAAGATGCATCCAGAGGGAGAGGCCAGTCCCGAAACGAGTCCCACCTATCTCAAGCTTTTTCCCCTTATTTATACATTAGTAATTAAAGAAACCTTGTTAAGTAAGCAGTTTCAAGCAAGAGGTTCCTTCTGCTTATTGATTAACCAGGTGTGGGTCTTTCCAGAACTTGCAGCCTTGAGACCTTAATAGACATTCCTGAGGCATATCCTACTCTTTGAAAATGCATGTATCAGCAAATTTTAACCCAATTCTTATTAGGAAGGACACGGGGTCAAGATGCCCTTTCAGTGGCACCCTAAATCCCTCTCCCCTCCTGCCTTGGTCAAGCTGAGACTTGCTTTTACAGCTTGCTGACTAGGCTGTCTTTAACAATAAGTCATAGTGGTTTCTAGCACTTTACTGGTTTGCCAAAGTCTCCATGTACACCTTCCGTCGACCTACCTCACCTGTTACATAGACTTAATTACTCCACCACCGCAAGAGGCGTAGCTCTTAATTCGATGTCAATGGGTTGACAGAGAGGCAATATAGGTGAAGCATTGTTTAAGTCAACTGAAGTGGCCCCCAGGACGTGTCCCATAATGGTCCACTGTGACCGCTCTGGTGATAGTTTTCAACTCTGCTGTCCAGCAGCCAGGTACACAGGAAATAGCCCCTCCCCTATTAAAGACCCCAGAACTTTTGAATTCCCATTTCCTGTGTGGGGGAAAGGACCCCCGCCATTTGCCTAGGCCTTTGTTTGTTGACCTGGGCCTACCTTGTAACTCTTAAGGAGTCGACCGACCCCAGCCCTTCCTCATTGCAAAAGGAACCGCTGGCTAAGGTCCCTCCTGTCCTCCCCCGTCTCCCTGCCCGCCTTCATTGTGGGCTAATCATGCCAACCCGGCTGGGCACATTGGGTCTGCCCAACCAGCTGAAATTCACCTAAACCCAGCAAGACCACTTCCCAAAGTGCAGTGGAACCCTCTCTCAAACTAGACCAAGGAAGGAATTTAACCTGTAATTACCTCCTTAATTCAACAAGAAGTCATTATTCCTGTGATCAGTAAGTGTGACTTCCCTATTTTACTGTGCTGTCCATAGTTCTGTTACTGTCCTTTCTTACAATGCACCAGTGCTGAGGGGTTGTTACCGCCTCAAGGGAAGATTGTATTAAGTCCGGACATACAGAAAAGGTTCCACATCTAGATGTAATGTGTGTATTTAAATAGGTGTGCATAAATAGATAAAAGGGGGGTTAGTCAAAACACCCACCCTCCTTGCTAAATTGGTAGTGAAACAATGCCTGTGCCCATGGAAAGAAATAATGCAGCAAGAAAAAATAGATTAGACCCAAACAAGCAGGCAACCGCAGTTTGAGGAAGTTAAAAGAAAGAAAGTTAAAAGTTAACTCTGTAGTTATTGGAGGAAATTAAGCAGTGAAACTATGTACAAATGTTAAAAGAAGGTGTTATGAAAAGAAAAATCTTGGTTTCTTTGCAGTCATTCCTTTTCAAATGTCTGTAAATAATCCAGGCAAGAGGTTATTTAAGTAAAATCATTTGATTATACAAAAGTTAGTAAAATTTGCTAAAGAACACTCCTGGTGTGTACAATCTTTGTTTTATAATTTTTAAAATAAATGGGTGTTGTTTTGGGGTTGTAAAACCAAGAAATACTTTTCCAAACAAAAAGAAACTAGTGTTGTTTAATTTTGGTATTTAATATTTAATCCTTAAGGTAACTTAATGCGTTACAAGATTTAAATTGTTCTATTTAATTTTTTAATTTAAAAAAACAAAGTTGCGGCTGAAACAGGGCGGTCAAAGCCTGGAGAATGGTAAAAGATTTTAAATCTGTTTAGGTAACAAATAGCAGACAGAAGCTGTAGTGAGTACCCCACACTAAGCCTTAAGGTGGGTCTGTGTAATCAACGGTCATGTTGCCAAAGGGAAGCCAAAATGGGTTGTGTGTTCCATTTCAAATCAACATGTGTTTAAAAGCAGAAGTTGAAAAATAGACGCCATTAAAACCTGACCTGCCTATAAAACAATTGCAGGAAAATATGGGGAGTAATTTAAGTAATTCCTTAGTTTTGCCTGCAATCAGCAAGGGTATTTGTAAAAAAAAAAAAAAAAAGGAATATGTTAAGAAAATCTGATACCAACTGAAAAGCTGCAAATTGTTCTTGAAGTAATTGCTAGGTACGTACACCTTACACCCTGATCACCTTTGGCGCTCCCCGGACAGTTGTGCCTCAGGTGCTCTGGCCCTGTTTGCTCGCATGCATCACTGGATGGCACATGTGAGCAAAGGGGGAGTTAATTGCTATAGTTAAATAAGACTTTTCCTCTGTGGCCCAGCACTACCGCCAGCAACATAATGTTGGTAAAGCTGTCAAGGTTAGGCAGACAACATATCCCCCTCCCTGGGGACCCCTTTGTAAATATTCAGATTGATTTTATTCAAATGTTGTTTGAATGTTGTAACTGTAAGTAGGTATTAGTTTTAGTAACGTATTTCCTTGTAAAAAGGCAAATGCCAAAACTGTTGTAAAACTCAGGCATACCTGTGAGTAGCAACAGTGATTGTGAACCTAATTCTACTGGACAAATTATAAGTTATGTGCAGCTTCACCAATAAGGCCATGTGTCCTTTGAAGGCGATTCCTAATCAAAAAAACCAGACTCAGCCTTCACAAAATTTCTACCAGGACACCCAATATAACTATCAGCAGTACCCTGCTGGCCCTGGCTTAAATGAACATTCATTCAATAAATAACACAATGCTTAATTATTGTCAGGCACGAATTAAATATGTTAGGTCTTTTTATGTACAGCAGCCCTGCCACTCTCTAAAACCAGAAAACTGGATCTACATGAAGGTCCATCAGCGAGAAACCGCCCTGGCTCCATGCTGAAAGATTCTTATCAAGTCCTGTTAATTATCAGCACCACTATGAAATGCCAAGAATTGACTACCTACCCATGTTTCGCACTGTAATGGCTCTCCAATTAATAATCAGTCTATCTTTCCTTTTGGAGTCGTTGCTCCTTCCAAACAGCAGGAGTAAAGGATAAGGTAAAGAGCTGGTAACCTCTTCTTTGCCCGCTGACAGACCCACAGCGCCTTTGGATCTTGCTAAGAAAACAACCTCTCCGCCTGAGGACATAATAAAGCCTCCAACCAAGCAAGGTGATTGTGCTAGTAACGCCTCCCTTGCTGCCTCATTGCCGGACAGCTAAGTGAACTAAGACTACAAAATCTTGAAGACAGTTTGCAAAGGCTAGCCAAAACTACCAGAAAATGAAACTTTTAATATTCCTTAGCCTCTCCTCCTTAACAAACTCAGGGTGGGGATGGGAAAGTAATATTTTTCTAAATCTTAGCCAATCAGTAGCCTCTAATTTAGTCTGTATCATATTGTAATCTTATTACTAAAGCACAGTTAACTCAGGTTCTGTTGATAAATTACATATTATCTCTTCCCTTAGTACGATAACTCAGAAATCTCCAACCAGTATAATGTTTGGTATAGCTAAGGCTGGGCAGGTATCGCAGTGGCTTGTTTGGAGGTTCAGGACTCTCTGAATGACCAATTAACGTCCATCTGGAGTAACCACGACCATTAGGCCTGGCCCACATGCTAGCTTGCAGTCCATCTCAGTTTCCATCAATAATTACTGTCCTATGTGCCCCATAGAAGCTGGCCTTAGTGAAGGTGTTCTTAGTGATGCCTTTACGGCATCAAATGGGGGGATTGTGGGGGAAATGACCTCGCCCCCATTTGCTTAGGCCTTTGTTTGCTGACCTGGGCCTGCCTTGTAACTAACAGGCCCAAAGCCTGAACCAAACTGGCTGTGTCCCATGACTGCGGAGGCGGGGGAGGGGCAGAGAGGAGGAAGAGGGGAACAATGGAAAGCCCCAGAAGCAGGAACTATTTGTAATATGTGCCTAATGCTTATGAAATATAACAACTGCATAAGACTGTAACAAGTATGAAGCATTTATAACAATAAACCTTAAGCTTAAGAAATGTGTAACTGTAACCCATGCCCTCCCTTATGACTGGAGTGTAACTACCCCATGACATGCTTGGTGTAATGGTACCTGTGATGCTATTGATATTGGCACCAAATCTTATGTAAAGGGGGTCATACAAGGTGTCTAAGACCAGGTTACACGTTGCTGGTTATGATTATGCTGTCCATATGTATGTAACATTTTGTAGTTGAAGTTATGAATATTGGTTCTATACTGTCTGTATTTCAAATTTGTGCTGTGCTTCTGGGAAACATCCCAGACAAGTTGGTGTTAGCTCTGCCTCGCCTGCCTGATGGCCCATTAAGGACCATCAGCTACACAATTGACCCATTGAGAGATGGCAGATACGCCTTGTAACTCAGCAAAGTATGCAGGAACTTGCCCATGTGTCTCCAGACTCCATTTTGCTGTAATTTTCCATAGTAAGGACAAAGAGGTTCTTACACCTGGAAAAAAACTATAAAAGGCTGATGCCTCATCTCCATCTTGTTTTCAATCCTGCTTCTTACCTCTGGAGAGACTTTGCTAAAAACAGAAGCTCTGAACAAAGGACTGAATGACCCATCCCAGAGTGGGATGTACTCCAAAGACTTGATTTGAGCCTGCAGTTTACTCCATCAGTGCTACAAGCCTGAACTAAGAACTTTGCCATTACTGTATGTAATTGGTTCCATTTAACCAATTCTAACTCTCATCCATATCTTTTTCCTTTTATGAATAAACCTCTAGATTTTAGATTCTAAAGGACTGGCAACAGCGTGATTTATGGGTAAGATCTGATTTGTATATTGACCTGGGTCTGGGGCTTGATTCTTTGGGATCGAGAGAACCTTTTATCTTTTATTGGGGTGTTGGTTTTCATAACCATTCATTTCCAGGACGAGTGGCACTGGTGGTGATACTGGGAAACGAGTGTCTAAGGGAATTGCTTGTGTGACTTGTGGTTAGCCAGTGGGGTGAAACCAAAGTCCTCTTTGTCTGGCTGGTTTGGTTCACCTTAGAGGTGGAAAAACCCCAGCCTAGGGCTGTAACTGCCCTGTTTAAGCAATTGGTCCTAAATTGGCACTCTCAGTTGGGTCCCGCCAGAACCGCATCGTCACAGTACCCCATAAAAGGAATGGATGCTAAACACTGGAAAATACCAGCCGAGACTCTAGCTCTTATTACTTATTACTTTTTACTAGAAGGTATGTGAGCAAGCACATTGGAAAGTACCAAAAAGGCCCAAGAAGACCCTAACCCCTGTCAGGTGTTGATTCCAAATAAGGGCAATTATTACTTAAATGTATGATGTATTTGAGGTTTGCAGCTTTATATACTCAGGTGATGCTTTGCATTGGGGGGTGCAGTATCCAACCTGCTACCTCCCAATGCGTTGGCGTGTGTACAATAAACGGGCCTCAGGCTTGAGTCTCTGATCAACTTATTGCCAGGGTGGCTTTTTCCACGACACCTGTTTGATCAGCATGGAGAGCTCGCTAGCCCAGCTGATCATGGTGACTCAACGCCCCAAACATGCTCCAGCCTGGAGTAAACAGGAGGTGGTGGATCTAACTGGTCTGTGGGGAGAAGAGTCTGTGCAGGCACAGCTCCGATCCAGCCGTAGAATCATTGACATCTATAGAAAGGTCGCACGGGGCATGGGGGAGAAGGGCTACACCTGGGACACACAGCAGTGCTGCGTAAAAATCAAAGAACTGCGGCAGGCATCCCAGAAGACAAGGGAGGTGAATAGTTCTGCTTTCGCACCGCAGTTGTGCCACTTCTACAATGAGCTGCATGCGATTCTTGCTGGTAACCCCACCACTACTGCCAACCGCAGCCTGGATATCTCCCTGGAGTCAGAGTCCCGGGTCACCGCAGGCAACAATGAGGAGGAGATTTTGGAGGAGGAGGAGAATGGGAGACAGGCTAGCAGGGGAATCCATTCTCCTGGAGAGCCAGAAGCTATTTTTAACCCCAGAGCCATCTAACCAGTCGCAAGACAGCAACATGGCTGAGCATGATGCCGCGGAAGGCACTTCTGGTTAATATGCAATTCCAATCAAACTGTAGAGGTCACATGCTCTTGTATTTTATGTTTAATATGAGGAAAAAGTGAGGTGCCGTGGGTATCTGATTCGCAGTGGCCACTCCAGCTATGCAGAGGGTCCCCCCCGGAAAAGACTGTTTATGTGCACAGGGATGGCCCGGGAATCCTCCAGGGAGATCTCCAGGACACTTTCATGGAGCTACTCTGCAATCCTTTGCAGGTTTCTGAGGAGAGCTGCCTTATTTCTTCCACCAGGGTAGGACACTTTCCTGCGCCACTCCAGTATTAACTCTGCTGGCATCATTGCGGTACACAGCATATCAGCATAAGGACCAGGTCTGTCCTTGCAGCATCTGCTCCCTTGACGCCTGTTACCAGTGTACTCCTGCCAGATGGTTGGACATGAGACCACTCTTGGGACATTAATATAGACTCCTCCTTTGGAGTAAGGCCATCTCTCAGGAGGGTTGTGATAAATGGAGTGGGGGTAGCTCCCTTTTATGGACACCTAGCCAGCCAGTTAGCTATAAAACCCCTCTTAGTAGCTGTTCTCTACTTGCTTTACCTGTAAAGGGTTAAAAAATCTATAGGTAAAAGGAAGGGAGTGGGCACCTGACCAAAAGGGCCAATGGGAAGGCTAGAACTTTTTAAAATTGGGAAAAAAAACTTCCCTTTTGTCTGTCTGTGTTGTTCTCCTGGAGAGCAGGGACAGGGCTAGAAGTATGCTGTAAAAAGCTTTAGGCCAGGTATGAAAATCATCAGATCATACCTAGAAACTACTCATTTGAAACCCCAGATATGTAAGTAGATTGGGAAATGTCTAGAGAGATGTGATTAGATTTATCCCTTTTATTTTATTATGGCTTGTGGACTCCTCTGTGCTAACCCCAGGTGCTTTTGTTTTGCTTGTAACCTTTAAGCTTGTCCTCAAGAAGCTATCATGATGCTTAATCCTTGTAACTGTTTTTTTAAAAACCTAGCAAAAAGCCTAAATTCCGGATGTATTTTCTATCTTTTTGTTTTTAATAAAATTTACCTTTTTTAAGAACAGGATTAGATTTTTGTGTCGCTAAGAGATTTGTGCATATGTTGTTTAATTAACTGGTGACAATAGCTGATTTCCTTTGTTTTCTTTCTCAGCTCTTCCCGGGAAGGGGGGTAAAAGGGATTGAGGGTACCCACAGGAAGGAATTCCCAAGTGCGCCTTCTTGGGTTCTCAAAGGGTTTTTTGCACTTGGATGGTGGCAGCATCTACCCATCCAAAGTCAGAGAAAAACTGTACCTTGGAGTTGAATACAAGCCTGGAGTGGCCAGTGTTAATTTTTAGAATCCTTGTGGCCCCCCACCTTCTGCACTCAAAGGGCCAGAGTGGGAAATCAGCCTTGACAAGGGCAGAGCTGGAAAGGAGTGCCAACTGTGGATAAGGGAGGAACATATCCTCCGGCATTATGTGCATCTCCATATGCCCTGGTGTCCAAGGGGTTCTGGCAGTCTAGTCTGAAGGACCTGGTGCATCTGTGACAGCTGGACAGTCTTTCGGTGAATGAGATGGTACCGATGGTGGGTCCAGGGCAGCGCTCATAGACAGAACCAGCGAATGTCTGTCCTTATGCTTTGGTACTGAGGTAACAAACAGAACCAGCAAGTCTTTCTTTTTACATGCCTTGCACTCCAATCTGGGGGTCTTCAGCAGAGCTGGTTCCTTAAGCTCCATATGTGTCTTCTCATCTGACCTGGACAGGCTCGGAGAGGAAGCATGTTTCTTATTGACAGCCCTTAATGGGGATCTGTCCTTGTGCCCAAAATGTGCCCTCTACTCTCATGGGGAGCCCTACAAGAAGAGTCCTTGGGCTCAGATGTTGAAGCTCTGCTCCACGGCACATGCTTTGAGGGAGACTGCTGCTCAGTTGAGGCCAATGACCAGGGGGGTCTCTGTGGCCTGGATTGGAGAGGGCCCTCGTTGCCTGCGGCATAGGTGAAGTTCCTGGGTTTCCCAGGTTCTGGGTGGGAAGGAATGACAGATACTGTACGTTGCAGAGATATGTGCCTCACCCAGATAGTACAGCCGCTGGGGATGTTCAGCACTGATGGAAAAAGAGCATGGGTAGGAGATGCAATTCTTGAATCCTGGAACTCTGGCCAGAGTCCTTGAGCCAGGGCAGGCATTCCCCAGCCAGGGAAAAGAAATGCTCTCTACTAACTATAACTTTAACTACTAGGCTAAAAATATATCACTATTTAGAATTCCGACTCAGACCATGTGGTGGTAAGAAGGAACTGCCTGTTATACTCTTGGTCAGTAGCATGAGGAGAACTATTGTGCACGTGCGGGTCAATGGATACTGCTTTGAAGGATTTCCAGACTCAGGCACATGGTGCACATACGTACCCACACGTGGAATGCACCTAGGGACCAGCACTCAAATAATAGCCTGGCCCCTCATTATTTTGTGCACCAATTAGACCTAATATCAAACACAATAATTTGGGGTCATTAATTTCCAGTTCCCCATGTCTTTTGGTTACCAAGCATGATTTCAACATGAATTATATCAGTAGGCCTTTTCATTTAGGCTAATTCAGTTTTTCTTTTTCCTTTTCGTACCTTTTCCCATCACCTTTTGTTATTATAGGCCACTATCTGAGGAACTTTCACGTGCCTTTTGCAATGGAGCTCAAAGTTAGGATAAATCTGATGGCCCAATTATTACACCAAGTGGCAGGATGAGGTGGAGTTTACAAGAGCCACAGAGAGGGGCCACTGCTTTGGCCATGGTGGAGTAGGGGTTCCCCTGGTGATACAGTCCTGCAAGAACAACTGCCCTGCACCCAGAAAGTTAAAAGTCTTACCCCTATATCAAGCTAGTTTCAAGCCCCAGCTCCGCTCAAGGCAACAGGGGAAATAAGAACAGCTGCATCCTTTGGACACTCTGCATAATAATTACAACAAGCAGACAAGCTTCTCTTTATGTAGAAATGATTGCCTCTATAATTAGCCAGTAGCTGGGGCGGCATTTCAAGGATTTCCTAATAAAGCTGTAAACACAAAGGCAGCACGAACATGTATATGAACAGCCCAGTGAAGGGGAGTGAAGAAGTTTCCCTCCCACACAGAAGAGAAATGGCTGGTGAGCTTGAGGGCCCAGATCCTCAAAGGCATTTAGGCTCCTAACATCCTTGGAAATTAGGAGCCTAAATACCTTTGTGGAGCTGAATCTGAGGGCTTAGAAAGCACTTTCACAAGACAGAGGGGGTTTGTTTTGCTCACTCTTCCCTGGCAAGCTTGTTTCTCCTCTCATGGGAGACTCTAGAAGGAAGCCTAGACCCCATCAGGCCATCCTGACCAGCAAAGCTCACATTCTGATTCCATTGAGGTCATTGGGCAAAACTCCCATTGGCTTTGGTGGGACTAGGTGTGGATGCATCAGATCAAACCAAGCCTTGCCAGATTCCTGAGAGAATGAAGCGGTAAGCCCTCTTCAGAGCAGATCTCCAGTGGCACAAGTTGTCATTGTTCCATTGACTTCAATGGAGCTATCACGATTTATGCCAGCTGAGGATCTACCTCTTTATCATCCATCTGCCATGGTACCCTGATCACTCACAATAATGGGGACTTACTAACTGGTTCTTAACAGAGACCTATTGCAATCACATATATTTCTGATGGATAAATATCTGTTCACTTATTAAGAAGCATCTTAATATCCCTCTTTAGAAAAAGACACTCCTACAACACTGGAAAGACCAAAACCCTCCTTCTTTAATCAAATGCATGCAGGAAATAGCTCAATGGAGAAAATTACTCTCGCAAGAAGCAACCATCTGGATTAATTCTTCTTCTGGGAGCTTCTTACAACATAGGATATCATATAGTCCATCAACGTCACCTACTAAGGTGACCCCACTACCTACAATCCCCTCACTCTCCAAACATCCATACTTCTTCGAATCCATTTTTCCTAATTTCTACCCTCTTTCTGTCCATCATTTCCCTCCTTTCCCACATCTCTCTTTCTACATCTCTTTCTTAACCATCTGATGCAAACACATGTTGCTCACCAGCAGAATTCAGGTCCAGCTTGCCACAAAGTACATAGGACATTCCCTGGGCTTATGAATGGCCACTTAACAGCTGGCCGTTGTGCAGGGAGAGGAGCCAGGCATGAGCTGGCTTTTGATGAGTACAGGCAAGGCTGTGTATGGCACAGAAAGTTGGACCTAAATTGCACAGGAAGATTCTTGGAAGACAAGAAGATCTGAAGATATCATAGTGCACATGCTGAGTACATTATTATATCAGTTACTTAAGCCTGCACCAAGAGTGGCCACCTTGATGCACATAGCCACATACCCAAAGATTTCAACAGCTTCTACCCCACCATCAACCTCAGTCTGGACCAATCTACACGGGAAGTCCACTTTCTTGACACCACAGTGCAAATAAGTGATGGTCACATTAACACCACCCTATATCGAAAACCTACCGACCGCTATGCCTACCTTCATGCCTCCAGCTTCCATCCCGGACACATCACACGATCCATTGTCTACAGCCAAGCACTGAGGTACAACCGCATCTGCTCTAACCCCTCAGACAGAGACCAACACCTACAAAATCTCCACCAAGCATTCTCAAAACTACAATACCCACACGAGGAAATAAGGAAACAGATCAACAGAGCCAGACGTGTACCCAGAAGCCTCCTACTGCAAGACAAACCCAAGAAAGAAACCAATAGGACTCCACTGGCCATCACATACAGTCCCCAGCTAAAACCCCTCCAATGCATCATCAAGGATCTACAACCCATCCTGGACAATGATCCCACACTTTCACAGGCCTTGGGTGGAAGGCCAGTCCTTGCCCACAGACAACCTGCCAACCTGAAACATATTCTCACCTGTAACTGCACACCACACCATAATAACTCTAGCTCAGGAACTAATCCATGCAACAAACCTCGATGCCAACTCTGCCCACATATCTACATCAGCGACACCATCACAGGACCTAACCAGATCAGCCACACCATCACCGGTTCATTCACCTGCACATCCACCAATGTAATATATGCCATCATATGCCAGCAATGCCCCTCTACTATGTACATCGGCCAAACTGGACAGTCTCTACGGAAAAGGATAAATGGACACAAATCAGACATTAGGAATGGCAATATACAAAAACCTGTAGGAGAGCACTTCAACCTCCCTGGCCACACTATAGCAGACCTTAAGGTGGCCATCCTGCAGCAAAAAAACTTCAAGAACAGACTTCAAAGAGAAACTGCTGAGCTTCAGTTCATCTGCAAATTTGACACCATCAGCTCAGGATTGAACAAAGACTGTGAATGGCTTGCCAACTACAGAACCAGTTTCTCCTCTCTTGGTTTTCACACCTCAACTGCTAGAACAGGGCCTCATCCTCCCTGATTGAACTGACTTCGTTATCTCTAGCTTGCTTGCTAGCATATATATACCTGCCCCTGGAAATTTCCACTACATGCATCTGAGGAAGTGGGTATTCACTCACGAAAGCTCATGCTCCAAAACGTCTGTTAGTCTATAAGGTGCCACAGGATTCTTTGCTGCTTTTACAGATCCAGACTAACACGGCTACCCCTCTGATACTTGATACCCACAGAGAGACTCTCCTACACCCCAGCTAGGTGTCCCTTCCCTAAATCCTCTCAAGGTCAGGATTTTGGGAATATGTCATCATTAGGTCACACATCCAATTCAACTTCCATACCTTCTAGGGCTTGGTGTCCTAGAGGGCCAGCCAGAACTTGTAACATAGTTGGAGTAAGGTTCCAGGAGAAAGGCCACTGGACCCACTGGGCCCCTTCCAATGTGATTTTTAAAGGCTGGGGAATTAGAACTATTATTCCCTCCTGGATTTTAAGATGGTATTAGTAAGATCCTATCCCCTATTGTAGCACTTCTGCAGCATTCCATCTCCCTGAAAATTTCACCTATGCATCTATAAAAGCAAGTTAATAATGAAAGGAGTATGCAGAATCTTACGTAAATGGCATGTGAATGAGTTACAGCTGCTGTAAAGAGTCATAACTTGGAGGTCCTTGACTTCTGAACTTACTGCATACATCTTTGCCAGAAAGGGCACTTTCAAACAGCAGTTATTCATCTGTAGCTAGCTAAGGGCTCGGCTACACTTGGAGATGTAGAGCACTGTGAGTTAAACTAGCCTTCGGAGACGGCAGCAGGGAAAGTGCTGCCGAGTGTTTATACGCTCAGCTGACAGCACACTGGTGTGGCCACATTAGCAGCTCTTGCAATGGCCACAGAGAGCAGTGCATTGTGGTAGCTATCCCAGAGTGCAAGTGGCTGCAGCGTGCTTTTCAAATGTGGGGGTGGAGTGTGACAGGGAATGTGTTGTGTGTATGTGGGAGGGGAGAGAGAGTGGGTTTTGGCGGGGACTGAGAGTATGTCAGCATGCTGTCTTGTAAGTTCACACAGCAGCAGACCACACACACCCACACACACCTCTCTCTCACACACACTCACAGCAGCAGCATTCCACAGTAATGGTTTGCTTTGTCATGGAGCAGATAAGCATGCCGGATGTCAGAAACGGAGCTTTGAAAGGGGATATCCATATGCCTGCAGCCGAGTTCAAAACAATGACAAGTGGCCACTTGACTTCAGGGGATTATGGGCCATTTCCAGAGGCCAATCACAGCTCAATAATGCAACATGTCGTCCGCACTGACACCCAGGCATTTCAGCCAGGACGCAGAAAGCTTTTTGCTTCTCATGGAGGTGGATTACCAGGATGCTCCAGCTGCAGAGTCCAGGCCCTCTACATGCCTTGCCAGTGTGGACACCTCAGGAGTTAGGGCACCCAGGGCTGATTTAATGTGCTCTAACTGACAAGTGTAGCCAAGCCCTAAGAGAGTTCCTTCTTGCGCTCAGACCACACCTCACTCCTACATGCCACAGTTATTACAGGCTAGAAAGACCACTGCCACTTCCTTGCAGCACTAGCTCCAATTCATGCAAGGCATGGATGCCCACCTTGAGAGCAGGGCTCATCAGCCGGAGCATATTGCATGTTTACAGTGGTCTTCAACGGTGCTGATTTATGATCTACAAATCCCTAAGTAGCCTAGGACCTAGTAGCCTTATAGACCACCTTTCTCTGACTCTCCAAACCATCTGCATTAAGCTAGCTATGTCCAGGGTGAAGCTTGAAGGGGGCAGGGGCATCTCAATAGAGAAGATCAATTCACTCCCCCGGAAACATGTATGAGCCTCAGTCCATCCACTTTCAGAATTTGCTGCAAGAGGTCTCTGTTTGTCCAGCCTTTCCAGTAACTCTGAACTCTTGGTTTGATACCCTGGCATTCAGATCCCTCTTTGTGGCTTAGCGTAGATACTTCTCATGGTAAATGTGCAATTGCTCCTAATTCAATCCATTCAAAAAATAACCAAATACAATAGGGATAACAATCATTAATAATAATAGATTTGTTTTACAGTGCAGTTCTAGATTGAGAAGTGACTATAAAACAGCATTGAAGGTTCTATTGTTCTTGCCACTCACGTATTTCCAGATCATGTTTGTTCCAGATCATGTATAAGTTAAAAAGAAATTGCCAGCCTCACAATCTCACCTTGGGATCCGACATTTTCCCTCTCACACACCATCCCCACCTCTGTGCTACCCCATTGCCTTCAAAAGGTTTACAAGAGTGTGGGTGGAATTTAGCAAACTGTTCTGCAGAAGAAGGGACAGAATTCATCCCAGTCTCCCTTAGCTGTGCTGATGCCACAGCAGATGTAATGAGAGTGAAAAGCAGTAAAAATGTACCTTTGGCACTAACATCAGGACTCTGGATACACAGATATGCTGAGTGAGAAGATGCCATTCATACACAGCACGATATTTGCTACAGTGCTTAATTTGTGTCAGGGCTTGCTGGGACTGAGCCTCATCACCTCTAGCTTTGCTGCATCAGTTATGAATGTAAAAAAATTGCTTGAGCCCCAGCAACTAATTGCTGGAGCCCTAGCACCTTTTTTCATTACAAATTAAGCACTGATTTGGTGTCTTTTCATAAATCCACAGATCCTGGAGTCATATGAGTATGTAGCGAAGGGGGTGTGGTCTCCTGCCCCGCAGATGGGGAGAGAGCCATGACTGACCCCTGGTGGGCAGAACCAGGATACCCACGGTCACCCCACCGGAAGCAGAGGAGTGAGCCAGGAACAGGAACTATAAAAGTCCGGCCCTCTAGCTCAGTTGGGACAGAGCTGCCAGAGGAGCAGGATGTCTCCCTGCTGCTGCTGGATCCCAGACCTGAGGGAGGCTGCTCCTTTGCCAGAGACCCGGAAGGACTACCGGAGCTGCCAGACACTGGGGACACTGAGGAGCTGTTGGGGCTGCCGCTCGCTGTTTACCTGAGTGAGACCAATGACATCCCCGGAACCCAGGTGCCCCCGGACTGGGAGTGTAGGAAGAAGCCCAAGGAAGCCGAATAGGCTTCGGCTGTGTGAGTGATTGCAAGCCGGCCAGCACGTTGTGGTCGGATTTCCCCGCTGACCCAGTGGCGGACCACTCTGCCACTGTTCGGGCCCTGGGCTGGGACACAGTGGAGTGGGAGGGCCTGTGTCCCCCTAACCCTGCCACCCCACCATCAGGATGACAGCCTCCCCACTTTGGGGTCAGGAGGCCTGCTGTGGTCTGGTACCCACCTGAACTAGGGCACCAGCTAGTTTGCTGACTCCCATACCAGACACCTAATTTCCCCTAGACTGCACTGTTACTCTGCCTGGCTGCAGGCCAGAGAACCTTACCTGAACTAATTGCTGCCCCGGGCGAATGGACTCTTTGTGGCTCTCCCAAACCCCTAGCCAGAGACATTAACTGTGTGTTGCCCCGCCCTGATTGAGAGCTCCCGGCCTATAGACTTATCCTGGCTCAGCCTGATGGCAGGCCTGGGGCACTAACTGTGAGCTGATTTTTCCCCTGAACCGAAGGACGTAGGAAGTGTCGTAGTGAAGGGGGCGTGGTCTCCCACCGTGACAGACAGGGAGAGAGACACGACCACCTTACAGAGTACAAGGGAATCTCAGCTTGCAGTTACAAATAAAAGTTACTAGCCTTCATGTTTGCCAGAGAAAAGCTTGAAAACATGATCTGAATGACCCCTAATGGTTCATAAACCAAAAGGCAAATCAAGAGAACCCAAAACATATCATCTTTTTTAAATCTCCTGATTTTTAAGCCAGTTTCAAGATATTTTGAGGCCTGACTTGTGATTTTTGAAAACGATGGTGGGTGGCAATACCGAGATAGTCACCACTCACAGCGGACCCACACTTTAAGGGAAGTATGTTTGGACTGAATAGGTAATAAAAGTACATTGGTTCAAGCTCACATTAATTCTGTTGAGAAAGTCCTTTATTCTGCGCATTAAAATGCCAGCTGCACCCAGGCGTTTAGAACAAAGGTACAAAAACAGGAAACGTTTTAAAAAAAGAAACGAATCAGTGCATGAAACATTGAGGGAGGAGAGTGTGTCCTTCTCTGCATTACACGAATAGTCTCTGTTGAAAAAAACCAGGTGAAGCTGAGCAGTAATTGAATTACATGGAAGAGAGGAATGAGACAGCCATATCAAAGATAGTGGCAGACTGAAGGGTCCTGCATCTCTTTAGGATGCCACCCTCTGAGATGGCTTTGAGAACTCACCACCATCTGGGGGAGTTTAGAGTTTCTTCAAACACATGTGCATGTTGCACATACACTGAGGTTATGCTTGGAAGGTGTTAATGATTGTTGTGGGGCAGGTCTTTGATTTACAGACAACCAGACATGTCTATAGCTGATGGAAGTGCTAAGCACACTTCATGCAGGCTAAATGGAAGTAGCAATCAAATTTATAGGTAGCTGGCAAGACTAGAAGTCACCATCCCAGGCATGGGACTGCATGACAAGGCCTGGCAAGCACTAACCCAGGGGAATAAGAGTGGTTTCCCTGGGACTGGTTGCAAACACAGGGCCTAAGGGATTGTTTGGCAAGTTGTGTATGTGAGAGAGGCAGAAAGCAAACAAAGCCAGCCAAAAGCAAGAGAAACAATCATGAGTATGGGCCTGAGAGGGAGTAGAGACAGAGCTCCTTGGGGCAATCTGAGGGTATGGCTACACTTGAAACTTCAAAGCGCTGCCGCGGCAACGCTTTGAAGTGTGAGTGTGGTCGCAGCACCAGCGCTGGGAGAGAGCTCTCCCAGCTCTGCATGTACTCCACATCCTGATGAGGTTTAGCTTGCAGCGCTGGAAGCCACGCTCCCAGCGCTGGGGCACTGTTTACACTGGCGCTTTACAGCGCTGTATCTTGCAGTGCTTGGGGTGTGTTTTTTTCACACCCCTGAGCGAGAAAGTTGCAGCGCTGTAAAGCACCAGTGTAGCCAAGGCCACAGATGCAGAAAAGATGGTTACTCACCTTTGTAACTGTTGTTCTTCGAGATGTGTTGCTCATATCCATTCCAGTTAGGTGTGTGCACCGCGCGTGCACATTCGTCGGAAAACTTTTACCCTAGCAACTCAGTGGGCCGGCAGGTCGCCCCCTAGAGTGGCGCCGTCATGGTGCTCGATATATACCCCTGCCGGCCCACCCGCTCCTCAGTTCCTTCTTGCCGGCTACTCCGACAGTGGGGAAGGAGGGTGGGTGTGGAATGGATATGAGCAACACATCTCGAAGAACAACAGTTACAAAGGTGAGTAGCCGTCTTTTCTTCTTTGAGTGATTGCTCATATCCATTCCAGTTAGGTGAATCCCAAGCCTTAAGTAGGCGGTGGGGTCGGAGTGAAATGTGGCAGAATGAAAACTGCTGAGCCAGAGGCTACAGCATCTCTTGACTGTTGAACCAGGGCATACTGCGAAGCAAAGGTATGGACCGAGGACCAATGGAGCTGCGCAACAGATCTCGTGGGTAGGAACACGAGCCAGCAAGGCGGCAGATGAAGCCTGAGCCCTGGTAGAATGCACGGTGATGTGGCTTGGGGAAATATGAGCCAAATCATAACAAGTGCGGATGTACGCCATCACCCAAGATGAGATCCTCTGAGAGGAAAACAAGCAAGCCTTCCCTTTGGTCTGCTACCATGACAGAGCTGGGGCACCTTACGAAATGGTTCTGTCAGCGCAATATAAATGCGAGCACTCTACAGATGTCCAGGGAGTGCAACTGTTGCACCCATTGCGTTGAGCTGTGGCTAACATGAAAGGCCGAAACCACCTTAGGGAGGAAAGCCGGGTGTGGTCATAACTGCACCTTGTCTTTGTGAAACCTAGTGTACGGCGGAACCACTGTAAGAGCTCTGAGCTCGGAGACTCGTCTGGCCAATGTAACAGCTACGAGGAAAGTTGTCGTCCAAGACAGGTATAGCAGAGGGCCGGTCGCGAACGGCTCAAATGGGGGAGACATAAGTCTGGTTAAAACTAGGTTGAGGTCCCAGGTTGGGGCTGGGCGGCGCACCCGAGGGTGCAAGCGCTCCAAGCCCTTGACGGACCTCAAACCCATAGAGTGTGAGAACACGGAATGACCACCTTAGCCTGGCTGGAAGGTAGAGATGGCTGCCAAGTGTACCCTCAGCGATGACACTGCCAGGTCCTGCCGCTGAAGGCCAGAGGCAGGCCAAATAGAGGGGATCGAGACCTCAGTAGGAGCAAGATCGAGCGTATTGCACCTGTAGAATAAATGCTTCCACTCGGCCAGGTACGTTGACCAGGTGGAAGGCTTCCTGCTACCCCGGCTCAGTTACGCAGCAGCCACACCATGAGGCGAAGAGGCTGCAGGTCCAGGTGACAAAGCCTGTCGTGGCCCTGAGTGATGAGGTCTGGGTGGGGTGGCAGGGTAATTGGGTTGGTTATTGACAGGCCGAGCAACGTGGTATATCAGTGCTGTCTGGACCACACTGGAGTGATCATGATGATGCGCGCTCTGCCCCTGCGGAGTTTGAGTAGGACCTAATGAACCAGTATGAACAGTGGGAAGGCATAAAGGAGTTGGCCTTTCCACGGCATCAGGAATGCTTCCAAGATCGATCCCGAGGAGAGACCTTGGAAGGAGCAGAACATCTGGCATTTTCTGCTCTCGCGGTGAGCGAACAGGTCTATGTGAGGAAAAATCTCCATTTCTGGAAAGCAGAACGCCTCACATGGGGCAGAGTGACCACTCGTAAGACAGGAAAGACCTGCTGAGTCAAAGCGCCAAGGCGTTCCGAACGCCTGGGAGAAAGGACGTCACCAGCTCCATCGAGTGGGCCATGCAAAAGTCCCAGAAATGGATGGCCTCCTGACAAAAGGGGGGAGGACCATGTCCCTCCCTGGTTATTTATGAAGCACATGGCCGTTGTGTTGGCTGTAAACACCGAGATACCACGGACTCGCAGCTGCCGCTGGAACCCCTGGCACGCCAGGCGGACTACTCTCATTTTGGGGGCATTGATGTGGAATGCCAGCTCCCGAGAAGACCAAAGGCCTTAAGCTCGGAGGTGACCATGAGCACTCGAGCAGAGAGATGACGCGTCCGTCGTCAGGGGCAGTGAGGGCTGGGGCGGATGGAACCGCATCCCTGCCCACACCAGGGAGGGAGTTAGCCACCACTCTAGGGAGCCTAAGGTGCTCGAGGGAACGGTGACTACCATGATCATTGGCTCCCTGTCCAGGCAGTACGCCAAGGTGAGCCGGACTTGGAGAGGACGGAGGCGGAGCTTGGCGTGTTTGGTTACAACCTTGCGGGCAGCCATGGACCCAGGAGACTGAGACAAGTGCGAGCCGAGATCGTTGGGAAAGTCTGCAGACCTCGGATGATTGTTGCCATCGCCTAAAACCGCGGCTGTAATAAGCAGGCTCCGGCTAGGTCGGAGACCAGGATAGCCCCTAGGAAGTCCAACCTCTGCGTGGGAACCAGAGTGGATTGCTCTATAGTAATCATCAGGCCTAGACCTGTGAATAAGACCGTGACGATGCCCACGTGCTGAGTGGTTTGTGTCTCGGAGTCTCCTCGGATAAGCGAATCGTCCAGATATGGAAAAATGCATATCCGACATCAGCGAAGGTAGGTGGCGACTATGGCCATATACTTGGTCAATACCTGTGGGGCTGCAGAAAGGCCAAACAGTAGGACCTTAAACCAGAAGTACTGACAGTTGGCTAGAAAGCGGAGGTATCTCCTGTGCGGAGGGAAGATGGCATTGTGAAAGTACGCGTCCTTCATATCGAGGGCGGCATAGCAGTCCCCAGGAGGCAAGGATGGGATAATGGTTCCCAGGGATACCATGCGGAACTTCAACCTTATCCTAAACTGGTTGAGTCCGCGCAGGACTAGGAAGGTCTGAGACCTCCGTTCGAGTGGGGGACTAGGGCATAACGGGAGTAAACCCCCTTGCCCCTTTCGTCCGTTGGCATCTGCACCTCTTGTACGAGGAATTGCTCGTGAGAGGGGTCCCTGAAGGGGGACAGGGTTGGAACAAATTAAAGGTGGTACCCATGCTCCACCGTGCGCAGGACCCAGCGATCTGAAATTAACTGGGGCCACGCCAGGAGAAAGCGGGATTGGGATCCCGGCCTGTGACTGGTACACCGCCCTCAGGCGCACCTTGGAAGGTTCGTCTTTGGTCCCAGTGGTAATTGTGAGGGACCTTGACCTTGGCTCTTTAGGGGTCCTGACGTTCATCTGCGACCACCTTGGCCTCGCCGTTTGCCAAAGTCCTGTCTCTGGCTAGGCACAGAGTATGGCGGCTGGGGACAGAAAGGCCTGCGTTTGGTCGCTGGCATATGCATGCTGAGAGAGCGGCATTAGGACCCTATTGTCCATCAGGCTTCGCAGCCTGGGGCTGTCTTTGCCGCGAAGAGGCCTTTACCAACAAAGGGTAAATCCTGAAAGGCATACTGCAGCTCCGGCCGGAGGTTTGAAACCTGAAGCCATGAGATGCACCTCATGGCGACACCAAAGGCCAGAGTCCTGGCTGCTGAGTCTGCTGCGTCCAACGAGGCCTGGAGGGATGCTCTGGGTACCTTTTTCCCCCGTCCTCCAAGACGGCAGCGAACTCTTGGCGGGAGTTTTGAGGGAGAAACTCCATAAACTAAACTACCTTCACCCAGGTGCTATAATTATAGCAGCTAAGCAAGGCTTGTTGCTTTGCTACCCAGAGCTGCAGGGCCTCTGCAGAGTACACCTGGCAGCCAAGTAGGTTCATTCGCCAAGCCTCCTTCGGTTTCGGGGCTGGCGCCTGCTGGCCATGCCAATACCTCTCCTTAACAGACTGAAAGACTAGTGAGCAGAGAGGAGAAGGGACAGACGAGTAGTCATACCCCTTAGAGGGCACCATACCGGGTCCTCTACCTCTGGGACCTCCTCCACCTCAGGTTGTCGGGGGGCGTATCAGAATCATGGTCCTGAGCATAAGATCTGCGCATGTGGGATGACACGGATGCGTGTCTGGATGGCCATGGAGGTACTAAAAAAAGGCAAGGGCAGAGTCTCTGACTTTATCGGACCTTGCCCAACTCAGCACCGGGGACCGGCACCGGGAGGCGTACCGGTACCTGGAACGAGATCCAGACCTGCAACCAGAACGGTGCCGGGAGGTCGACCAAGATCTCGAGGCTCGGGGAGAGGCTACGGGAGTCACGGTACCTGTCGCGGTGCTGGGAGTCGGAACGGTGCCAATAGCAGGTCGGCGAACTGGATACCGACTGGTACGGCGAGTGCGACCAGTACCGATGAGGAAAACAGCACTGGGACTGCAAGTGGTGTCAGGTGTGCCAACGGGACCTGGAGCGTCTGCGGGACCGTGATCATGAATGGTGCCGCTCTGCTGTGCTGACAGAGGACAGTCATATGAAGACACTGTATTACCCGCACCGGCGGTGCTGGGGACAGGCAGCATCGACTCTGTCATGGCAATGAGATCCCTCGCCGTTGGTAATGTCTCCGGCGTGGAGGGAACAGCAGGCTCAACCACAGTGCATACTGGGGAGCTGTCAGGCACCGGATTCGACGGCTCTCTTGGGACCGGGATCGACGGTACCGAGGTCGTCAGAGCTTCGGTAGGTGTCGGTGCCGGGCGATCTGACTTAGACGAGCTCTCTGGCTGCGGTGCAGTTGGCACAGAAGCAGCAGGAGCAGTAAGCTCAACCACAGTGTGTGCCGGGGAGCCGTCAGGCACCGGATTCGACGGCCCTTGTGGGAACGGGATCGACGGTGCCGACATCGTCGGTGCCTCAGCAGATGTCAGTGCCGGGCGATCCGACTTAGACGAGCTCTCTGGCTGTGGTGCAGTTGGCACAGAAGCAGCGGGAGCAGTAAGCTCTACCACGGCGCGTGCCGGGGAGCTGTCAGGCACTGGATTCAATGGCCCTGGGGGACTGGAATCGACGGTGCCGATGTCATCGGTGCCTCTGCAGGTGTCGGTGCCAGGCAATCCGACTTAGATGAGCTCTCTGGCTGCGATGCAGGTGGCACGGAAGCAGCAGGAGCAGGGGGCTCAACCACGGTGCGTGCCGGGGAGCCGTCAGGCACCAGCAGGAATTGTAGGCTTTCTCGACCTCAGAGGAAGGGAGCGGTGCCGAGTCGACTTCGATGCCGGCGACGGCCGGTGCCGAAAGGCCTTGGCAGTACCGGCGGGGTCCAGTGCCGAGGAGGCGCTTCTGCCAGCCGCTTGATCATCGCTCGGTGCCAAAGGTGGAGGGGTAAATGAAAGTCCCGCTCCTTTTTGTTCTCAGCTCAAAAGCCTTGCAAATGGGGCACTTAGCTGTCAAGTGTGATTCCCTGAGGCACTTCAAACAGGAGTCGTGTGGATCTCCCTTCGGCATCGGCTTCTGGCAGGCCGAGCCCATTTTAAAACCTGGTGAGACGTGCATGGGCTCCGGCACTGGGTGCAGGAAAGAGGCTACTTCCTGAACCCCTCTAACTATTACTAAACTAACTATATTAGCAAAGAAAAAACGTATAACTATACAAATATATATATAAAAGGATTATAACTGCATAACTATATACGAGAACTACGAGTAGCTAGGGAAGTGGAGGGCAGCTAAGCCGCGCTCCACTGTTCCAACGGCCGACACGGGTGGTAAGAAGGAACTGAGGAGCGGGTGGGCCGGCAGGGGTATATATCGAACACCATGACGGCGCCACTCTAGGGGGCGACCTGCCGGCCCACTGAGTTGCTAGGGTAAAAGTTTTCCGACGAATGTGCACGCGCGGCGCACACACCTAACTGGAATGGATATGAGCAATCACTTGAAGAAGAACTGTGAATTGTGAGCAAGGAAAGTGCCTGCTGCTGTTTGTTTCTATTGTGTTCAGGAAAATGAAACTTTGTGTACATTCTTTGTAAATAAACAAGACTGCACCAAAAAAACCTGAATATCTTCAATTTCACAGCCTAACGAAAACAATGTGGCAAGACCTTGAGTGACAGCTTATCACTCAAGCCAAAAGGCAGGTTTGGTGTGAGAGTAGGATGGAGTTTCCAAGGAGAGAAACTGGAAGCTGGATTTTCTGTTGAACCAAGATGGAAGAAATAATAGACGGCCAAAAGATATGAAAACAAGACCTAAAACAGGAGCTGGCGTCGTCATAAAATGCATTAAAGCAAAATGTGGAAGATTTCCAGCAAGGACTGATAGCTGAGCAGCAATCAGAGATAAAAACTTTGTTGGGTTAGCTGCTGCAAAGTGTATGCACAGATTCTGGAAGCTATAAGACTCCCAGTCTGAAATGGCAAAATGGATTGAGGAGGTGACCAGCAATGTGAATGCCAAAGGTTTTCCCAGAAATTGTGGAGACCAAGAAAGCTTTTGCCAGCTTGGAACTTGCTAACAGAGAGAAGCTGCAGCAAGGACTGAAGGAGCTAAAGAAAACAACAACCCATCTTGGGAAACGAAATTAAAGTGTTGACACAAGCACCAATTAAAGCCATATTCTAAATTTATATGTAAGTTTAGAACCATCAGGAGATAATACAGCAAGATATTCCCAATCCCAAGCCGTGAGGTATCAGATTTGGAGTCTTAACATAGATAGCCTCAAATTTGTGTTTCTGATATGTCTATGCTGCCACTTATGTCAGTATAACTTATGTCACTCAGCAGTGTGACTAAGCCACCATCGAGCAACATAAATCACACCAACTTAAGCACCGTCATGGACAGCCCTATGTCGGTGGGAGAGCTTCTCCTGCTGACTTAGCGACTGCCACCCATGGGGGCTGGAGTAGTTAAGCCGACAGGAAGGAAAGGAAGCCAAGGACACTCTAAGGCCTTGTCTATACTTACTGGGGGATTGACACATGGTGATCCATGCATCGGCAGTCAATTTAGCGGGTCTAGTGAAGACCCACTAAATCGATAGCAAATCACTCTCCTGTCGACTCCTGTACTCCATCGGAATCAGAAGAGTCAAGGGAGTCAACAAAAGAGCGTCTCCTGTCGACATAGAGTAGCGTGGATCCCACGGTAAGTAGAGTTAAGCTATGTCAATTTGAGTTACACTATTCACATAACTCAAATTGTATAGCTTAGATCAACTTTCCCCTGTAGTGTAGACATGGCTCGGCTCGTTAAACGTCCTGGAGGGCGGATGTGAGATAAGCACTTTAGGGAGACAGTTTTTCCTACCATGGGAAAGCCAGTGGCATTTTAGGATTTGTATTCATTAGAGTTCTATTTATCTTTAGTTAATTGGCAGTTAACCCAGGCTTTAAAAACAAATATAGCGCAGGCATGATTTAAATGTTTACTTACATTTAATTAGAATGTTTCTAAACACCTGAGCAACTAGATCGTGTCTGGACTTTCTAGTGAGGAGGATAGCTCAGTAGTTTGAGCACTGGTCTACTAAACCTAGGGTTGTGAGTTCAATCCTTGAGGGGGCCATTTAGGGAACTGGGGATTGGTCCTGCTTTAAGCAGAGGGCTGGACTAGATGATCTCCTGAGGTCCCATCCAACCCTGATATTCCATGAATGTTTTGTCTGTGAGATTGTGAAACTTGCCACAGAACTTGAATCTTTCCTTGTAGCAGCTCCCCAGAGGAGAAAGCAGCTGGGAGTGAAGAAGTTGGAAGCAGCCTAGTAGGTCTGATGTCTAATATGGTCCATGCCACTTTTGAAGGATTAGAAAGGGTGATATATTGGGTTTGTAAAACAAGAGAAATTGGAAATAGCACAAATTAAGGGAAGCAGTTCAGTTAAATGCTGGTACTGTGGAAAAAAAATTGGTCACAACAAGGTTTGTTATGAATTTAAGGCACTCCTGGACAGAGCATCCAAACTACCTAGTGAATGTCCCTCTCACAATGGAAGAAACAGGAGGACACCAAGCTGAAGGGGCAAGGTGTGGGGGTAAAGGATCAGCCCCAAAATCTGTGTTTAGATGAGAGCAGTGGAATAACATCAATAGAAGTTTGGCTGCTGAATGTGGCCCTGAGGAAAAAGTAAGAGAGAGAATTTTGGGGGTAAGTGCTGGCTAGAAAGGGGCTCTGAATTGTGAGCAAAGACACTGTTTTTTGTTATGTGATTTATGCTGTATTCATGAAAACAGGACTTTGTAAGTTCCTGTAAATACACAGAATTGCATCAAAGAAACACCTGACATCTATGTCAATTTCTCGAACAGAAACAACCCTCAACACCCTGGCTTTGGCTAAATGACTGGGTCAAAAAGGGGTAACAATATTATAAAGTGACTCCACTTTGTGGGCTAAAGACAGTAAAGTCAATGAAGATATACCAGGATAAATTTGCCCTTATAAGTTTTCGTACTAAAATAAGATTGGATGTGTGCAGGACTGGCGCTAGGGTTTCTCACGCCCTAGGCGCACGGCCATTTCGCCACCCCCCGCGCTGGTCCCGCAGCTCCAGTGGAGCTGCTGCAGTCATTCCTGCAGAGGGTCCACTGGTCCGCGGCTCCGGTGGAGCTGCAGCAGTGGTGCCTGCGGGAGGTCCACCGGAGCCGCACGAGCAGCCGACCGTCCACAGGCATGACTGTGGCAGCTGCACTGGAGCTGCGGACCAGTGGACCCTCCACAGGCATGCCTACGGCAGGTCAACCAGAGCCGCCTGCCGCCCCCCCAGCAAAATGCCGCCCCCGAATAATCCTGGCGCCCTAGGCGATTGCCTAGGCTGCCTAAATGGTAACGCTGGCCCTGGATGTGTATTTGAAGAATCTTAGAAATAGACCACTTCTTCTCATGTTTCCACAGCTCTGACCTTTCCACTCAGTGACATGCTCTGCAATGTGATGACCTTCTTCTGCAGTATGTTTACACGGCAGTGCCTGTGCAGCTTAGGTGTCTGTGCGGTCGCTACTCAGCATCGCTAAGCTCATTTCCACTTGCAACCTGAGCAGTGCAGAGGACAGCTTCTCAGAACCACAGTGCAACCTCTCCGAACGCCCTCACAGACACACCTCACAGAGTGCATTGTTTGAACATCCTGAAAAAACCTCAAAGTGAGAAGATGGGCAAATAATTCCACCAACCAGAGTCACACCAGCCAGGTTATTTTTCTTTAAGGCTAAGCTGCTCTTTCATTTTAAAAAGAGACAGTGAGCAGGGGGAAAATAGAATTACAAATAATGCCTCTGACTCCCACTCTGGAAATTCTCCCCTCCTGTCACTGAGCTATTTCTGCACCATCCTCCCCACCACTGAGGGCCTTCCCTCTAGTCACCAGCTGCCTGTCTCAGAGGTCTGCCATTCTGCACTTCAGTAGGCAGCATCTAACAAACCTAATTACAAACCACCTGGCAACAACAGCCTCTTGACACAACCACTCTCTTAACCCAGAGATTCTCTTTGACAGGTGCCACAGGGTTGCCTTGTGACTGAGGCTCCAGACTGGGACTCAGAAGATCCAGTGGAGTTTCTGGGTGACCCTGTGCAAGTCACTGGGGCCAGGATTGGTGCTTCAGGTGTCCCAACTGCAGAGCCAAATTAAGATTTATTGGGGTTTGGGCACAAAGAACATTTGAGCCTCCACATCCTGGAGGCACTGGAACTGAGGGACCAGGGAGGCCATGCCCTCCACCCCACACACACATTTCACCATGGGTGTAGTAGTCTCGTTCAGGCACAGAGTGGCAGAGGCAGGGGCTGCACTTTGCAGTGGGGGAGCTGATAAGCTAGCAGTACCAGTCTCTTCCCAGTGGCCATAGGGGATGGGGACATGGGCTAGGCAACCCAGCCCCCATCCAGAGCAGCTTCCCACAGCAGTCTGGGCTTCCTGGGTGGTTCTTACCGCTGCCCAGCTCTGGCTTCTGGCCTGGCCAGGGGCCAGGGCCCAGGGGGAAGAGGAGGACAGGGCGGCCCCAGGAGAGGAGGGGGAGCAGGATCCCAGGGGGAGGAGGAGCAGAGGGCAAAGCCAGGGCCGCCCAGAGGATTCAGGGGGTCTGGGGAAAAGCAATTTTGGGGGCCCCTTCCATAAAAAAAATTGCAATACTATATTCTCGTGAGGGCCCCTGCAAGGCCCAGGCAAATTGCCCCACTTGCTCCCTGCCAGGGGGAGCCCTGGGAAAAATAAACCTTCCGCATCTCAGCACAAATCCAGCTTTGAGAAAACTTCTTTACAAGGTATCGCTGGTTCTCAGCATCAACTAGTGCTAAAAGTCACTAAAGCTCATTAAAAGAGCTGGACAAATATTTTCCGTCAAAACTTTTTTTGGATCTAAAACTAGGGGTTTTTAAAAAGCAGACAAAAATCACGGACAATGTCTGCTTTCCTTCAAAATTTGTTGTGGGTTTTTTTAATTAAAAAGCTGAAATTAGTCTGCCAAAACCTGAATATGGTTTGGGGTTTCAGAAGTGTGCGGCCAAATGTTTGCTGCTTGCTGTGTTTGATTGTTTAAAGAAACACTAAAAAATTCTGCTTAAAAAAATCCAAAGCTTTTGAACCACCTCAGCTTGTGACCAAACACCTGAGCCCATCCAGTCAGAGATTTTTCAGGTTTTTCATACTCTGCTGGCTTCCTTGACTCATATCTGTCTCCATAACTTTGGATTCATTTAGGTTAGAACATAAGAACAGCCATACTGGGTCAAACCAAAGGTCCATCCAGCCAAGTATCCTGTCCACCGACAATGGCCAATGCCAAGTGCCCCAGTGGGAGTGAACCTACAGGTAATGATCAAGTGATCTCTCCCCTGCCATCCATCTCCACCCTCTGACAAACAGAGGCTAGTGACACCATTCGTTACCCATCCTGGCTAATAGCCATTAATGGACTTAACCTCCATGCATTTATCTGTATCTCAGAGACTGGCTCCATGGGGTCCCTCACAAACTGGAGATGGTTACTGTGGGTTTGTCTGTAGTATAGCTTATGTACATACTCCACGAACTGAGCATTTGAGCTTGTTCCAGAATCTGGGATGAGCCTATGTTGTGAAAACTGACATGCTCAAAATAGCACATGCATGTGAATGGACACAGGGTGCTAAAATTAAATTAACCCAGGGGTTCTCAAACTGGGGGTCGGGACCCCTCAGGGGGTCACAAGGTTATTACTGGGGGTCGCGAGCTGTCAACCTCCACCTCAAACCCTGCTTTGCCTCCAGCATTTATAATAGTGTTAAATAAATAAAAGTGTTTTCAATGTATGGACGGGGGGTTGCACTCAGAGATTTGCTATGTGAATGGGGTCACCAGGACAAAAAAGTTTGAGAACCACTGAATTAAATCCTCTGAAGCCTCAGGGAATGCTGGGGGGGGAGTATCTCCCTTGGTAGGGTCAGGAAGGAGGTAGGTAGTGCAGGATATTGCTCTTCTCATGTGATCCCTCCCCCAGTGGCTAATTTAAAATGAAGCTACTCTCCCCTGACATGAATATCCCTATAGCACTGAAATTAAATTCATAGATGTGCTATAATTTGACATTTGAGAAGTAAAACAGATGGTAGCCCTAATGGAAAAGCTAACAGCTTGGCTCTTCTGCAAGCCTCAAACTGCTGAATGAGCTTTAGGGTAGGGAAGGCTGTGCCTCCCAAACAGCCTGGCCCTGCCCCCGTCTGACCCCTCTACTTCCTGCCCCCCAACTGCCTACCCCCCTCAAAATCCCCGACCTATCGTGTTCCTTGCCCCCTTACCATCCCCCAGAGACCCACCACCACCACCCTGGGACCACACCCCTGCTCCCTGTCCCTGACTGCCCCGACCTCTATCCACCCCCCCACTGAGTCCTGACAAACCCCTGGAATGCCCACAATCCAACCCCCCCTTTCCCTGTCTCCTGACCACCACCCCCACCTCTGCCCCCTCCCTGTGTCCTGACTGTCCCCAGGACTTCCTGCCCCTTAGCCAACCCCCCCCGGCTCCAGCCCCTTACCCCTGGCACCACGCTCACCTGGAGCCTTAGCACGTCGTATCCAGCAGTGTCCCTGAACAGCGATGAGGCATGGCTCCGGCGGGGCTCCTGAGCTCCGCCCTGCTCAGAACCACATGGTAAGGGGGCGGGGCTGGGAGCTCAGGAGTCCCGCCAGAGCCACAGTGCACTGCTGTTCAGAGACACTGCTGGATCCATTGAGGCTCCGGGTGAGGGGCAGAGGCAGGGTCGGGCTAGGGCGGGAGCCTCACCCGTTCTCTTGGGGGCCCCTGCGGAGCCCGGGGCCTGGGGCAAATTGCCCCACTCCCCCCCCCCCGGGTGGCCCTGGGCAGAGCCCTGGGGGAAGAGCAGGAGCAGCAGGAGGAGGAGTCACAGTTCCACACCAGTGGTCTCCCCACTTCTATACAGGTTCTGGCACTCCTACAGGGGCCCCCAAATTGGGTAGGCCCCTGAGCACAATGGACCTCTGTGTTAATCTGCCACTGCCCAGCTAAGTCACCCTGGGGTCAGATTTTCAGAAGTGTTGAACACACATAAATCCAGCCAAAGCCAATGAAATCATGGTGCTCAGTGCCTCTGAAAAATCAGTCCCAATGTCAGGGGGCAGTTTGGTAAATAGCAACCTTAATGTCTCCAAGCCTACCTTGCATGTCTGTAAATTGGGGGTTCTAATAATGGCAGTACCACCTCTCCACCTCTCCACCTCGCAGGGGTGCTGAGAGGATAGAGTCAGTCATGTCTGTGGGGTGTGCAGAAATTACACAGATAAGGGCCATGTACAGCCTTGGATAGACTCTCTGGTGATGGGGCCAAACCCCTAAGTAGAAATCTCAGTCATTCTCTTCGAGGCGCTCGGTGCCCTCGGCCCAGGGTATCTAGCTGTCTGCCTGTGGCTCAGAGGGGAGGGCTGCGACTGGCAACTCCTCATCTCAGGCTCAGTGGAACTTTCTATCACAAGGGTAAAGCTCGTCTGTGCAGGAAACAGAGCTTTCTCTGGGGCCGGCCCAAGACTGGGGGACAAACTCCCTCAGGAATGAAGGACCATACAAACCTCACCACCTTCCTCTCCAGGGGCAAAACACATTCCTGCCTCTCTGATATAAACCCGGAGCAGCATGTATATGGAAAACAAAATCAAACCTGACACTGCACACGCCCCTGTGGAGAGGATGAGAGGGTCAACTACGTGTCAGAGGCTAGGCACGTTGCTTAATGCTTGACTGGAAGGTGCTCAGAGATGATGGGGTTGGAGATGGCATAGGAGCCTGAATTGAATAGAAACCCCTGCTGCATACAGGACTAAATTCTGACGCGGAGCCGAGGTTAGCTGGGGCGGGGAGGCTGCCTGCACTGCAGCAGGAAACCAGGGGAAGGGGGCGTACAGGGGAACTGCTCCAAGCCCCAGCTCACCTCCCCTCTGCTTCCACCTCCTTGGGCCTGAGTTTGAAGCTGCCATTTGCTTCTCCGTCCTCCCAGGCTTCCTGCACAAACAGCTGATTCGCGGGAAGCGGGGGGGAGGGGGCTGTGAGCTCAGCCTGACCCAGTGCTCCAGGCACTGCGCGTGGTGGTGCGGCCTGGCTCCAGCAGAGCCTCTCAGCTGTAGTGCAGCCAGCCACCTCCAGGCAGTGCGGTAAAGTGGCAGAAAGCGGGAGGCGAGGTTGGATAGAGGGCAGGGGGTTCGAGAGGGTGGTTGGGAGTGGATAGGGGATGAGGCAGTTGGAGGGCAGGGAATAGGGGGGTTGGATGAGGTGGCAGGGGGCAGTCAGGGGACAGGGGTTCCAGAGGCAGTCGGGACAGAGAGAAGGGGTGGTTGGATGGGGCAGAGGCCCCGGAGGGCATCAGGAATGAGAGGAAGTGTTGGGTGGGGCAGCAGGGGGCAGTCAGGGGACAGGGAAGTGGGGAAGATGGGGCAGGGGTCCCAGGGGGGGCATCAAGGAATGCAGGGGTTGGATAATTGACAATGCAGCTGCCAGAGAGCCTGATCTATGTACCTGTGTGGGAGAGCACACTCTGCTGTACTGCTGGGGAACTGAGTCTGTACATGGAACTGCCTGGAGGTCATGGGGACAGTCCCAGCCCTGCGACTGCACCCACTCACATCTGCCTCCCTGGCTGGATTCTAAGAACTGCTAGCAGGAATGGCGCTGTGTGACCCCCAAGCAGAGACAGGGGTGAGCTCTATCCACCAAGATGAACCCTGGATCTGCTGAGTCAGCCTTAGCCTATAGCCTATAATAGTGGTTCTCAAACTTTTGTACTGGTGGCTCCTTTCACATAGCAAGCCTCTGAGTGTGACACACATGTCATGGTATAACCCCCACTCTGAACCTTAGCATCCAAAAGATGGAGTACCAGCATGAATCCACCTAAGCTTAATTACCAGCTTAGATTTTGTAGTGCTGCCACCAACCAGGACTTGCAGTGCCTGGTACACTCTGGTCCCCCCAAAACCTTCCCAGAGGACCCCAAGACCCAGATCCCATGGATCTCACACAAGGAAAGTAAACCCTTTCCCCCACTGTTGCCTCTCCCAGGCTTCCCCTCCCTGGGTTACCCTGGAAGATCACTGTGATTCAAACTCCTTGAATCTTAAAACAGAGAGGAATGCACCTTCCCCCCTCCTCTTTCCCCCTCCCCATGAGGTAATACAGATTCAAGCTCCATGAATCTAAAACCAGAGGAATTCCACCTTCTCCCCTCCCTTCTCTCTCCCTTTCTCCCACCAATTCCCTGGTGAGTACAGACTCAATTCCCTTGATCCTCAACAAGGGGGAAAAAATCAATCAGGTCTTAAAAAAGGAAAGCTTTTAATAAAAGAAAGAAAAAAAGTAAAAGTTGTCTCTGTAATTAAGATGGTAAATGTTACAGGGTCTTTCAGCTTATAGACACTAGAGAGAAGCCTTCCCCCCAGCACAAATAGAAATTAAAATCCTTCCAGGTAAATACACATTTGCAAATAAAGAAAACAATCAAAAAGACTAAACTGCCTTTCTACTTGTACTTACTACTTGAACAGAAAATTAGAGAGCCTGTAGGTACATCTGGTCACTCTCAGAACCCAGAGAGAACAACAGACAAACAAACAACACAAAACAAAGACTTTCCTCCACCGAGATTTGAAAGTATCTAGTCTTCTGATTGGTCCTCTGGTCAGGTGGTCCAGGTTCACTGCTTGTGACTCTTTACAGGTAAAAGAGACATTAACCCTTAACTATCTGTTTATGACACACACACACCCTTATAAATTAAAAACACTTTTTAATATGTTTAACCCCATTATAAATGCTGGAGGCAAAGCGGGGTTTGGGGTGGAGGCTGACAGATCACGACTCCCCCATGTAGTAACCTCATGACCCCCTGAGGGGTCCTGACCCCTATTTTGAGAACCCCTGGCCTATAGCACCAGCTGGGCTCTGCTCAGTGTGTGCTGGCCACATGGGCTGAAACCTGGGGCCACAGCTTTTACGTAGCTCCTTTTTTTATTTACCTTCTTGCTGGGCGCTTCCTGTTGCCTCAAGATGTTTAAAAAAGCCTTTTGGGCCTTTATTTCTTGTCTACATTTGTTACCTTTAGAAACAGTCTGATCTCCCCTGTTCCTATTGGAGGTCTCCTTGGAGGAGCAGAGAGTTGGGCAGGGGCAGGGAAGAGTATGGCTTTTGCCTGCTGATGAGGGAGGGCATGCTGGGGCCTTACACAGACCTCTTCCACCTTGAGTGCATGGCAAAGCCTTAGGTTCTGCACCAATCCCTTCCTATCCAAAGGGCTGTGGCTCTTGCTCTCTGATGTCACAATTCTGCTAGAGCTCAAGCCCTTCAGAATCCTCCAGCACAGGATGGCCAGCCCCTTGCACCACTGTGGCCCCCTGTCTATTTTTAGCACACTGGCTTGAGCAGTGCTAGCACAGGTAGAGAGGTAGCTGGAAATTACACCTCCCTTTTCCAGTGTAAACATAGCCCAAATCATGGGGATACTACCTTTCGTCCACCCTCTGTATATGGGGAGGGGAATTATTGATCTTGTGCATATGTAATGGTGTTTGGTGTTTGTAAGATAAGGTATAATAATCACACTTCCAAATTGCAATGAACTGTGGAAAAGTTCCTGTTTGGTATGAGAGATGTTACTTATACCTAGATGCACTCTCCTTCTCCACCCGCAGCTCTACGCATGCTAGCTTGGGAATATCACTGCTGTAGTGTCAGCTTTTAAGACACTTTTCACCAGGGCCGGCTCCAGGCCCAAGCGCGCCAAGCGCATGCTTGGGGCGGCATGCTGCGGTGGGCGCTCTTCCAGTTGCCTGGAGGGACGCAGGCGGCTCCGGTGGACCTCCCGCAGGCGTCCCTGTGGAGTTTCCGCTGGTCCCACGGCTCCGGTGGAGCATCCGCAGGCCACCGGAGCCATGGGACCAGCGGACCCTCTGCAGGGACGCCTGCGGGAGGTCCATCGGAGCTGTGGGACCGGCGAGCAGCAGAACGCCCTCTGCGGCGTACTGCCATGCTTGGGGTGGTTAAATGGCTAGAGCCGGCCCTGCTTTTCACATGTACCACTTCTAGTATTACAGTAAGTTAAAACAAGCTACAGTACACTGGGACATTAATACTCTATTACAGTGTTTGTGTTAGCAAATTAAAAGCAATAACACTTAACAGACCAGTATATCCAGGACATTACTAGCACACTTTTACCCCACCGATACATAGTAGTTGCACTGTCATCTCCCATAGCTACTTGTGTTGCAGCTTTTTTTGTTAAAACTAAATTGGGAAGAGAGACTACTGATTCAGAACTTGTTTAATGGTTACTTTATTGCTAAAGGGTGTAGGTTTGGAAGGAGGAAGGTTTCTACGATGTAGGCAAGATCAGGTGTTTTATCCAAAACCAGAATATGAATGGTGCTGGTCTTCTTGGTGGCTGGCTGACCTTGAATTATTGTCAAAAGTTAAAGATGTACTCTTCTCCTTCCTCACATTTTGGCTGAGGAGTCCATTGATAAAGAGATTGGCCTCAAATACCTGGTTGTAGGACTCTTCTATGGTGTAGTTTTCAAATTGGGTGGCCTGGTCCTAATTATATTAAAGCACGTACTTTAGTCTTTGTAATTATCTGTTATAATTCTGTAGCTTTTTATGAAGGCAGGAGTAAAATAAAAGTAGCTGCAACAGTTTCACAGTTAACTAAAACTGAAAATTTACATAATTTAAATCAGACTCCTAATCTTAATTTTTGCTTAATAAATAAGTCCATAAGAAAACTCTGTTGAGAAACTGCTACAGTTTACTTAGAAAGTGCACTTCTCCTATACAGGTCATAAGGATCCTATCTGTCTGAATACTGGCTGCTCTTTCTTTCTTTGATCTGCAGAGCAACTGATGCTTTTCAGATATCAGTTGTGGGTACAGGAGGATTTCATTGCATCTTCTTTCTTGGCCCCAGCTACTGTTCTCCCTTCTTGTTGCATTGATAGTGAGTGGGTGCGCCTCGCCTTTTTAAAAAAATCATATATGCTAGGGACAGTCTTGTCCTCTTCTCCTCTCCTGATGTCAGTGTAGATGCAGGCAGTGCAAAATACACTACAGTCATATAGTATCACAAATTCAAAGCTGCATTTCTCTAATCTGAGGTTTGAAGAACAACGTGGAACTAGCTATTTTACGGGATGTCTAGATTTCATTCCTGTAGTAACAGAACTGGTGATAGGAAAGCAGGAAGAGGTTTGTTTTTTGGTGGTGATTGTGAGGTGTGTGTGTGTGTGTGTGTGTGTGTGTGTGTGTGTGTGTGTGTGTGTGTGTGTGTGTGTGTGTGTACAGGTTAAATTGGTTAAAAACCCTAACTTTCAGTACTCAGTGTTTCAAAAATGTTAGACTGCCAACCTGTGTCGCAGACATGTTTTTAAAAAAAAAACAACCCATGAATAAAGCTACTTTAAGGGAGATTACTGCTTTGTCCAACCCTGAAGAGCTATGAGATCTTTGCTCACCAATTCTCATAAAACTGGTATTTGTCATGTGTTTTTGGTGGCTTTAGTATTACGATCTATTATAAATAAAGTGCATGTCATTGATTGATTTTAAAATGAAATTAGTAACTGGAAAAAATGGCCAGTATTTTTTTTAAACCTGTGACAATTATAAACTACTGTATTCTGTCATTATACTTAGATATACTTTAGATTCTAGAAAGTAAATCTAAAGCCTTCCTGTAAAATGCCGGTTGTGCAAACCCTTCCATGGCATGATCATTCTTGTGTTTTTATTTTAAGTACAAATAAATATGTATAACAAATTTAAAAGTATGTAATTAGTAATTTGATATGTTGGGTGGTGCCTTTTTTTATGTGTTCACTCCCCCTGATGTTAGAACCTGGCTACGCTACTGCTTCAGCCACTATTCCAGAGGACATACTTCCATGCTGATGATGCTTGTTAAAAAAAGTGTGTGTTAAATTTGTGACTGAACTCCTTAGGGGAAAACTGCACGTCCCCCAGGGCCGCCTGGGGGGGGGGCAAGTGGGGCAATTTGCCCCAGGCCCCAGGCTCCACAGGGGTCCCCACGAGAATGGCTGAGGCACCACATGACCCTGTCTCCACCCCTCTCCCGGAGCCTCAGCGCATCCAGCAGCGTCCCTCGACAGCTGCAGCGTGGCTCCAGCTGGGCCTGAGCTCCTCCTCACTCAGAGCCGCATGGTAATGGGGCGGAGCTGCGAGCTCCAAGCTGAGCAGAGGGAGCTGAGCTTAGCCTGGAGCTCGCAGCCCTGCCCCCTTACCACATGACTCTGAGCGGGGAGGAGCTCTGGCCCAGCTGGAGCCATGCTGCAGCTGTCGAGGGACGCTGCTGGATGGGCTGAGACTCTGAGTGAGGAGTGAGCCGGGGGTAAGGGGCCGGGGCCGGGGGGGAGAGGGTTGGATAAGGGGCAGGGAGTCCTAGGGACAGTCAGGGGACAGGGAGGGGGCAGGGGGGCGGTCAGGGGACAGGGAATGGGGGGGTTGGATCATGGGCATTCTGGGGGTCTGCCAGGACTCAGCGGGGGGATGACTAGGGGTCGGGGCAGTCAGGGGATGGAGCAAGGGTGGGGTCTTGGGGTGGTGGTGGTGTGGGGGGGTGGGGTCTCTGGGGAACGGTGAGGGGACAAGGAGCAGGATGGGTCAGGGATTCTGAGGGGGGGCGGGCAGTCAAGAGAGGAAGGCAGTGGGTGGGGATCTGACAGGGGGCAGGGCCAGGCTGTTTGGGAGAGACAGCGTTCCCTACCCTAAAGCTCATTCAGCAGTTTGAGGCTTGCAGAAGAGCCAGGCTGTTAGCTTTTCCATTAGGGCTACCATCCCTTTCACTTCTCAAATGCCAAATTATAGTATATATTTAATTTCAGTGCCATAGGGAGATTCATGTCAGGGGAGAATAGCTTCATTTAAAATTAGCCATTGGGGGAGGGATCACATGAGAAGAGCAATATCCTTCCCAACCCTACCAAAGGAGACCCCCATCCCCTGCATTCCCTGAGGCTTCAGAAGGGTTAATTTAATGGTTCTCAAACTTTTGCACTGGTGACCCCTTTCACAGAGCAAACGTCTGAGTGCGACCCTCCCCTTATAAATTAAAAACACTTTTTTATATATTTAACACTATTATAAATGCTGGAGGCAAAGCAGGGTTTGAGGTGGAGGCTGACAGCTCGCGACCCCCAGTAATAACCTCATGACCCCCTGAGGGGTCCCTACCCCCGGTTTGAGAACCCCTGGGTTAATTTAATTTTAGCACCCTGTGTCCATTCACATGCATGTGCTATTTTGAGCATTTCAGTTTTCACAACATAGGCTCATCCCAGATTCTGGAACAAGATCAAATGCTCAGTTTGTGGAGTATGTACAAAAGCTATACTAAAGACAAACCCACAGTAACCATCTCCAGTTTGTGAGGAGCCAGTCTCTAGGAAACAGATAAATGCATGGTGGTTAAGTCCATGAATGGCTATTAGCCAGAATGCGTAAGGAATGGTGTCCCTAGCCTCTGTTTGTCAGAGGGTGGAGATGGATGGCACGAGAGAGATCACTTGATCATTACCTGTTAGGTTTACTCCCTCTGGGGCACTTGGCATTGGCCATTGTTGGTAGATAGGATACTGAGCTGGATAGACCTTTGGTTTGACCCGGTATGGCTGTTCTTATGTTCTAACTTAAATGAACCCAAAGTTATGGAGACAGATATGAGTCAAGGAAGCCAGCAGAGTATCAGAAACTTGGAGAAATCTCTGACTGGATGGGCTCAGGCATTTGGTCACAAGCTGAGGTGGTTCAAAAGTTCTGGATTTTTTTTAAGCAGAATTTTTTTTATTGTTTCTTTAAACAATCAAACTCAGCAAGCAGCAAATATTTGGCCACACACTTCTGAAACCCCAAACCATAGTCACGTTTTGGCAGACTGATTTCAGCTTTTCAATTAAAAAAGCCACAACAAATTTTGAAGGAAAGCAGACATTGTCCATGATTTTTTTCTGCTTTTTAAAAATCCTTAGTTTTCGATCCAGAAAAAGTTTTGATGGAAAATATTTGTCCAGGCCTTTTAATGAGCTTTAGTGCCTTTTAGCACTAGCTGATGCTGAGAACCAATGATACCTTGTAAAGAAGCTTTCTCAAAACTGGGTTTGTGCCACGATGCTGAAGGTTAATTTTTCCCATGGCCGCCTGTGGGGGGGGAGCAAGTGGGGCAATTTGCACCGGGCCCTGCAGGGGCCCCCATGAGAATATAGTATTGTATAGTATTGCAATTTTTTTTATGGAAGGGACCGCCAAAATTGCTTTTCCCCAGGCCCCCTGAATCCTTTAGGTGGCCCTGATGTTCCCTTCTCTGTTTTACCCACATCCTGCCATATATTTCCTGTTATAAACACTGTCTCGGATGATGACTCAGTATATGCTGTTCATTTTAAGAACATTTTCACTACAGATTTGACAAAATGCAAAGAAGGTACCAGCGTGAGATTTCTAAAGACAGCTACAGCACTCCACCCATGGTTTAAGAATCTGAAGTGCCTTCCAAAATCTGAGGGCTTGGCTACACTTGCAGGTGTGCAGCGCTGGGAGTTACAGTGTCTTCGTACAGCTGTGTAGGGAAAGCGCTGTAGTGTGGCCACACTGACAGCTACCAGTGCTGCAGTGTGGCCACATTTGCAGCATTTGCAGCGCTGTTGGGAGTGGTGCATTGTGGGCAGCTATCCCACAGAGCACCTCGTCCCATTTTGGCGCCATGGGTTGTGGGAAAGGGATGGAAGGGTACGGGTCATTCTGCTTCCTGTCTCAGCACCCCGTGGTGCATCACTTCACATCCCAGCAGTCACTGTTTTTCCGTCCAACATTTGGCGCCATTGTAAGTTTCCCAACAGTTTCTGTGCAGCACGATTTCTGTGGGAAATGGAGCCTGAGATGCTGAGGACTTTGCTGAGGACTTGGCAGTGGAGCTATTCCTTCAGCTCCAAAGTGACAGTGAGGAGTCCGACGATGATATCGAGTCGCCTGACGTGTATGACACTAAATTGCTTGTGGCATTAATGGAAATGCTCAGCACTGTGGAGCGCCGCTTTTGGGCTCGGGAAACAAGCACTGAGTGGTGGGATCACATCGTTATGGAAGTCTGGGATGACGAGCAGTGGCTGCAGAACTTTCGGATGAGAAAAGCCACTTTCATGGGACTGTGTGCTGAGCTCTTCCCCACCCTGTGGCACAAGGACACGAGATTGAGAGCTGCCCTGCCAGTGGAGAAGCAGGTGGCTATTGCAATCTGGAAGCTGGCAACTCCAGACAGCTACCGATCGGTCGTGAGCCAGTTTGGAGTGGGAAAGTCGACCGTTGGAATCATGTTGATGCAAGTTTGCAGGGCCATTAATCGCATCCTGCTAAGAAGAACTGTGACTCTGGGGAATGTATAGGACATTCTGGATGGCTTTGCACAAATGGGTTTCCCTAACTGTGAAGGGGCGATAGATGGGACGCATATTGCTATTCTGGCACCACCCCACCTAGCATCCGAGTACATTAATTGGAAGGGGTATTTCTCTATGATTCTCCAGGCGCTTGTGGATCACCATGGGAGTTTCATTGACATTTACACAGGCTGGCCTGGAAAGGAGCATGATGCATGCATCTTTTGGAACAGTGGCCTGTTCAGGAAGCTGATGGCCAGGACATTTTTCCCAGACCTGAAGACCACAGTAGGGGACATCGAAATGCCCATTGTGATCCTTGGAGATCCCGCTTACCCGTTAATGCCTTGGCTCGTGAATATACAGGGAAGCTTGACAGGAGCAAGGATCGGTTCAACTACAGGCTGAGCCGGTGCCGAATGACTGTGGAGTGTGCTTTTGCCTTTTTAAAAGGACGCTGGAGATCTCTTTATAGGAAGCTAGACTTGGGGGAAAGCAGCATCCCTGTGGTTATATCCGCGTGCTGTACCCTCCATAATATTTGTGAAGGGAAGGGTGAAACATTCAGTCAGGAATGGACCTCCGAGGTTCAACGCCTGGAGGCTGAATTTGCACAGCCAGAGAGCAGGGCTACTAGAGAGGCCCAGCACAGGGCTACAAGGATTAGGGATGCCTTGAAGGAGGAAGTTGAGGCTGAAAGCCAACAGTAATGTTTGGTGCCTTGCACGGGAGTGAAGTGCAGTGGTTACAATGATTTGCAGTGCCTGTTTTTTTCCTGTGCTACAGTATCTTTCACTTTCTGCAATAAAAAAAACTGTTTTAAAAGCCAAGAATTCATTTATTGAAAAGAAAATAACTAAAAGGGCAGGGGGGTGGGGTGGTGAACTGTACAGTCAGAGGTTTGAATATGTCCTGCCTGGAGGGCTGTGCAATGACTGTTGCTCTTCAGGATGAAAATGCTGCATGGTGATGGGGGTTGAGTGCAGAGGGTAAAGGTTGTAGTTCTCAGGGCTGGTAGGTGAACGTACAGGTGTTGGGGGCAGCTGGTGGTGGTAAGAACCTGGATGCTGGAGAAGGGGGTTTTGAGCTGACATTGGGGCACAAGGGAAAGAGCTTTGGGACTCGGGGGGGGGTGGCACGGTAGTGCTCTGCCTGCATGGCTACGAGTGATTGGATACAGTCCGTTTGGCACACCAGGATGCTTATCAGCTGCTTCGTGCTTTTCTTCTTAGCCACTGCCTTTCTCCTGCTTTCTCTTTCCCTCCAGTCCTGCATTTTTCCCTCCAGTCCTGCAGTTTTTTATTCTCTCTGGCAGACTGATTCATAACTGCTTTCACCTTGTCTTCTTTGCTTTTTCGTGGCTTTTTCCTCAGGTTTTGTAGCCTCTCAGCAGTCTCTGATACAGCCAGTCGAGTATTCAAGGACACTGTTATTAGAAAGACAAAAATTGAAACATTTAACAGAGAGGCAGCATTGTGTATAATCACAGTGAAGGAGTTTAGAGTCTCACTTTAGCATGCTTTCCACATACCAAACAGAGCACACAGAACCCATAGCAGCGAAGAAATGGCGAGTAACAGGGAATGAGTGCAGGAGTTAATTAATCCTGGAAGATATCTCGCTGCTGCGAGTCATCTGGGAAGGGGGACTGATTGGTTCAGGGCTGTACTGGGGTTTCTGTGCATTGAGGAAAGCAAACAGCTGCAGGGGGACATACACTGAACGCTATCCCAACATTTTCCACAGGAGTTTATCCTGGAAGATATCTCGCTGCTGAGGGTCACCTGGGAAGCAAGGGAGGGTCTTCTACAGCAATGCGTTCCGCCCTGGCCCCTATGCAGCTTGCCTGTGTGCAGCAGTGGTCCCCCCACCCCCTTGCGGCACAGTGGCGCGGACACGTTAGCCTGACTGGGACAAGGACCACAGTGGCTCTCCCTATAAACTTGCGCAAGTGCATTGCCCACGCTCTGGCAGAAACTTTTGAAGAGATTACCGAGGCTGATTACCATGACATGATAGACCACATCAATGGGCTATTCCACATCTAGGCATGCATGCATGCAGCCATAACCCCCCCGTTCCTCTCCCAAAACATTTCCATCCTGAAAATAAAAGCTGCTTACCGGGAACCCGCTCCTCTGCTTCTCCTTCAACAAGTTCCAGCTGCTGCGACTGGCTACCTTCCTCCTGGCTTGAGAAGAGCTCCTGGCTGCATGCCTCCTGGGACTCCGGGGTGTTTCCCCCCACCTCAGTACCCTCACTCTCAGTTTCCTCCCCCCCTCCACCTCCTCCTCCTCTCCCCGCTCTGAACTGTCCATCGTGGTCATCGGATTGGCAGTGGGGTCACCCCCAAGTATCGCATCCAGCTCCTTGTAAAAACGACAGGTCGTGGGGGCAGCACCTGAGCGGCGGTTTCCCTCGTGGGCTTTGCAATAGGCATTCTGCAGCTCCTTTACTTTAACCCTGCACTGCACCGCTTCCCGCTCATGGCCCCTTTCCAGCATGGCCCTTGAGATCTGCCCATAGGTATTGTAATTCCTACTGCTGGAGAGCAGCTGTGACTGCACAGGTTCCTCCCCCCAAACACTGATGAGGTCCATCAACTCACCATTGCTCCATGCTGGGGCTCGTTTGGCACGTGGAGGCATGGTCACCTGGAAAGATTCCCTGATTGATTGCACTCCACACCTGGCTGAGCAAACAGGAAGGGGATTTTTAAAATTCCTGGGGCATTTAAAGGGCGGGTCACCTGAGGCCAGGGCAGTAGAGTGCGAACTGATGAGCAGAGTGGCTGAACAGGCATTCTGGGATACCTCCGAATACCTCGGAGGCCAATTACAGCGCTTTTGGTGGCCACACTTGCAGAGCAGCGCTGCATCACCAGCACTGCAATCCTTATACCTGAGGCAGAGCAGGAGTACAACCAGCTCTGCAGCCAGGGAGATGCAGTGCTGTATGTGCCTTGCAAGTGTGGACGGTGAGTAAGTTGCAGCACTGGTGGTGGGTTTACAGCGCTGCAACTCTCCAGTGTAGCCAAGCCCTGAGAGGGGTTGGGTGTGGAGCATGCTTTCAGAAGTCTTAAAAGAGCATCACTCCAGTGCAGAAACTACAGAACCTGAACCAGCAAAAAAGAAAATCAACCGTCTGCTGGTGGCATCTGATTCAGATAATGAAAATGAACATGCGTCGATCTGCACTGCTTTGTATTGTTATTGAGCAGAATCTATCATCAGCATGGACACATGTCCTCTGGAATGGTGGTTGAAGCATGAAGGCACATGAAGGGAATCTTCAGCACATCTAGCACCAGGGCCAGCTCCAGGGTTTTTGCTGCCCCAAGCAGCAAAAAGGGGGAAAAAAAGCTATGATGGTGATCTGCAGCTCTACTGCTGCCACTTCAGTCTTCAGCGGCAATTCGGCAGCAGGTCCTTCTCTCCAAGAGGGAGTGAGGGACCCGCCGCCGAATTGCTGCTGAAAACCCGGACGTGCTGCCCCTCACTGTTGGCCGCCCCAAGCAGCTGCTTGCTCAGCTGGTGCCTGGAGCCGGCCCTGTCTGGCACGTAAATATATGTGATGCTGGCTACAACAGTACCATGCAAACCTGTTCTCACTTTCAGGTGACATTGTAAACAAGAAGCAGGAAGCATTATCTCCTGCAAATGTAAACAAACTTGTTTGTTTGAGTGATTGGCTGAAGTAGGCCTGAGTGGACTTGCAGGCTTTAAAATGTTACATTGTTTGAGTTTTGAATGCAGTTTTTTTGTACATTTGTACGTTCAACTTTCATGATAAAGAGATTGCACTACAGTACTTGTCTTACAGTACTTACAGGCCTTGTCTACACTAGGGCCTGGTCTACACTAAGGGGCAGGGTTGATGTAAGATGTGTCAACTTCAGCTACGCTATTCCTGTAGCTGAAGTTGCATATCTTATTTCGACTTACCTCCCATCCTCATGGCGCGAGATCGAAGGCCGCCGCTCCCCCGTCGACTCCGCTACTGCCACTCGCCCTAGTGGAGTTCTGCAGTTGACGAGAGCACGTTCGGGGATCGATATATCACGTCTCATTTAGATGCAATATATCGATCCCCGATAAATCGATCGCTACCCGCCGATCTGGCGGGTAGTGTAGACATACCCCTAGGATTTGGAAGCTGTTAGCTTCTGTGTTAGCAGCCTGCTATAGACAAGGCAGGGAGCCTAGGCTTTAACTTGACCACTTTAACAGGTGTGAAAGGCACACTGATTTGAGGCACATTGCTGTCCAAGGTGTGAACTGCACCATCCCTGGGGTTTGTATATATTAGGATTTTTTTTAAAGGAGCCCAGATTAGGGGAGACTTTCTGGTCCCACTCCTGGTAGAACTCCCATAGACTTCAGTAGGGCCAGGATTTCACCCTAGATCACTCCATTTTAACCACAAACTTTTATCTAGCATAGATGCAGGCTGACACCCTTTCTGTTGATCTAGCAGCTTGGAGCTGACCTTGGGGGTTGGGAGAGGATCCTGACCTTGACCAGCTACATTGAGACAAAGGCAACGTTGCCAGTTCTTATAAGTCTCATGAAATTTAGTGGGATAAAAATCTTCCAACTCCAGGAATCTTGTAAGTAGCTGGGACTCTCAGTAACTGGGTGTCATCATTGTGGAGACAAGATTGAAAATGTGACCTGAGTGTAATTAGGGTGACCAGATGTCCCAATTTTATAGGGACAGTCCCAATTTTGGGGTCTTTCTTATATAGGCTCCTATTACCCCGCATCCTATCCCGATTTTTCACATTTGCTGTCTGGTCACCCTAAATGTAATAGACAAGCTTGCAATTCAGTGGGCAAAGAAAACAATACATTTGGGGATTTTTATTTTTATTTTAAAGATCTCATGATTTTTGAGCACTTGGGGTTGGTTACACTGAAAATGATGTCATAGTCCCTGAGGGTATAAGGGTGGTTCCCCTCCCCTTTGAGAGAAGCCTGGGAAAGGGGAAGTTAAACCAAGTGTTCAGATGGCTGGGTATGGTATGATGCAAGCTGGAGGGGAGCCAGGTGCTGCTGCTGTGTGAGGGCTGTGCCTTTGAAAAAATTTTTAAAAGACAAACATGGTTTCCCCTCCTCCACTCAGACACCCCAATTCAACACTATCTAATACAGCCGCCATATAAAACTCTCTCCACAGAAAGAGTTCAGCACACAGGGCATGCTCCTAAAGGACCTTGAACAGTAAACCCACCCCAGACAGCACCATAAAAGGGCTCTGTGCTGTGAGCTCTGTCCTCTGTCTGGAGGGGCACTAGCAGAGGAGCTGGCTCTAGCCCAACCAGTGTCAGGCCTGGTCCATGTGGAAAAAGTTAGGTTGACCCAGTTACATCACAGAAACACCCCTGAGCAGCATAAGCTTCACCGACAGACACGCCAGTGTGGATTGCGCTGCGTCTACAGGAGATAGCTCATTGGGGGTGGTTTAATTATGCCAATGGAAGAGCTCTCTCCCACCAGCTAGAGCAGCTACACAGGAGACTTTGCAGCGGTGCTGCTATAAGGTCTGTAGTGTAGATGTGGCCTTAGTTCAGACATCCTAACCCGGATGTAAACAGTGCGAGGTCAGCAGAAGAATCCTTCCATCAACCTAGCTACTGCCTCTGGGGGAGATGGAGTCTCCCATCAGCATAGGTAGTGTTTTCCCGGAACTGGTACGGCAGAGCAGCTGTGCCACTGTAGCGTTTCAAGCCCTGAGGCTCCTTTGTGCTAGCAGAACAGCTGCACAAAAAGGAGTCAATGCCCGAGCTCTTTTTACTAGTTCATGCAGGCCTGCATGAATGGCTTTGAGTCATCAGGTATTCCAGCTAAATCACCACAGGCAGGAGGGAAGAACAGAATGTGACTAAGAGAAACATGGCAAAGGTGAGGCCTAAGTGGGTTCCTTAGTACCAGTTCTTTAGTCAAAAGCTGATGGTTTTTGAAATTTCAACAATGCAAGGTTAAAATATAGGCAGTCAAAACCCAGTTCTGCATTTGAATAATTATTAGTGAACGTTAAATAGGTTAATACATCAACCTGGCCTATCTTGGTGACTCTTCTAAGAATTGAACTGATGAAGTCTGAGGAAATTGCGGCCTTTGAATAAAGAACTGGGCATGTCGAACAAGGAACCAAATTTTAGCCTCATGTTGTCTAACAAATTGGAACTGAAATAACAAAAGGAGGGACTCTCATCCTGTCTGTGGAGATGGGGAAGTGGCCCTTTATGGGGAATTTGGCTCATCCCCCACCTACTGCTGGTCATCTGCCTCCCAGGTAATGGGTTGCATTTGGGCCAGGCATCACCTCTTGGTAGGTAGCTCAGGGATGGGGTTTCTTATAAGAGGAAAGTGGGGTGTTGAGCTAAACTCTTAATAAACCAAGCTGCAGAAGAGGAGAGTGGTGTTTACTTTTACTGAGGCAGGAACAGGTTCTGACACCAGATGAGGTAAGACCCTGTTAAACAACTGTGTTGGTTACTTTGGTGCAAGTCCATGTGGACACTCTTATATTGGATTCAGAGTTTCCTGTTCTGATAACATTTAAACTTCAAAAAAAAATTGAAATCGAATATTCTGCAGACTCTCAGCTTGCTTTATTTATTTATTTATAGTGTAATTTTCAAGAGCACTCAGAGCTGGAGTAACTCTGCTCCCTTTTAAATAAATGGCTTAACAAACAGGCAAAACAAATACACAGCAGGCCAATGCTGAGCACTTTTGAAAACTGCATCCTTTCCTTTTAGGCCTCTGATGGCAAAGAACCTGAAGTCAACAGTGTTGTCTGCCTGAGTCTGCAGACAGCCTGAAACAAAAGGTCCTAGGGGCTGTGAACTCTCATCCAAAAATAGGAGTTTCATGTTAAGCTCCTAAATCATATTTAGACTAAACAAGATGTCTGATTTGTCCAAGTTCTGAGTAGCCTTCAGCTACCACCTCCCACTGACTTCAGTCACTTCACTTAGGGTATGGCTACACTTGCAGCTGTACAGTGCTGAGAGTTAAACCTGTCTCCGTACAGCTGAGTAGGGAAAGCGCTGCAGTCTGGCCACACTGATAGCTGCCAGCGCACTGTCGTGACCACATTTGCAGCATCTGCAGCGGCATTGGGAGTGGTGCATTATGGGCAGCTATTCCAGTGTTCAAGTGGCTGCAACGTGCTTTTCCAAAGGGGGGGTGGGGTGTGACAGGGAGTGTGGGCGAGAGAGAGAGAGTGGAATTTTGGAGCTGACACTGTCAGCAGCTACAAGTTCTGACCCTTCCCCCATCCCTCTCTCACTCACTGAAAGCACCAGATAAACAGCCTCCCCGAAACGGACCCCCTCCCTCACATCCCGTGCTGCTTCTCTCCTCAAGCCCCCTCTCTTTAAGCAAACACTAGCTGTGGGCATTCCAAAGGGAGCCCCCTGCCTGCCTCTACTCAACCAAACAGGAGCTGTGTTTGTTTTTTTGATAAGCAGCTTCGGGAGCCCGGGTTTCACAACAAAACAAAGAGCGTAATCTTCACTTAAAAGCATTATGGGAAGGTTCCAGAGGTCAGTTACAGCATAGTAAGATTATTCCCTGTTTCCACTGGCGCCCCAGCGCTGCAGCAGCAGCGCTATTCTCTTTATTCCTCTCATCGAGGTGGAGCACATGCAGCGCTGTAGCCAGGGAGATACATGCAGCGCTGTATGGGCCTTGCCAGTGTGGATGGGGTGTAAGTTACAGCACTGTAAAGCCACCACCAGCGCTGTAACTCTCAAGTGTAGCCTCAGTTGAGACCCTGAAATGGGGAGGAGGCGCTGCTTTGCAAAGGCCAAACGTCAGCATTGTTACTAGTGACAGCTGATCATGTTCAAAGAAACCTCCAGCTTCTGTGCTTATCTGCTGTGGTGGGAAATCTTAGAGGCTAAAGACAGAAAACTCATGGGGTCATTCTCTACCAAGAGACGACTTCTCTTTAAAACGTTTTTCCTGATTTGTCCAATCTAACGTTCCTTTTCTAAATGCTATCCCCTTATTCCTCATTATACCCAGGATGAAAGAGGGGCAGCAGCCACCAAAGAAGGGGCAAGAGAGGAGGCAGGGAGGGTGTGATGAAGTGGAAATTCTGTAGTAGTTGTTATGAATGCTATGGGTGCCATGGGTTCCTCAGTTTCCCTTATGTGCTCCAGGGTTACCTAGGAGGTGGTTAAGGGTTGGCTGCTGAAAGCCACACCTGAACTGGAACAAAGAGAGGTCAGTGGGACGGGACTTGGGGCTCTGTGCTGACCAGCGTGCACAAAGCTGTAACTTTTTCTTTTCTCTATGTCTGTGCTAACCAAGGACTTCCTATGCTGTGTTCCAAACTGTTCTGTTTTACAATGCGGGTTGAGTGTTACTGCAGATGCTGGGCAAGGGGGTGGTGCATTGCTCCCGAAGATTGTACAAGCCTCCCTTAGGGGTCAGCCTCAGTTGCATTCACTGAACGTAGCTCAAAGTGTGAAGCAGGGGTGCTGAAGGGCCAGAGGTCCAATCTAAGGAGGTGGTGAAGCCATGTGGCTTGCCCTGGAGGAAGAGTGAAACCCCCAGGAGGTCTGGGTCACTGAAGAGGTCCTCCCAGAGACTGTCCCAAAGGTGGGGTCATTGCACCATCTTGTGGATCCATGACAGGGTAATAAGGGAGGCCAGGTCAGGGTTACAAAAGTTGATAGCCCTGTGGCATGGCATGGGTCCATTCCCACTGATCCCAGATGCTGCTGCTACATCTTGCCTTTATTTTGAAAATCAAATGTTGATCAATGTAATCTTGATCCAACCCAGCCGCCTCAGACTAATGCAGTTAATTAACAAAACACACACATAACTAGAGGTCAAGTATTGGGGGGTAGCCCTGTTAATCTATATCCACAAAAACGACAAGGAGTCCGGTGGCACCTTAAAGACTAACAGATTTATTTGGGCATAAGCTTTCATGGGTAAAAAAACCCCACTTCTTCAGATGCAAGAGGGTGCAATCAGGTGAGCTCAGCCCCCTGATACAGGCAAGGATTCTTCCGCCTTTTATTGGACACTTGTCAGTAACCTCTCCTGCTGACCCTCCTTGGCTGTAGTTGCTGCTCTTAGTGTCTCTTCCATACAGTGACTGGATGGGATGGCAGGAAATACCATCCACAGTATTCTGGATGGCCTTGAGAAACTGAAAGCCAACATCCATGTGCATTTTCTTTAGATGTCGTCTGACTGTCATAGGTGGTTATGACACATGACCTTAGTGCAGTGGTTGCTGGAGGAATCTCTGTACCTTGAAGTCTTTAAACCATGATTTGAGGATTTCAGTAGTTCAGGCATAGGTCAGGGGTTTGATACAGGAGTGGGTGGATGAGATTCTGTGGCCTGCATTGTGCAGGAGGTCAGACTAGACTATCATAATGGTCCCTTCTGACCTTAAAGTCTATGATTCTATGGTGTCGACACTGGTAAGCCAAATGCCAGCTCTGGCCAAGGCCGTAGGTGTCAACCAAGAATTGACAAACTCACAACTGGAAGCCAGACCAGCTCATAGAGTGTTAGTATAGTATAGTACAGTTCAAAGTAGATGTTAAAATGTAGAATAATGTGTTTAGTGTTTAAACTTTATGGGAAAACTGCTGGGAGTGTTGCATGCATTGTTTTCACTTGTCTGTACCTGTTATAATGCAATAGCAACATTTGCATTGTATATACCTCTGTAACTAAATAACCCATCAAATGAGAGAGAAGCTGAATGTAATGCAAATGAAGAACTGTAATAGGAAAGTGCTAATTCCTGCTCATGGAAAGCAAATGATCAGAGTCTCTAGGTGCATATCTCTTCCTCATTGTGAAAGAGAAAACCCACATGCAAGGCCGTGCTGTCAGCTTGGTTTCTGTGAGCAGAAGCTATAAATATGGACACAAGGAAAAATTCTTCAGCTCTGGACTGTTTGGATTCCAACAGGGCAGAATAACCGAGAGAGAGGAGAGAGATCCTCAGAGTTTTCTGCATAGCCCTGAAAGACACCTGGGAAACTGGCTCATTACTACATCTCTGCTACTTTTTGAAATTATAGACTGTGGCTCACCTCTACATATATAATATTTTCCCTGCTTTAACTCCTCTTCCTTTCTCTTAGCTATGAAACTTTGTTATTTTACTATAGAATTGGCTACCAGCATCTTTGGTGTGAGATCTAGGATGCAAATCAATCTGGGTGAGTGACTGGTCTCTCGGGACTGGGTGTAACATGAAAATGTTGTGATTTTTGGTGTAAGTGACCACTTACTATATAGTCCAGCTTGTCTGTACAGCAAAATAGACTGGAGTGTCTCAGGGAATGGTCTGTGACTCCATTATAAGAATAATGCACTTTGGGAGTTCACACTGGTTACTGGGTTGGGGAAATCTAACTATAGAACCTACTACCAAGAAGGGTGTCTGCCCTGCTTTTGGACAGTCTGACCTGAGGTTGGCACACTCGGTCATGAGCCACTTACCATCTGTCACTCTATCTGATCACTGTTAACTTGGAAGGTTGCCAGCCACTTCTCAGTTTGCCACTCTTCCCCTCTTCCCCCCCTTGCAATGGAGATAACTGTTTGGCATTCTCACCATGGTGTTCCTCCTTTTCCAGTTTCCAGGCCTATTGCTCTTGTGTAACTAGTTTGGGGCTAACTGTCTTTGGGTTTGTTAGATGTTGGCACTATAGTGTTCGTGCTTCTATCTGTACGTATTTGAACTGGAGATTCTCCTATATCACTGGGAGATGTGCCATAATATTCTAATGGTACTAAATCATGGGTTAGTTGAATCTACCAGGACTTCCTTAATCAAAGGTTTTATTTTATTTTTTTAAATCGTGCTGCCTTCTCTAACTCATTCTGTTGTGCCTAGTGAGTGCTTGACAATATGTGATTAATCTGATACAGCAAAGAGAAATGTTGCAACGACTTACTCATTAACTCTGGGCCTCTCATTAAGAAAGAGCAGACCAGAGTTAAATGGATCGGAGATCCCCTGGTGAGGAAACTGATTGATTGTTACAGTGTGCTGTTACACTGCCGTGTTGTGCAACTGCTTACTGCAAAACCATCTTCCCTGGATTAGTTCCTACTTCTGCCAGCCATGTATCAACATCTATCAGGAGTCTTGTATGGTTTTAGTAGCCCTTCTGCACTCTGCTGCCAGGACTGATCACAGATTTCACACTTGGACACCATATTCATGCCTACAAAGACCAAAATTGTCTGGGCTCTGTTCTTAAACATCTCAGTGCCCATAGGACATTGATGTACGCTTAGTATTTCTGAGCATGGTCTGTGGTGGTATGACACAACATTCTGTGTACAAAAATCTCATATGTAGCAACTTCTCTTGATAGTCCCTCCAGATTTATGCCTGGATGCGCCTGGGCTCCTTTGTTTCCTGTCCAGCAGAACTATTCCCTCAGGCTGCTGTGAGATAAGATTGGTTTGTTTTTCTTGTTAGCTTGTCCAGTCTCATTCCAGAAATGGATCTGTGTCCTTCTGGCGCCTCTCCATGCTTTCTCTAGTGCTTCTGAGAGCATGTCTGTTGGGATCTGAACACATACCAATGGCAGATTCCTAGATTTGCTTTTGGACCTGGTTGGACTCCCAAGTTCTTTGTCTGGCTGGCTGTGCAGCCGTCCACTCCTCCAGCGTGAATCATGGCAGCCGTCCTTTGGTTTCAAACAGCCCCAAGGGGCTGATGCAGCAGGGATCACTGGGATACAGAGCTTTCCTGGCCACATTCCCCTCTTCCCAAGCTGCACCCCCACACCATCCATGGGGGATAAGGGAGCACAGGAGCTAGTGTGATCACCCTTTCTAGCAGAGGGGAGCCTGGACATTGCAGGGAGCCCTCTGTGGCAGGCTGCAGCAGCTCTGGGGCGCCTCACGCGGTGCCATGAATTAAAGCAGATGCAGCCGTAAAGTCTGCATTTACCAAGCAAAAGAGGAGGGGGAGCAGGCTGGCCAGATGGGGAGGTGTGACTCATCCATTTCCCAGTGTGTGGGTTGACTGACAGATCAGAGGTGGCTTCCCAGAACTGCTCTTGCAAACCCAGATCTGTCTGTTCTCTGATGTGAAACAGCCAGCACTGAACAAAGAAACACATGTATGGAAGGCCACACAGAAACTGAGCTTTGGCACGGAAGCTGTGGGGGAAGGGCAAGAAATCTCTTCCCACTTGCACACAGGCCAGTCAGAGTTGCTATGCAGGGACTGGTCCCTCCATGCACCCTTGTGAGTGTACATAACCCCTAAGGGGGCCCCCACATGCTTCCTCCAAGCAGGACTGCTCCTGTCGCTGTCCCATGTGTCTCCAAGTGGCTTTCAGTGGCCCTACCCTTGTGCACACACAGCCTGGTGCTGCTGTCAATGATATTGGTGGCAAGTTTCCTATTGATTGCAAAGGAGAGGGAAACATGCTCAGAACTAGTTGAGTGGGGCCTACATCAGAGACACCAGAGGAATAAGTCCAAGCTTGCCCCAGCAGGAATGAACCTGGGGCAAATGCTCACTAGCAACTACACACCACAGAGCAAAAACACCAACCCAGAAACCAAACCCTGCTACAAACCCCGGTGCCAATTCTGTCCACATCTCTATTCAAGGGACACCATCATAAGACCTAACCACATCAGCCACACCATCCAGAGCTCATTCACCTGCACATCTACCAATGTGATATATGCCATCATGTGCCAGCAATGTCCCTCTGCCATGTACATTGGCCAAACCAGACAGTCTCTACACAAAAGAATAAATGGACACAAATCTGACATCAGGAATCATAACATTAAAAAACCAGTAGGAGAACATTTCAGTCTCCCTGATTACACAATAACAGACCTAAAAGTGGCAATTCTTTGACAAAAAAACACTTCAGAAAGAGATTCCAACATGAAACTGAAGAACTGGAATTAATTTGCAAACTAGATACCATCAGATTAGGCCTGAATAAAGACGGGGTGGTTGGGTCATTACAAAACCTCAACTTAATTTCCCTAATACTAATTTCTCCCTTCTGTTACTCACACCTTCTTGTCAACTGTCTGTAATAGGCCACTGTCTTACCACTTCAAAAGTTATTTCTCCTCCCTTGGTATCCTGCTGTCAATTGAGCCGTCTCCTTAGACTAACCTCGCACTTGGTAAGACAATTCACAGCTTTTCATGTATTTATACCTGTTCCTGTAATTTTCACTTCATGCATCTGATGAAGTGGGCTGCAGCCCATGAAAGCTTATGCCCAAATACATTTGTTAGTCTCTAAGGTGCCACAAAGACTCCTCGGTTTTTTTGGTGGTATCTAAGAGCAGAGTCCACACCTCACCAAATGCTATGAGGGTCCAGCCTAGCTGGCAGAGTGGACAGGTCTGGGTTTGATTCCAGGCCATGCATCGCTGTGCCTCTGGCCCAAGCAGCTGGCCAGTATTCAGGGGCTGTTTCTTTTAGGTGGAGCATTTGCTGATAGGAGTCAGGAATATTCTTTGGTTCAATCCTGTTTGTTTACAAAATGTATGATCTTTTGTCCCTGAATGCAGCAGGACCAAACAGCAGGCAGTTTCCTTGCTCAGAAATCCCCAAGTCCATCCTTCTAGCCAGTCCTGTGCCCCAAAGAACCCTGTCTCTGCTCTGCCTCAGGGCCATGATCATGACTGCTTCCCTTGCTGTCCATAGGCTTTTTCTGTCTTCCTCCTGGCTTCTTACCCCTAACACACAGCTTGTCTAACAATTCCCTACCCCCTGTATTTGCAGCTTGCCTCAGGAAAACACCACAGCCCACACAGATTCACTTCTCAGGCCTTTCCACGTGACCCAGGGTCTTGGGCGGTGGGTTCTATTGTTTCCAGCTATCACTACAGTAAAGGGGCTTAATTGCTCCTTCCATTTAGCCTGAAAGGTGCTTAGCACAACCACCAGCTTTAACCAAACCTATGGTTGTCTGCAGAATAAAGACCCACTAGATGGCAGCTGCTATTAATGCCTTCCACTGTAACAGCAGGCTCGACTTGACAGTTTTCAGGCAGATTTGACCTTTCTGAATCGAGACCGTAGCCAACTGGAAACCTATGTAAAAACCCCTTGATGGAAAAAGGGGGTTCCGTAGTGTCTCAGATCATGTGACAGGAGCACAGACAAAACATTAGGTGGGTGAGCTGATTATATGTCACCACTCACAGCAAAGTGGAAGCGCAGGCTGGCTTGGAAAAGCAATGGGCAGATGGTCTGACCTGGCCTCCCCTTGTGATAGCCACTCTAAAAGGGACAAGTAGCAGGCAGGGCCATTGCACCCCACCCCAACCCACTCCAATCTCCCACCAACCACCACTGCGGACAGGGCCAGCTCTAGATTTTTTGCCAGCCTAAGTGAAAAAAAAAACAACCTCACAACGCAACTGCCAAAGCAAAAAACACCCCAACCCAGAATGCTGCCCCTGGAATTCTGACACCTCAAGCACATGATTGGTTTGCTGGTGCCTAGAGCTGGCCCTGACCGCGGGCTGGCCATAGAAGGTATGGTCTCTGCAGTGCTCAATAATGCTCAGAGCACAGTGCAATGGTCCATCTGTCCCATCCCACAGCTGTGTCGAATGCCACCACTTAGCTCCGTCTGGGTCTCTGAGCTGTTGCTGGCCCCTGGGCCACCCCTCATGCTGTCCTGCCCTTGAAGCAGAGGTAGTGGCGCTGGATGGTGCTGCCCACTGATGGGCTACAGTAAGGGGGGTTTGGAGAGGGAGACCTCAGCCCTTCCCCCATCCTGTGGATCAGGCAGCCTGCACAGGATGGGGGGAAGGGATGCTGATTTCTTCTTCAAGGTGCAGGAAAGCCACCTCCCATTGTTTCTGCCCAGCAGCCATAAGGCATCTCGCATGATATTCTTATAGATAAACTAGGAAAGTACAATTTAGATGGGGCTACTATAAGGTGGGTGCATAACTGGCTGGATAACCGTACTCAGAGAGTAGTTGTTAATGGCTCCCAATCCTGCTGGAAAGGTATAACAAGTGGGGTTCCGCAGAGGTCTGTTTTGGGACCGGTTCTGTTCAATATCTTCATCAACGATTTAGATGTTGGCATAGAAAGTACGCTTATTAAGTTTGCGGACGATACCAAACTGAAAGGGATTGCAACTGCTTTGGAGGACAGGGTCAAAATTCAAAATGATCTGGACAAATTGGAGAAATGGTCTGAGGTAAACAGGATGAAGTTCAATAAAGATAAATGCAAAGTGCTCCACCTAGGAAGGAACAATCAGTTTCACACATACAGAATGGGAAGAGACTGTCTAGGAAGGAGTATGGCAGAAAGAGATCTAGGGGTCATAGTAGACCACAAGCTTAATATGAGTCAACAGTGTGATACTGTTGCAAAAAAAGCAAACGTGATTCTGGGATGCATTAACAGGTGTGTTGTAAACAAGACACGAGAAGTCATTCTTCTGCTTTACTCTGCGCTGGTCAGGCCTCAGCTGGAGTATTGTGTCCAGTTCTGGGCACCGCATTTCAAGAAAGATGTGGAGAAATTGGAGAGGGTCCAGAGAAGAGCAACAAGAATGATTAAAGGTCTTGAGAACATGACCTATGAAGGAAGGCTGAAGGAATTGGGTTTGTTTAGTTTGGAAAAGAGAAGACTGAGAGGGGACATGATAGCAGTTTTCAGGTATCTAAAAGGGTGTCATCAGGAGGAGGGAGAAAACTTGTTCACCTTAGCCTCCAATGATAGAACAAGAAGCAATGGGCTTAAACTGCAGCAAGGGAGTTTTAGGTTGGACATTAGGAAAAAGTTCCTAACTGTCAGGGTAGTTAAACACTGGAGTAGATTGCCTAGGGAAGTTGTGGAATCTCCATCTCTGGAGATATTTAAGAGTAGGTTAGATAAATGTCTATCAGGGATGGTCTAGACAGTATTTGTTCCTGTCATGAGGGCAGGGGACTGGACTCAATGACCTCTCAAGGTCCCTTCCAGTCCTAGAGTCTATGAGTCTATGAGTCCTGCCCCATGCCGAACAGAGGGCAGTCCTATTCCCCCATCCCCAGTGAGGCTATGGTGAAGGACAGCAGCAGGGGAGGCCACACGTGATGGCAACCCCCCGCCTACCATAGGGGAGGTGAGTGGGCTTTCTGGACCTGAGAGAGACCCTAGGAGCATGACCATGGTGCAGAGTGAGTGTGCTGCTGGGAGGGGGGGAGAGAAGAGGAGGGGTCCCTCCCCTGGAGCTTGCTGCTTCCAGTGTGGGGGTGGGAGTCCTCTCTGGCCCTAGCCCTGGGGCAGCCTGTCTGCATCCCAAGTTCCTTATCCCCAGCTCTGCCTCACCTCAGAGCCTGCGCCCCCAGCACCCCAACCCTGAGCACCCTCCTGCACTGTGAACCCCTCATCCTCAGCCCCACCCTAGACCCCTCACCTGAGGGGGAAAACGTGCAACTTAAATTTGGTGATCAGTTTGGAGTATCATTGTGTTTAGCACAATACTTGATTATTTTACACCCTTTAAAGTATATAACTAGTCATATACAGGTGTTATGAAGCACGAATGTTCTTAATGTTTTCTCTGAATACTGTGTGGGTGCCTCAGTTTCCCCTATGCATTTCTCAAGGATCTAGATGGTGGGATAAGGGGGTGTGATTGTTGTAGAGCCCTAGAGAGCCAGTGTGATGCCGTCTGCACAGAGACTGGCTGAAACCCTGTCTCTGGGCAACTGATGGCCTGGGCTGCTCTCCTGCAAGGTGCCAACTGAAGGTGCTGGAGAACAAAGAGATCAGGTGGCTTCCTAATGCCTGGAAAAGAAACAAAGGCCAGAGGAGGGAGAGTTAGTGCCTGTGCGGACTTCCGGGAAGCGCATCGTGTGGAAGGGGATGCTGGGATGCTTTGGAACTACTCCATACAAAGCCAGTCAGGACTCTGAGGGAGCCTCCTCTCTGGCCTGGTTTACACTATGCATTTAAACTGATTTTAGCAGGATTAAACTGATTTAACTGCACACCCGTCCACACTACGAGGCCCTTTATATCGATATAAAGGGCTTTTTAAATCGGTTTCTGTACTCCTCCCCAACGAGTGGAGTAGCGCTAAAATTGGTATTACCATATTGGATTAAGGTTAGTGTGGCCGCAAATCGACGGTATTGGCCTCCGGGCAGTATCCTACAGTGCACGACTGTGACTGCTCTGGACAGCAATTTGAACTCGGATGCAGTGGCCAGGTAAACAGGAAAAGCCCCACAAACTTTTGAATTACATTTCCTCTTTGCCCAGCGTGGAGCTCTGATCAGCACGGGTGGCAATGCAGTCCCAAATCCAAAAAGAGCTCCAGCATGGACTGTACGGGAGGTACTGGATCTGATCACTGTATGGGGAGACAAATCTGTTCTATCAGAGCTCCGTTACAGAAGACGAAATGCCAAAGCATTTGAAAAAAATCTCCAGGCTACATAGTGCTGCGTGACAAGCATAACGGAAAGAATCAAATGGACGCTCATGGAGGGAGGGAGGGGGTACTGAGGACTCCAGCTATCCCACAGTCCACAGCAGTCTCTGAAAACTATTTGCATTCTTGGCTGAGTTCCCAGTGCCTGTACGTTCAAACACATTGTCCAGCGTGGTTCAGGGAATAGCTCGTCAATTTACACCCTCCCCCCCCCCCACGTGAAAGAAAAGGGAAAGAAATCGTTTCTTGACTTTTTTCAGTGTCACCCTATGTCTACTGAATGCTGCTGGTAGACGCAATGCTGCAACAGTGAAGAGCAATATCTGCTCCTTTCCCTTCCCTGGTGGCAGATGGTACAATATGACTGATATCTGTCATCACCATCAGCCTGTGAGTGCTCCTGGATTGTGTCAGGTGAGGTTGGCCTGGGTAAAAATAGGAATGATTCCTGGTCATTCCCAGTAGATGGTACAGAATGGCTGTTAACCATCCTCATCATAGCAACTGGGGGCTGAGCTCCATCAGCCCCCTTCCTTTCCAGTGTAAAGAAAAGATTTTGTACTACCTGGACTAGCATAGCAGCGGCATGCTGGGCTTCTCTCCTCCGCACCACTTAATGGCCTGCCTGGACTGTCATAGCACCGGGAGGCTGCCTCCCCTTCATTTTATCTCACTAACAAGTCACTGTTTCTTATTCCTGCATTCTTTATAACTTCATGACACAAATGGGGGGGAGACTGCCACGGTAGCCCAGGAAGGTTAGGGGAAGAGGAAAGCAATGGGTGGGGTGTTGCAGGGGCACCCTCCATGAATAGCATGCAGCTCATCATTTCTGCAAGATCTGACACAGAGCACCTGTGCTCTCTGCTACACTTGCCCACAGACAACCTGCCAACCTGAAACATATTCTCACCAGTAACTGCACACCACACCATAATAACTCTAGCTCAGGAACCAATCCATGCAACAAACCTCGATGCCAACTCTGCCCACATATCTACACCAGCGACACCATCACAGGACCTAACCAGATCAGCCACACCATCACTGGTTCATTCACCTGCACATCCACCAATGTAATATACGCCATCATATGCCAGCAATGCCCCTCTGCTATGTACATCAGCCAAACTGGACAGTCTCTACGGAAAAGGATAAATGGACACAAATCAGACATTAGGAATGGCAATATACAAAAACCTGTAGGAGAGCACTTCAACCTCCCTGGCCACACTATAGCAGACCTTAAGGTGGCCATCCTGCAGCAAAAAAACTTCAGGACCAGACTTCAAAGAGAAACTGCTGAGCTTCAGTTCATCTGCAAATTTGACACCATCAGTTCAGGATTGAACAAAGACTGTGAATGGCTTGCCAATTACAGAACCAGTTTCTCCTCTCTTGGTTTTCACACCTCAACTGCTAGAACAGGGCCTCATCCTCCCTGATTGAACTGACCTCGTTATCTCTAGCTTGCTTGCTAGCACACATATATATACCTGCCCCTGGATATTTCCATTACATGCATCTGAGGAAGTGGGTATTCACCCACGAAAGCTCATGCTCCAAAACGTCTGTTAGTCTATAAGGTGCCACAGGATTCTTTTCTGCTACACTGGCTCTCTGGCACACTTGCCCAATAATCTAGGCAGGACTAGCTCCATTTTTAGAAACCATAAAGGAGGAAGTGATTCAGGGAATCATTCCAAGTTTTGCCTTTGCATCCCCAGCCAACCTCAGCCAGGGGCACCCATGATAGCAGTAGACAATACAGAACAACAGATAACTGTCATCTTACTGCCAATTTACAATAGTAGCAGATGGTATAGAACAACTGATAACCATCTCTACTATCATGCAAAAACAAATGAATGCTACTGTGTAGCACTGCAGTAACGCCTCTGTTAGCAGCATCCAGTACACATATGGTGACAGTAAAAAAAAAAAAAAAAAAAAAAAGCTGAACAGGCTCCATGGTTGTCGTGCTATGGCGTCTGCCAGGGCAATCCAGGGAAAAAGGACGCGAAATGATTGTCTGCCGTTGTTTTCCCAGAGGAAGGAATGAGTGACGACATTTACCCAGAACCACCTGCAACAATGATTTTTGCCCCATCAGGCAGTGGGATCTCAACCCAGAATTCCAAGGGGCAGGGGAGACTGCGGGAACTATGGGATAGCTACAGAATAGCTACCCACAGTGCAACACTCCGGAAATCGATGCTAGCCTCGGACCATGGACGCATACCACCGAATTAATGTGCTTAGTGTGGCCGCGTGCACTCAACTTTATGCAATCTGTTTTATAAAACTGGTTTATGTAAAATTGGAATAATCCCATAGTGTAGACGTACCCTCTCTGAACATACTGTCTCCAGAGCAAGAAGCTTACACCTTCCTGGGTCTGACCTCAGAGCATTCAGCATCCATGCCACACTGTGCACTTTCCGCAGCGAGTCTGCCCAGGCAGCTCCTGAGGCAACCAGAGGTCATTGCACTCCAACTCTGCAGTCAGATGTGACTCTCAGCCAGCCAGTAAAACAGAAGGTTTATTAGATGACAGGATCACAGTCTAAAACAGAGCTTGTAGATACAGAAAACAGGACCCCTCAGTCAGGTCCATCCTGTGGGGTGGGGAGCCCAGACCCAAGTTCTGGGCCTCTCCCCATTTCCCCAGCCAGCTCCAAACTGACACTCCTTCCTCTGGCCTTTGTCTCTCTTCTGGACAAGGAGGCCACCTGATCTCTTTGTTCCCAACACCTTCAGTTGGCACCTTGCAGGGGAAACTGAGGCACCCACACAGTATTCAGAGAAAACATTAAGAACATTCCCACTTTGTCACAACAGGTACAACAAAATATACTACTGTATATTGAAGCAGGCAAGTGCTGCTTTTGCCTTTCCACTTTTAATTGACCCTTGTAATTTTGTGGTGCCGATACGTTGTAGCTTCATTTTATATCAGCTTACAGGGTGGGAGCAGGGGAGCACCACCATTTTGGGCACCACCAAAAATTATACAAACCTGCCGCCTATGTCATAGTATCTGGGCACTTGGGAAGTGTGGAAAGCTGGTCAGGGACAAAGGCTGGAGCTGGAGTAGGGGAACTTTTAGCTTCTGCTTTGCCCTTTCTCAGCCTGCTGGTCCTCCTCAGTCAGGAGGAGCAGGAAGAGGTGAATGCAGAAGCATTGGGGCAGGGAAAGCTGCTAGGCCCAGCTGGGACTGGGAGGCCTGGAGTGGTGGGGAGGATGACACTGCTCTGCTTGTTGAACTGGAGCAGTGGTTCTCAAACTTTTGTACTGGTGACCCCTTTCACATAACAAGCCTCTGAGTGAGACCCCTTATAAATTAAAAACTCTTTTTTATATATTTATCACCATTAGAAATGCTGGAGGCAAAGCGGGGCTTGGGGTAGAAGCTGACCCCCATGTAATAACCTCCCAACCTGTAGTTTGAGAACCCTTGAACTGGAAAAAGGTGCAAAAGGAAGGGGAGCTCCTTGACTCTCAAACGAAATCATCCTTCTCTCTCCTGCTCAGTGCAGTGGTCTCTGAGTAACTCCCATACCTTGAGTTAATTGCCACTTGATTATATCTAGGTAAAACCATCTAGTGAAGATGAAGCCCACTGGTTAGTAAGTGTGACAGGTCCCACTCTGTGCCACTCCACAGAGGATACAGTCTTTACAACCCCAGCTAGTGAGCTTGAGTTCAAGATGTAGCTGTAACTCAGGCCATGGCTACACTGGCGCTTTACTGCACTGTAACTTTCTCACTCAGGGGTGTGAAAAAAACACCCCCCTGAGTGCTGCAAGATACACCGCTGTAAAGCGCCAGTGTAAACAGTGCCGCAGAGCTGGGAGCGCGGCTCCCAGCGCTGCAGGCTAAACCCCATGAGGAAGTGGAGTATGTGCAGCACTGAGAGAGCTCTCTCCCAGTGCTGGCGCTGTGACCACACTCACACTTCAAAGCGCTGCCGCAGCAGTGCTTTGAAGTTTCGAGTGTAGCCATACCCTCAGGCTTTTAGCCCTGGAGTTCCCCCTGCGTTGGCCCTGATGGCGTCTGTTGTAGGGGTAAAGCCCTAAGTTCACAAGGCTGACCAGAGAGCGATTCTCACAGAGCCTTGAGAATGTCCTTACATCTAACTGTAACCAGCCTTTTCTCAGCCTCCTGTGGGTGGGGGCAGCCATGTTCATAGCATAGAATCCTAGAAGATTAGGGTTGGAAGAGACTTTAGGAGGTGATCTAGTCCAACCCTCTGCTCAACCCCGCTGCTCTTGCTAAATTTGTCAGTATCGCTCCTGGCACTGGCTATGTGCAAGGTGCCCAGGGACCATCTGACAAGGGTGAAGAATTGCAAAAAGAGAAACTTTTTTCCAACACTGAACAAGGAGCTTTGTCAGCATAAGAAAAACAATCCTGTCCTTGCAGCTAATCTCTGCTTCTCCCTCACCCCCGCTACCTCCTTCCTGCTACAGAGCTGAAGGAAGAGCACCCACAGCCTTGGGAGGGGTGTCACCCTTTGGAATGGACAGGCTAAACCCTGAGGGGCAGGGAGTAGTGTGACTGCTCTTCTCTCCCCCCCCCTCCCCGTTTCCTTTTCAGTATGAAGAAAGAGGATCTATAACAGTGGGGCACAGGAGAGGAGAAACAGTACTACATCTGAGGTTCTCTCCAGCCCTGTTACTCTATGCCTACCCCTTTCCTGCAGGCCCTGGCACTGTTACCTTAATCTCCTCCACTCAAAGGAGCTGTATACACAACCACTTACGTCAGTGTAAGTCATGTTGCTCAGGGGTGTGAATAAGCCATTCCCTGAGTGAAATAAGTTGCACCAACCTAAGCACTGGTGTAGACAGCGCTATGGTGGCAGGAGAGCTTCTCCCGCCAATTTAGCTACTGCCTCTCACAGAGGTGGAGTTGTTATGCTGATGGGAGAGCTGCCTGCTGGGTTCAGGAAAGCAACGATCACCTAGCTAGGTTGAAGCAATGTTTCTGGGTGTACTTGTTTGCTTTTGTGGAGTTGTTGTACTTAAAGTACTGCCCGGGATCTTTTCAGGGGGGATAAGGCAAAGCGCCACATTTATTGGTAATACATCCACACTGTATCATATGCATAAGAGATATAAAAGTTTATTAGAAAATGTTTAAAAATAAATGATACAGAGAGTTTGAAAAGTCAGTTATTGATTATCGGGTGTAGCATACAGAGTATAGGGGGATGCTAGTAGTTTGGTATTGAACAGCACATAGCATATACAGTCTGCCATGTTCCCAATGCAGGGTGTACGGTGGGTGAGATCAAGATACAGTCAGAAAACAGTGGGGGTACATCGCTCATACATACAGGTTACAGACAGTCATGGGTAAAGACAAGCGGGCTGGGTAATGGAGATAGGATGACCCTCACATGGTGGAGTTTGGTTCGGTGAGTTCAGGGCTCAGGGGATAAAGTCCAGCAGAGGAGGTCCACAAGTTTCCTCCCCTTCGTGAGTTCACAAAGTCACACCGGCTCACACTTGGTATTGGCGGTGGCCGGTGATGTGCTCTGCGTAAATGTCTCTAGACTATCGAATAGTGTCCGAGACCATTAGGCGTCTCATGAGCCATGCGTAGCGACGGCCCACCCCACACGTGCGAAGTACGCGTTCATTACAGAGGTCCCAGGCACCCAGGGCCCCAATGATCAGAGCATCGGTGTAGACCTCGTAGCCCTTTGTCCGCAGGGTGTCCACCAAGGGAGCGTATTTCTCAAGTTTGCGGGCTTGGGCTTCGCGGAAGGCCAGGGTCCTGTTCTCGAATGGGATTGTCACATCGACGAGGATGATCTTTTTCCGGTCCTCGTCCATGACGACGATGTCCGGGCGCAGTGAGCTGTCAGTGTCGGGGATGGTGTGGTTGACAGCGATCTCTCCCAGGTGCGGGGCGATGGCCTTCACTAGGCAGTCCTGGACGGCGTTGTGGTGCAGCTGCCAGGCTCTGGCATGGGGCCTGCAGCTGCACAGGACGTGGGGCAGGGTCTCTATGGCATACCCACACTTCCCACAGCACTTGTCTGGGTCCCTGTTGCAGACAGCTCCATTGAGCGGGACGCAGTTCAGTCGGGCGCGGTGTATGAACCGCCAGTCGGCGAATTGGGTGAAGCTGCCCGCAGGGAGGAAGTGGTTGCTGGAGTCCCACTTGCTGGTGACCTCGAAGGCTTTGCCTTGGTCCGTTTTTTTCCTCAGGGCGTCCACGTAGAGCGCATGGATGGCAGCCTTTGGGGACTTCTCCAGCACGCCTCTGGCTCCGGGGCTGACGATGGTGTTGCCCTCCGTCTCGATCCGCGGTACCAGGACTCCCAGCTCCTGCCATTCCTCACTCCACACCCAGCGGCAGCCCAGTCGCTTTCCCAGTCAGCGCATGGCGTTGCGGGCATGGGTCCACAGCGAGGCCATGTCGCCCCTGTCCCAGGTGAATTCGCCGTCTAGGGAGCTGCTCAGGAAGGTGGCTACATCTTGGTCGGAAGGAGCTCTGCCTATCATGCACTCGCATACACACACACACTCAGTCTTGTTGTTGTTACCAACTAGTTGCTCCCCTTAACTTCACTGGCCAGGTGATTTAGATGGGGGAGGGGTGGATCTGTCAATCCAGATCGATGCTCCCATGTTGACAAGACGAGACCTGGGGTCCTCTGCAAGACACTTCACATTTAGAGCAGCTTCCCTCTCATGCAAATGTATACTAGATGCAAAATCTGTGTCTGTGTCCCTTGGTCCTTAGTGGCGCTTTCTTCTGGGTGTTATCTTAACGCTGCCAGGTATATTTTCAAAGAGGGTGTTTTCAAAAGAAGGTGCTTGCTTCTAACTCCCAATAAGGCCACCAATATGTCTGCTCTTCTTTGATGAGCCCACTTGAGGAGTTTTATTGTTCTTGGGTCTGGCTTCCATCCCCTCTCCAACTGTTGCAGCTGTCTGGAGGTGCTTGTCTTCCATCCTTGCTCATTCACATCTCATCCATTCAACAGGGCAATTGATTAAAAGAGGGGAGATCTTATTCTACTCCTAGCGAAAAGACATTTTTCTTCTACCTTAACTATCCTTAGAGGCTATAACATTATACCAAGGCTCAATACAAAGTTTCTATATAAGGATTTGATACAAAGTTCCCATATCAAAGGACTTGACACAAAGTTGCATGAAAACAGAGATCACACATGGATAGACCCAATACAAAGTTATATGAAGAGGCATAATACAAAGTCATATGAAAGTAGGGTGACCAAATAGCAAGTGTGAAAAATTGGGACAGGGGATGGAGGGTAATAGGATCCCCTATTAAAAAAAGCCCCAAATATCAGGACTGTCCCTGTAAAATCAGGACATCTGGTCACCCTATATGAAAGTTATGCGAAGATGCTTAAAGCAGAGATTTATCTACAGAGTGGGGAATAACAAGTGGAACAGATGGTTCAATGGGCTGATCCAATCTCAGAATTTCAGTGTTCTGTAACACGCTGGAGAAGTTGCTAACTCTTCTTTAATGCACATGTATCCAAGGGGCTCTGGGCACCTTACCAACAGATGAATAGAAATCATGATTTATCCTAGATCAGACAAGATTCCAAAACAGGTCTAGAAGAGACAGCACAGTGCTATTCCCCTTACAGCTGCCACCCTGCCTGTCCTACAACAGGAATCTTCTCCTGGTTGAGTTCAAGGGATCAAGACTCTCTAAACTTTAATCCCACGAGGAAAACAATATCTTTCTTTAAAGCTGATTGTTTTCTCAACACCTGCACCCCCCTTCATCCCCTGCTCCAGTCTCAATCAGGCAGCAGCTGTTCTGCATGCGCACAAAGGGACAGATCCTGGCCTCTCCTGTATGCCAGCACAAGGGAGCAGGGGAGGTGTAATGCACTCCTTGGCTCTCACTGCTGTTTTGAGAGCGCTGAGGGAATCTAGGCTCTGCAGCTCCACTCTGTTCCCCACTTGTCTCACACAGGTGGATGGAAGAGGGGGCAGGAAGTGGGCAAAGTCTGGCTCCGCCCCCACACTGTGCCCAGTGGAGTAGCTAGGCCGGCATGTGCTGTGCCAGGTAAAGACTCAGCACCTCTTACTCCGTCCTCGGAGCAGCAGGGAGTCTGGGAGGGGGATTGTGAATCCCCAGGGGCCGTGCTGCTCCAGGGGCAGACCAATGATGTGTCTCTTACTTCGGGCTAGACCACAAACTGAATGTAGCTCAAAGGGGGGTGAGGGGTTACCCAGCTGTTCAGTTTCTGTTCTCACTGAGCAGGTGTTAGTGTGCCTGAAAATGATGCCACCAGGATTGTAGGCCTCACTTGAGGCGCCTGGCAATGCCAAGTGGAGTCAGTGGGAGCTGCAGATGCTCAGTATTTCTGAGCTCCCCAAACCAGCCACTCTGGGAAATGCAGGCGGACTAACGCAGGGGTTCTCAAACTGCGGGTCAGGACCCCTCAGGAGGTCACGAGGTTATTACATGGGGGAGGGGATCTCGAGCTGTCAGCCTCCATCCCAAACCCTGCTTTGTATCCAGCATTTATAATGGGATTAAATATATAAACAAGTGTTTTTAATTTATAAGGGGGGGGGTCACACTCAGAGGCTTGCTGTGTTAATGGGGTCACCAGTACAACAGTTTGAGAACTACTGAACTAGCGTGAGCCTCGGCCACTCCCTTAACAGTGAGCTACTCTGAGCCTTTGTCTCTCTCGCTAGCACAGCGATATCGTCCTCCCCACAGGAATGCGGGGGCCCAGCCAGCCAACTCCTCTCACAGTTCTCTCAGCTTTGAAGCCAAGCAGTCAACTGTTCCCATCTGTACAAGAGATCCGTTACCTCCTCCCTCTGCTAGCAGACTGGCTTTGGCTTTCAGCTGGGCCAGAACCTGAGCCCTGGCTCAAAACACTCCCTGAACTTTGGGCAAGTTTGGATCTGGGTCCAAACTTCATAGCTGGTTCCTATATCTCTAATGGGACGGACTGAAGCCTGAGATCCCAAAGTTTGGTTTGGCTCCCCATTGCAGCGCTGGCCCCTATTTCTCTCTACAGGGCTGAATCAAAATCCTGGTTCCTAATCCTCTCTGGTAGCATTTTATCCACACTTGGCACGGGTGGACATGACTGCCCCAGGGATAGGGCAATGGAGCATTAGACCTGGGGACTATCATATTTAAAATAGAAGAGATCCCTGCCTCTTTCACCAAGCCACAGCAGCTGAACCGCTCGGAGAGAGGCAGCCCACCTGGCAGCTGTAAATAAGACAAAGGTAATTGAATCCACTCCGAGCCCTTCTGGGAAATCCCAGTGGCCACAGCTGCCAGGAAGAGCCGGCTTGGAATTAGCATGAATAAAGCAATCAGAGGCAGCAGGATGTGTGATGCCCTGATAGAACATGCCATGGTGAGACGGTTGCCAAGTTTGTTTGGACATATGCCTGGAAGTTTCATCACATGACATAATCTTTCATTAAAAATTAATTTCTGGGGACTAGGATAATGCTGGAGGGTTGGCAGGCAACCGCAGGGCTACCAAGAGTGGGTTTGGGCCCCAGTGAAAAAAAATTTTTGGGACCCCCAGCAAGGGCGGACTGGATAAACAGGGCCAAGGAAGCTAGGCCCCGGGCCCCCTTCCAGACCGCCAGACCTCATTAATTTGTACCGGCTTCCCCCCATCCCCCTTGTTGGCCCTGGGCAACCGTACTTGGTGAGGGTTAGGCAAGAAGCTGTTCCAGTAACTCCAAGACACATCAGGGCTAGGCCAAAATGTCTCTGAGTAATATAAACTCTTAAATCCAGGGAAGTACTTTGAGAATGGACTCATTGAACTCGGGATTAGGGTCTGGGTGAGGAAAACGACTTCACAATAGTTATGTTTAAGGACAAACTATTTTAATCAGCTTTTTTAAAAGAGATCTGCTCCATTTTTAGGGCCTGCCCTTTTGGGGTTTTACTGTATTTACTTTTTCCCAGGAATGTATTGGTGTTTATAACCACAACAAAAACCAGTAAAATTGGTGCAAAAAACTATTAATAATTTTCCTGGATAAATATTGGGGGTTATTTTGGTGGACGGAAGGAGGGGGGAAGTATTCAGTAGATTAATGCTTTGATGAATTGAATGAATTGTGGTTTGCTGCAGAACTAAAACAGAACTTGAAACCCAATGTGACCTCTGAGTTTAGGAAAACAATAAATCTCTAATCCCCAAATAAAGCTTTTCATTTGAATAAACAGTTTACTGATGTAAATTTTGAACTATTAGCCTATACATGTTTACATTTAATAATTGGGCCATATCATTTGCAGCTCATACACTCGCCAAGGCCGTAGCAACAAAGAACGTGGCCCCCTCTGAACATATGTCCGGGGCCCCTTACAATGCAGAAACTGGAATGCGGTATTTATTTTATACAATATACAGGGTTCATATTATGTATACATAGGCCTACAGTGTACATGTATTTCGTATTTACATAAAGCGCTTCTTTCGAACCTTGTTCTCCACAAATTGGTTAATCAATGCGTCATAGTCCAGAGATCTGGCAATCTTGTTTTCGACTGAGATAACTGCAAATGCAGAAAGCCTGTCATCTGTCATGGTTGAGCGCAGGATATTCTTGATCAGTTTCATTCTGCTGAAGCTCCTTTCAGCACCAGCCACAGTAACTGGTGTGGTCAGAAGAATTCTGATGCAAATGCAAAGATTCAGATATATCTCCTGAAGGCTGTTCTTGTATATGTACGTTAAAAAATTGTTTGCCGTGACAAGTCCTCTCTCTTTCTCGATGACATAAATAAAACGATTCAATTCCATTATGAGTTAGTTGGCATCAATGTCTCCCATTTTTCTTTCAAAATTTTTCTGTGATTCTCCAGTTCATTTTCTCTGTGACACTGCTTCAGGCTGTTAGCGTTGTACAGAAATCCAGACAACTTATACCACTCCACGAGTTGGTCAAATTGCGACAAAACAGAAGATATGGCCTGATCAGTGAGAACAAGAAAGAACTGCAATTTGAATTTTTCTTCTGCAGAAAGATGACTCGAATCATCAGCACATTCGTAATCAAACATTCTCTTCTTACGTCGCACCCTGGTTTCTGGAAACACCTGCTCAATACCCATATGCTCTGCTATTTCACGTGCATTTGTGACCACAGAGTTATATCCTGTATTTCGATAGTATTCCAAAAACTTCATTGTAGCACCGACTTCTGCCTGCAGTACGTTAATTGACACATCTGGTGACTGAATTAATTTGCTGGTTTTATTGACGTGAAATAGTATATTGTACCACGTATACACAGTCAGAACAAAAGGCCACATAGTAACATGGTCTAAAAGCGCACCGGCTTCTGTTGCTGTATTGCCATCTTTCTTTTGGAGCGCATATTCTCGCAAAGATGACAAAGCATTGCACAATTCTTCAAGGTGATAACGCAATGGCTTCACAGCATCAATTCTCGACTCCCAACGAGTGTCCGATAATCCTTTAACAGATATTGGCATATGTTCTTGAAGTATATCCCAACGTGAAGGTGAAGAAGAAAAGATAACATATATTCTGTTAATCAGACCGAAATGTGCGTGTACCTGTACATTGGATTGCAGCATAAAATACGTTGACAACTTTGGAATTTTCTCAAGTTCCTTCTCAGCATCTTTTGCTGCCTTTCGTTTACTAGCTCCGCTCTTATACATTCTCTTAGACATCACAAAGCATGCTTCTGCATTGGAAACGATAAAAAACTAAACTAAATTAATAACATTTATCCGCCGACCACCGTTATGAACGCAAATACACATTCTTTGAATGGGTCCAACTAAAATTCGAAACTGACCGACAGACAACTGATGTAGCCAATAGCATTATGATGTATCATAATGACTTCATGGTTTTGTCAGTAAAACCGACATGGATTGTGCAATAGCGTCAATAAGTGTCACTTACCTAGTTATACCTTACATTTTTTTTTGCCACTTTTAGGGGCTCCCTTCCTTGTGGGGCCCCTCCGGTTGGAGGGTACGGAGGGTGCTCGCTACACCTCTGCACTCAACTTCATCCTTTCCTCCTGTTTTGGTTTTTAACTTTTGAATACTTCCTTGTGTTCTGTATCAGAGGGTAGCCGTGTTAGTCTGGATCTGTAAAAGCAGCAAAGAATCCTGTGGCACCTTATAGACTAACAGACGTTTTGGAGCTCATGCCACATGCTATAAGGTGCCACAGGATTCTTTGCTGCTTTTCCTTGTGTTCTGAAACGTATTGTGATACCGATTTTCATTTGCTTCCCCTTTTAGTGTGTCAGATCTTTAACCCATTATCTGCTAACAGCATGAAATGGTGGGGCTGAGATTCATCAGCACATTCAGATGCACACGTATAACCCATGTGCCTAATAGGGAGATATCTCTTTAAGGGGCCAGCTGCCAGTGATGCACACCAGGGTGTCGTTGCTCCAGTTGCAGTAGAGGAATAAACATGGCTCTAGAGAAGCACTTGGGAAGGGAAGGGCCCGAGGCAAGAGAGTTCAGCTCTGGATATAAACTTCCCCAGAATGAGGGGGAGGGGTGGGGTTACTCTCACCTGCAGGGATGTGGGCAATGCATCACGCCCATCCCTTATGAGACTTGTCACAGGGAAGAAGACAGAAGGAGCCTTAATTATACACACAAAAAGCTTTAATGTAAGATTCTGGTTCTGTAAGACTGGCTATGGTTAAGCGGGGCTATATGGTAACAGGGCAGAAGCTGGATGGGCTATGCTGCTTCCATAGGAAAGCAAAGAGACAGCTAGGAAAACTTAAAAAAAAAAAAAACCACACCCTCACCAACCTTAGCCAGTTGCCCAGTGTGGCAAGAGCAAAGTTTCATCAGAGGGCTGGACTAGTGAGCCAAGCAATGAGCAGGAGGTGGTGCTCTAGGGCCTGACCTTGCTCCCATTTCAGTCCATGGGAGCTGCATCGGACCCCTTCACCTAACACAAGAACCGGGGGTCACCCCTCACCCAATGAAATGAATAGGCAGCAGGTTTAAAACAAACATAAGGAAGTATTTTTTCACATAATGCACCGTCAATCTGTGGAACTCATTGCCAGAGGTTGTTGTGAAAGCCAAAAGTATAACTGAGTTCAAAAAAGAACTAGATGAGTTCATGGAGGAAGAGGGCCATCAAGGGCTATTAGTCAAGATGGTCAGGGACGCAACCCCATGCTCTGGGTGTCACTAAACTTCTGAATGCCAGAGGCTGGGACTGGACAATAGGGGAATCACTCCATAATTGCCCTGTTCTGTTCATTCCCTCTGAAGCATCTGGCACTGGCCACCGTCATATGGCCCACTAGTCTGACCCAGTATGGCCATTTTTCTGCATGGGACATCATACAGGGGCTAACGCAGAGGTAGGCAAACTATGGCCAGTGGGCCACATCTGGCCTGCAAGATCGTCCCGCCTGGCCCGAGCTCCCAGCCAGGCAGGCTAGCCCTCGGCCCCTCCCCCATTGTCTCCCCTCCCCTGCAGCCTCAGAGTGTTGCGCCGCCCGGGCTTTGGCCCGCGCGGGCGGCATGGCTGGCTCCAGCACGGCAGCGGGGCTGCAAGCTCCTGCTGCTCTGAGCAGCATGGTAAGGGGGCAGGCGGGTTGGATAAGGGGCAAGGGTCCTGGGGGCAGTCAGGGGACAGGGAGTAGGGGGAGGCTGGATAGGCATGGGAGTCCCAGGGGGGCTGTCAGGGGACGGGGGTGTGGATAGGGGACGGGGCAGTCAGGGGACAAGGAGCAGGGTGGGAGTTCGATGAGTCGGGGGTCCTGAGGGGGGCGGAAGGGGGTGGGGGCCAGGCTGTTTGGGGAGGCACAGCCTTCCCTTCCCGGCCCTCCATACAGTTTCGCAACGCCGATATGGCCCTTGGGCCAAAAAGTTTGCCCACCCCTGGGCTAGTGCCTCGCTGATGCAGCAGAGCCTGGGATCAGCCTGCTAGTCAGTGAATGAGGCTAATGTGGATATTTCCTGTCACTAATAGGCTGGATGTTCTGGCTGCCTTCAGTTAGGGTCGCTTTTCCTCGCTGTAGCTAAGTGAGTTATCTCCTCACTTCCCCAGGTCCCTTCTCCCACCTCTCCCCCAGCAGCCTGCCCTGGGGTCACTGCCAGCTGGGACAGGAGGCTGCCTTCCTAGGGACCCTGACTGCCCTCCGAGAACCAGTCTCCTTCCCCCGTTTCCTCTCCCTCCCAGTGTAGTGTACAGCAATGGCTGGGTGCTGTGCTCTTGCCAACTCTTGCTCCGGGCCTTCAGAGGATATGGATTTCTGCTGCTGGGCCCCCCCACTGGGAGTCCCCTCCCCCCTGTTCCCTGGGGTGAGCCCTCTCCATCACTGCCCGCCCTTCCAGCTTCTGTGGCAACACGCGCTCGCTCAGTCTCCTAGGCATAGCCCCACTCCCGCGGTATGCACCTCTCATTGGTACATAACAGGCTTTGGGGTGCTGGATTCGCCAATGGCTGCTGGCTTGAGTGTCTCCCTTGTGCCTGCCCTGCTCACTGCACCTCTGCTGGGACTAGCGGGGCAGTCTCTGGCTAGCTGTGAAAGGACCCCTATGTGGCCTTCCAGTCCCTCTTGGTGAGCACCCCATATCTAACTCACGCCCCCTCTGGCCTCCTCACACACCTGGCTCCTCCAGGCAGGCTGAGCCTACTGGTCTGACTAGCAGAGCCCTGATGGAAATGCTGGGGGAAGCCAGAGCCACCCCCCGTTCGGAGCCATGCAGGCGTTTGAGAATTTTAGCTGCAAAAAACCAAGCCAGTTTACAAGAGAGAAAGGAAAGTTTATTAGAGCCGTTCCCCCAACTCATGGGTCTACTCCAAATTGCTCTATGATTGCCCATCTCTGCAGAGACGCCGGGTGGTACATCACCCACAGGAGAGCTGCCACCCTTCCCCTGGAGCCTACCCGATCGCCTTGTGCCAGAAGGGCTGGGTCACATCACTCCACTGTGCAGTGCTCTGCTGGGCAGCCGGTGAGCAGCCCAGCTGCTGGGCTGTGGATGGAGAGTGGGCCAGTCACCCTCAGAGAAAGGGTGGTGACAGGTGAAGCAGGGTGGTATGGGGAGAGTCCCATGGAGGCAGCACAACAGTGCCTTGGCGTGAATCCCTGTGCCTCAGTGTGTTGGTGGAAAGGAGGACAGGGGAGAGAGCCTCTCTGAGAATGACAGTGCTGCCAGCTGTTTGTAGGACAACAGCTGGTGTGCCAGCCTGAAGCCAGGAGGAGAGCACTGCTTCTTCCCAGCTCACCAAACAGCAGGAGGCAGCCAGATGCAGGTAGTGAGGGAGCAAGCAGAGCTGGAGAGAGAGGTCGGAAGTGTAGGAAGTGTGGCAGGGACAGCCCTGCCTGGGAGGCATGGTAAGAGCCAGGACACCCCCCTCCCCACCCGGCTGTGGTGGGTCTAGTCTCCAGGTTGCATTGCATGTGTGACAGCGATGACTCCTGTTATCACGAGGGTGACGACGAGGATGAGCAAGAGGAGGGACAGGACCAGGGCCATGATGTTCAGGCACTTGGCAGTGGAGCCGTAGCTGCTTGCGCCACTGTGGTCACCGACGACTTTACGATCCCTGGCCTGGAGAGAGGGAGGGAGGCAAAACAGCGTGTGATCCTTGTGCTTGGGGGCAGGGTGTGTGACCCTCTGGGCTCGCAGTTCCAGGACCCTCAAATTTCCCTGAACTCAGGCTGGAGCATGCCAGTCTCAGGTGACCCCCCCCCCTTGGGGGCGTGGGCAGAGGTGTATGAATTTCGGGGCATGGGGCTGTAAGAATCTGCGGGAAGGGGACGTGGGAGAATCTCCAGGCCCTGGGGCAATGGGTGGATGTGATGTCAGGGGCCGTCAGATGTCAAGGGGATGGGCATGTCTGAAGCGGGGACCCTGGGGCTGGGTTTAGGACCAAGCTATGTGTTTCTTATCAGCTGCCTGCAGGAAACAGGTGTTGCTCACGGGCAGAGAGAAACAACCAAGAAACTCCTCAGGCTGCTAGGGCTGGGAGGGGGAAGCGAGTTCCTGCAGCATTGCTCTGCACAGAGCAGCTGAGTGCAAGCAACAGGAGGTGGGAGATCTGTCGGATCCCCAATGTTGAGGCTTACAAAGCTGCACAGGGGCTTATCTGGGCCCCCCGAGTCTGTAACAGGAGAGGTGCCATCCCCATCAGCCCCGAGGTCCCTGTGCATTTAGACTCAGCCCCCATCTCTCTCACGGCAGTGGGGTTTCCTACATCTGGGGCCCAGCCCCTTGATTCGGTTCTCTTCCCTTTTAGGGCAGCTCTGTGAGCAACAGCACCCCCTTGTCCCAGCCACAGGGCTGTAGGATGTCCGCTCTCCCCCTCCAACCATTAGTACCCAGCCCCCAGCAATGGGGTCCCCACGCTCAGGGCCTCCTTTGTGGTTCCAGCTGCCTCTCAGACTTGGCCAGCAGCTGCTTACTATCCCCTTCCTGTGGCCCCCGAGCCAGGTGCTGGCAGGAAGAGGCCCAGCGTGGGAGCTCCGCAGGCTCTACCTGGGCTGGGGAAAGGGGGTGGGGCGGGGGGGTTGTGAAGGTTACAGAGCTGGGAAGTTGGTACTAAACTTTATCCGCTCCCAGGGCCAGCCCGGAATCCTGGCAGCAGTGGGGGTGGGGGGACCCCTCAGCCCAGCCTGGGCCACTCATGCCCAGCTGCTCTCGGGTCACCCCCTTTGGGGAGAGTAGGTGGCAGGGCGGGGACTCGGGAGAGGGCCGTTCTGGGGCAGAGGGGCAGGTGCCAGTGGCCACGGCCAGGTCAGCCCAAGGTCAAGGGCTAAGCCCGTCAAGGGCCGGACCTCACTCCCGCCCCAGCGTGGTACCGCACTCACCGCAGCACGTGGCCACGGGCGGTCGCCCCAGGAGGCTGAGACCCGCAGGCCCCACACTCGCCCCATGGCCACACGGCATGCGCGGGGCGGGGTACAGGCCCCTCTCACCTTGATGGAGAAAACCAGCGCCATGAAGCCGAGGCAGCAGAAGTTCACGTAGAGGGTGCTGAAGATGGACCAGATGATGTGGTCGCGGGGCTGGGGCTCGTACGGGCGCATGCTGATAACCGTGGCGTTGACGGTGGACCCTGGGGAGACCACCCCGATCTCATGCTCTTCCTTCAGGTGCTCATAGTTGTGGTGTGGGAAGGGCTGGTTGCTGCGGGCCGGGAAGGAGTATGGGGGGTTGTCCATGTTCCCTCCGGGTGACCTACAGCTGCTGGCACAGCCTGGGCAAAGAGGGAACTGCTGCGATCTCCCAGGCAGAGCTTAGGACTGGGGCAGCCTGGAGCTCAGAGCAAGGAGGGAGGAGGTGGAGCTGCAAGAAAGGGCTGGCCTTTGGTTTCCTGCTCTGTGTGCGGCTCTCTTTGTATTTCTCCACCTCCCCAGGCCTAAGTTTCAGTTTCCCAGCTATGTGAGAGCAAGCGGGAGAACAGAAAAGTTTCCTCTGCCAGCTGCGGTCCCAGGGCCCTGCAACCACAAAAGGTCTATGAGTAGGGTGACTGGAATCCCGATATTAGGGGCTTTGTCTTGTAGAGGACTTTATTACCCTGGTATTTTTTTATTTTTTCACACTTTCTCTCTGGTCACCATATCTATGGCCCTCAGCCCTCTTCCCTGGGATTTGCTTTCCCAGCTGCTCAGCCAACCCCCTGGAGTGCCCATCCCGACTAAGTGGGCGACAGCTGATGTGCAGCTCCTGCTGCACTGGTTACTACCACTCCCCCCCTGCCCTTTGCTATCTCTGGCTGGGATGGGGGGCACAGAAAGACAGGCCCAGAGGGTTGCAGGCACTGCACCCCAATAGCTGGAGTAAACATTCAAGGCCCCGCTCAGGCGTTTTACCCAGGCTCCTGCTCCTAGCACATGGAGCACTAGAAATACAGGCTGGGATTTTTGAGAGCCCAAGGGACATAGGCACCCAGCTCCCCACCAAGCTGTCCAGAAACGGGATCAGGCATCTCACACTCCACGACAAATGTATGGAACAGATTAGTGCAGATGTGATCCAGGCATGAACAGTAGAAAGTCAATAGACCAGTGTGTAACAATAGTTTGACCCTATATACCATAGGTCTCCCTTTGCAAAGTAGGCTAGGAGCCCTATGAAGCATAAATCTCAAAGTTCTTTACAAAGCAGGATCCGTTATCATTGCCTTCCTCTTACAGATGGGGAAATTGAGGCACGGGCCAGTGAAGTGACTTGCTGAGGGTCACCGACTGAGTCCGTAGCAGAGCTTGGCATAGAACCCAGGGTTTCTGATTCCCAGCCTACACTGCTAAATCAAACTTGCCTCTAATTGCAGGCAGCAGTGCAGCTATAACACTGACATGTAGTGCACAAAGAGCAGTGATGGCAGATGCTGCAGGGCTAATGTGAATCCCCGTAGCAGGCAGACTTGGAGGAGCATTGCCACCATCTTTGTCTTCCGAGGCTTGTCCCTGTTTCCCTGGATCTGCCCCATTCCCGGGGCTAGTGCTGAGTTTCCATCCCATGACATATATGTCTGTCAGGATTGGAAGTGGCGGGGTCCTATCAGAAGATAGCAGAGCCATGGTGCGAGGCACTCTCACTGCATTTCACCTACTGGTCCTGTGCAAAATAGAGCAAAGATGGCAGCCCACTTAAATCGGGGGTGCGGGAGGATGGTCTGTGACTCCCGGTGACTCCTGTGGCCAGGTCAGTTGGGGAGCAGCACTCTGGCAGAAGGAGAAAGCCTCTCTAGGAGCCCGGCCAGGGCTGTGAGGCTCAACCAGGGAAGCTGCTTCTCCTTCAGCTCACTGGAGGCCGGATCAGTGATGCGTGAGGAGGCCTGGGGAAAGTCTGGAGCTGTCTGTTTGCTGGGGGATTAGCCGGTTTGCACACTTTCCCTGCTGGGTGGGAGTTAGGGGTACCTCTGCTGATGGGAGCTGCCCACACAAGCCCTGCTGTTTGCTCAGGCTCTAGGCCAGCTCCGGCTTCGCTAGTAAACAGGGGCACTGTAGTTCTCCCTGAGTTCGAACCCACCAGCACCGGCAATGGCAGGAGTGCTAGCGTAGACAGGCCATGGGGCGGTTCTCACCAACCCCAGCGGAGTTAGTTAGAGACTGGGATGGTAAAGGTGCCTGTGCCCTATCTACACTACTGCTCCCACCGTGATTACCCTGGGTGGAGCTGGCTAGGGGGATGAACTGAAGACAGAGTTAGCTGGTGGAGCAACCCCACTGGGGGACAGTGCACATACACTCCCGGCCCACCTGTCCCAGGGCCACAGGCTCAGTTAGGGGTTCTGAGGGGTTCCCCATCTCCTGAGCCTGCCCTACGGCAAAGGCGACCTGGGACTGGGTCAATGTTTGCCCAGAGATCTAGCGCAGGTGCGGGGTGGTGACAACGACCGATCCCCGCTGTCCTGCCCGCCGCAGCCTCCCTTCTCTGTCATGAGAGGTGGTGGATATAAAGCAGTAGCAGCCATTTCCCCCTCCTGTGTGACTGGTCAAAAGGCAGAGGAAGTGGTGCAGAGGTACGTGGTTTCCCCTGAAGATGTGATTCTGCACCTTTCACTCCCCTTGTCCTACCTCCTCCACTGGCCCTGTGGCCAGGGAGGCCTCTCTGCCTCAGCACTCTCTCCTCTGTGCCTCTCCCCCAAAAAACTTTCACTGCGCAGGAGCACAGAGCTTCCCTGCAACTGTCAAAGGGGCCAGGATGCAACTGGCTGCAGCTGGAGCTGAACAGGGCCCAGCCGGGTGTTGGAAACAGGCCAGTGAGCATGTTCGTGCTGGGGAAAGGGGCGGTGCAGTGTTTGGCTTCAGCAGGCCCCTAAAGCCGTGTTTCCAAGAAATCACATGGCCCGTTAGCTCTCGCTTTCCTGACTTGGACGGCAGGAGCCTCCTTTCCCGCCGGTTTGGTTTCTGGTGTCAAGGAAAGAGCAAGCGACAGAGCTAATGCGCGGCCGGGCTGGAGGGGAAGACCCTGGAGTCGTGCAGTGGCTATAGACCCAGCACTGTACTGGGCCTCTTCCTAGATACTGCTGCCTTGGTTGCGTCACCTCTGTTCCTTCCCTGGGACAGCCCCCGCGTCCTCCTCCTCACTCTTTCCAGCAAAGCCCCTGCACACCCTCTCCCCGGCACAGACCACTGGCCCCTTCTCTCACACCCACTCCCTGGCACAGAGCCTCTGTGTGTGTGTGTGTGTGTTCATGAGAGAGAGGCTGTAGGAGCAAGGCTGGCGGCTCTGGACTTTTAACAGCCTATCATTTTGCATCAATGGGTTGTGGATTAGTCCATTATAAAACTGGGAGCGTCTTCTTGCTAAATTCAGAGCCAGCTTTCAGAACCCACCCCAGCCATAGGTCGTGTGGAGCTGCAGCATTGTCAGCCCTGAGTCAGACCCCAAAAAAATCAGGATCAAATGTCAGTTTATTTTAAAAAACGTTTGGGGCTCTTCTTTTGCCTACTGGTTTCTGAGCCATCAGAGTTCCCTTGGGTCACATTTTCAAGGTTTTCCTCCACAACCAAGTAGGCTAGCAGCTTAGCTTTGGGGAACACATGCACACACACACATTTTTCCATGAAATGTTTTCAGACAAGCGCACACACACACACACACACACACACACACACACATTCATGAAATGTTTTTACAGACACACACACATGCACACTCTTTTCCATAAAATGTTTTCACTCACGCACACACACACACACACACATATTTCCATGAAATGTTTTCACACACACACACACACACACACACACACACACACACACACACACACACACACACACACATTTTTCCATGAGATGTTTTGACTCCTGCAGCTGGCATCTGCAGATAAATATCAAGTATCACAAGACTCACAATAAAAATTACAGAATTTTGCAACTCTGGATCTGAGATTTTAGTTTGGGGACATCTCTAGCTCTTGGTTTAGGAACCACAAGTTGTGTGTGCATGTGTGTGCATGTACACGTGCGTTACTGTCCCCCTCTCCCATGCCACTTCTGCTTTCTCTGGACGATAACCAAAGCCCAGCGAAGTCAGTGGAAAGAGTTCCAGTGACTTTGATAGGCTTTGGATCAAGGTATCTGTGCTCCAGGCAGCGCGGTAATGAAGCAGGGAGCAGGGTGGGTTGGATAGAGGACAGGTGAGTTTGGACTGGTGGTCAGAGGGCGAAGAACAGGAGGTTGAATGGGGGCAGAGGTCCTGGGGGGGCAGTCAGGAAGGAGTGGGTGTTGGATGGGGCAGTGGGCGCAGTCAGGGACAGGGGTTCCAGGGGCAGTCAGGGAGAAGGGGTGCTTGAATGGGGGAAGGGGCTCCAGGGGGCAGTCAGGAAGTACAGGAGGGGTTGGATGGAGCGGCTGGAGGCAGTCGGGTGTGGGGTCAGGAGGCGGTCAGGGAATAGGGAGCGGTGTATGGGGCAGGGATCCTGGGGGAGGCCTTCGGGATAAGGAACAGCGGAGTTTGGATGGGGCAGAAGTCCCAGGGGGGCCATCAGGGGGCGAGAAGCAGGTCGGGGTTTGATAGAGGATGGGGGCCGGGCCACATCTGGCTCTTTAGGGAGGCACAGCCTCCCCTTACCGGCCCTCCATACAATTTCAGAAACCTGATGTGGCCCTCAGGGACCTCAGGCCAAAAACTTTGCCTGCCCCGGGTTAAAGCTGACAAACGGCACTCTGATCCCAGCAGAGGAGTGTCCGCACTTGGAGTTATACAGTATAACCAGAGTGGTTTAACTGGTCACTTTCCCCCCATAGACAGGCCCTTAGCCCAGCCTTACAAAAAAACATTCTGCAGCCTAACCACAGCAGCGGCACAAGTGTGAAATCTCTGTGTCCCAATCACACTAGTTTCAAAGAGGTGTGGATGCTGACTTCCTTCCGGCAGAGAGCTGAGCCTTAGAAGTTAAAGCCCTGCTGGAGGAGGTGTGTGCATACAGAGCGAGACAGGGGAGTATTAGAGCACTCCACCGCTGGGAGTCGGTGACCTGTTTTAAGTCCTGGGCCACAGCCTGTTCCCAGGTATGCCACCATAAAGGAGCAATCGCCCCACCAGCTTCATTCCAGTCTGAGATGATTTTCCAAAGCTGGGACACGGCCCTGCAGCTACAGAGGATAAGCTGGGGAAAGCAGGAGGGAGAAGTTTTTCAGCATAAAGACAAACCTGCAATAAGGGCAACCCAGACAGCCCAGGTGGTGTCAGGTGATTTTCTGACCCTATGGTACATCTTCCCCATCCTTTCTTAAGTCACTTTATCTAGTGCCTCATTTTGCAGCTCGTCTGTTAAGTAAAAGTTTTGAGGGGTTTTAAGAACCACTGTCTCTTTCCTGCATGATTCCCCCTTTCCTGTACGCTCTATTCATTTATCTCCCCCTCTTGTCTATTTCAATGTGTCTCCCTCTGTGCCAGAGTAAATTGCACAAGGGAGAAAGAAAGGGAAAACCCACTTTTCATCAGAAATGGGACTCAACCAGGAAGCAGGCGATAGAAAGTTTGTATCTGCTTCAGGCTTAGAACTAGGATGTGGTCCAGCTGACTTCAGCTGCTGAGAATGGGCTGATTAGTATGTTATGAAAGCATGCTAGGATTGGGAGGAGTCTGGGGCCCGCTGAAAAACAGGCTCTAACTGACTCTTAAGGCCTGGTCTACACTGGGCGGGGGGGAGGGGGGGGAATCGATCTAAGATATGCAACTTCAGCTACGAGAATAGCATAGCTGAAGTCGACGTATCTTAGATCAACTTACCTCCTGTCTTCACGGCGCAGGATCGATGGCCGCAGCTCCCCCGTCTACTCCGCTTCCACTTCTCGCCCTGGTGGAGTTCCGGAGCCAACGGCAGAGCATTCGGGGATCGATTTATCGCGTCTAGATGAGATGCGATAAATCAGTCCCCAATAGATCAATCGGTACCCCCCGATCCGTAGTGTCCACGTAAAAAGGGAGTGCTATGGGAAATAGCATTAAGTGGGAGTTAACTGAGTGCATTGGAAGAGGTGGATTTTGCTCCACTTTGATCTAAGTTGGGGTTAATGGCTTTTTCCTTGAGAATCAAAGGAGTATATTGCATTTAAAACCTCTGATAGGCTGTATCCAGTCATAGCCTTTCCATTCAGACTACTCAGGGCTCCAGACACTTATCAGAGGTTAATAGACCCTCTTTATCTAAAGGCATGCGAGGGCTCAGTGTGCTTGGATGCTGTGGCTATCTACAGTGCCAGCTGCAGGGAGCATCTAGAAGCCAGCTCCTTTTGGGGGATCAGGTGTCACCGAAGGTTTCTCAATCTGCTCACTTCTTCTAAGTGCACTGGAAAAAGGAATGCAAACCAGCTTTGAAGAAAACCATCTGCAAACGTCCAGGACTTCAGAGCCCAGACTTGGCCTATGAATGGGTAGTCTCCAGAGTTAGCCTGGCAGCACTCTGAATGTGAGACAGAGCAGTACAGAGCCCAGTAGCATGTGCATCTGTAAGCAAGAACCTGCCCCGTCTCCTGACATGCGCTTCCTGACACAGACCCCTTGGGTTTGCTTGTGATGATGACCCTTCCCACAGCTTTGTCACCTGCTCCCCAGTTCAACCTCTTCTTTCCCACCCCACTCTCTAGCTTAACTAACTCCTTTTGGTCCTTTCGGGTCCACTGCCCTGCTCAGCTTTCTCCCTTTTTCCTCCCACATCTTGTCTCAGTCCTGTTGTCTGTGTTTCTGCATTAATGGTCTGTCTTGCTTCCATTTCCTGTTCCTATGCTGTGTTCTCTTCCTCCACATTCTCGTTCTCCTCTCCCTCTGTCACTCCTTTCTTCTTGCTTGTGCAATATTCCTCATTCCCACATTTTATATTAAGGTTCCTTCCATATGTAAAGATGTCGTGTACAGGAATAGGGACTATCCCTTTAACTAGCTTGTGAACTCTCTAGGGGTACTCACTGTGTTGTATGTTTTAGAAGCTGCCAGAGCAGCAGTAAGTATATATCTAGGCGTGTGTGTTGTGTAGTAAACACAGTTATCTGGGACCCAACTTTGTCAGTGTAATTTTGTCCTTTGCTGTTGCTGTTGTTGCAGAAGAGTTGATAAATGATCAGTAGATGTTTATAAGCATGTAACAAACATAAGTAGCTTGTGTGGTATAGATGTTTATAAGCACATTGGTAGAAGGTGCTGTAGATAGTTATAAGCAACCAATGGCACTCTTTAACAGACTATAACAATGGCTTAGACATTTATTAAAACAGCTCTTAATCATTTGTAACCCTTCTGCCCCTCTGAGTTGGCAGCAACAAGGGCCGGGTTCAGTATCCAGGGGTTCTGTTCAATAACCCAATGCCAAACCAGCTCGAGCCCCCAGTCAGTGACCTGGGAAAATCTTACACACACCCCTAGGTGCCTCAAAGAGGCAATGATTCCCCTCTCGCAAGCACAGAGTCTCGGTGTAGCAGAAAAGGTTTAATACATGAGATAAACAACAAACACTAAATTGGGAAAAACACCTCAACTAGAGTTCATAGACCAAACCGTGAGCAAAGACCCACCCCAGGAAATTGGGCTGTGTCCTCTTTCCTGGGCTCTTGAGTCCAGCAACCCCCCAAATCACCCACAGTCCCAAAAATCCCACAATCCCAAAAGTCTCTGTCCTGGGTCAGTGCAGCCCCAAAGTTCGAGAGTCTATCTGCAGAGGTCCCCCACCTCAGCCTGGGCAGAAAGGGGCACCTTACGTGTCCGGGGCCAACTGCCCTGCCTCTCCATGGGTTCTACTCCCGCCTTCTCCACGAACTGCTCCGCTTTACCAGCTGCTCCACTCTGCTCCTCCAGCCGTCCTTACAAACTGCTCCGCTCCACCAGCTGCTCTGCTCCACCAGCTGTCCCATGAGCTGCTCCAGTTGTCCCTGCAAACTGCTCGCTCTGTGGGCCGCTCCACCCGTCTCACAGCTACTCCGCTCTGCCAGCCACTCTGCTCCACCAGCTGTCCCGTGATCCGCTCCAGCCATCCCCACAAACTGGTCCACTCCACCAGTGGCTCTGTTCCACAGTATAGCTTTGGGCTCCCCACTAGTTAGCACAGTACGCAGTGCTCTCAGCTCAGTAATTTCAGCTCTTTAGTGATTTTCAGCTCTTAGTGATTTCAGCTCATAGTAGGGGAGCCCCAGTGCTAGTGCACCATTAGCCCAAAGTGAGTTCAGCTCAGTAACCTGTATTTAGATTCTTAAGGGAATAAAAAAATCAACTCTAACATTCCACAGTGGAGAGAGGAGGGGCTAGAACTGGTGCTTCTGGCTCCACAAGGAGACTGCACCACCACACACAGATATCTGTCCCCAACCTTTCTCAATTCACTGGGTTTTGGAACCCATGTCCCTTGTCTAGCAAGTACCACCCAAATGAGGGTGAGTCATGTGTCACCAAGCAGTCCCACAGCTCTGCAGTCTGGGATAGGGTAGGCGTGCCTATGCAAATACATTCTCTGAAATTCTTTCCACCAGATGTCAGTGTAGAGCTTATCCTGACACTGCTTACATCCTCCCCCCAGCCAAGAATTTGTTGTCCCGACAAATCACATTCCCTACTATACCCACTTATTGGTCCCCTCCAAAAGGCATTAGATAGCCCACTTTAGCTTTCACAAACCTGTGTGCTAAATGTATAGGCTCCTCACTAATCACCCCAGGTGCATCGTAAGTTAACCGTTTCACTGGTCTTATTACCCTGTCTCGCCTATTGAGAATCTCTGTTGCTATGGTAGGGGGGACATCCTCTTGAGTGACGGATGGGGAGGTTTCCTGTGAGTTCCCCTCAGATACTGGCATAGGCCCCTGCATTTCTAGTTCTAACAGTGGAGGGTCACAGGTGCTATGGACATCCTCCATCTGTATGTCACCACTGTCCAATAGCCTGTGTAAGTCATTACACGGGGGTCCCACCAGTGGCTCAGGGATGTCAGGAATGGGCCTAAATACTTCTGCCATAGGGTTTAGGGCAGAAGAGGATGTGCTCTCTTCTGATTCAGCGGATCGAGACTGAAATCTTGTCTTCATCCCAGGATATACCATGGTTGTGTCTTCCTCCTCAGACTCACTCTCAGATGTGCTGAGTAGGGGTAGGTTAGCTGCAGGGAGCCGGCTGTCCATGTTGGAAGGCGGCTTTGGCACAGCACCTTTGTTCTGCCCAGTTGCCCAGTTGTGGCCAATCTCATAAGGGCTGCCTACCAATTCCCCCACAAGGAGCAAAAGGTTTCTGTGCACGGTCTTTGTCTGCCCTGTACCCTCTTCAGGTTTGATCTTATAAACCGGCAGGTCTCCTAGCTTTTCCATCACTAGGTAAGGTATTGCCTTCCACCTGTCAGCTATCTTGTGTTTGCCAGCAATACCCAAATTTCGCAGCAGGACTCTGTCCCCTGGCTGGAGCTCTTGCAGACGTACCCTAGCATCATATCGATGTTTGTTGTGGCCTGCATTCTTCTGAGCTGCAGATGTAGCTAAGTAATAAGCATCCCGCAGCTTTTCTCGTAGTCGGGATAGATATTGCTGGTGAGTTTCATAACTATCTCCATCCTCGGATACACCAAAGCACAGGTCTATGGGTAATCTTGGTTCTCGCCCAAACATTAAGAGATATGGGGTGACTCCCGTAGCGTCGTTCTTTGTGGCGTTGTAGGCGTGCACTAGAAATGTGACATGTTGGCTCCAGGTTGCCTTCTGCTCTGGCCGCAAAGTCCCTAACATATCTAACAGGGTTCGGTTGAACCTCTCTGGCTGAGGATCACCCTGTGGGTGATAAGGCGTTGTCCTTGACTTTTTAATTCCTGCTATCCTCAGCACCTCCTTCAGAAGGTGACTCTCAAAGTCTTGTCCCTGATCCGAGTGTATCCAGGCTGGGAATCCATAAACTGAGAAATATTTTTCCAACAGTACTCGAGCGACGGTAGTGGCCTTCTGATCACGTGTGGGGTATGCCTGCGCATATCGCGTATAATGGTCGGTCACTACTAGAATGTTGCCAATATTCCGCTTGTCTACTTCTAAGGACAAGAAATCAATGCAAACCAGCTCCAGAGGTTTGTTGCTGGTGATGTTCTTCAGATATGCGGCCCTAGTGGGCAGAGTTTTCCTTTGAACACATCGAGCGCAGGTGTCACATTTTCTGCGAACATCTTCAGCCATCCGAAGCCAATAGAACCTACTGCGGATAAGTTCCAGGGTCCTCTCCATCCCTAAATGTCCAAAGTCATCATGCAGGGCCCTCATGGCCAGGGCTCTGTACTCTTTTGGCAGCACTAGTTGATTCCGTTGCTTTTGTAGAGGGTCTGTGGTCACGCGGTGTAGCACTCCCTGAATCAGTTTCAGTTTGGTCCATTCTCTCAATAGTAGTTTACCCTCTGGGGTAGGTGGGACAACCGCAGCTGGGCCTTGCCCCTCTCTTTTGGCAAGTAGTGTATCACAAATGTCAATATCTTGCAGCTGGGCTTCCTGCCAGTCAGCCGCATTGAGCATGGGCAAGGGAGATTGGTCCAAAGCAATATAGTTCACTGAAGCAGAAGGCACGCATTCAGGGGGCAGGCCCAAAGCTTCAGCAACACATCCATGAAGGCTCTCAGGGGCCTCCGGCTCTCGACGACTCACACTACAGATAGCTCTCACGCCATCCATGGGTATCACAGCAACATCAGGTGCCTGCGGACGTCTGGACAAGGCATCTGCATCACATTGCTCCTCCCTGATCGGTATTGAATGCTGAACTCATAGCTAGCCAAGGCGGCCACCCATCTCTGGCCTGTAGCATCCAATTTAGCACTTGTTAACACATAGGTCAGTGGGTTGTTGTCTGTCCACACCTGGAACTGAGCACTGTACAAGTAGTCTCGAAATTTCTCAGTGATGGCCCATTTCAAGGCCAAGAACTCCAGCTTGTGGATGGGGTAGCGAGTTTCACTGTCAGACAGTCCTTGGCTGGCAAAGGCTACCGGTTTGCGTTTGCCTTCCACTTCCTGATACAGTACTGCTCCCAGACCCTCCAAACTGGCATCAGTATGCAGGATAAACGGTTTGCTTGGGTCAGCAAAGACTAGGATGGGAGCATGAGTTAGGCGAGTAATGATTTCCCGAAAAGCTCTCTCACATCTTTCATCCCACCGCGGCCCAAATGGTTCGAAGGGGCCATAGTGTCTCTGCAAAGGAGGCTTTGGAGGCCTCCGCTTATTCTGGGTCTTAGATTTGTTCTTGTTGGACTGGTATCCCCTGGTAAGATCATTCAGAGGTTTTACAATCGTAGCATAGTTCTTCACAAATCTGCGGTAGTAGCCACTAAATCCAAGAAACGTCTTGAGTTCTCTGTCGTTAATGGGACGTGGCCAGGTAGTGAGTGCTTCTATTTTATCGGGGTCAGTACTCACACCCTCTTGGGATACGATGTGACCTACATACTTCACTGAGGTTTGGCAGAACTGGCATTTATCAATTGAAAGCTTCAAACCGTATGCCTCCAACCTATCGAGCACTTTAAGAAGTCTTTCTTCATGTTCCTCCAGGGTTCTTCCAAACACAATCAGGTCATCCAAGTAAACTAACACCTGCAGTAAATTCATGTCTCCCATGACTTTTTCCATAAGTCGTTGAAATGTGGCAGGGGCCCCAGAAATCCCTTGTGGCATGCGTTCGAACTGGTAGAACCCTAACGGGCAGATGAAGGCTGTCTTCTCCTTATCCTCTTCTCCCAGAGGGATCTGGTAGTATCCACTCCGAAGATCCAACACAGAGAACCACTGACTACCCAGCAAACAGTCCAAGGCATCTTGTATTCGAGGCATGGTGTATCGATCAACTGTAGTGCGCCTGTTTAGGGTGCGGTAGTCAATACACATCCGGATTTTTCCACTCTTCTTATGAACGACCACAATGGGTGAGGCATAGGGGCTTCGTGACTCTGTGATGATACCATTCACGATCAGCTCTTGAAGATGATGGCGCACGTCTTCCATCTCAGAGAGGGCAATCCTCCTAGACCTCTCCCTGAAGGGTCGGGGATCTTGTAGCCTGATATGGTGTTCCACTCCCTTTGCACATCCCACGTCCCACTCATGTAGTGAGAACACCTTGGATCTCTCGCAAAGCTTCTTCCTCAGGTGATCCTTCCACTCCTCAGACAGCGGTGAGTCCCCGAAGTCAAACTTCACAGGATCTATCATTGGAACTTCAGCTTCACACTGGGGTCTCACAACGCTTTCAGGCTCAAAGATGTCTGCAATCTTCTGCCCTGGTTTTACAAACACATCACGGCGTGTTTCATTAGCAACCAGCATCGTCACCTCCTCCTGGGCTTCAGCAGGTAGGGTTATAACTCCACTGAGAACCAGCACTCCTTCTGGGAGCCCTCCCTTGGTTGGCTGCTCTACCACAACTAATGTTCCCTTACTGCCTTTTAGGCAGGTACTCCTGACAATCACCTCCTTTTCTGACATGGCAGGCACCACTAAAGGGACCGGGCCCGCATACCTCAGTGCTCCTACTGGCAAATCAGGCATCACTTTTCTTGTGTCCTCAATTTTTCTGTAAGCTGCGGCACAGTGTGTGTGTATCACCAAGGTGTTCAGATATTGGTCTCCTGCTTGCTGTCTGCAGTAATCGGCCAGTATCCTAAAGAGGCTGGAGTTGGTCCCTATTAGCAAAGACACATCAGAGGCTCCTTTGGGGTCAGGGCATAGTAAAGCAGCAGTATCCACCTCCTGTCTTACCCCAGCAATCTCTTCTGGGAATTCCAGGTGTACTATGACATAGCCCTGATAAAGGTATTCATCCATGCTGAGGCCACATAGGCCAAGCCCTGTCAGGGGCCATATAGGCAGATGCCCAAGCATCTGCTGGTAGAAAGACTAGAATATGATAGTCACCTGGGATCCAGTGTCAAGCACTGCTCTACATTTTGTCCCTTCAACCTTTACAGTGACCTCCGCTCGGGGTCCTATCAATCCTGGGGGGATTCGGGCCGCATGGTTCCTTCCAGGGGAGCCTCCGCATCCTGCAGGCCTAGGCGGCTCCCTTCCCAGGCCCTGGGGCCATTTCCCGACTTTCCCCAGGTGGTCCTCAGCTTTTGATATACCAGCATGGGATTCTCTGCATTCCGACACCTTGCAGCAATGTGCGCGCTCTGGCCACACCAGTAGCAGAAGAAGGATTGTCCTTTCCCCTGCTGTCGAGGGGGTGCAGATGTTCTAAACGTAGTCCTCTGGACCATGGTAGCAGAGGGTTCCTTGCACCTTGAAGTCTTTGCTGAATCGAGGGTACTCTCTAGTTCAGCCACTTTCTGTGTCAAGGCCTGCACTCGCTGAGTAAGTTCCTCTTGAGGATTCACCATTAGTGCCTTGGGTGTCCGTGTGGATGTTGTGCCAGTTGCTTGGTGTTGCTGCACCTCCCAAACCTCGCCAGCTGCCTGCCTCTCTTCTTCCTCTCGGACCTCTTTTATCAGGCGAGAGTAACTTGGTGGATTATCTTGCCGTTCCCTTAATCGAAGGTGGAGAAGGATTGGGTTCTGATATTGAATTCCTCTCACAATCTGAGCCAATCTAGTCCGGTCCATTTGCTCAACAGCTACTGCTCCCCTCATGATGGCTCTCTGTAATAATTTCTCCAATCTTTGGACATAGGCAGAAACCTTCTCTCCCTTTTGTTGCCTGGCATTGAGGAATTTGCAATAAACATACTCTGAACCCTCAGTTCTCCCAAAGGCATGGTCCAGGGCCTCTAGGCAGTCCCTCACCTTGACCCCAGGGTTACTGAGCTTCAGGGTGCAAATCACATCTAGAGCTGGCCCCCTGAGACACTCTACTAGTCGCCTTCTCTTTTCAGCCTCAGGCACCGCCCACTCCTGCAGCATCTCTGTGGTGTGCTCCAGCCAGGGTTCAAATGCTTCCTCCCCAGGTATTGGGGTGGGACCCCCCAGAAAACAACCTCAGTTTACGATACGGGCTTGACTCGGGGTGGGGTGGCATGACCTTCCCTAATGGGGGACACAGAAAGACAGGCCCAGAGGGTTGCAGGCACTGCACCTCAATAGCTGGAGTAAACATTCAAGGCCCCGCTCAGGCGTTTTACCCAGGCTCCTGCTCCTAGCACATGGAGCACTAGAAATACAGGCTGGGATTTTTGAAAGCCCAAGGGACATAGGCACCCAGCTCCCCACCAAGCTGTCCAGAAACAGGATCAGGCATCTCACACTCCACGACAAATGTATGGAACAGATTAGCGCAGATGTGATCCAGCCATGAACAGTAGGAAGTCAATAGACCAGTGTGTAACAATAGTTTGACCCTATATACCATAGGTCTTCCTTTGCACCGTAGGCTAGGAGCCCTATGAAGCATAGATCTCAAAGTTCTTTACAAAGCGGGATCCGTTATCATTGCCTTCCTCTTACAGATGGGGAAACTGAGGCACGGGCCAGTGAAGTGACTTGCTGAGGGTCACCGACTGAGTTCGTAGCAGAGCTCGGCATAGAACCCAGGGTTTCTGATTCCCAGCCTACACTGCTAAATCAAACTTGCCTCTAATTGCAGGCAGGAGTGCAGCTATAACACTGACATGTAGTGCACAAAGAGCAGTGATGGCAGATGCTGCAGGGCTAATGTGAATCCCCGTAGCAGGCAGACTTGGAGGAGCATTGCCACCATCTTGGTCTTCCGAGGCTTGTCCCTGTTTCCCTGGATCTGCCCCATTCCCGGGGCTAGTGCTGAGTTTCCATCCCATGACATATATGTCTGTCAGGATTGGAAGTGGCGGGGTCCTATCAGAAGATAGCAGAGCCATGGTGCGAGGCACTCTCACTGCATTTCACCTACTGGTCCTGTGCAAAATAGAGCAAAGATGGCAGCCCACTTAAATCGGGGGTGGGGGAGGATGGTCTGTGACTCCTGGTGACTCCTGTGGCCAGGTCAGTTGGGGAGCAGCACTCTGGCAGAAGGAGAAAGCCTCTCTAGGAGCCCGGCCAGGGCTGTGAGGCTCAACCAGGGAAGCTGCTTCTCCTTCAGCTCACTGGAGGCCAGGTCAGTGATGCGTGAGGAGGCCTGGGGAAAGTCTGGAGCTGTCTGTTTGCTAGGGGATTAGCCGGTTTGCACACTTTCCCTGCTGGGTGGGAGTTAGGGGTAGCTCTGCTGATGGGAGCTGCCCACACAAGCCCTGCTGTTTGCTCAGGCTCTAGGCCAGCTCCGGCTTCGCTAGTAAACAGGGGCACTGTAGTTCTCCCTGAGTTCGAACCCACCAGCGCCGGCAATGGCAGGAGTGCTAGGGTAGACAGGCCATGGGGCGGTTCTCACCAACCCCAGCAGAGTTAGTTAGAGACTGGGATGGTAAAGGTGCCTGTGCCCTATCTACACTACTGCTCCCACCGTGATTACCCTGGGTGGAGCAGGCTAGGGGGGTGAACTGAAGACAGAGTTAGCTGGTGGAGCAACCCCACTGGGGGACAGTGCACATACACTCCCGGCCCACCTGTCCCAGGGCCACAGGCTCAGTTAGGGGTTCTGAGGGGCTCCCCGTCTCCTGAGCCCGCCCTACGGCAAAGGCGACCTGGGACTGGGTCAATGTTTGCCCAGAGATCTAGCGCAGGTGCGGGGTGGTGACAACGACCGATCCCCGCTGTCCTGCCCGCCGCAGCCTCCCTTCTCTGTCATGAGAGGTGGTGGATATAAAGCAGTAGCAGCCATTTCCCCCTCCTGTGTGACTGGTCAAAAGGCAGAGGAAGTGGTGCAGAGGTACGTGGTTTCCCCTGAAGATGTGATTCTGCACCTTTCACTCCCCTTGTCCTACCTCCTCCACTGGCCCTGTGGCCAGGGAGGCCTCTCTGCCTCAGCACTCTCTCCTCTGTGCCTCTCCCCAAAAAAACTTTCACTGCGCAGGAGCAAAGAGCTTCCCTGCAACTGTCAAAGGGGCCAGGATGCAACTGGCTGCAGCTGGAGCTGAACAGGGCCCAGCCGGGTGTTGGAAACAGGCCAGCGAGCATGTTCGTGCTGGGGAAAGGGGCGGTGCAGTGTTTGGCTTCAGCAGGCCCCTAAAGCCGTGTTTCCAAGAAATCACATGGCCCGTTAGCTCTCGCTTTCCTGACTTGGACGGCAGGAGCCTCCTTTCCCGCCGGTTTGGTTTCTGGTGTCAAGGAAAGAGCAAGCGACAGAGCTAATGCGGGGCCAGGCTGGAGGGGAAGAACCTGGAGTCGTGCAGTGGCTATAGACCCAGCACTGTACTGGGCCTCTTCCTGCTGCCTTGGTTGCGTTACCTCTGTTCCTTCCCTGGGACAGCCCCCGCGTCCTCCTCCTCACTCTTTCCAGGAAAGCCCCTGCACACCCTCTCCCCGGCACAGACCACTGGCCCCTTCTCTCACACCCACTCCCTGGCACAGAGCCTCTGTGTGTGTGTGTGTGTGTGTGTGTGTGTGTGTGTGTGTGTGTGTGTGTGTGTGTGTGTGTGTTGTGTGTGTTCATGAGAGAGAGGCTGTAGGAGCAAGGCTGGCGGCTCTGGACTTTTAACAGCCTATCATTTTGCATCAATGGGTTGTGGATTAGTCCATTATAAAACTGGGAGCGTCTTCTTGCTAAATTCAGAGCCAGCTTTCAGAACCCACCCCAGCCATAGGTCGTGTGGAGCTGCAGCATTGTCAGCCCCGGGCATTCAAAAATCATGAGTCAGACCCCAAAAAAACAGGATCAAATGTCAGTTTATTTTAAAAAACGTTTGGGGCTCTTCTTTTGCCTACTGGTTTCTGAGCCATCAGAGTTCCCTTGGGTCACATTTTCAAGGTTTTCCTCCACAACCAAGAAGGCTAGCAGCTTAGCTTTGGGGAACACATGCACACACACACATTTTTCCATGAAATGTTTTCAGACAAGCACACACACACGCACACACATACACACACATATTCATGAAATGTTTTTACAGACACACACACATGCACACTCTTTTCCATAAAATGTTTTCACTCACGCACACACACACACACACACACACATTTCCATGAAATGTTTTCACACACAAACACACACACACACACACACACACCCATTGTTCCATGAAATGTTTTGACTCCTGCAGCTGGCGTCTGCAGATAAATATCAAGTATCACAAGACTCACAATAAAAATTACAGAATTTTGCAACTCTGGATCTGAGATATTAGTTTGGGGACGTCTCTAGCTCTTGGTTTAGGAACCACAAGTTGTGTGTGCATGTGTGTGCATGTACACATGCGTTACTGTCCCCCTCTCCCATGCCACTTCTGCTTTCTCTGGACGATAACCAAAGCCCAGCGAAGTCAGTGGAAAGAGTTCCAGTGACTTTGATAGGCTTTGGATCAAGGTATCTGTGCTCCAGGCAGCGCGGTAATGAGGCAGGGAGCAGGGTGGGTTGGACAGAGGACAGGTGAGTTTGGAGTGGTGGTCAGAGGGCAGGGGTGTGGATAGGGGTTGGGGTGGTCAGAGGGCGAAGAACAGGGGGTTGAATGGGGGCAGAGGTCCTGGGGGGGCAGTCAGGAAGGAGCGGGAGTTGGATAGGGCGGTGGGGGCAGTCAGGGACAGAGGTTCCAGGGGCAGTTAGGGAGAAGGGGTGCTTGAATGGGGGAAGGGGCTCCAGGGGGCAGTCAGGAAGTACAGGAGGGGTTGGATGGAGCGGCTGGGGGCAGTCGTGTGTGGGGTCAGGAGGCGGTCAGGGAACAGGGAGGGGTGTATGGGGCAGGGGACCTGGGGGATGCCATTGGGACAGGGAACAGCGGAGTTTGGATGGGGCAGAAGTCCCAGGGGGGCCATCAGGGGGCGAGAAGCAGGTCGGGGTTTGATAGAGGATGGGGGCCGGGCCATATCTGGCTCTTTAGGGAGGCACAGCCTCCCCTTACTGGCCCTCCATACAATTTCAGAAACCTGATGTGGCCCTCAGGGACCTCAGGCCAAAAACTTTGCCTGCCCCGGGTTAAAGCTGACAAACGGCACTCTGATCCCAGCAGAGGAGTGTCCGCACTTGGAGTTATACAGTATAACCAGAGTGGTTTAACTGGTCACTTTCCCCCCATAGACAGGCCCTTAGCCCAGCCTTACAAAAAAACATTCTGCAGCCTAACCACAGCAGCGGCACAAGTGTGAAATCTCTGTGTCCCAATCACACTAGTTTCAAAGAGGTGTGGATGCTGACTTCCTTCCGGCAGACAGCTGAGCCTTAGAGGTTAAAGCCCTGCTGGAGGAGGTGTGTGCATACAGAGCGAGACAGGGGAGTATTAGAGCACTCCACCGCTGGGAGTCGGTGACCTGTTTTAAGTCCTGGGCCACAGCCTGTTCTCAGGTATGCCACCATAAAGGAGCAATCGCCCCACCAGCTTCATTCCAGTCTGAGATGATTTTCCAAAGCTGGGACACGGCCCTGCAGCTACAGAGGATAAGCTGGGGAAAGCAGGAGGGAGAAGTTTTTCAGCATAAAGACAAACCTGCAATAAGGGCAACCCAGACAGCCCAGGTGGTGTCAGGTGATTTTCTGACCCTATGGTACATCTTCCCCATCCTTTCTTAAGTCACTTTATCTAGTGCCTCATTTTGCAGCTCGTCTGTTGAGTAAAAGTTTTGAGGGGTTTTAAGAACCACTGTCTCTTTCCTGCATGATTCCCCCTTTCCTGTACGCTCTATTCATTTATCTCCCCCTCTTGTCTATTTCAATGTGTCTCCCTCTGTGCCAGAGTAAATTGCACAAGGGAGAAAGAAGGGGAAAACCCACTTTTCATCAGAAATGGGACTCAACCAGGAAGCAGGCGATAGAAAGTTTGTATCTGCTTCAGGCTTAGAACTAGGATGTGGTCCAGCTGACTTCAGCTGCTGAGAATGGGCTGATTAGTATGTTATGAAAGCATGCTAGGATTGGGAGGAGTCTGGGGCCCGCTGAAAAACAGGCTCTAACTGACTCTTAAGGCCTGGTCTACACTGGGCGGGGGGGGGGGGGGGGAATCGATCTAAGATATGCAACTTCAGCTACGAGAATAGCATAGCTGAAGTCGACGTATCTTAGATCAACTTACCTCCTGTCTTCACGGCGCAGGATCGATGGCCGCAGCTCCCCCGTCTACTCCGCTTCCACTTCTCGCCCTGGTGGAGTTCCGGAGCCAACGGCAGAGCATTCGGGGATCGATTTATCGCGTCTAGATGAGATGTGATAAATCAGTCCCCAATAGATCAATCGGTACCCCTGTCACGGAGTCACCGGGCGATGCTCTGGAACTGCTCCCCACCAAGCCAGTCAGGACTTTGGGGAGCCTCCTCTCTCTTGGAGCAGACTTGTTCAGGGCAAGAAGCTCACACAGCTTCACCTCCTGGGTCTCTCCTTTGAGCATTCAGCATCCTCTGCCCCTCCATGTGCTTCCCACAGCGAGTCCACCCCAGCGGGGTCCTGGGGAAGCCACCGGGTTCTGCACCCCCACTTTGCAGTCAGACGTGACTCTCAGCCAGCCAGTAAAACAGAGGTTTATTTGATGACAGGAACAGGGTCTAAAACAGAGCTTGTAGATACAGCGAACCGGACCCCTCGGCTGGATCCATTCTGGGGGGCAGTGAGCCAGACCCTCAGGTCTGCCCTCCACCCTCGACCCCAGCCAGCTCCAGACTAACAACCCCTCCCTCAGCCCCTCCTCTCTGCTCAGCCCCTTTTCCGGGCCAGGAGGTCACCTGATTCCTTTGTCTCCAACACCTTCAGCTGGCACCTTTGCAGAGGAGGGGCCCAGGCCATCAGTTGCTAGGAGACAGAGTGTCAGGCATTTAGGTGCACTGGCCATTGCTCTGCCAGATACTTAAGAACTGCCATGGGGACACTGAGGCACCAATACAGTATTCAGACAAAAACATTAAGAACTTTCCCAGTTCGTCACATCTCTCCCCCCTTCGAGACCGAACTGAGCGAGGTCACTACAGCCAGTGACCTGGGGAAGTTCGAACCCACCAAGGTTCCCATGGATGCCCCAGCATCTCTCCCATTCCTTGGTGTGAGTTACACCAGGACAGTCCAGTTTCACGCCCTCCCTTAGGTCAGGTGTGCTTGATGGCACTTGCAGGCCGCATGTGGGAAGGTTTATGCAGCTTGAACCCTTTTGCCACCCCAGTACCCCTGGGGTTCAAGCTGGGATTGGGTCTTTTCCCAGCCCTCCGGTCTGTGATTCGGGCTCTCTTGGTTAAGAGCCCCCATCTTGGCCTTGGCCAGCTCTGGGCTTGGGCAGCCGCTTCCCACTTTGTGGCCCAGATACAACACCTCTGCCGTCCCCCCTTGCACTTTCCAGCTTTTAATGTCAGTCCCACCTCCTTGAGGCAGCCCAGCCTCCTCTTCACCTGGGACACCTGTTCCTCCCAGGTCTGGCTAAAGATGTGGGCATCGGACTCTGTGATGGCTTTAAGCTTCTGATAGCCCCCATAAAACCAGGCCTTTCTGTCTCCCTTGGGGATCAGCCCCATGGGTGAGGCCCATGGGCTGTAAAACGGCTGGATCCCATTTAAAGCCAGGATGTTTCTGACCTCTCTCTCCAGGATCTGGGTTGCTTTTCCAATGACTTTGAATGGGGAACACCTGATGGGGAGATTGGCTCCCACCTCAGGGAAGAGATCCCCCTGGGGGTCTTCCCCTTCTCCATCCAATCCTCCCTCTTCAGGTCCAGGGGTCCCCTCACTCTCCTCCCATCCAGCAGCCCAAATGGGAAGAGCCCTGTGCATTCCTGGAGCACCACCAGCTGCCTCCCGATTCCCCCCAGTTCTACTTCCCCTTGGGGAGCCCATTCCCGGTACAGGAATCCCTTCTCTTGCAGGACTCTGTCCCTGCAGCCTTCCCCAAGGGGGTTTGCAGCGCTGTGGCCAGCAAGTTCCCTCAGCTTCTCCAAAGAGGGATCCCTCTGCAGCTCAGTCTGGGATTCAGCAGCTGGGGCAGGGAGTGGGACCTGCTCCCTCTCGCTGGCTGGGCCTGGGGTCACAGCCCCCCTGAGCCCTGTCCCTGGTAGCTCCCTCCCTGCTGTGTAATCACTTCCCAGCAGCATGTCTGGACCAGGCAAACCTGTTTGGCAGCTGACCTGCCATGCCCGGGTGTCCCCCCACTCAGCTGGGGTCTCAGCTCCCCCCGTGCTCAGCGCTGCCCTTGCTGTCCCAGTGGGGACAGGCAGCGAGCTCTCTGCTCTGGTCACAGCATCAGAGCCAGTATGAGCCCCCTCTCCGGTGTGCAGGGGGGCGGGGAGCATCTCTCCCTCCCACTCAGCCCCAGGGGGCTGGTTACAGGTAGGCAGGTATCCTGAGCCCAGCAGCCCCTCCCCCCTGCCAGCCAGGTTATTTGCATTTTCACTGACCATTTCCATCCTAGCCAATTGGTTCCCTGGATTTGAATTTAAACCCTCCGCCGTTACAGGAGCGGGGCCTGGATCCTGTCCCATGGGAAGACAGTCACCCCCCAACAGGGCCTCCCAGCCGATATCCTGGAGAACCCCAAGTACCAGCCAGCCCGACCCCTCCTGGGTCTGCACAGGGATCTGGGCCATAGGCAGGGCGAGGGGCTTCACCCCAGGGAACTTCACCCAGGTTCCACAGTCCCTCAGCATCTGGGGCTGCACCACCACAGTTCTCTCTGTCCCAGGGTCTCGCCCCTGCAGGCATGTTTCCTCACTGACCCCTGGGCAACCCCATATGTCTCTCTGCTCCACCATCACCAATCCACGCTGCTGCTGCTTCTCATGCAGCTTTTCCTCGGGCTCTTGCTTTCTCTCACAGTCCTCTCGCTCTTTCGGGCTCTGCTCCCATCCCATCCGTCTCCAATCTCCTGATGGGGAACCCAATCGTGAAGACCCTCGTCTGATTGGGGACCAGACTCCCGGGGATGCCTGGCTGATGCTCCAGCTGCTCTCAGATCCTCTTGTAGCCCCATCTGGGCCAGGAATCTGCTCCTCAGAGCGGTGCTTCTCCTTCAACTGCACGATTAACTGTGCCTTGGTGAATCTCCCCATACGTAACCCTCTCTTTGTGCACAGGATCACAATGTCCTTCTCAAGGAGATGGTGATAGGCCATCACTTCACCGTTCCCAAGTGGCTCTGGACTCACAGGCCTGTGTGCTCTTGGCTCCCCCATGGTTTCCAGGAAGAACCCCTGGTGTGCCAGCCCTTCTCGTGATCACCACCTCTTTGCCAGGGTCGAGCTGCAGACTCCTCCGCCCCTGGGACTGCTCCTGCAATCCCCAGGGGAACCCTGCTACTGCAAAATCCTTCTCTCTCCCAGGGTCAAGCGGCAAGCTTCTCCGCCCCTGAGACTGCTCGCTGCAGTCCTCAGGGGGACCCCGTTACTCCAACAGCCCTTCTCGCTGGTCACACACTCCCAGAGGTTAACTGCCCCCTGAAACCGTCCCTCTCTGAGCCTTCAGCACGCCTGGTCCTCATTATCCCTCCTTTGTTTTACTGCTCCCCAGTCACTTACTGCAAGCAGCGCCATTCACGGGGTGCAGTACGTCCCGCCGCTGCCACCAGTTGTCACGGAGTCACCAGGCGATGCTCTGGAACTGCTCCCCACCAAGCCAGTCAGGACTTTGGGGAGCCTCCTCTCTCTTGGAGCAGACTTGTTCAGGGCAAGAAGCTCACACAGCTTCACCTCCTGGGTCTCTCCTTGGAGCATTCAGCATCCTCTGCCCCTCCATGTGCTTCCCACAGCGAGTCCACCCCAGCGGGGTCCTGGGGAAGCCACCGGGTTCTGCACCCCCACTTTGCAGTCAGACGTGACTCTCAGCCAGCCAGTAAAACAGAGGTTTATTTGATGACAGGAACAGGGTCTAAAACAGAGCTTGTAGATACAGCGAACCGGACCCCTCGGCTGGATCCATTCTGGGGGGCAGTGAGCCAGACCCTCAGGTCTGCCCTCCACCCTCGACCCCAGCCAGCTCCAGACTAACAACCCCTCCCAGCCCCTCCTCTCTGCTCAGCCCCTTTCCTGGGCCAGGAGGTCACCTGATCCCTTTGTCTCCAACCCCTTCAGCTGGCACCTTTGCAGAGGAGGGGCCCAGGCCATCAGTTGCTAGGAGACAGAGTGTCAGGCATTTAGGTGCACTGGCCATTGCTCTGCCAGATACTTAAGAACTGCCATGGGGACACTGAGGCACCAATACAGTATTCAGACAAAAACATTAAGAACTTTCCCAGTTCGTCACAACCCCCGGATCCGTAGTGTCCACGTAAAAAGGGAGTGCTATGGGAAATAGCATTAAGTGGGAGTTAACTGAGTGCATTGGAAGAGGTGGATTTTGCTCCACTTTGATCTAAGTTGGGGTTAATGGCTTTTTCCTTGAGAATCAAAGGAGTATATTGCATTTAAAACCTCTGATAGGCTGTATCCAGTCATAGCCCTTCCATTCAGACTACTCAGGGCTCCAGACACTTATCAGAGGTTAATAGACCCTCTTTATCTAAAGGCATGTGAGGGCTCAGTGTGCTTGGATGCTGTGGCTATCTACAGTGCCAGCTGCAGGGAGCATCTAGAAGAGGCTTAAGAAACAGGATTAACAGCAAACCCAAGAGAATATGTCTGGGCCTAAAAAGAGAAGTCAGATTGCTGAGCTCAGGACTGGGGGAAGGCTTGTGAAAACTCAGCTAGAAAAGGTGCAAGCTATTCTAGAGACTCCAGTCCAGCTCCTTTTGGGGGATCAGGTGTCACCGAAGGTTTCTCAATCTGCTCACTTCTTCTAAGTGCACTGGAAAAAGGAATGCAAACCAGCTTTGAAGAAAACCATCTGCAAACGTCCAGGACTTCAGAGCCCAGACTTGGCCTATGAATGGGTAGTCTCCAGAGTTAGCCTGGCAGCACTCTGAATGTGAGACAGAGCAGTACAGAGCCCAGTAGCATGTGCATCTGTAAGCAAGAACCTGCCCCGTCTCCTGACATGCGCTTCCTGACACAGACCCCTTGGGTTTGCTTGTGATGATGACCCTTCCCACAGCTTTGTCACCTGCTCCCCAGTTCAACCTCTTCTTTCCCACCCCACTCTCTAGCTTAACTAACTCCTTTTGGTCCTTTCGGGTCCACTGCCCTGCTCAGCTCTCTCCCTTTTTCCTCCCACATCTTGTCTCAGTCCTGTTGTCTGTGTTTCTGCATTAATGGTCTGTCTTGCTTCCATTTCCTGTTCCTATGCTGTGTTCTCTTCCTCCACATTCTCGTTCTCCTCTCCCTCTGTCACTCCTTTCTTCTTGCTTGTGCAATATTCCTCATTCCCACATTTTATATTAAGGTTCCTTCCATATGTAAAGATGTCGTGTACAGGAATAGGGACTATCCCTTTAACTAGCTTGTGAACTCTCTAGGGGTGCTCACTGTGTTGTATGTTTTAGAAGCTGCCAGAACAGCAGTAAGTATATATCTAGGCGTGTGTGTTGTGTAGTAAACACAATTATCTGGGACCCAACTTTGTCAGTGTAATTTTGTCCTTTGCTGTTGCTATTGTTGCAGAAGAGTTGATAAATGATCAGTAGATGTTTATAAACATGTAACAAACATGAGTAGCTTGTGTGGTATAGATGTTTGTAAGCACAATGGTAGAAGGTGCTGTAGATAGTTATAAGCAACCAATGGCACTCTTTAACAGACTATAACAATGGCTTAGCCATTTATTAAAACAGCTCTTAATCATTAATCCTTTGATCATGACTCTATCACATTTATAATGTTCAAACAGATAACGTCCAGACCAATTTTATATATAGTTGGTGCTTTAATAGGGCCATAATATAAAGGTAAAAACAATTATGAGCCAGATCAGATGAGAGGAAGAAGTAATTGGAAAAATGTGAATGATAATTGGGATGTAACGAAAGGAAGAAAGGGGAAGTTGATAGCAATGAACATAAATCAGAAGTTAGTAACTGTAGAAAATTGATAAGGGAAGCAAAGGGACACAAGGAGAAATCTATGACTAGCAGAGTTAAAGACAATAAAATGAAGTTTTTTAAATATATTAGAAACAAAAATAATCCTGACAATCATATCAGTCCATTACTAAATGGAAATGGTAGAATTATCAATAATAATGCAGAAAAGGCAGAGGTGTTCAATAAATATTTCTGTTATGTATTTGGGGGAAGGAAATGATATAGTCTCAACATATGGTGGTGATAACATTCTTTTCATTCCACTAATATCTCTGGATGGTGCTAAACAGAAGCTACTAAATTTAGACATTTTTAAGCCATTACATTCAAGAGCTTCAAAAGAGCTGGCTGAGACGCTTGCTGGACCATTAATGTTGATTTTCAATAAATCTTGGACCACTGAGGAAGTTGCAGAAGACTGGAAGAAAACTAATTTTTAAAAAGAGCAAACATAATGACCCAAGTAATTATAGACGTGTCAGCCTAACATTGATTCCGGCCAAGATAATAGAACAGCTGATATGGAACTCAATTAATGAAGAAATAAAGGAAGGTAATGTAATTAATACAAATCAACATGGGTTTATGGAAAATAAATCCTCTCAGACTAACTTGATATTTTTTTTTAGATGAGGTTACAAGTTTGGTTGATAAAGATAATAATGTTAATGTAATATACTTGGACTTCTCTAAGGCGTTTGATATGGTACCACGCAACATTTAGATTAAAAAGACTAGAACAATACAAAATTAACATGGCACACATTAAATGGATTAAAAACTGGCTAACTGTTGGGTCTCAGAATTTAATTGTAAACTAGGAATCTTCATTGAGTGGGAGTGTGTTCAGGGGGGGTCCCACAGGGATTGGTACTTGCCTTTACACTACTTAACATTTTTATCAGTGACCTGGAAGAAAACATAAGATCATTATTTACAGATGACGCAAAAATCGGAGGAGTGGGAAATAGTGATGGGAACAGGTCACTGATTCACTGATCTGGATCACTTGGTAAACAGGAGGCAAACAAACTATGCATTTTAATATGGCTAAATGTAAATGTATACATCTGGGAACAAAAAATGTCGGCCATACTTACAGGATGGGAGACTCTATCCTGGGAAGCAATGACTCTGAAAAAGATTTGGCAGTGGTGGTGGATAAAAAGGTAATGCAATCTTGGAATGCATAAATAGGGGAATCTTGAGTAGCAGTACCTATTGTGTTTCTGGGAAGTGGGCGGGCGGGAGCCTGCCCAATTCTAAAGGATCCCCCCCGCAGCCTAAGGGGAGGATCTACAGGACCTCAGAACCCCACTGATTTCAGGGGGGAAAACTAATAAAAGAACAGGGACAGGAGTGTGGTCAGAGAGTCCTAAGAAGGGAGCCTGACGGGGACACCGAGCAGAGAACCCCGGACAGTGCCCACTGCTCCTCGAAGGCATCAAGAGAGCCAGTGGATGCCGCCCAGAGGAACTCCGAGTAACAGTAGAGAGGTTATTTTATCTTTGTATTTGGCACTGGTGCAACTGCTGCTAGAATACGGTGTCTAGTTCTGATGCCCACAATTCAAGAAGGATGTTGATAAATTGGAGAGGCTTCAAATTGCAAAACATGCCTAATAGTGACAGACTCAAGGAGCTCTAACTATTTAGCTTAACAAGGGAAAGGTTAAGGGGTGATTTGATTGTAGTCTATAAGTACCTACAAGGGGAACAAATACTCAGTAATGGGCTCTTCAGTCTAGCAGAGAAAGGTGTAACACAAGCCAAAGGCTGGAAGTGGAAGTTAGACACGTATTTAGACTGGAAATAAGATGTACATTTTTAACAGTGAGGATAATTAACCATCGGAACAATTTACCAGGGCCACCCGAGGAAGGGGGGGCAAGTGGGGCAATTTGCCCCAGGCCCTGCAGGGGCCCCATGAGCCCTGGCCAGGCGGTGGTCCAGGTCTTTGGCAGCATCTCAGCAGCAAGGGGCCCTTCAGTGCTGCCGAAGATGCAGAGCGAGTGAGGGGCCCCCCACCACCGAAATGCTGCTGAAGACCAGGACCACCACCGGTGAGTATATGTACCACAGCTCCTCCAGTTTGCCCCAGGCCCCCTGAATCCTCTGGGTGGCCCTGCAATTTACCAAAGGTCATGGTGGATTCTGCATCTCTGGTGATTTTTTCTTTAAATCATGATTGGATGTTTTTCTAAAAGCCCTGCTCTCAGCACTAGTCTGGGGACATTCTGTGGCCTGTCATCTAAGGAACGACAGACTAGTTGATCAGAATGATCCCTTCAGGCCTTGGAATCTGAATAAATGGAACCTTCATACAAACACTAACCCCAATCACCCAGGGCTCTCTCCAGCACCCCTTGTCTCACATACACTCTCCTCTCTCTTCCACCAAACATTCTGGTGCTTTTCCAGTCACCCACAAATCACACCCATGCTGCTCTGTCTCACACCCAGACGGTTCTGTCACATGCACCACAGCCTTCCCTTCACAAACACAGGCAGGCTGCCCTCATCCGTAATCCACATGGGACACGCCCCCCTCCCTTCCCCCACACAATAATCCATTCACACACTCTCACCTTCCCTTCCCCAACAGAGGCAACAACCCACTTCTCTTTCCGTGTGTGCCTTCTGGACTGTTTGTTCCCGGTAAACACATAGCAAATTCTGCTAGGTACAGTTCAGTAAGACACAACCCCAACCCCCACCACCCAGACTCTTGAACTGGTGAAATGAAAAACCAGGACCTGGTAAGTGTCCTGGAAGAAATTTCCAGGAAACAGCCATCCTCTGTGAAAGTGGGCTTGCCCTGGTAAAAGCAGCCTATAGGACCACTTGATTCCAGCCAACTCCCTTGATTTACACAGGGCTAACTTGGATCACTGGACCGAGATCAAGTGGAGACTCTACCTGCCTCTGTATTCTCCTCCCCCTATCCCTGCAATTCATCCCTCCCCAAAGGGCAGAAGCACTAGAATGATGGATTGTCTTGATTCTGTTGCTGCCTGAACGGAGCTGTGCCCTCTTGCAAGAGTCTGGCACATCACATGTGGCCTCCTTAAGAAGTTGTTACCTCGTTAATTGCCCTGTGCAAACAGACGTGACTCCCCAGCCCTAACGCCAATCACAGCCGCGTCAGAGGGACTGTCTATTTACTCTACCCCCAGGATCCTCCTTCCTGCCATCTACAGCAGCTCCAGAGGTGAAATTCCTCCGAGCTCTGTGGATTGCGGTCCTGGCAGCTGGCTAACTGCCATGCTCCAGCAGCCTTTGGCTTTCTTTGGTCAAAGAATTTGTCCCGTCCTGCCCTGTAAACTGAGATAGAAGAGTCAATACCACATGTGCCTCAATGTCAAACAAGGTTAGAATGAAGCATATTGCCGTGTTGATTAGATGTCTCATAGGCATCGTTCGGCTATACCCTGGGAAGGGTCAGATCTGCCTCCTCACTCTTGGGTATCCTCAGCCTCTGATGGGTACATCATCATAGTACCTGCAGGGAATACATCACATGTCTCTGTGTGAGACAGATTCATGTATATCTATCATTCTCTGTAGGGATAGACAGACAGTCATGTACCTTTATTTGCTATTTTTCTCACTCTCTCTGATACTATGGGATAGTATTAAAATGGAGAAAAGTCAATGATGGTTTTGAAGGAGATTAGAGAGATACAATGTCAGATAGGAAACAGTCAGTATGAAAGTTTCAGAGTTCACTTAAACAGCTGAAAGCTAAGAAATAAAAATGATGACACAAGATGACAAAGCACCAGGTTTAATTTTTAAAGCAAATGTTACTTAACATTTTGTACCTATGCCCAGGCAAACTTCCGTCTATGCAGAGCCCTTCCCTTCTATGGTGACACTGAATACATGATGTCAAGTAACACACAGACTGAAACAATGTTAATGTCAGTGTTTACCTTTTGGTTCTGCTCCCACAGCCGGAGCCCCGTGGCCCCACTCTCCCGGCTGGAGGCCCTGTTACCCCTGCCAGAGCCCCGCAACCCAGCAGCACTGCTCTCCCGGCCGAAGCCCAGTGGCCCTGCCACCCTGGACAGAGCCTGCAACCCTGCGGTCCCGCTCCCCTGGCCAAGCGCGGCAAGTCCCTCGGGCCTGCTATCCTGGCTGGAGCCCCACAACCCGACCTCCTCGCTCCTTCGGCTGAAGCTCCTCAACCCCACGGCCCCACTACCACCACTGGAGTGTGGAAATCCGGCTGCCCGGAGAGTACATGCCCGGGCCCCGCACTGGCTAAAGCCGGCCCTGAATACCTGGGTAATGGAAATGGCTCGTCAGTAGTTTCTGGGGCTCCAGTTGTGATCTGGAGCAAAGTCTTGGCTTGATTTTTAAAGCCCTGCTACTCTGGGCTAGTGGTTCCGTGGCCCAGACAATGTGACACAGCAGTGTTGCCTCTAATTTTTCCCATCCATGTGCAGAATGAATTTTCCTCTGTGCACCAATATGGAGTTGATGTGAGGCTGAGGTGTTTGGCATGTGGCAGGGAGATCAGGGCTGGGACAGAGAGTTGTGGGGGTGCAGGCTCTGATTGGGGGTGCGGACTCTGGGGTGGAGCCAGGGATGAGGGGTTTGGGGTGCAGGCTGCCCTGGGGCTGCAGCAGCACCTGGGTTGGGGGAGAGGCACCTCTTCCCACTGCAGCCCCTAGGCTTGGGGAGGTCTCTTTCCCCACCACAACCCCAGAGCTGGGAAGGAGAGGCCAGGCGTCTATCCCTGTCACAGCCCCGGAACTGAGAAGGAGAGGCCAGGCGTCTATCCCTGTCACAGCCCCGGAGCTGGGAGGGAGAGGTGTCTATCCTTGCCACGCCATAGCCCTGGGGCTGGGGGAGTTAGGTGCATGGCCCTTGATGGCCTCCTGTGCAGCTGCGCATCTTAGCGGGAACTTGGGAAAGGAGGTGGTGCTCCCAAAATGCAGTTCCTAGCTATCCATGCCAAAGTTGGTACAGATTGTCACCTTCCCCTCCCCCTAAGAGGGAAGTCTGATCAAAGAGGCCAAGGACTGAATGGGCCTGAGGCCTGAAAGCCCCTTTCATACCTAGTGGTGGTCAAAGAAGCTCAAGACCACCAGATTGTTCCCCCCGAGTGCAATAGCCCCTCAGTACAGGGCTCCCAGGGCAGTTCTTAGCCATAGGCAGAACAGGCAGCTGCCTAGGGCACCACTCTGCCTGGGGGCACCACTCTGCCGGGAGCCCGGACAGACGGGAAGCAGTGGAGCATGTAAGAGCGGGGCTGCTGGGTCCTAGAGAGAGCTGAAGGCAGCACAGTCTGAGGGAGGGGATTGGCTGCTGGGATCTCTGGGAAGGAACTCACCTGTGAGTGTGACTCTTTCCCCCAGCGTGAAGTGAGGCAGGCTCGGCAGCAAGGGCAATATCCTTTATTGTTCCCCATAACATCCATTCTTCTCCCCCCTGCCCCACAGAGTACTCCTCTTTCTCCCTCCCCCCCATGGAGCACCCCTCTCTCCCCCCTCCTTTCTGTAAGGGCTGGGTTGGGTGAGGTGCTGCGAGGGGATGGGAGGCTGGCTGCCTGCTGAGGAATGATAGTGAAAGTAACTCACTTCCTCGCAGGCAGCCAGGATTGGAATGGTCACCAAGGGCTGGGCTGGGGATAGCCAAATAGCATGTGTGAAAAATCAGGACAGGGGGTTGGGATAGGGTGAGCAGATGTCCCACTTTTATAGGGACAGTCCCAATTTTGGGGTCTTTTTCTTATATAGGCGCCTATTCCCCACCACCTCCCATCCTGATTTTTCACACTTGCTGTCTGGCCACCCTAGGTGGGGGTAATTGGTGCCTATATAAGACAAAGCCCCAAATATCAGGACTGGCCCTATAAAATCAGGACATCTGGATCTGATCACCCTAGCTGGGGAGTGCTTCTCTCCCCTAGACTGGCAGTGATCCATCTCATCTGGGGGGAGTTGCACAAGGCAGGATGAGCTGCTGTGGCTCCATGGGTGTCCCGTCCCTAAAATCAGATGCTGTGCTAACTTCACCATGATCCACTGGGCTGGCAGTGGTGCCAACTGGCATGTGATAGGACCTGAGGGTTTGCTGCTGCTGTTGTCACTCTGCACCCCATGAGGTGGATTTTGGGGTCCTGCAGTTTTCCACCTATCTCCTCCTCTACCGTAGCTATTGGACCAGCAGGATGGTGGGTAAGCCAAGTATGAACACTGTGTTGCCATTTAGATTGTCATTTAACAAATTTGTTCGCCAAAAATGCTTGCTAACAAACCTGAATTCAATTTCAATATTTTTTTTAAAAATCAATATCTTAGCCAAAAACAGAAAATTAAGTTGTTGATAATTATTTGTGACAAGTTAGTTTTCATCAGAGAAACAAAAAATGTTGACTGACTTTCCTATAGCCCTGTTACTGCTAACTGGAGCCCTCCAACAACTGTAATATGCTCATCTCCTTATTAGTGTATAAAGCAGGGGTTGGCAACCTACGGCACATATGCCAAAGGTGGCAAGCGAGCTGATTTTTGATGGCATGCAGCGGCGGGCTGAGCGGCTCAGCCCGCCGCTGCTCTGGGGTTCTGGCTGCTGCCCCATTGCCACCTGGGGTCCCAGTAGCCGGCCTCACTCAGTCAGGGGCGGCTCTAGACATTTTGCTGCCCCAAGCATGGAGGGTCCGCTGGTCCCGCAGCACCCTGCGGGAGGTCCATTGAAGCAGCGGGACCAGCGGACCCTCCGCAGGCATGCTGCCGAAGGCACCCTGCCTGCCGCCCTCACGGCGACGGCAGAGCGCCCCCCGCGGCTTGCTGCCCCAGCAACTCGCTTAGAGCGCAGGTGCCTGGAGCCGCCCCTGCACTCAGCACCCACTGCTGGTCTGGGGACCCCCAAGGAACCCCAGGCTGGCAGTGGGCTGAGCAGGCTGGCAGCTGATACCCTGACTGAGCCACTCAACCTGCTGTCGGCCTGGGGTTCCATTCACTCAGCTGGTAGCGGGCTGAGCAGGACTAAATTCAACGAAATAGGAAAAAATGAGCAACTAATGACAAAGTGCAAGAACCTAGAGCAGTGGTCCCCCAGGTGCCAGATGAAGGACCGTGGCGGCGGATGAGCATCTGCCGAAATGCTGCTGAAATTTGGCAGCAACTCCTCTGGATGACGCTGCTTGTCGGCGGCAAGCAGCGTCATCCAGAGGCATTGCCGCCAAAATACCGCTGAATTTCAGGGGCATTTTGGTGGATGCTCATCCGCCAGCCAGTACGCAGGCGTACTGAGAGGCCCCAGCAGGCGCCATGGCATCCAAGGGCACCGCGTTGGGGACCCCTGACCTAGAGAGCCTTCTGAAGCATGGCGATCGTTTTGTTTTAAATGGACTTGAACTGTATGAAGAATTGAGTACACTGTCATCAATGTTGCCACATGCAAAATCGATGATGGACTTTGTACAGTTTATTCATATCAGCAAACTTGTTGACATATATCCTAATGTGTAGATTGCCACTCATATTCTACTGACAATTCCTGTAACAGTAGCATCAGGAGAACGGAGTTTCTCAAAACTAAAGCTCATTAAAAACTATCTCCGCTCTGCAACGAGTCAGGAGCACTTGACTGGTCTTGCTATTCTTGCAATCAAACAAGACACCACTTTGTCTATGTCATACGATGACATTATTACTGATTTTGCAGCCAAAAAAGCCAGAAAGATTGCTTTTAATTAAAAACAAATCCTTCTTTCAATTCTTCTTCATAGAAATTTCCAATAAAATGTTCACAGATTAAAAACATTATGTTATTTGCATCATTCTATCAAATCAGAATTTTTTCTATAGTGCTACTTCTTTAGTGCTAGTCCATCAGCATTACAGTGGCTTAACTATGTTAAACTGGTTTTAATAACATGCATGTGGCAAGTTTTCCAATAGTGTAAGCGTATGTTTGTGTTGCTAAGAGCAAGACAGGCACAGGCGCACCAGTTTAATAATCCTGCCTAGGGCACCATAAATCCTAAGGACGGCTCTGAGGGCTCCATAACCCCAGAGTACAGGAAAGGGAGGGAATAAACTCTGGTTAGAGGGGAGCTGGCTTGGGAGGGAACCGGAGGCTGCATGAGAACAGGAGGCAGCAGAGGGATCACAGGGAGCTCGGAGAGTTGGGCAGAGACACCATGTTGCTGCTGGGGGCTCAGTGGCAGGACAATTCCAAAGAGACTCTGTTACTGTTACAGCCCTGCTCCAGCCTGTCCCTACAGCCTGGCTGGAAGGGGCATTTTGATCCTGAGAGCGTTTGCACCATTTATTGCTGGCAGCCCCAGCAAGGCAGTCAGGAGTTCCTCACAGTGGGTGAGGGTTTAGGGGAACCTGCCCAGGGCTCCCTCCCAGTTCTCAGAGCACCCGTAGCACTGGCCTCTGTGCTCGTGGGACTGTCACAGCCCTCCCAGTGCCTGACGGTTACAGAAGGGCTATTAGCCCTTCTGACAGAGGGAGAGCTGAGAGGGACTGAGGAGGAACAAGGTCACACACAGGGGCAAGGGGAATTGAACCCCATATTCTGAGTTTCAGCCCAGGGCTTTAACCACTAGCCCACCCTTCCTCTCCCACAACTGCTTCCCCCTTTGCTGTCACTAGAAGCAAGAGGAAGACTAAGGACAGGGTAGGCCCACTGCTCAATGAGGAGGGGGAAACAGTAACGGGAGACGTGGAAATGGCAGAGATGCTTAATGACTTCTTTGTTTCAGTCTTCACTGAGAAGTCTGAAGGAATGTCTAGTATAGTGAATGCTTATGGGAAGAGGGTAGGTTTAGAAGAGAAAATAAAAAAAGAGCAAGTAAAAAATCACTTAGAAAAGTTAGATGCCTGCAAGTCACCAGGGCCTGATGAAATGCATCCTAGAATACTCAAGGAGTTAATAGAAGAGGTATCTGAGCCTCTAGCTATTATCTTTGGGAAATCATGGGAGACGGGGGAGATTCCAGAAGACTGGAAGGGGGCAAATATAGTGCCCATCTATAAAAAGGGAAATAAAAACAACCCAGGAAACTACAGACCAGTTAGTTTAACTTCTGTGCCAGGGAAGATAATGGAGCAGGTAATCAAAGAAATCATCTGCAAACACTTGGAAGGTGGTAAGGTGATAGGGAATAGCCAGCATGGATTTGTAAAGAACAAATCTTGTCAAACTAATCTGATAGCGTTCTTTGATAGAATAACGAGCCTTGTGGATAAGGGAGAAGCGGTGGATGTGATATACCTAGACTTTAGTAAGGCATTTGATACTGTCTCGCATGATATTCTTATAGATAAACTAGGAAAGTACAATTTAGATGGGGCTACTATAAGGTGGGTGCATAACTGGCTGGATAACCGTACTCAGAGAGTAGTTGTTAATGGCTCCCAATCCTGCTGGAAAGGTATAACAAGTGGGGTTCCGCAGAGGTCTGTTTTGGGACCGGTTCTGTTCAATATCTTCATCAACGATTTAGATGTTGGCATAGAAAGTACGCTTATTAAGTTTGCGGACGATACCAAACTGAAAGGGATTGCAATTGCTTTGGAGGACAGGGTCAAAATTCAAAATGATCTGGACAAATTGGAGAAATGGTCTGAGGTAAACAGGATGAAGTTCAATAAAGATAAATGCAAAGTGCTCCACCTAGGAAGGAACAATCAGTTTCACACATACAGAATGGGAAGAGACTGTCTAGGAAGGAGTATGGCAGAAAGAGATCTAGGGGGCATAGTAGATCACAAGCTTAATATGAGTCAACAGTGTGATACTGTTGCAAAAAAAGCAAACGTGATTCTGGGATGCATTAACAGGTGTGTTGTAAACAAGACACGAGAAGTCATTCTTCTGCTTTACTCTGCGCTGGTTAGGCCTCAACTGGAGTATTGTGTCCAGTTCTGGGCACTGCATTTCAAGAAAGATGTGGAGAAATTGGAGAGGGTCCAGAGAAGAGCAACAAGAATGATTAAAGGTCTTGAGAACATGACCTATGAAGGAAGGCTGAAGGAATTGGGTTTGTTTAGTTTGGAAAAGAGAAGACTGAGAGGGGACCTGATAGCAGTTTTCAGGTATCTAAAAGGGTGTCATCAGGAGGAGGGAGAAAACTTGTTCACCTTAGCCTCCAATGATAGAACAAGAAGCAATGGGCTTAAACTGCAGCAAGGGAGATTTAGGTTGGACATTAGGAAAAAGTTCCTAACTGTCAGGGTAGTTAAACACTGGAATAAATTGCCTAGGGAGGTTGTGGAATCTCCATCTCTGGAGATATTTAAGAGTAGGTTAGATAAATGTCTGTTAGGGATGGTCTAGACAGTATTTGTTCCTGTCATGAGGGCAGGGGACTGGACTCGATGACCTCTCGAGGTCCCTTCCAGTCCTAGAGTCTATGAGTCTATGAGTCACCACTAGATCTGCACCGTTGGGCTGGCAGCAGGGGTCAAGTTACTGCCTGCCCTCAGTGCAGACACAGGCTGAGGCAGATGCACTAAGGGGCGAGTAAGACAAAGTGACAGCTTGGTCCTGAGAACCATTCACACCCCCCTCCAATCACGCAAGGAGCCAGCAGATCCCTTCTCTGGCTCACCTCCCTCTTCCCATTGCTTTAGTCCATTCTTGCTTGCTTGCTCAGTCTCCTCCCCTCTTTCTCTTTCCCTCCTTCTCTCTCCCCTCAGACTCCTGCCTCTCTCTTGGGAAGCCTTGTTTCCATTCGGCCCTACACTTCACTGCTACACTCAGGCCAGGAGCCCAAAGGGGCTCACTAGTTGCCCAAAGAGGCAACTAGACAGGGACATATGTTGGGCAAGTGTTACTGTTAATGAACACTGGGCTATTTCACCCACAGCCCACCCAGACTGTTCATGGAGAGATGCAGGCACTCCCAAACCAGGGTCAGAACCTCTGTCTTCCCTGCTTCCCTCAGATCCCGCACCCTCTCCGGCAGGCGGCTGAAGCATCTGGCCCTGGAATCAGATGGCTTTTTTCTGGTGTTATTGTTTGTATGGCAGCAGGTCTCAGAGACCTCACCCAGCAGCAGGGCCCCACTGGTGAGTACTGCGCAGACAGGAATAGACAGACCCTGTCCTGGAGATTTACCAGGCAAGGTGGGAGAAAGGGGCTCAGAATGCAAGCGGAAAATTAAGAACCAAAGCACGGAGAGATCAAGTGACTTGCCCAGGGTCACATGGGGAGTTTGTGGCAGAGTGGGAACCGGGTCTCCTGAGTCCCAGCCAAGGCCAGGCTCCCAAGAGACATGAGATCCAAACCCTCAGCCAGCTCACCAAACCACGGGCACCGTCTGGCCAGGAACCAGAGCTCCACGTTCACTACTAGCAGGTTCATAGTGCATAGTTTTAAAGTGCAGTTCCCAGACAGGAGCTATTGGCAACAAACAGGCTACACAGGAGTAACTGGGAACAGGGTTTGGCTCAACCATATTTCAATATGCATAAAAGTAGCAAAGGTTTCATTCCAACATAGATGGGCAGGAAGGCTGTCGCACATTCCATCCCCAGTATCATCATCAAATGTCATCTTCCATCCTGTGAGCCGCCTTTACTGGAGTGGGTAGTAATGGAAATTACATGCATCCGATGAAGTGAGTATTCACCCACAAAAGCTCATGCTCCAATACGTCTGTTAGTCTATAAGGTGCCACAGGACTCTTTGCTGCTTTTACAGATCCAGACTAACACAGCTACCCCATCTGATAATGGAAATTACAGAGACTTATCCAATTTTTTCCAGGAAATAAAATTAGCCCCCATGAGCTGTGGAAGTCCTAGAACAAACATCTGATGTGTTCAGTATTTTCCCGTTCAGATCACTCATGAGGAGTTTGTAATGACTATTTAACTTCCTAGATTTGCGGCTGTGTATTTTCTGTATATCTGTATCAATCAGGGTTACTTTTTAGCTAATTAGCTGTCTGACCTTTAGATCCAGAAGGGAATTTCAGCGAGAGAGAGTGAGAAAAGAAATACAAAACAGATCTCTGGTGCCTCTTAGTGTTCTAAATCATGAACATTTTTTGACCCTCTGTCCTATTTCTCTGGTCTACGGATCTAATACAGTAGCCAGGCACCCCCCTGCCCACCTCCTAAAGAACTTACTTAATCATAGGAGCAGCTGCCGCAGCCTGGTGTGTGAGAGCTTTTAAAGGCTTCCTTCCACCCCTTCGCTGCTGCAGTGGTGAAGAAAGAAATAGCTTGCGGCAGCAATGAAATGAGTTGAGGTAGTTCTCAGGCTTAAAGCCAATCTGCTTTCTATTGCTATAGCGCCACCCTGTGCCCATTTAAGGTGATAGCACTTTGATGAGCTTGTTTCCCCCTACAGTCCCCTTCTTTCTCTTGTATATCTCATTGTTTAGGGCCTGCTCCAAAGCCCACTGATGGCCACAGCGGTCTTTCGATGGACCCGCAATCAGGCCCTGAAACAATCTGGGTCGTCTCCATGCAAGTGCCAGGTCTCTCCACTCACTGAGCTGTCACCATTTTCCTTTGCCTCTAGTACAACAGCTGAGCACCTTTGGAGCAGAGCTAAGGGAGCCGCACATGAGTTGCAAGCGGACGAGGCTCATTCCTGACCACTGGTCAGCTGGCTGGATGGGACGCCTTCCTCTGTGCATTACTCCCAATGAAAAGGATGGGAGTTTGTGACCCAGGGATCCCTGGATGCCAACTGACAGAGGGCACAGTACATGGGGGTGGGGGGTTGGTTATAATATCACCTAGGGTCAGGGATTTACATATTATTTCACTCAAAGGCAGCATGTGAGGTCTCTACTGAAAGCCAGCAGTCCAGTAGGCATCACAATCATTGCAAAATGTATGTAGGGACAATAGTTAAAAGGTTGTAGCGCTATATGGAAAACTGTTTTCTTAAGGTTTGTAAGTTAAGACAGGTCACCAGAAGGTGATACCCGGGTTCTAGCCAGGCAGAGAGTAGGTTTGTGTCTTACAATGTAAGTCTGTTTTCATACAGAGCCGCCAGCTAATGACAAAGATCACAAAATCTCCAGGAAGGAGCCCACAGCAGAAGAGTCTCCTGTTTGTGACTAAGAGCAAAGAAGTGGTCTGGTATTTCAGGAGATTGCAAGGAATCACATGGTATCCTTCACCTAGAAGACATACTGCCAGCTGGCTTGTGTTATGAATGGAAGGTCACCGCCAGCAAGATTGTGAAAGATGTAGGTGAGCTGAAAACAATAAGCTTAACTTTCCTTCTCCTAAACATTATGGCAATTAGCACAGGGTAATTTATCCATTAAACAGTTCAGATATAGGTTACCACAACCTTCAAAGAGACATATAGACAATAACACTATTTCACTCAAGTGTCTTCCTAAATATTAGCAAAAAGAATGAGCAGTACTTATGGCACCTTTGATAACAAAGGTATTTGAGCATAAGCTTTCATGGGCTAAAGCCCACTTCATCGGATGCATGGAGTGGAAAATACAGTAGGAAGATATATTTAGAGAGAGAGAGAATATGAAAAAATGGGTGTTGCCATACCAACTCTAACAAGACTAATTGATTAAGGTGGGCTATTATTAGGAGAAAAAATACTTTTGTAGTGATAATCAGGATGGCCCATTTCAAACAGTTGACAAGAAGGTGTGAGTAACAGTAGGGGAGAAATTAACATGGCGAAATAGTTTTTAGTTTGTGTAATGACTCATCCACTCCTAGTCTTTATTCAAGCCTAATTTAATAGTGTCCAGTTTGCAAATTAATTCTAGTTCTGCGGTTTCTTGTTGGAGTCTGTTTTTGAAGTTTTTGTGTTGAATAATTGCAACTTTTAAGTCTGTAATTGTGTGACGAAGGAGGTTGAAGTGTTCTCCAACTGGTTTTTGAATGTTATAATTCTTGACATCTGATTTGTGTCCATTTATTCTTTTGTGTAGAGATTGTCCGGTTTGGCCAATGTACATGGCAGAGGGGCATTGCTGGCATATATCACATTGGTAGATATGCTAGTGAACGAGCCCCTGATGGCATGGCTGATGTGATTAGATCCTATGATGGTGTCCCCTGAATAGATATGTGGACAGAGTTGGCAATGAGCTTTGTTGCAAGGACAGGTTCCTGGGTTCATGTTTTTATTGTGTGGTGTGTGGTTGCTGGTGAGTATTTGCTTCATATATCCTTACATACATTTTGCAATGATTAAGATGCCTACTGGGCTACTGGCTTTCAGTAGAGACCTCACATGCCAGATTCGAGTGAAATAATATGCAAATTATTATTACTTTTTTTTTAAAACCTTTGAATTAAAGCCATAGTAATAGACAAGACTTGTTTGCTTACATCACAAGACCTGAGCAAACATCTACCCTTCTACCTCTAACAATGCAGATTTGCATTTCAAAGATATCTTCCTAACAAGTCTTTTAAGTTTGGCCATGGGTCATGTCAATCTGTGAGTTAATTAACTCTTTCTGGCCCTGTGTCACCTTTCAATGACATCCCAGGGCCACCCAGAGGATTCAGGGAGCCTGGGGCAAAGCAATTTTGGGGGCCCCTTCCATAAAAAAAGTTGCAATACTATAGAATACTATATTCTCCTGGGGACCCTTGTGGGGACTGGGGCTAATTGCCCCACTTGCCCACCCCTGGGCGGCCCTGTGACAGCCCACAGCAGGAGAGTCTCCTGTTTGTGACTAAGAGCAAAGAAGTAGGCCAGTATATCAAGAGACTGCAAGGAGTCACACACCTAGAAGACATGCTGCCAGCTGGCTTGTCCTGTGAATGGAAGGTCACAACCAGCAAGGTTGTGAAGTGCTGGGATAAAGAGGTAGGGGAGCTCAACTTTCTGAGACTGGAGAGTGTCTTGTTAGGCAAGGCCTGGTCTACACTCTGAGTTTATTTCGAATTTAGCAGCGTTAAACCGAATTAATGCAGCACCCGTCCACACAACAAAGCCTTTTATTTCAATATAAAGGGCTCGTAATATCAATATCTGTACTCCTTCCCAACAAGGAAGAGCTCAAATTGGTATTGCCATTTCAAATTAGGGTTAGTATAGCCGCAATTCGATGGTATTGGCCTCCGGGATCTATCCCACAGTGCACCATTGTGACCGCTCTGGACAGCAATCTGAACTCGGATGCACTGGCCAGGTAGATAGGAAAAGCTCCGCGAACTTTTGAGTTTCATTTCCTGTTTGCCCAGCTTGGAGCTCTGGTCAGCACAGGTAACCATGAAGTCCCAGAATCAAAAAAAGAGCTCCAGCATGGACCATGTAGGAGATAGTGAATCTGATCTCTGTATGGGGAGATGAATCTGTTCTATCAGAACTCCATTCCAATAGACGAAATGCCAAAACATTTGAAAAAAATCTCCAAGGTTATGATGGACAGAGGCCACAACAGGGACTCAACACAGTGTTGAAACTTAAGGAGCTGAGACAAGCATACCAGAAAGCCAAAGAATGAAATGGAGACTCACGGAGGGAGGGGCAACTGACGACTGTAGCTATCTCACAGTTTCCGCACTCTCCGAAAACCATTTGAATTCTTGGCTGAGCTCCCAAAGCCTGAAGGGTCAAAGACATTGTTGCGGGTGGCTCAGTGTATATGTTGTTGCCCCCTCCATCCCTACCTCCATGAAAGCAAGGGGAAAAAAATCCTCTCTCACCTTTTTTCAATGTCAGCGTATGTCTACTGGATGTTACTGGCAGACGCGGTGCTGCAGCGCTACACAACAGCATCCCCTTCTTTTCCCTTCCCTTGCAGATGGCAGACGGTACAGTAGGACTGATATCCGTCATTGTCGTCCCATGAGTGCTCCTGGCTGGCCTCGGTGAGGTCGGCCAGGGGAGCCTGGGCAAAAATGGGAATGACTCCCAGGTCATTCTCTTCTTTAAGCTTTGTCTATTGGAGATTCAGTCCTGCCTGGAACATCATAGCAGCTGGAGGCTGCCCTCCCCTCCCCTGTTTGATCTCTGCTTGCAGAGGCAATAAAGTCAGAGTTGTTTCAAATTCCTGCATTCTTTATTACGTCATCACATAAATAGAAGGATAACTGCCACAGTAGCCCCAGAGGGGTGGGGGAGGAGGGAAGCATCGGGTAGCGTTATTGCAGGGGCGCCCCCTAGAATGGCATGCAGCTCATCATTTCTGTGGGATGTCTGGGGCTTTGACCCGGAGGGGCTGTTTGCCTCATTGGTTCTTTAGTAGACTTGCCTGATATTCTAGGCAGGACTGACTCTCCCTTTAGACAAAACGTAAAGAAGGGAATGACCTGGGGAGTCATTCACATTTTTGTCCATGCGCCCCCAGCTGACCTCACCGAGGCCAGCCAGGAGCACCCATGACAGCAGCAGATGGTACAATACAACTGGTAACCGTCATTATCAACTTGTAAGGCAGCAGACGGTACAGTAGGGCTGGTAACCATCTCTGCTAACTTGCAAAGGCAAGGGGATGCTGCTGTGTAGCACTGCAGTACCGTATCTGTCAGCACCATCCAGTACACATACAGTGACAGTGAAAAAAGGCTGAACGGGCTCCATGGTTGCCGTGCTATGGCATCTGCCAGGGCAATCCAGGGAAAAGGGTGCAAAATGATTGTCTGCCGTTGCTTTCATGGAGGGAGGATTGAGTGATGACATTTACCCAGAATCACCCGCGACATTGTTTTTACCCCATCAAGCACTGGGATCTCAACCCAGAATTCCAATGGGCGGGGGAGACTGCGGGAACTATGGGATAGCTGCGGGATAGCTACCCACAGTGCAATGCTCGGGAAATTGACGCTAGCCTCGGTACATGGACGCACACCGCCGAATTAATGTGCTTAGTGTGGTCGCGTGCACTCGACTTTATACAATTTGTTTCCAAAAACTGGTTTCTGTAAAATTGGAATAATCCTGCAGTGTAGACATACCCCAAGTCTAGGCTCTGGAAGGTGTATGACGGTTTTACAACGTAACCAATTGTTCACTCTAAGAACACCCAAGTGCTGTGTGTTCTCAGGTGTCACTGGGAAACACTGGTCCTTTGGGAATAGTGGATCTGTGACTCCTGAGAATGTCCAGTGGACCAGAGGCTGGACACTCCAGGGGATGCTTGGAGGGCTCGTGGGTTGGGGCGTGCATATGTCTAACCTGCAGAAGGACAGTGGACCCCGGTAGGCTGGGAGGGGAGGGCTTATGTTGCTCAGGGCTGCTGGAGTCAAGGAGCTGATTCCTGGCAGGCACAGACAAGGTGATAGCAAAATGCCCCACAACATCAGGGACCCTTGGGGAGCATCACAGAGTTATTCCTGTGCAACAAGAGAAGTATACACCCTCCTGTGCACCCCAGAGAGCAGACACACCAGGGTGCCCGAATTCAAAGTGAGTATCCCCACCTTTCAGCAAAACAGATAATTTCCCCCTCAGTCTCTCCACACACCTCTGCCAGTCCAATGTGTTTTAATGATGGTAGAAATTCTATCCCTTGCTTCCCCCCTACAAGCAGCCCTGCTCGGAGCTTTGGACGGCTATTACACATGTGGCACATTCCAGGGCCTTGTTTTAAGGCCAGCTATTAGATTTTACAGAGAAGGATTTTACACAACAGAAATGGGTGAAACTCTCCCCTGTGCAGAAAGGGCTCAAGTGGGACTTGAGTGGTGCATGGGCCACGTGCTGAGTCTCTGCACAGGGGAGAATTTCATCCAGTGAGAACAAAAGTGCTTGCAGTTTGTCATTTATCAGATGTGGCCTGGGAGATCAGGCCCCAAATGTACAATTGGTTAAAAACCCTGTATCCCTTCACCATCGCCTCCCTCAAAGCCCCAGAACCAAGGAGAATGGGACGGCTTGCTCAAGGTAACAGCCGTTACTATACTGAGCACAGGGCAGGGGACTGACTAATACCGTGCTCAGGTTAAGGACCTAAATATACCAACAGTGGGATGGAAAATCAGCTGCTCCCTCATGCTGCTTTCACTGGCTTTAATTTCCATACAGAACTGAGACACGGTGGCTGAATAGATTGCATGGATCTACCGGCAACAGAAATGTGTTCTATATGCACAGCACTTCGTTTCTTTCGTTTAGATTTTTAAACATTTACCTTGGGTATTTGCAGCCCCAACACTGCAGCTTTGTGCCAGAACCCCAGCATGAAACAGACTAGATACTGACTAAGCAAAAGTGAAACGAATTAGTCTGTGTTCCCAGCTCAGGCTAAGTGAGGGCACAAAAAAGGAATCAACAGAAATGACACTGAAAAGAACATTCAATTTTAGACATTCTTTTACTTTGCAGCCTGCAGAAGATGTAGCCAGTGACCTGAAAAACTAATCCATGTGCTCTGTCTTTAAGGATCAGACAGGCATAACCTACCTGATCAAGTTTTTGCTTGGCTACTGGTATGATGGACATCAGTCCTTCCACTCTTCAGCTTCTGAATCTCTGTGGGCTCATCCATATGTGAGAGGGTTTCCCATTTGTAGATGGGACAGATACTTGCATCTAGGGTGACCAGATGTCCCAATTTTATAGGGACAGTCCCGATTTTGGGGTCTTTTTCTTATATAGGCTCCTATTACCCCCCAGCCCATGTCCCTATTTTTCACATTTGCTGTCTGGTCACCCAACCTGCATCAGATCTGCAACAGTGAAGAGACTCGCAGTGACCCCTATCCAGCTCCTCAAATATGGCACCAGCGCTGTTAGGATTTATCCTCGTCTGTATCGTGAAACAGACGATGAACGGGGAAATTTGCAAACATGTATTATTACCCGAATTCCCCAGCAGGTGGCGCCAACACTCAGCAGCTGAATGAAGGATCCTATAATCCAGCTGGGAAGAGGCTAAAAGTAAGGGAAGGTTCCCCATGTCCTTTTGAAAGCAGCTCCCCAGAGAATCCCCCTTGACTACAGAGGGGGTGGAATGGAAGAGCCAGTTCTTCTCCCAGGAGCCAGCCTTAGACCATGGACACCTAGAAGGCGCCTACTCCAACCCACTGCAGAGCAGCCACAGCCACAGCCAGGGCCGGCGCTACCATTTAGGCAGCCTAGGCAATTGCCTAGGGCACCAGAATAAATGGTGGGCGCCGTTTTGCCGGAGAGGGCGGCAGGTGGCTCCGGTGGAGCTGCCGCAGTCATGCCTGCGGACGATCGGCTGCTCGCGCGGCTCCGGTGGACCTCCCGCAGGCATCACTGCGGCAGCTCCACCGGAGCCACGGAGCACTGGATCCTCCGCAGGCACCACTGTGACAGCTCCACCGGAGCCGTGGGACCAGCGCGCGGGGCGGCGAAATTGCCATCCGCCTAGGGCGCTCAAACCTGTAGCGCCGGTCCTGGCCACAGCCACAAGAGATCAAAGACAAGCTGCTCCTAGAACCCTCCTATTCACTACTCCCCACTGGGTGTAACGCTGACCAAAGAACACAGCTCCAGGGCCCAGTATCCTGTCTGCCAGCTGGGACCACGCTCAGATGCTTCAGCAGGAGTGAACAGAACAGGGCAATCACTGAGTGATCCATCCCGTCTGCCATGCCCAGCTTCTGGCACACAGGGCCAGATTAACCTTTTGTGGGCCCGGCATCAAACATATTTGTGGGCCCCCATGAGGGCAATGGAGCATGGTGCGGGGAGGTCAGTCCCCGGAGCAAGGGGCCAGCCAGGGGCAATGGGCCTGCTCTGCCCAAAGCGAGGGCACTATTTACAGACTGGCAGTTGCCAGACACACAGTGGCCTCCCCGGCCCTGTGCTGCCAGCATGTCCCTTCCCCTCGGGGGCAGTCCCATGCCACACCACACAGCCCGCCCCCCCTGCCCAGCAACCCCCCAACTCCCTATGGCCAGAGGCCCCCCAGACCCACTATTCCCAGCACCCCCACACACACAAATGCACAGCGCTCTGCACACCACCCCTGCCCACAGCCCCACCACAACTGCCCAGCACCCCTCAGAGAACCCCCACTCCGTAGTTCCCCAACACACACAGATCTTCCCCGCCCCCCTCACAGCCCAGCACCCCTCCAGGCTCCCCACAGACCCATTTCCCCACACCCTGCCTCCCAGCCGCACTTACCGGCCTTGCTGGGAGCCAGCAGCGCACCCCTCAGGAGTAGAGCAATCAGCCAGGCCAGGATCTGCCCCAGCCAGGGTGCCTCAAGAGGCACTTACCTGGAGGGGCTCAGCCAAGTCCTCCACACTGTCCTCTCCACCCCCACCCCCACACAACTGGCTGAGACTGGCCAGGCTTCTCCGCCAGTTCCACGCAGCTCAGCTCTGGAGAGACAAGTGGGGCCTCCTGTGGGAAGTAGAGATTGGTGGGAAGTAGAGATTGCCCAGAGACGGAGGTGCACTGGGGTCTGGCCAGGTGGCTGAGAGGAGCAGGGGGTGGGGCCGGGGGCGGAGAGGAGCCCTTGGCCAGTGGCAGGCAGGCCAAGAGGAGCAAGTGGTGGGCAGGGGGAGCCAGCGGGGTCTTGGGGCTCAGTGCAAGCGGAGCAGGCTGGGGCCTCTTCTGAGCATGGGCCAGGCTCCATGGAGCCACTGGAGCCATTGTAAACCTGGCCTTCGCAACATCCCCTGGCAATGAGTTCCGCAGGTTGACACTGCATTGTCCTTTTGTTTGTTTTAAACCTGCTGCCTATTCATTTCATTGGGTGACCCCTAGTTCTTATGTCATATGAAGGAGTAAATAACACATCCCTATTCACTTTCTCTACTCTAGTCATGATTTTATAAACCTCTAGCATATCCCCCCTTCGTTGTTGGTTTTTTTAAGCTGAACAATCTTGGGCCAGGCCTACACTATAAACTTACATCAGTACAACTACATTCTTCAGAGGTATGAAAATGTGATCAGTATCTAAAGAGAACTGCACCACAGCTGACAATAAGTATTTCTCCTTGAACTAACTTCTCACACCAAACGTGTAACGCTAGCTGCAATAGTGCCAGCTGGTGGCTCTCAATAGTGTGACACTATTATTGTCAGTGGGATTTTACAGGGTATAGATCAGAGCTGGATTTGGCCTCTCAATTTTCCCCCTACTTTTTCTGTTTTTCTCTGTGCTGTCCCTTTGGTTTTTGTTCCTTTCTCTGCATTGACAGGAGGGTTGGGGATGAAGGAGCAGGGCTGGCTCCATGTGATGCTGGGTTTGTCTACTGATTGCCTCGCAAGTGCCTATCTAGAGCTGGAGCTGAAACCAGGGAAGGAAAGCAGCCAACAGGCTGAGGCTCTGGCTGTGAGCTCCAAGCAGATGCTGTTGATTACAGAATGCCAAGAGCCTGAGACTGCACAGGGCCACTTCACCCAAATTAGCAATAACAGTAATAACGACGACTGACACTTGTCCAACATCCTTCAGCCAAAGCCCATAGCACATGACAGCACAATGACAGATGAAGGCCTCCAGGATCAGTTCACCTGCCCTGAAATGCAGCCGTCCCTGGGGCAGCAGGCAGCAGCCATCCTTGGGGGCCAGGAGGGGAGGAGAATGCTGTAGCCAGGTGACGCTTTACTGATAGGCATTTCTATGGTGCTCATCACCACAGACTTCAGTGGGAGCTGTGGGTGCTCAGGCATGGATCTCTCAGGTACTGAGACCCCTAATGCCTTTGGATTGCAATGGCAGATAGGAACCTAAATATCTTTGCGGCTCTGGGCCTCAGCACCTCTGAAAAGCCAGGACCCACGTGGACTGAGCCTAACATATTGGCTTAAGCTACTAGCTCAATATCAACCTGGTAAGATTCTGGCCAAGGAAAGACTAGAACCTTTGCTTCTGCCTCTCAGCCTTTGCTTCCCCTGCAGGGGAATCTTTCCTCCTTGCAAGCATAGCTTCCGCCAGGCCCCTGGGGTCTCAGCCCCACTCTAGCTCTCAATGCAGATGGATGAGCAGTAAGACAAGTAAACTAGGCCAGGCTTTTTTTTTTACAGAAAAAGCTAAGAATCCACTCAGGCACTTGAATTTGGCCAGCTCCTGATTTTCTACCCCTGAAATCAAGAGAGAGGCTGTTAGGAAAAGCGCTGAAGTTCCTAGAAAAACTCAACAATTGTTGAGGTGAAGTCTAATTACTTGTTAGCTGGATCAGCGGAGAAGAAGCTCTGGTGGCTTAGGCTGGGGTGTTCTCCTCCCTTGAATTCCAGGTATATTGGTCACATTCTGCGTTAATGCCAGGTCCAAATGGGCGATTCATGGGAGGGACCCAAAGGGGGGCACCTGACCTCCTCATGTGACCCTGCCCCCAGCCTGGGCTCCCACACTCTCCCTGTCCCACGTTATCTGGGGAGAGGGGGCTCTGTCCTCCCGCTGCACTGGATACCGATTTCAGGCGAAAGGAAGGCAGCCCCACACCAACAGCTGCTCCAGCATGGCTGTACTGGCACTGCCTCCCAACCCCGTCTTCCAGCAGGAGATGCAGCTGCATAGAAGACCCCAGGAGATGCAGCTGCATAGAATGCCTGGGGGCAGGGCTGCAGACAGTACAGCTGTGCCAGAGTAGTGACCCCACCTTCTGCTCCTTTCACCACTGGGGTTCCCTGCTGAATGTGCCCGCCCGGCATCTGGGGAGGGGCACGTGACCCTTCTTGACCCTCTCAGGCATTGCCACAGAGATGGAGGCCTTGCTCCTAGGCTCCAGCCATAGCTTGAACGTCAACACTGCAGTTAAAACAGCCCTCGAGCCCAAGCGAGCTGGCCAGGGGGTATATAATTGCAGTGTAAATGTACCCTACCTGTCTTTGTGATCCTCCCACAGCCAGCAGGCAGACAACAGCTCAGAATCAGAGACAGCTGGGAGGCACAGAGTAAGGGGAAGAGGATCAGAGAGCAAGAGAGTTAAAGCTTGGGGCAAAAGAGACTTAAGAGGAACAGACCAAACCCAAGAGCCTGAGTACCGGGCTGCACTGTGGTCCTTTATATCAGTCCTGTAGCATACAAGGACTGGATCATGACACTCCCCAAGACAGTCTGTACCAGCCCCTCAGAGCTGCTGGCACGGGGCAGGCGGGGGCATGTTGAGAGAGGGAATGTGTGGGGTTGCAGACTGGACATAAATTAGAACCACCTCTGGGGCTGCACCAGTTTCCATGCAGAGTCAAACCAGTCTCTAGCTAGCCCAGCATCCTGGAAGGGCAAAAGGAACATCCAGCCACATTCCCCCCCTCCCCCCCCCGCGCGTCCCTGGCCTGCAGCTCGGGAGATGCCGAGAAGCTGAAAGGCTGCAGAGATGCTCTGGAAGGAGAAAAGTGTCTGCATTTTCTAGCTCAAATTGTCTAGCAATTCACTGCAGCAAAGAAAGCACAACACAGCTCTGCCTCCCTCCAATGGGATGCTCTCCAGATCCTGGTAAGTGCTTGTTTAGATCCATTGCACCTGATCAGGGAGAGTAGTGCTCCATGGTCGTTAGCTGTCCTGGACAGTGTCCAGCGGATGCTGCCACAGGCATGACTAAGAACTCTGGGCAGGGAAGCCCACAGTATCAGAGGGACAGATGGGGGCTGGGCAATGGTAAGACACAGGGTCCCAGCTGGGTCCAAGGAGCTTTCTGAATGTGAAGCAGTGAAAAAGGGAAGCTGTAGCTGAATCAGAAAATCCAGCCCTGACATCATCTGTGCCCAGGACTCCTGAGCCTGCTTTGGGGGCTAATCCTGTGAGGTGGGACAGTGCTGAGTGCCCTCGACTACCCCCGATGTCAGCGGTCGCAAAGGCCCCTGGAGCAGGTTCATAGACCCTTGCTCTGTAATCGCCCACACATCGTCTCAGGGTGCATTTTGCTCTCTTGCCTGCCTCAGGTTGGAGCTGTGTTGAGTACCTCTGCCTAGTCCTGGCTGCGCCCATCTCATCTGCCAATGAAATGTTCACCCCAAGTAGGTAACTTGGGGCGAACGTGTGGCAAATCACTCATCTCCCAGCTTTCTCCCCACAAGCACTGACACATAGATCTTTAAATGCACCAAGATCAATAGTGTGCCTTACACCATTTCATTTACAATTGTTTGATTTTTTTATACGGCCCTTTTTATGCCGTTTTAATGGTTGCTGTTGATTGATTGATTGTTGTGGTTTAACTGTTCATTGACGGTGCCGGTGTGTGTGCGTGGTGCTTTCCAAGTGCAGTTATTAATCATGATTAGTATTGTCACCTCAGCTCTGCATGCCCGACCGCCCATTCGCTGCAGCTCTCGGAATCAATTCCTCACTAGGGAGCAGCGTACCACTGATGCAAATCACGCTACATGGAGGGCCCCCAAAATACCCTCTGATTGGTTTGCCACTTAAATGACTAACCTCACAAGTCCTCCCGTTTTTGAGGCGTGCTTTGATTTTACCCTAAAACTCTGCCACCCTCGCCCTGGGTGATCTCGGGAGCTAAGAAGAGTTGGTCCAGGTCAGCACTTGGATGTGTTGGTGAGTCAGTAGGTGGCGCTCTTCCCATTGCAGTGTTACAGGGACCGCCTGAAAATCCCATGAAACTTGTTACAAAAACTGGGTCCCTGTGTCTTGGTCAAGTTCTGCCTCTGGATACTTCCACTCTGGTTCCATCAAATCCCCCCTGTCATTTCAACCAGCTGAAGGATTCTGCTTCTGTTGGGTAGCCTTGCTGGGTTTGTCAAGCATTGCTATTCCCAGCCCAAGGGTGGCTTCCTTTCAATGGTGGGCAGGCAAAGAGATCTCTGCGGTTCGTACAAATAGTAAAACGCCTGGGATGCCGCTCAGATGGGGGTGCAGTGTAGATGTGAACTCAGGCTCCAGTCTCCTCGACAGGATCACGCTCTCCTAACTCTCTGTCCTGTGACGCTTGCCTTTAGCAGGCATCTGGTTTGTTCACTTGTGGCCAGCATCTATTTTCTTCTTGCAGAGATGCTACCATTGCACAATAGGCTGAGCAGCTCCAAGATGAGCAGAGGCGTCCAGCCGAGTCCTCACTATGCCCTCTCTGTGCAAGAGGCTGGAGATGGCTTGTGCCGTGGGGGTTCTCAGGGAGCCAGCTAACACCATCCAATGGCTGTCAAAGGAACAATGCTGGGCTCCACAAATATATTTAGGTGCCCACCTCCCAATTTTAGGCTCCAATGAGATCACAAAACTCCCAGCAAACCTTGTAGATGCCTAAACTCACTTGACACCTAAGTTTCCAGGGAAAACATTCCCTAGGTGCCTAAGTTTCTGCCTCTGGGCATATGCGCTGCTGCCTCCCTCTAGGTGTCTGGGTGCCTGTCTCCTGCCTAAGTCCCAGTGTGACCCATGAACTGGGAGAAGATAGATGCTCATCTCCCTAACTTGCATGCAGGGCCCAATTCAGAGGCCACCGACTGGCCTGAACCTCATTCCAAATCTGTGCTGGAGAAGGTGGTGATGACCTTATAACTCATATCCCCGCCGGTTAGAGCATTTCCCTGGAATGTGGGGGAGCCAGGTTCAATTCTCCCCTGCCCCACCACCAGAGAGAGGATTTGAACAGGGTCCCTTGTCTCTCAGGAGGATGCACTAATCACTGAGTTATGGAATATTCTGATGTGGGCTCCCTCAGTCACCCCTGTGGAAGCTGTTCTCCTGTGTATCAGACTTAGTCACTGGGCTAGTGAGAATGCACAAATTAGTGTGTAGCATGGTGATTAGGGTACCCGAGACTTGCAAACAGAAGGGAAACCAGCTGGCTCAAAGGCCTGGAGTAGGAGAGAGAGCCTCCCACCTCTAGCCAACTATCTTTGCATCCGCTACTAAGCGCCTATTGAAATGGCCCTGATGTTCTCAGTCCAGCTTCTAGGGGACAGGTGTCCCCATAACAAAGGCTACACGTTTGCTGGCATCCTGAGGAGAGATGCCAGAGATGGAAAGCCTGTGAGGCTGGACATCCCTCTCCCTTCTGGGGTGCAGGGCTCCAGTGTGAGGTTGAGGCACAGGGGGAGGTGGAGGAAGGTACCACAGCTGCGAGTAATCAGAGAGAACGACCTTCTCCAAGGACCTCAGGCTGGCACCTCTCGCCAGTGCTTAATTCATTTGAAAGGGGAAACAAAACTCTGGAATAGGAAAATGAAGAGAAGTGGGCCTGGCCCCTGAAGTCGCTGAAGCAGCAACAAAGAAGACCTTGAACAGGTTCCAGCCCAGCCGCGTGGCCCTCAGCATGGCCCAGTTTCTCTGCCTAAAATAACGTGGAGGCTTATTGATTTCCCATCACTCCTCAGAGAAGGTTTTAATTAAAGCTTGGCTTCATGCTGAAGATACCCCAGGCCTGTCAGGAATTCACTGCTCCCCAACTCAGGATAATGCTTCCTGCCACTGATGGTGGAAGCCAGCCCTGCTTTGCTAAGAAGCACTAAATCCCTTCCACTCTGAGCCAGCACCCAGTGATGCCAGCCCAGTGATGCCTGCCAGGGACCAGAGGATGCTCTACTCTGTTTGCAAACACGCACACAAGCCTGAGATGACCAGGTTTTCTTTAGCAGAAAGATGAAGTTGATTAGGAAAGATAACAAGCCAGATCCTCAGCTGGTGTACATTGGTGGAGATCCACTGACAACAGTGCACTGTGCCTACCTGCTCCAGTTAAGGATCTGGTTGATGCTCTCTCTCAGGCAAAACCAATCCCAGTGGTTCTCCAGGCCCCAGCGAGACTTGGAACTGCTGTTCCCCATTCCACTGGGGCCTCTATGCTGTGAGCTACCCAATCTCAGAGACACATTAAAACAAGCATTCTATAGGCAGATCCATCCAGAGAGATGTGGGGGACTGTCCTCTCCACTCGCTCTCTGCTCCTAGAGAGACTCCTCTGCTGAGTGGGTTAACAACACCCAGAGACATAATAGGCTGTCCAGCGAGGTGTGGGAAATCATTACCCAGACTGCTGGAAATAATATCATGATGTTCTGAGGGAAAACAGAGTCTCTTATTTCAAAATACTTGAACTATGTAACTTGAATAGGCTAAACTGCACCTTGGCACAGGGCTTAAAATAACACCCACCAATCACTAGTCAGTCACCTGAGAAACCCAGGTGGAGCCTGCTCTGCTACACTTCCAAATCCAGACTTGTTATTAATAAAAGCTGTTTTCCCTTACACCTTTGCATCAGTGTATTACAGCCTCATGGCAGCAATGATATTATTTGACCCAGACAGGGTTCTCCTTCTAAACTCCACTGCCAGTTGCTTATAACATATCCATCTGTCTGTGAAATCTTGTCAGCCTGCATTTATTGGTGTAACCCCGAGAGGGTTCTGGGTGGGTGGCTTGTCACTAGGGCTGCCAGTTTGGCAAAGATGAGATAGTTAGGGGGTGGGGTGGGGGAACTGGCAGCAGAGAGGTGGAGAAAGTCAGAGGAGACATGGCAGGATTTTGGCAGCTTGGAGAGGGTTAAATGGAAGAGGTTTGTTCAGTCTGACTGCTATAGGGTTATGAAAGTTCCTTACAGGACAGGGTGCTGGTTATGGGGGTACCTGCCGTATTTCAAGGCTGTTTCTCGTGCTAGATTTTTTTTCTCCTAACATTTCACACTGTTGCTACTACTGAAGCAGAGTTGCTGGTAGAGACTAGGGTGGGAAATCTTAGGGAAAAGCATCTAGTGTGGAGACAAGAGCCTGGAGTGAGATCTGCTTCCTTGAAGCAGAAGGACTCTACCTTCCACAAGGAGGACTGTCACTGTGACCTGCTCTCACTGAAGGTAAGCTGCTCTCCGCCCACACCACAGAAGCATGTGGCTGGTTACTGCAAGCAGCCTGGTTTATTCTGGACCCAAGCCATGTTTTCACTCCCACAGAACTGTCTAGGGCTATAGCACTGGAGGTACTCTGTGCATGCCCGCAGTTGTTAAATCCCCACAGTGCAGTGCAAGGTAATAACCATACCATGCTGCACTTTCTAACCAGAGGAAAGCACTTTGCAGTTATTAATGAATTATGCCTCATCTCACCCTAGGAGGGAAGGTGTTATAACCTCATTGTATGGATGGGGAAAGTGAGGCCCATAGAGATTACATGATTTGCCTCAGGTCACCCAGCAAGTCTGGTCATTATAGAAACCAGAGTCCCACTCAGCTAAGCTCCTGCTGCCTTCCCCGCGAGGGGCTGCCTGAACCACAGGGCACAACAGCTGGAGGTGAATAAGACGCTGCCTGTTGCGATGAGTGGGCTGAAGACTGGATTTGGTGTTTGTCCATGGGAGGACGCAGCTAGCCCCAGGCAGCTTCGCTGTCACATCTGAGCTGCAGGAGCCGAGCCGTGCAATTCTACTGTGGCCTCAGTGTACCTATTGGGTGTCTGGGAAGTGGGCGGGCGAAGCCCGCCCACTGCTAAAGGATCCTCCCCCAGCCTAAGGGGAGGAACCACAGGGCCACAGAACCCACTGAGTGCGGGGGACAACTAATAAAAGAACAGGGACAGGAGTGAGGTCAAAGGGTCAGAAGGAGGGAACCTAACGGGGACACCGAGCAGAGAACCCCGGACAGCGCCCACTGCTCCTCGAAGGCGTCAAGGGAGCCAGTGGACGCCGCCCAGAGGAACTCCGCCCGGATGCGTGATCGGACCATGGAGCGGAAGCAAGCCCCACAGTCACCGGAGTCTCTGTCGGCCAACCTCCCCTCCCTGTGGCCTCAGTGTAACAGGGTCCGTCCCTCCTCCACCCGCCCTATTCCTCTTGGAGCATCCTTGCTGCCTTGGCAAAGCCCAGCGGAGGATCAGCTTGCATCTGTCGGGAAGGCACCATCCGGGCCGCGGGGGACGCTCTGCTGCCGCTGGTGCCTGGTTTGCAAAAGCGCAGCGGCGCCCACGAACCCAGCGAGCGCCCCTGCCAGGGGAGCCGTTCGAGGCCCTTTCGCTCTCGCCTGGCCCCGGCCTGGGCGCCGCGCCGGGGCGGGAAGGGCGCGCTCTGTCCGGGCCACCCCTCCGCCGGGGCAGTGGCGGCTCCCACCAGGCCCACTCACCAGGTGGATGTTTGCACGTTGGCGTGGAGATGAAAAGCCGCGCGCAGCCTAACCTCGATTGGGCCCCGCCTCAGGAGGCGGGCGATTGGCTGTGCCAGGGAGCGCCGAGCTCCGATTGGGCGGGGGGCGGCTGTCGCTCCACTTGCCCCAGTTCAGGCTAGGTAGCGGTGGCAGCGCGGATGCTGCTGCTGCTCCTGCTCGGCTGGCGGCGGGCTGAGGTTACGGTGCAGCTGGAGCATCCAGCGCGCCGGGGGCTGGTCTCCGGCTCGGCAGCCCCGCGGGAGCGGCGCGGTGCAGGGGAGCGGGGCAAGGGCGCTAGGCTGGAGCTGCGGGCTGCCTCCCTTCAGCGCTGAGCGGGCGGCGCGCGATGCACCGAGCGGGAGGAGGGCGCCGCCGCCGCTGCCCGGGCGCCATGTGAGCGCTCCTGCTCCCGCTCCCGCTCCATGGCGCTGCCGTGCGGGCTGGGGCAGAGCCGCACGGGTTGAGAGGCCTCGTCCTCGGCCCAGCTCCAGCCTCCCGGCGCCAAGTTGATCCGGGCGGGGAGGGAGCGCGGGGCTGCCTGGATGCCTTTGTCCCTCCGGCGGGGGGCTCGGCCGGGGAAGGGGGCGACGGGGCTGGCCGGCCGGGACCCCCGCTGCTGCCTGGTCCCGCGGGCGCTGCCCGCCCTCCGCTCGCCTGCGCCGCCCGACACGTGCCCCAGCCCCGGGGCGCTGCTCCCGCCTGGCGTCTAGCTCCTCCCGGCGGGGATGGTCCCGTGCGGAGCCCGGCGGAGGTGCCGTGCGGCCGGCCCGGGCCGGTAATGCGGCCTCCAGGATGCTGTGGTTCCCGGTGAAGAAGATCCGCAAGCAGTTCAAGCTGCTGCTGCTGCTGGTGCTGCTCACCTTGGCCGCGTGGTTCACCTACCTGCACATCAGCCTGGTGCGCCAGGGCAAGGCGCTGCGCCTGCACTTCGCCTACGGCAGAGGTAAGGGGGGGGCCCGAGCCCCTCCTGCGCTCTCGGGTGGGGATGGGACCCCCTGCCCCCTTCCACAGCCGGGCAGGGGCAGGTGAGCGCAGCCAAGTTCCTGCTCCAGGCTCTCCGGGCCTGCCGGTGCCTCCTGCGCCCCCGCCCCTCGACCCTACTTTGTGGGAGCAACCCCCTTGTAAGGCCAAAGGGAAGCGCCCCCCCCACACCCTTATGGTTTCTTTTAGGGTGGAGTTTGATCTAGCCAGGACTCCTGCTCCTACTGGGTCAGGCCACTGGTCCATCTAGCCCAGTATCCCGTCTTCTGCCAGTGCCAGGTGCCCCGGAGGGAATAAACAGAACAGGTCGCCATCAAGTGATCCATCCTCTGTCATCCAGTCCCAGCCTCTGGCAGTCAGAGGCTTAGGGCCACTCAGAGCATGGAGTTGCATCCTTGCACATACTGGCTAATAGCCATTGATGGACCTCTCCTCTACAAATATATCTAACCCCGTTGTAGTTTTGGTCTTCACAACATTCCCTGGCAAAAAGTTCCATGGGTTGACTGCAGAGTGTGAAGCAATACTTCCTTTGGTTAATTTTAAACCTGCTGCCGATTAATTTCATTGGATGATCCCTGGTTCTTGTGTTATGTGAAGGGTTAAATAATGCTTCCTTATTCTCTTTCTCCATACAGTCACGATTTTATAGACTATGTCCCCCTTAATCATCTCCTTTTCTAAGCTAAACAGTCTGTCTTTTTAATCTCTCCTCACATGGAAGCTGTTCCAGACCCTGATAATTTTTGTTGCCCTTCTCTTTTTACTTTGTCAAATTCTAATATATCTTTTGTGAGATGAGGCAACCAGAACTACATGCACTATTCAAGGTGTGGGTGTAGCATGGATTTATATAGTGGTATTATGATATTTTCTGTTTTACTATCTATCCTGATTGAGATCTTCTGAACTAATGAGCCTTTATTACATCCAAGGAGCGCGCCAAGAAGGGCTGTGGAAGAGAGGCAGCTGTGAGCCTCTGAAGCTGATGAAAGTGCCCCCATAACTGGAATAGCTCCCTTTGGCCAGAGCAGGGAAGAATTGGGCACTGGTGGTTACATCTAGGTTTAGAGATGCAGGTACAGAACACTCTTCCCCCAGGCTGGTTGGGTTGTGAAGCTCAGGTCAGACACTTGGCTGTATTTCCAATAAACTGTCCAAACCCTCAATGTCTTTTTAGTCTTGGCAGCAAAGTGTTTTTAGCAGCAATTCAATTCCTCTTTAGAGCAGAGCTAGATAATGGCTCCTGAGTCCGGGGCACAGAGCACCAGTGTGCGGATGAGAGAGAGAATTCTGAGATGCTAGAGATCGCTTACAAACCAAACTAAGCGGGCCAGTGGCTGAGCTGTTTGGAGCGGCGGTGTCTGGAGACTTAGTCCTTCATGCCAGCAGTCTGAGGGGTGCTGGAGGTGGCTTGGCTCCCATGAAGGAGGAGGAAGGGGATTTTTGGTAAGTCCATGGGCTGGTGCTCTTTGTTTAGTTTGTTTGGCACTCCCTGTTGGCTAAGCCTTAAAGTCCTGTAATGCAGCATACCAGGCAGGAAGGGACAGAGGCAAGAAAAACAGGGTGGAAGGGTAACCCTGATTTAATAGGCATATCTTGACACCTGGGGCTGCTTCTCGCAGCTTAGCTAAAACCAGTTATTCGAGGAGTACACTTTCCAGGCTTCAGAACAGCAGGGCTCTCAAACTGTTTCATACCACAGACACTTCTTCTATACCAGGACCCTCTTCCATCTAGCTGGGATCCCCTCCCTCTCAGAAATAGGGGAGTGGGGTTATGCTCCCTGGACATCTGTTTGTGACTCCCAAGTGGAGAAGCCACGCTGTAGAAGGATATATTATTGTTCCCATGACTGTTCTTGTTCGCTGCGGTGTGATGGGTCTAGTACTGGAAAGTCATTCTCATGGCTTCTGGGAATCTTTGGGGGAGGGAAGGGGAACATCAGCAGGGATCTTTGTTTCTTTCTCAGCATAACTCTCATTTGTATCCTGTGCCCTTATTATGAGAGAGAGGGCCATTGAAAAATAAATATTCGCTCCTTTAATAAGAGAACTGCAAAGGGGTAAACCAGTTCTTGCTTGTGCCCTTTCTGCTGCATATTTATGGCTTCAAAGACTTTTATGAATAGCAAAATCAGGTTTGATTCTTCTCTCACTTACACCAGTGTAAATTGAATGTCAGGGGAGTTACTTACGCTGGCACAAATCTGGAGTGAGAAGCAAGTAAAGGCTACTGAGACTTGGCTTATCTGTGGTTTCGGGCAGGGGTTCTAGAACAATTTGTATAGCGGGGGTGCTGAGAGCCATTTACCCAAATGGTAAACTCTGTGTATTATGGATACCACTTCAAGCCAGGAGGTGCTGCAGCACCCCTGTACCCCTAGTTAAGCACCTATGGTTTCTGGAGAGCTAGTGTGGGATAATGTAGGCCCCCCAATCCAACAGAGTACATATGTAATGCTACTCATTGGAATAGTCCTGTTGACTTCACTGGGACTACTTATGTGAGTAAAGCTACATATCAGGTGTTTGCAGGGTTGGAGATGTAAGCTGAAATCTGAATGGGAGATGACTCACTCTTTCACAAAGAGCTTTTCTCCGAGCTGTTTGTTACATGTTTGAGTTAAAAGGCTTTTAACCATAAAAACCACCAACAGCTTTAAAAAATGGGTCTAAACATTTCCTTCCCTCTCAAATGAGGGAAGACAATGTTTCAATCCATTGTGATATTATTCTGTCCATGCTCCAAAAACACGGAAGTCAAGATACAGCTAATGTGACATAGCAGGAAATGAAATGCCTTTGCTTATGTATTAAACGCTTGTTAATTTCCTTTTAAGTAAGCTGCCTTCTCAGCTGCTGGATCCCACTAAAAAAACAACCCACCACATAAGCCTAACCTCAAGAGTCTAACCACTCCCGAAACTATCAACCCAGTTCAAAGATGGTTTTGACTAGTTGTCTGCTCAGACTTTGCAGCCTCATACTGTGCAGTGCGCGGGCTGTTAGATTGTGGCAGGTTTGTCCTGCCATCCTGGGTCAGCATGCTAACTCACTGCAGGGTTGAGGTTTGGTGATCAGCAGTGAAAAATATTAACAGCGGGGTAGCAGCATCTGAAGCCTAAACATAACCAAGTGCCCACCCTGCCTGTGCTGCCGAAGGTGATGTGTTCTGGAAACAATTGGTCAGACTGATCTGACTATTCTCGATATCTGCTGAAGAGGATGTGGGTCTCCCATGTGTTTTTTCTATGGCTGCCTCTTCCTCACAACGTCTCGGTCACACGTGCACACAACCTTTGACTTGCTGTCTGGGCCACACTCTCCCAAATCTACAGAATGTAGCCAGAGGTGAAAGTAAGCTGGTCCAGTCTGGTATGCCGTGCCGGTGTGCACTGGCCGCAGCTGGGATTTAAAGGGTTCAGAGCTCCCCGCCACTGCGGGTAGCCCAGAGCCCTTTGAATTCCAGCCGCGGTTCTGGTGGCTGGGCAGGAGCCGGGATTTAAAGGGCTCAGAGCTCCCCGCAGCTGTGGGCAGCCCAAAGCCCTTTAAATCCCGCTGCAGCTGAGATTTAAATGGCTCAGAGCTCCCTGGGGCTGCGGGCAGCCCAGAGCCCTTTGAATCCCTGCCGCGGCTCTGGCGACCGGGCTGGGGCCAGGATTTAAAGGGCTCAGGGCTCCCCTCAGTGGCAGGAGCTCTGGGCCCTTTAAATCCCTGCTCCAGCCCCGCAAAGCTCAGGGTTCCCCCCTGGCAGCCAGAGTCCTGGGCCCTTTAATTTGCCCCTGAGCCCCTGGGGGCTCCCAGCCACCTCTTCAGCTGGGAGTCCCTGGTTGATTTAAAGGCCCTGGGTCTCCCAGCCACAGCTGGTGCCCGAGGGCCTTTAAATCTTGAGAGGCCACGCCTCTTCCGGGAGAGGCCATGCCCCCCTCAGGACTCCGGCAGTACCGATAAGTCCTGTAAGTTACTTTCACCCCGAATGTGGCTATTTATTCCAAGCATTAACCGGAGCAGTGAGGAAATGCATTGCCACCCTCTGTCTCCCAACAGAAAACACTGCAGTCACACTGCAGCTGAACGGACTCTTGAGAAATCAGAGCTCAGATGTGATGGTACCAGGACCAGCCTGAGGAGCTGAGCCTTAACTAATGAACTGCTTGTAACTGCAGGAAGCAAAGGCCAGGATCAGTGTGTTTAAGTTAAATCCATGCTGGTTCGCACTTACCCCCCACTTTGTGTTCTCATCGAGACTAGTGTAAAGAAATGTAAAATACCACCAGCTCAGAACAAGAGTATTAGTTACTATTTCTATTATGGTAGCCCCGAGAGCCCTCAGCCAGGTCGGGAATCTTCTGTTAGCCACTGAGGGTATGTCTACATCTAAAATTTTGCAGCGCTGGTTGTTACAGCTGTATTAGTACAGCTGTATAGGGCCAGTGCTGCAGAGTGGCCACACTTACAGCAACCAGCGCTGCAAGTGGTGTTAGATGTGGCCATACTGCAGCGCTGTTGGGCGGCTTCAAGCGGGGGTTCGGGGAACGCGAGAGCAAACCGGGGAAGGAGACCAGCTTCGCCGCGGTTTGCTCTCGCGTTCCCCGAATCCCCCTGCAAACCGCAGGGAAGGAGACCTGCTTGCACGGAGGTTCGGGGAACGCGAGAGCAAACCGGGGAAGGAGACCAGCTTCGCCGCGGTTTGCTCTCGCGTTCCCCGAACCACCCTGCAAACCGCAGGGAAGGAGACCTGCTTGCACGGGGGTTCGGGGAACGTGAGAGCAAACCGGGGAAGGAGACCAGCTTCGCCGCGGTTTGCTCTCGCGTTCCCCGAACCACCCTGCAAACCGCAGGGAAGGAGACCTGCTTGTTCGGGGAACGCGAGAGCAAACTGGGGAAGGAGACCAGCTTTGCCGCGGTTTGCTCTCGTGTTCCCCGAATCACCCTGCAAACCACAGGGAAGGAGACCTGCTTGTTCGGGGAACGCGAGAGCAAACCGGGGAAGGAGACCAGCTTGATTACCAGAGGCTTCCTCAGGTATGCTGGGATACCTGCTTATTCCACGGAGGTCAAGAAAAGCGCTGGTAAGTGTCTACACTTGATTACCAGCGCTGCATCACCAGCGCTGGATCCTCTACACCCGAGACAAAACGGGAGTACGGCCAGCGTTGCAAACAGGGAGTTGCAGCGCTGGTGATGCCCTGCAGATGTGTACACCTCCTAAGTTGCAGCGCTGTAACCCCCTCACCAGCGCTGCAACTTTGTGTTGTAGACAAGCCCTGAGCTGAGTCCAAAACTTTTACACCTGGTCTGTACCAGTGTAAGTGACAGCCCAAGGGGCAGTGCAGTGAATCTGGCCCCATCTCTATAAGGGTGTCAGTCTGTCGTCCACACTTACTAGTCATTTGTATTGCAGGAGCACCTAGGAGTGCCCCAGTCATGGGCCAAGACCCAGCTGTGCTAGATGCTGCACAAAGACAATCCCTGCCCCGCAGAGCTATAAGAGAAGAGAGCAGGTGAGCACAGACAGCACAAGGCAATAATGAAACGCTATCGATCAGTGTCATAGGCAGTGGTCTCGGAAGGTGGATGTGAGAGCAGAATCTGGTATGGCACATGGTGCTTGTCCTAGTCTTTTCTCTCTCCCATCTCCCATTCGTGCTATCACCTTGTTCTGTTCCACGGCTCCATCCTGTTGCATGGCAGTGGTGAGCAGAGGCCCCAGTCAGGTTCAGGCCCCCAGTGTGCCATGTGCTGTACAAACACACAGTAAGAGACTGCCCCCAAGGCCTTTCCATTTAAATAGAGAGGTTCCGTTCTCACCAGGGAGAGGTCGATTTGAAAATCATTTCAAAACGTAGCTTTCTCGAAGGTGTTTTCTAACCAGCTCTGGCTGCAGCGGTAAACTGCATGCAAAACTGTTCCCTAAGCAAACATTAGAAGCTACGTTCTTCTAAGCCATGAATGTACAGAAGGGGTGTGTGTTTTGAAAAGAGAAGGATTTTCTATCTTGTTTTGGGCCCAACCAACTCTCTTCAAACCGGTTTGGGAAGGAGCAACACCTGACCTTTGTTTGGAGATGGTGCCTCTCCCCGGGGGACGGGATCTGTTGTAAGTAGCACATGGAAGGAGGGGTAGCGCAGGGGGAGGTTCTGGAGCATACACCCATGTGTCTAAGATGCTGTGGCTATGTGCCAGGTGACTGTTACAGCACAGGCACAGACATCTCTGCAACCCAAGAATGGGCTGTGATGGAAGCAATGGGTTTGTTCCGGCCACTGCCTAGCAGCCGGAGGTGTATCATGGCAGGGAAGATGAGCTGGGACATGGGAACAGACAGACATCTGGTTACCACCGTGTGCATGGTCATCACTGTAACTCACTCTTTGTGATGGACGAGCAGAGTACCGAACCATGGCAGCCCACCTGTAGAATGGTAGACGGCAAGAGCATGTCTCCCCAATGCTCTGCACTGGCTGCCTGTTTGCTTTTGTGTCCCACACCTGACCTCCATAGCCCTCATTGAACTGGGGCTGAGCTGTGAGAGACCCCTCTCCCTTCCTGTGTGACCCACAGACAGCAGCTCCTAGTAGGGAGGCTGGAGCTGTGTAGACCCAGGGTGAGGTTTCTGGGAGCTGGCAGCATGGGCATTGGGGCTGGGAGGGTGGGCATTGCCTACCTGTGGAACTCCCTGCTGTGTGAGAGCTGAATAAGCCTGTGCTGTAGTGATTTCAGGCCTGTTGGGTGAGCTGCCATGTCATAGCAGAAGCCAAAGGAGGAAGAGAGAAAAGGGTCAAACCAAAAATCTACTCCAAGCAGCTGCATTCGAGGCAGCAAGCACTGGGTTCTTTAGGGGTTGGGCTTTGTGCTAGGATAAATGTCGTGCTACAGTGTTAAGTGCCCTGTAAATACTCCACATAGACAGGCAACCATGTAGCCCTGTGGGTACTGCCAGTGGTTGAGATTCTACTCCCCTTCCGCCTCCTAGACTTTGTGAAGCAGCCAGAGGCTTAAACGCTGCAGCAGGCCAAGGCTGCTGGACGATAGCTTTGGGTGCCTCCCCACTAACGTATGGCTGCCTGCGTACAGCTCTGGCGTATACCCTGTCATGGAGTTCAGCAGATGCCTCTGTCCTGCAGTGAGGAAGCGGGAGAAGGTTGCGATCAGGTGGAATGCAGCCTGCTCCTCAATGCACAACTTAGGCTGCTGGGATCCCCTGTGCCTTCACCTGTCGCTGACCTTGTGCAGGGCCTGAGGAATCTGCACACAGGAGGAAGAAATAACCTTCCCCTGACCTCTAGCTCTGGGGGAAGATGCTGATGACCATCTGGTGCACCAACTGCATAGCTGAGTCCTATGCTCTGCCTAGCAGACAGATCTGTGGTCAGCTGACTAGAGCAGCGCAGGGGAAGATCTCCAGATCTGACATGCATTTAATTTAGTGTTAATAGTCTGGAAGAAGAGGGGGCGGGAGGGAGATTTAGTTGGCTGCGGCATGGGTCTTGCCTGGTATTACACAGCTGTCTGTATAGAGTGGGGGTAGTAAATTCTTTTTCGTCAAGGTCCAAATTTCTTGGTCCAGGCATAGCCAAGGTGCAGACTCCAGAGAAGAAAATAATTAAAAAACCAACAATAATGATAGTAAATAAAAAAGATTTTAGGGTCTGTTCAGAAGTGTCTGGCTGTCTGGATTTGGCCCGTGTTTACCTACTGACTACCCCTGGTGTAGAGGTGCCTCTGTCCCAGTGCCCAGCATTTCAGCCTTCAGCTTCATGGGAATGAGTGTTTTTCCTCAAAATTGATGACCTCAGAGGCTGCATCTGGCTTGTTGAAGTGGGGAGAGCTCTGTAAGGTGAGACTCCGGAGAGTTGCTCTTAGTGCTCACCCAGAACATCTCATTGACTCCAGGTGTATGCAGTTGGGCGTGGCACATCAATTTCCACAATGCGAAAAGGCTGCTTCTGGGCACTTAGATCTTGCAGTGACAGGTGCTGCAGAAAGCCCTTGGAGAGAGAGCTGAGAGTGGGGGGCAGTAGGCAAGCTGAGGCTAATGCCAGCAAGACAGAGGCTGACTCCGGAGTTCTTCCCTTGCAGCCCAGATGAAAGGGGCTCTGAGGGTCAGTTTTCAAAAGCCCCATGGCTGTGACCTCTTTTGAAAACCTGCCTGTGAGTGTCACAGTGGCAGCTGCTGAGGGCTGAAACCTGGGCCGTGGTTAGGTGCCTAAGTGAGAGCGGAGAGCTGCTGAAAACCCGGGTCTGGCTTGGGGGTGCGGCGTGATGGACAGTCTGGCTCTGACCCGGGGGTAGGGGGCGGGGAGAAGCTCACTCTGAGCATGGGAGGGAGTGTTCTGCACTCAGACTAAGAAGGGGGTGGGGCCTAAAATGTTAGGATGCCTCTTCGAGTCAGAGACTATTTGCTGCCTCATTCAGCCCTATCTGCAAAGGTTGTCTCCTTGAGCAGAGAGCTTTGCTGCCCTACCCAGGCCGCTTGCCATAGGCCAGGTGTTGGCAGCCTTTCAGAAGTGCTGTGCTGAGTCTTCATTTAGTCACTCTAATTTAAGGTTTGGCGTGCCAGTAATACATGTTAACGTTTTTAGAAGGACTCTTTCTATAAGTCTGTAATATATAACTAAACTATTGTTGTATATAAGGTAAATAAGGTTTTTAAAACATTTAAGAAACTTAATTTAAAATTAAATTAAAATGCAGAGCCCCCCAGACCTGTGGCCAGGGCCCAGGCAGTGTGAATGCCACTGAAAATCAGCTCACATGCCATAGGTTGCCTACCCCTGCCATAGGCATTTCCCCCCACCTTGAGATCTGTGGAAAACCTCCCTGTGTGGGGCTGTGACTGGTAGACCTGCATGCAGGTGAGCATGCCATCACAGGGGGGCTGGGGCTGGTTGTAGGGGTATATCTATGCCATCCCGAGAGCCCTGGGTGGGTGTGATGTTGCAGGGCCTGGATTTTTAGGGCAGGAACCTGGGCTGGACATGCTGTTGTGCGAGCTGGGTTGCCAAGGTGGGTGTACTGTCGCGGGGGTTTGGGGAAGAGTTGTCGAGGCAGGAGCCAAGGCTGGGCGTGCCATCATGGGGGAGCTGTGGGAAGCGTTGCTGGGATGGGTGTGCTGTTGTGGGGGACTGGCAGTGGCTATGCCATCATAGGGGTGCGGGGGGCAGGTTGCCAGGGTGGGCGTGCTGTTGCCAGAGGCCATGGGAAGGCTTGCCAGGATGATTGTGCTATCGTGGGGGCCGGAGGTGGGTGTGCTATCATGGGAGGCTAAGGGTGGGTTGCCGGGGTGGGCGTGCCGTCGCGGTGGGTAGGGATGCCGGGGTGGGCGTGCCATCGCGGTGGGTAGGGATGGTGGGGTGGGCGTGCTGTCGCGGTGGGTAGGGTTGCCGCAGTGGACGTGCCATCGTGGGGTGGGGGGGCAGGAGCAGTGGGAATGGTTGCTGGGGGCGTGTGCCGTCGCGGGGGGTGGTGGGAAGGTTTGCTGGGGGTGGGTGTGCGCTCACGGGGGGTGGGGGGGAAAGGATTGCCAGGGGTGGGGTGTGCCGTCGTGGGGGACGAAGCGCTGGGAAGGGTTGCCAGGGGTGAGGCGTGCCGTCGCGGGAGGTGAGTGAGTGCTGTTGAGGGTAAGGAACGATGTACGTTGGCTTGAGGGCATCCTGGGCGGCTGGAGGAAGGGTGTGAGGCTGTGGGTGGACACGCTGCCGTGGGAAGTGCATGGAGGAGAAAGCTCATGCAGGGGCGGCTCTAGGGATTTTGCCACCCCAAGCACGGCAGGCAGGAGGTCCTCTGAAGCTGCGGGACCAGCGGACCCTCTGCAGGCACACCTGCGGGAGGTCCACCGAAGCTGCAGGACCAGCGGAGCCTCTGCAAGCAAACCACCGAAGGCAGCCTGCCTGCCGCCCTCGCAGCGCCGGCAGAGTGCTCCCTGCTGCTTGCCGCCCCAAGCATGCGCTTGGTGGGCTGGAACCTAGAGCCGCCCCTGAGCTCATGTCTTGGAAGCAGTGAGGGGGGAGATCCAGCTACTTTGCCCCTTCCCTTGCTTGGGCTATGTGAGCAGTCTTGGGCAGAAACAGCAGGGAGCCTCCATTCTGAAGCCTATGGCCCCCTCCTCTGTAAATGCAAAGGCAAAAGTTGGTGTCTGGGCAGCCGGGGATGAATCTGCTGAGCTTCAGACTCCAGACAGTGCCTGCCTCTCTCCCCATCCCAGATCGACTGGCAGAGGGTGTATGGAAAGGTTAATTACTTGTTAAATTAACCGGCTCTAAACAGATGCCCTTTCTGCAGGCTGAGGGTTTGGGCACGTGTATCTCCTGCTAGCAACCTAATCCCTTCCCAGACGCTCCACGCGAAAGGCTGTGCTAACTGTGGCAAAAGGGCAGCCTTTGCCGTACCGCAAACCGGCCCACGGCAGTGGTTCCAGCTAGGGATCTGGCACTTCTGGGTAGCAGCCCGGGGTCCCTGTGCTAGGCCAAAGTCATCATGCCGGGTGGTGGTGCGGTTGCGTGCACACGTGTACCTGTGCGCCCCACCTCCGCACTGGCGCCCACCCCTCCAGCAGGGATATGGTGCAGCCTGGAGTGGCATTATCAGGGGCTGCTTGGGTTGGGGAGCTGGCTCTGAACCAGAAAGACATTATGTTCCTGATAAAATAAATCCCTTTCTTATCGTCTACAAGTAGATAATTACCCTTCTCTGCCTAATTTAACACACAGATTCCTCAGCTGAAATAATGAGGCCATTACGGTGCTCTCCCGCCTGGAAACCGCTCCGAGTCAATGGGGCGGAAACGTTAGCCTGCCAGGTAAAAAATACAATTAAAAAAAAAAAAGAAATGATTCATAATGGGAGATGGGAGCGCTGGGCGCACCAGACTTCCCTGGCAGGCGTCATGCTGGGGGAGGTGAGCTGGCGCTGTAGGAGCTAAGCACACGACAGGTTTATTTGTCAGGGGATTTAAAGAGCAGGTGGAATGAACTTGCTGTTGCAGTAGCGATATTCCAGCTGCGGGCAGCGGGGTGACGGCACAGGGGTGGGCATGTGTCTTTGAGGGTAGGCAGTGAAGTCTAAATGGAATCCCTAGGGGAGGAAAACTTTGGGATCCCTTTGACCTTCTCTGAAACCATTGACCGTGGGACACAGGGCAGGCAGGTGGCAGGGAAGGAAAGCGTTTGCTCTTAGGGATTGGCCTCTCACATAAGGGCATCGGCACATGCCGGGAGAGGTGGCTGGGAGCAAGACTTGGGAAACCACCTAGGCCTTTGCTGGCCAAAGGATGCTGTGCAGAAGCAGAGAAGGAGGAGGTGGCTCTGCTGGGATGGCAGTGGGGCAGTATGCCAGTGAGAAGCCCACTCTCCTCACAGCTGCTGGGAAAGAGGAGGGTGTTGGGATTTGTCAGGATGCTGTGTCTGGACCCTGCTTGGGGGCCGTTTTTTCATATTGGGTCCTCACTAATAGGCGTCTAATAAATGTGAGGTCCCCCCACCATACGTCTAGCTGCTGGAATGGAGAGAGAGGGCTTCTCTGTCCTGCCCCCAAGCCTCCTGATGGCACTGAGGGCACGGTAAGTGGTACTCTCCACAGTTTCTCATCCAGCCCTTTGGCTACTACCAGGGATGGGGCTGCCTGCTACTCTACCCCTTACTGAACCTTCATTCTGGAGTGTGGCTGCCTTCTCCAGAAATAGCTCCACTTTCTGCCTCTACTGCTGCTTGTAGCCTTCTCCAGCAGTTGAAGTGATGTGATTCTTGACTGTTTCCTTGCTGCTAATTTTGCAACTTTGCTGCCTGCCAAACTATGAGCAGCCTGAGAGGTATTGGAGCTGCCTGCCTGCAGACTAAGGAAGGCAGCTGTTTATCAGGTCATATTTGGGAGGGTTTCTTCACAATCATAAGGACAAAGATGTCACTTTTTTTTTTTAATGGAAGCCTGAATTCTGCAGAAGTTGGTGGTTTGTTCTCTTTCCCCCTCCCCAAATCAGTGAGATTCCCATGCAAAAGTGGCAGGTAGTTGAGTGGATTTTTTTATCCCTATTTTAAAGATCCCATCGCTACCAGTGCAAGAGGGATGTATGTCTAGGGGGGGTAGGGGTGGCAATGGTGATCAGTGCACAACAGGATGTACAAGACTGTCCTGTGCTGGTTTGATCATTTATAGACTGACCTGTGGTCCCCTTTTCGGGCACTAGGAATGGAGGAGGGAGAAACTCCTTTCCCCTTTGCCCACCCCATCCTCAATCCCCAGAAGAGAAGGCACTTTGTTGCCTGAACTGCCTCTGTTTGCTCAGGGCCCTGTCAGTTGTAAAATCAGTCTCATCTGTGATAGTAAATAGGAGGAAGGAAACTCAGGACAATCTGTGTGTGTGACAGGCAAGGGAAAAGCCAGCCAGCCAGCAAGGAGTGGGTGGGACTTGTATGTTACAGCTGCAGCCCTGTCTGTCTGAGGAGTATCGCCCCTGGAACGTACCTTCTTGCTTTTACTTCAGGGGCGCAGGTCCCCTCTGCTTACACAGGAAGCGCTTTGGCCATGTAACTATGTGGGAACTACTGCATTGTGGCAGGTTAACTATGTGGGACGTGCCAGGGGTCACAAGGTAATCCCATGGCAGAATCTCTTTCCCAACTAGAGAGGCGCCTGTAAGGTATCCCTTTCTTAGCGCCCGTGGTGCCAGTCTCTGCTTCTGGCAGGTGAACCCGAGCAGTTGCACTCTTGTAAAGTGAATGGAGGGCTGGAGAAAGGGGCTGGATTGACAGCTCTGAGTGCTGGAGCCGTCTACTTATTGCCGAAGCAGCCCAGACAACAGCAGTGGGGAAAGTGGTCCTTATTAACGGCTGCCTTCTACCCACCTTCTCGCCTGGTCTCTCTCGCGGGAGCGCGCTCTGAGCTGTGTTGATGCTGCTCCTGATCGCACAGGTGCATTCAGGAGCTGTTTAATCCTTTTGAATCAAAACTGGTTTAAAGACAGCAGCAGTCCTGGTTTTATAATCTACCAGCGTATCTGGCCACACTGTTTCCTCTGCCCAAAACAGGCATTTCAGCAGCACTGCCCTTGCCTCCAGCCCTGTGTCTCAGTGGGATTAGTCCCCCCGGGATGCAAGGCACTCTCTCCACAGATGGACATGTAACAGCTATGACTGAGGGCATGTAACAGAGACTCCCCCCCAACATCCTTCTCCCCTGCCAAGGGCAATGGACCCTGTGACCCCAATGGATCATTCCCAGGCAGTGTGCTGGAGCAAGGGGCACTTGTTCCTGTTCCCACCCAGCCTGATGTCCTTACCCACCTAGGTTATAGCAGGAAATGCCTCCCCCACTCAGCAAAGGCTAATCCCAGGTAGGAATGGGGATCCCTGGAGTTGACCATCTTATCCTGCGCTAATGGGGATGAACCAGTAACTGTCCATGTCTTTCCTTGACTCCTGCGAGGGTGGATTTGGCCAGGAGTGCCAGGAGCCAAACCCCTGAACTGTACATTTGCTCCCTGCCATCACTTTTCACAGAGAATCTTCCTATCCTGGATTCAACCTTAGTGGGCTCAGCTTGGTTTTCATCAGCACCTGCATGTTCTGTTGCTGCTTTATTCCTTGAGGTGCTTTCCCAGAAGCCATGTTGTGGGGAGAAAATGGGGTCTTGGCCTTGGAGCAAGGGGGAGCCCTGCTAGGCTATGAAAGGGCCAATGTTATCCATGGGCTTGCAGGGGTCCCCTGGCTGCTAACCTCTCTCCTCTGGGCCATCTGACTTTTCAGCCTAGCATCCTCCTCCATCTCCTGTTGCAGGGGGCAGCCAGGGCATTGCTGCTGACAAGTGAACGTTTGTAGCTGTTTCCCTATTAGAGCCAGCGATAACCGGACCCTCTCTCTTTTCAACTTCACCAGCTGTCGCAAGTACAAACGTGCATTGGTGCTAGTTTGGGGGTACCAGGAATTCCTGGCTGGGCGCTAGTGCGAGGTGCAGAGGTGGTGAGAAACATGTCAGCCAGGATTTATCCAGGTAGCTGGGGGTGGGGGTAAGGAGAGCTGCTGCCCGGTATGGGGGACTGTGGGAGGCAGAGGGGATTCCCCTGTTGACTGAAGAAGAACTGGCTGTGGTGGTTGCAGGTGATGTGCTGCTGCTTGGGCTAAAGGATCTGTCAGCAGCAGAGGGCATATCTCCTCTCCACCCCCACTGATAGACACGGGGCTTCCCGTACACAGACAGGAACCAGAGTTCCCTTGGAATGGGGAGGGGAGGTGGAGGCAGGGTATGAGGGAAATATGGCTGTGGCACGGGACCAGCAGGGAGAAGATCTGGGCTGTGGCCACCTCTGCTCCTGACTTGTGAGTCCTTGGGTGAAGGCTGGAGCCCTTTCTATACCTCGGTTTCTCTTATGTCAAATAAAGATAACAGTCCACCCTCCCAACAGCAGGGGCTGTAAGCTTAACTTCTTAGTGTGTGCAACGCATGGGGAGATGCTCAGGTGGGAGGTGCTGGGGCGGGTGTGGCGGGGCACTGTTGTTTGGTGCTTATCTCTCTCTGGCTTCACAGAGGGGGCTGCTGTGAGGAGGACCTTGCCATGCTCGGCTACTCCCCCACCCCTCTCCCCTTGCAGACACCCTGGATGGGTTCAGTCCCCCTGCAGTGCTTGTGCTATACAGGAGCCCAGCCCTAATCTGCTCTGCAGCAGCCTGGGGAGCAATGGGATTGCGCGCTCCAGGCCTCATGGAAAGACCCTGATCTGATTAAAGAGGCCTGGGCCAGGCTCCCCTTGGGTGCTCCAGCAACCAGCCAGGTTACTGCATGGGGACAGTCTGGGTGGCGTTCAGAGAGCAGCTGCACAGCAGTAGACAGCCTGGATGGAGTTTGGAGAGCAGCTGTGCAGCCCTAACTCACCTACAGTGCTCCACTGGAAATGCTCCCCTGCATGTATGCACAGCTCCACTGAGATGCAGTCAGCTCTGGGGTGGCCCACAGGAACCAGCCACCATGCAATACGATACTGGAAAGGGAGTGAAGTTCTGGCTCCAGGGCGCACAGCTGCTGTTCTGAAAAGTGAAGGGGCTCTGCAGTGCCATGCCAAGGGGAGGCAGCCTAGGGGACTGGATAGGGAGTTAGGAGACAGCCGGGGTTCAGTTCTCAGATCTGCCACAGGTCGCCTGTGGGGTCTCGGATCACTTCTTCCTTCCTGGACCTGTCTTTCCCTACACTGTAAAATGGAGATAATTGTGCTGCTCCGTCTCTATGAATTGCTAACAGAGCCTCCCAGAAAGCATCACCCAAAAGCGCAGGCGGGCCCTTGGCTTTTAAAATCTCCTCTACAAGTCCCCACAGCATAAACTCCCCGGATTCCCTTCCTCTGCTGGGCACAGATGGCGAAGTGCTGTATTGAGCCAGCTGGGATTTGGCCCTCTGGGTCCAGCTGTTTCTAATGCTTAGTGCGCTAGGTCAGCCTCTGCTAGTCCAGGGTGTTCATGGCCAACCTTGCTACAGGGCTGCAGAAAACGAGATGCCTGGGTTTGATCAGATTTCTGGATGCCCCGTTGCCAAGTAGAGTGGGTGCTGCAGTATCCTCTGCCATGCAAGTGACCTTCCAATCTGTACTTGTGTTTAACCCCCTGCCCCAATCTGCCTCTCCAGTAAAGCCCCCGCACACACTCCATAGACATGTAATTCTGGCTTCACCTGAGCTCTGGCTTCAAATCAGTGCCAGCCCCTGCCCTTCCTGTATTCCAAGAGCAACAACCATACCCTGAGCCGCTTGTGGGCCCCCTCCTGGGTGTGTGTGGGAGGCTGTCAGTTCCCTGACATGAGTGAGGAGCCCTGGATGAGGGAGTGGGATTCACTTCTGTGGAAACGATCTGAGTATCGAAGCCAGACTTGGGGAGAGAGCCCTGTGGGGTAAAAGCAGACGCCACTTCCAGTCACCAGTTAGGCTGAGACTCGGGGAGCAAAGCCCTGGGTTTTGCCTGGGGCTCTCGTGCCCCAGGTCCCAGGGTAATTATCTCAGTGGAAGTTGCTGCTGCTTCATGTAGATGATCCATGTGACTCAGAGAAGTCCCCTTGTCAATCACTGAACTCAGCCAGGTGGTGGGGAGCCTGTGGAGTGGGAAAATGTATGTGAAGTTTTGCAGTGGGTTAATTCAGATAACTTTCACCTTTGGGGAGCGACCCACGTTTGCTAATAGGAACCTCTGTTCAGTAGCAGGGGGTGCTGGACAGCCGGACTGGGGTGCCTGGCAGAGCAGTAGGGCTAGAAAAGTTGTGAGTGGGGGCTGAAGGCAGAACTGGGGTGCATTTGGCAGAGCTGGGTGAGGGACATGGGGTGGAATAAACCAAGAGCCGTGTCAGAGAGCAGCAAATCCACTCCCGAACCTTAATGAATATATGAGATGCTCACGACAAACCAAGGCTTTGAAGCAGTGGCTGTCTGCCCGGATAAAGCTAAAGCAGGCTCTGAGCTTGCTGACCAGCCCGGGGCAGTTCCACTAGGAGTATCCTGCCTTGTGTCCCCTGGGCCTGTGGATCTCACAGATCATGGCTGCCCATCTCCTTGCACAAGTTGGGGATTTGAGGGGTGCTAGCTGGGACTGAGGGAGTCACTTTGATGCGGGAGTGTATTGCAGAGCGGGGCCGGGAATGCAATGAGCTCATGTTGGTGATCAGAAGAACTGGAGTGCGGGGGGTGGGAGGGGTGTCAGATTCAAGGACTGTCTGGCATGAAAATGGAGCGCAGCTCTGTCATGCTGTGGGGTGTGTGTATACACAGCCCTTTCCAGCTCTGATGCTGAGATACTGTGCTGATGTGTGCTCTAGAAACACCTTAGATGAAGGATTGACTGAGGAATTCTGAGCTGGTGGAAAGGGAGCCTGTTGGCATCTGTTCTCTAGCCGGCACCCCTCTGGCACAGGGAATGCATTGGGCTGGTGCTAGCATCTCCAGGTGTGTGCTCTCTGTATGCTGCTGAGTGAGCATCAGTGTCATTCCTCTAAGGCAAGCAAGCTGGAGCTGGAAAGGTTGGACTGATCTGGCTGGGACTCGGTACCTTTTTGGGGGTAGGGGGAATGATTGGGTCTCACCATCTCTCCTATAGAGATAATGCGACGGCTGAGACAGTCCCAGGAACTCAGGAAATTACAAGAGAGGGCTCAGGACTAGGACTCATAGGGGCAGGATGGCCAGTGAATCTCTCTAGACCACCATCCCACCCCCCTGCACAGAGGTCTGTGCATGCTGACCAGGGGGGTGGGAGAGCAGGTCATTGCTCCATGGCCCCCTAAGCTGCTAAGAAACTTGCCAGCTGTAAAATGTGGGTTTTGTGTCAATTAATTTCTGGCCGTGCTTGCCTTCTCGTCGGGTTTGATTTGAAGTCTCTTTCAACTGGAGAGCCATAGGTTGTCTGCTGCGGCCCATGTTCACCCCAGGTACTCTGTCCTAGGCTGGGAGAAGGAAGCAGAGGGGCTTTCATCTGGGGTTGGAAATCCTGCTGAGCTGGGCTCTGTACCTGAGGCCAACATGCTGCTTAGCGTTTTTCTAGCAATCTCTCGCTGTTGCAGTAGCTTCAGCACAGCTCTGCCAGTGAGCAGCGCTAGTGGGACTGATGGGGGAATGGAGCCAGTCACCCAGCCCAGTGATCACTCCACTTGTGTGTGGTGTTCCTTTCTCACACCCTTTGCCCCTCTCGTCTGTTTAGCCTGTAAGCTCTCCGGGGGAGGGGCTGTCTCTTATTATGTGGTGTTCTGCAGCATTCACTGCCATTGGGCTCGCATCTGTGTTGGGGTGAGACATTTCCATAACAACACTGTCCATCTCAGCCCCCATGTGTAGACCTGCTCTGTGCATGGCGGCAGCGTTGTCTAATGGATAGGGTACTGCACTAGGAATCAGGAGACCTATTCCCGTCTCTTCCACTGACCTGCTGAGTTACTTCGGGCAAGTCACTTTCCAGCTTTGTGCCTCCGTTTCCCCTCTGACCCTGTCTCTTATCTACTTGCATTGTGAACTCTTTGGGGCAGGGATTCACTGTGCATTTGTACAGCACCTTGCACGATGGAACCCTGATCTGGGGTGTCTGGTGGTAATTGGCTGAAATGCTGGTGGACTCTCTGCACTATCACCTTTGCCACTGCTGGTGGAGTTGTGACTGGGAAATCTGACAAGCAGAGCTAGCGCCGACGCAGCTCCTCTCCCCGCCCTTCCCTCTCTTGGCCCTGCCATCCCCCGCAGCTTGTGTCTCACTATGTCTGCCCCATGCGCGTGTGTGCTGATCCTGAGCTCCCCTCCCTGTGTCTGCTGGGGACAAAGGGCCCCACGTTTGTCCACTGAGAGCTCCCCTGCAATCTGGAAGGCATCTGCAGACTCACAGTTGCAGTGCTCAGGTTCCAGTAATTTATGGCCCTTGTCTTCCCTCGAAGTTACTTTCTCTGGTACGGTGTATTCCTTCTCCCTCGCTCTCAGATCTGCAGCAGGGAGCTGAAATCACCCTCATTTGTTGTCTGCAGGTTCCCAGCATGTTCTCAGCCAGGTGGCAGAGAAGCTGTTCATGTGTGCAAGGCATCTCTGGGACAGGCTCGGCTGGGGCTGCAGACATGGCCAGAACAGTGAGAGTGCTGGGCTGGGGCCGGGGGAGAGGACCAGTCTGATGAAGATTGGGGGCGTGGGGCCAAGTCTGAAGCAGTGTTTTGCAGCCTACAAATGGGAGCACACTCCACAGGATTTCACCTGTGTGTTTCCAGCTTGCTGGGGCAGGGGGTGGCGATGCCTGTACCGGAGTGGGGGGCATTTTGAGCATGGCAATAAATCCCAGGGCTTTTGCAAATTGGTTTCTAATCGCTTGTGTGTTTGGCAGTGCAGCCGTGCGACAGCCAGGCAGCATCCCAACTTCACATTCTGTGGCATCATTGCTCTGGGCTGATGGGGCTGTGCAGGGCTCAAGCCGTTTCACCTTGAGGTTATCTGGCCACTCGAGGCTTGAAAACGCTCTGGGCTGATGGGGCTGTGCAGGGCTCAAGCCGTTTCACCTTGAGGTTATCTGGCCACTCGAGGCTTGAAAACATTTTCCTGCACCGCTGGCAGGAGGCAGGAGCATTTCAGCTGCTCTCCAGGGCAGGGGCCGTGTCTCTCTCCTTCTCTGTCTTGCCCAGAGCAAAGCCTGGTGGTTAATAATAACAGCAGAAGTGTTTTAAAGTCACTGTCTCAGCCCTGGCATTGTGGAGGCGAAGCATTGCCATAGGTTGTTGATAGCCCCAGCGCTGCTCAGAGCCCCATCTCGTATTGAGCGTAGGAGACAGATCCATTGGCTGCTTCCCACTGTGTCATCAGCTTCTTGCCTGGGTTCCATTGGATGTTTCCCGCAGTGCTGCAGCAGGCAACTCTCCTTGCACGGGGGAATCCCCAGGTGGCATGGAGCCCGAGTAGCAGCTGTAGGTCCCTGCCACTTCTGACTAGTGGCCTTGGGAAAGGGGAGTCATTGGAGTGTCTGTGCTCTGTCTGTTCCTGGTTGCAGGTATGGCCCCTTGGGCAGCCAGGTATTGTTTAGAGCAGGAGTCGGCAACCTTTCAGAAGTGGGGTGCCGAGTCTTCACTTATTCTCTCTTATTTAAGGTTTTGCGTGCCAGTAATACATTTTAACGTTTTTTAGAAGGTCTCTATAAATCTATATTATATAACTGAACTATTGTTTTGTGTAAAGTAAACAAGGTTTTCAAAATGTTTAAGAAGCTTAATTTAAAATTTAAATTAAAACGCTGATCTTACACCGCCGGCCTGCTCAGCCCACTGCCTGCCTAGGGTTCCGTTAACCTAGTTCAGCAGTGGGCTGAGCGGGCCTGCAGGACCCCGGCTGGCATGAGGCCGGCAACTGGGACCCCAGACTGGCGGTGCAGGTGGGAATGTGGGGGTGGGGCAGGAGCTCCCGTTTGGTGCTCAGGGTGGGGGTGGGGATGTGGGGGGAAGCAAGAGTCAGGGCATGAGGTGTGGGGGGGCTGGGGATGTGTGGGGGGTGCAGGAGTCAGAACGGGGGCTGGAGGTGGGTGGGGGGTGCAGGAGTCAGGGCAGAGGGCTGGGTGTGTGGAGAGGGGGTGGAGGGGGCTGGGTGTGTGGAGAGAGGGTAGAGGGGTCAGGACAGAGGGCTAGGAGTGTGGGGGGGTTCAGGGTTCAGGGCAAGGACCCCAGACCGCGAGTGCAGGTAGGAATGGGGGGGGGTGCAGGAGCTCTTGTTTGGTGCTCAGGGTGTGTGTGGGGGTGTGCGTGCAAGAGTCGGGGCATAGGGTTTGGGGGGCTGGGTATGTGTGGGGGGTGCAGGAGTCAGAACGGGGACTGGGTGTGTGTGAGGGGGTGCAGGGGTCAGGGCAGAGGGCTGGGTGTGTGTCGGGGGGTTCAAGGGTCAGGACAGAGGACTGGGGGTGTGTGTGTGTGTGTGGTGGGGGTTCAGGGATCAGGGCAGAGGGCTGAGGTGCTCAGCTCGTGAGGGTGCTCACGGCAGGGGGCTGAAGAGGATATGCCCCATCCCCACCTCTTCTGCGCTGCCCCCCTCCCCTTGCAAGGGTGATCAGCTGATCGGCAGCAGGGAGAGGGAGTGGGAGGGGCAGGAAAGCACCATGCTGGGATGAGAAGTGGGGGAGCTTGGCTGCCGGCATGACCAAGCTTCTGCCTCCTACCTCCGCAGGAGAAATCGGTGGGCGGGGGAGATGAGTGGGGCCAGGACCATGGCAGGCAGCAGCATGCCATCAAAAATCAGCTCGCATGCCACCTTTGGCATGCGTGCCACAGGTTGCCCGACCCCTGATTTAGAGCAACCTGGAAGCTGCTCTACAGTGAAACCAGCCCCAGAGCTGGGGAGAGAAAGTGGTGAGTCATCACTTTGCCCTGTCATGGGTCCTGCCGGAGCCCGGAGCTGGGCCTGGAGGTTTGACATGGGCGCCCTTTAACCAAAGCCATAGTTGTGAACTTCTTGGGCCGGATTCTTCCATCATGTTCAGAAGACAAAAGCTGCTTGTAGATGTCCCGTTAATTAGGCTCGATTTTTATCTCCGTTCTACACATGTAAATGTGGTGTAACTCCAGCGAGCTCATTGGAACTCCCCCAGGTTTACCTGGCCGCAGCTGAGATCAGAACCCAGCCCCGCAACTTGGCTTTAGCCCCTGTCTCTGGGAAAGGCAGGCAGAGCCTTGTCTGGAATCTGATCCCGTATGTCTCCTCGCTCAATCGTTTCCCAAAGCCTCTTCTGGCCAGATGTTACTCCTAAGCTTTGCAAGGGTAACTGATGCAACAGAGACGCTGGAACCAGAGCAACTGCCCAGTCACCTGGATTCATGTTTACAAACAGCTCCTATGAGCCTCCTTAAAACCTGCTCTTATTGAGTCAGTAATGAATAGCGAAGAGAAGAAACAAGCAGAGCTGGGACCCATTTCCATACAAGTGAACAACAGAGGCAAGGCCTGCGTGTCCCTGATGCATGCTGAGCTGCTAGAGAAGTCAAGGTGGTGAGGGGCACCAGCTGGAGACCTTGTTTTGGTGGAAGGACGGTTCCCAGGATGCAGCCTTGACAGGCGTGTGCTCCATTGTGGAGGGAAAAGTAACCAGAGACTCTTCCTTGTTAGCCATTTGGATTGCTCCTGTGTGTGTAAGACAAACACTTGCTGGAACCTGGGCATGACCTCGCCCTTGTCAGGCAACCTTCTGCCTCCAGGGGCCACCCAAAGGGGCCTGGGGCCAAATTGGCTGCACCTCTGTTAGGAGATCTGCTGAGCAGCCCATTTGTTGTCAGCTCCTGACTTCACTGTGGCCGTCACAGCTGGCAGGATACAGGGAAGCATCAGAGATCAGCACGAGTGATGGGACAGCCAGTGGCTCAAGCCTTTGGGGATTCGCAGCTATTAGTAGCCAGCCTCACTGCCCTAGTGCAAACCCCTGTTGTAGGCAGGCAATGCTGCCATCTGCATTGACAGAATATGTGCTGGGTTCAAGCAGGGGGAGGTAGCACTAGTGCAAATGGTAGGTTTGTTTGTCTGTGTTGGGGCTTCCCCAATGGCTAGAACTGGGGGAAATCCTCAGTCTAGACAAGGCTTCAGAAGAGGTGGACTGCTCACTTGGCCCTAGACCAGGAGTGGGCAAACTACAGCCCAGGGACCACATACAGCCCTCCAGATATTTTAATCTGGCCCTCAAGCTCCTGCTGGGGAGCGGGGTGGGGGGTTTCCTTGCTCCATGCAGCTCCTGAAAGCAGTGGCATGTACCCCCTTTGGGTCCTATGTGTAGGGGCAGCCAAGAGACTTTGCACGCTGTTTCCGTCCCAACCGCCGCTCCCACAGCTCCCATTGACCAGGAACCGCTGCCACTGGGAGCTGCAGAGGTGGTGCCTGTGCACAGGGCAGCGTGCAGAACCACCTGGCCACGCCACAATATAGGAGCCGGAGGGAGGACATTTCGCTGCTTCTGGGAGCTGCTTGAGGTAAGCGCTGCCCAGAGCCTCCACCCCTGACCCCATCCTGCACCCCAACCCCCTGTCCCAGCCCCGATCCCCCTCCTGCCCTCTGAACCCCTTGGTCCTAGCCCAAAGCACCGTCCTGCACTCCAAACCCCTCATCCCTAGCCCCACCCCAGAGCCCGCACCCCCAGCTGGAGTCCTCACCCCCTCCCGCACCCCAACCCCCAATTTCATGAGCATTCATGGCCCACCATACAATTTCCATACCCAGATGTGGTCCTTGGGCCAAAATATTTGTCCACCCCTGGCCTAGACTCTCTGCCTCCCACTTCCCCCACGCACCCTCCTCAAATTTCACACCTGAACAGCCCCACCAGGTGTAGTAACACAAGGGAAACTGATAAGGAAACCAGCTGAGCATGGATAAGACCCTTGATCTGGAATGAGCTTTATAGCTGCACCGCACACGCATGAAAGCCCCACTCTTCACTTTGTACATCCGACAGTTTCTACTAATGACTCTGTTTCTTTGCAACTTTCACCATAGTTATGGCTCTTCATTTTCGGGTTTTATTTTATTTAATTTTTCCCAGGAATGTATCGGGATTTATTACCACAGCCACAAAAACAGGTTAAAAATTGGTGCAAAAACTATTCATAATTTGTCTGGATAAATATCGGGGTTTATTTTGGTGGGCAGAAGGAACGGGGAAGTATTCAGTAGATTAATGCTTTGATGAACAGAATTCAGTGTGGCTTGCTGCAGAACTAAAACAGAACTCAAAACCCAGTGTGACCTCTGAGTTTAAGAAAACAATAGATCTCTAATCCCCAAATAAAGCTTTTCATTTGAATAAACAGTTTACTGGTGTAGACTTAGAACTATTAGCTTAGGACTTCAGTGCCATACCATTTGCAGCACATACACTCAAGTTCATACTTTCTCGTGTTTTTTTTTTAAACTTTCAAATACTTCCTTGTGTTCTGAAACATATTTTGATACAGATTTTCATTTTCTTCCCATTTTAGTGTGTCAAATCTTTAACCTGTCATCTGCTAACAGCTTCAAATGTGTACATGGTGGGCGTGAGATTCATTAGTACGTTCAGATACGCACGTACTTCAGAGCTTGTGTGCATGCCTGTTTGTCTGTAGTGTGTATGTTCTAGACTAATACGTAGCCTTACTTCAACAGGCAGCTTTGCATATACTCACAGACTAATGTATTATTGTACAACATACATCCCATGTAATGTACTGTATTCTCCTAATAAAACAAGTTATTTTTATGTATTTGAATGATACAAAAGTAGGGTGAAAATCAGGGGTAAAAAAGATTAATGCTTTTTGTAAAAACCGGGATTTTTTTCAGTAAAAATTTGTTTAAACTTAATATGAAGGGGCTTAATCATAGTTTAAAATCAGAGCAGCTGTCACTTGTCAGCAAACTTCAGAACCAGATGCAATCGTGCTTCCCCAGTGTACATTCTGTTTCTTTTACACACACTCCTGTCTCTTCCCTGTGAATGTGTGTTTGTGTCCACAGAGAGAACTGCATGCACACAGACACTCATTAGCGTGAAAGCAGGGTCTCTGTGGTCACAGTCCTCTCTGTGCCATGCAGACCATTTCCACAGCAGCTTGCTTTGATGTCACAAACTGCTGGTTCAGAGGGGGATTCTATTATTGTGAAGGCTCCTTACCTCTAAAAGACTGAGGAATCCAGGGAATGTGATTCAGAAGCAGAAACGTTCCTGAGGTTTTCCAGGAGGGGATGGTGGCTTTGGGGCAAACGCTGGGTGTGATGTTTGAAGGCTCTGTGTGTGTGTGTGTGTGTGTGTGTGTGTGTGTGTGTGTGTGTGTATATATATAACATCAGGATAAGCTGCAGTTATCACAATTAAACATACGCACATTCTCTATATCTATATATCATCTATATAAATAAATACACCCTATACATACACATCTGTGTGTATATATGTAGTGCATATGTATGTATCTGTTCAATTGTGATAATTGCAGATGGGTATGTATTGTGTATGTGTATCCATGTGTGTGTGCAAATATGTTTAATTGTGATAATTGCTGCTTATCCTGTGCAGTCCTGCTAATGTTTGGCGTTCAGCAGCACCTGTCACTGTCAGAGCACTTTACACACTCAGACCCTCCTCTCTGCATGTCTGGGAGGTGAAGTGCTATCTCCATTTTACAGATAGGGAAACTCAAGTGCAGAAAGCTGACGCAAGGCTGTGTCAGAGCTGGGGTGAGAACCAGGGAACCTGTGCGTGCAGCCCATGTCTTTCTGGTGTAATGCAGTCGTTGGGGTAGGTGGTGGCAGACGTGAGGAGAGAGAAAGGAATGTTGTTTTTCATTAGTGAACGACCTACATATAAGGCATAGTCTCCATACATCTGGAAATGCTTGGGGGTGGGGGCACATTTTCCAGAACATACCGTACGGTACATTCAAGCGTACTGACAGCCTTTGCATTGAAGTTGAGCATGGTGGTGGAAGGGAGGGGAAAGGAATCTGTGGCACCCTTACATTCTAGAGAGGTGATATACCCAAACCTGCCAGCGTTAAACTGGCATAATTCTGTGCAAACAGCTACTTGGGAATTAGCAGCCGCCTGTGAGATTTCAGTGAATTGCCTCTGCTGTGTGCCATCCCTGTTCGTGTGCTGGTTACCTAAGCAACGGTGATGCAGAAGGAAATTTGACTGGCTGTGTGATGAGATTGACCGTGAGGGAGGCCGGGTGTTGACGGATGGACGTACGTGTGTGTGTGTGTGTGTGTGTGAGATGCACAAGAGAAGTCAGTGCTAGGGAATTCTAAGGGTTTTATAGTGAGAGGAATGGAAGCGAATGTTCTGTGTCTTTGACATTCTTCTTAAAGGGAAAACATCAACTTGAATTTATCCCAAATTCTTTTTTTTTTTTTAAATAAGCTTTTACAAAACCCAAGGCCAAAAAAGTGGTTCTAGGAACTTAAAAATAAAAGCAAGTAGAAACAGTTGTGCTTTTTTTTTTTCTTTCCCTCTTTTCTCAACCAGTTTCTTGCAGCATTTGAAACCTGAACATCGCAGCACTGAAAACTGGGACGTGAAATTGTGAACTCTGACACAAGATGCTTCAGGGGGCAGTGGATGTTGCAAGTGCCAATCAGGGGCTTGAGTGCATGTTCTCTTTCAAGAACCTTTGAGGCTTTAAAAAGAAAAAAATCTATGAAAGGCCGGTGGTACTTCTCAAACAAAGCACTTAATCACCTTAACTCTGCCCCTGCTGCTAAGCCCTGAGAAAACAGGAGACTCACAAGGCCTTATGCATCTGGAGTCTCACCTCATCAGTGATACACAAATCAGAATGCTGCTGCCATAATGTGTTAGGGCCTGAGGCAATGGAAAGAGAGACCTCTGGTGACTTCAGTAGGCCTGTAACAACTGGGCTGCTTTATACACAGAAAATATTTCACAAATTCCTGACTTGCCAAGCCACTCCTCATTTTGCAAGGCACTGAAGGCTTGCTGTCCCTTACAGGTGACGTGTGGTCCTTCACAAGATGCCACGTGGTAATCAAAAAACCCAGAATCAAGTCTCTAATGTGAAGGGCCAAATCCTCAGCTGGGGTAAATCAGCATAGCTCTGATCCAATCAAGGAGGCTACGATGCTGCTACCAGCAGAGGAACTGTCCCATAGTTAGGATGGGGTCCCTGTGCAAGCTTCACATGCCCTGATCATGAACCCAGAGCACAGACCTGACCAGAGGAATGGCTCCTGAGGCAACAGATGCACACGTATGGAATGAGTTTGCATGGGGTGCATTTTTTTCAGTGCCTAGGAAGGAGGCAGGCAGGCACCTTCACATAGCAGAACGAAAAGGAGTTTGGGTGCCTTGTTTGAGAAGTACAACCTTAGCTCAGCTTTTCGTGGCTTTTCCTGTATGTATGTATGTTCTAAACTCTAAAGGTTTCACGTGGCAGCTCCAGAGCCAACACTGATGTGGACTTGGTTGATTGGCGTCATTCCAGCTGAGAGAAACGGCTGAAGTGAGTGAACAGCAGAAATAGTGAAAAGGGAATTGGACTTTAACATCTCCTGTTCTGTTGACAGCAGTGGTTTTGCTAATGTGCTATCAGGGCCTGGCCATAACAGTGCCAGGAGGGAGCACCTTTTGGCTGGTGAACCAGGCACAGGGTGATAAGAACCTGGTCTTCGAAGGTGCTGAGCATGCAGCACTCCCATTGGCTGCAGTTGAAGCTGCGGATGCCATGTGGGACCTCTGAAAAGCAGGCCCAACGTAACTTGCCCAAGCCCGTTCAGTGTGGCTGTGCCAGAGCGGCATCAACACTGGCAAAAATTCCCTGGGGCCCACTACTGCAGCTCCATCCTTGGGAGCCATGGTGGAAGCTGCAGTGCAGACAGGACTCGGGCGTCTTCGTCCCCCTGCTGTCCAACTCCACTCGGCCGGGGCCTGAGCTCTGGTGAGGTAGAGAACCTGATCTGAGTAGGGCTAAACGATGCACTGGTGAAAAGACCCATCAACGTTGCACCATTGCTAGTGTAGGTGAAGCTGGCCAAAGGGTACAGAAAGGCCAAGGCTTTCAGAGGAGCTGAAGGCCTGTAGCGCCCACTGCCTTCAGCTGGGATTATGGTGGCTTGGCCTTTCTGAGCATCAGGCTCCACAGGTAGATGAGGCCAGAGGGAGTTGGTGTCAGCACTAGGATCAGAATGGGGTCGTGGTCCTGGCTCCCAGAGCTGCGATCAGCCCAGGAGAATGGCTGGCTGACCTTTCTTTTGTGAAAAGAGAACGCATTCTCTGGCCTGGGCTTAAAATACAGGAGTTAGCAGGTAAAGAGAGATGGGTGGGGGAAGCAGGGGGGAGTGCATGAATGAACATAGCTAGGAGTGTTGACTTAACTCTGGCTGCTGGGGTATAAAGCACACCGGGACTCTGCCTCTCTCTGGGACGGGTACAAGCCCATGATGGGTATAGGCTGGAACTGGCAGTGTGCTCACTGGGCTCACGTCAGAGGTTAGGCCTCACTGCTTGTACCTGTTGTGCTCACATGGGAGAATGAGTGGGGCAAGGGGAATGCATGTTCCAGGGTGCAGCTTCCGGCCTTGGTGACATCTCTCATGCTGACTAGGGGCTAGGGGCTGACCTCCCCTGCACTAACTGTCTGTGCTTGGAGCAGAGCCGTGCAGGGAATAGGCAGTAACAGCCTCATAGACACTGCTGGGCCCGGGGGAGCGTCTGAACTAAACCTGCTCTCTCCATTCCTCCTCTGGAGAGTCCCGGTTTGGACTTGCAGTGGTGCTGCCTCCTCCGTCTGGAGGGGGTTCCCTCCCAGCTGCTTGGGAGCAAACCTCCTTCCTGTGCAGAAAGGAGTGACTGATGTGCAGACACCACCTAGCCCTGCTGCGGATTCCTCCCAGCTCCCTGGGTCCGCGCGGATATTTGCCTCTTTGGGGTGCCCGCTGCGAGAGCAGCCTGGCAAATGATGATGTGTCCCCTGCCCTCCAGCATGTGCAGTGAGCCCCATTCACGACAGCCCCGTCCCCTGTTGCTTACCCTGCCTAGTCCCCGGAGGCACTACTGGGGTGCTTGTCTGAGCTGCACTGGGCTGTCATGCTGAGGCAGTGGGAATGAGGCAGACTGGAACTGTTTCCGTGCCAGACCCAGACAAGCCTCTCCTCAGACCTCGGCCACAGTCTTTGAATGTCTCCCAGGCAGGGGAGCGAGAGAGACGTGGCAGGGCTGGGTGCGTGGTTGCCTTCTTGGCACCGTAGAGCGCTCTGGCTGTCAGCCTACAGAGAGAATCCCAAACCCTCACCCGCCAGCAGGAATCGCTGGGGAGTTGTATGTCCCTTCCGATTGGCCCCGCTCTTGTTTTAATACCGGAAGCAGTGTGGTCTAGTGGGCACTGACTCCCCCTCAACTGAGACTCAGGAGTCCTGGGCTCTGTCGCTGATCTTCCCGGCCACCCTGGGCAAGTCCCTTTTCCCCCACTCCCACTCTGTCTTGTCTGTGACCATTGTAAGCTCTCCGTGGCAGGGACTGTCCACTGCTGTGCATGTATATACACCACATCTTGCACAATGGCGCCCTGCTCTCAGATGGAGCCTCTTGGTGCCCCCGTAATGCAATTATCAAATGAGGAGGAGGAGGATGAAGATTCCTGAGGTATAATGGAGATTTCCCAGCTATACTCGAATTCAGCTGGTTGTTTCTAGCCCAACCGTCAGCAGTGAAAAGCTTTTATAATATTGACACTTAAACTTGAAGCCTAATTATAATCACTTAACAGCCCATTAAGATGAATGGATGACGTTTGCACTTCTCTGAGTGCTGTTGTCTCTGTCTTGTCTGGCTGCTGACTCAAGCGCTGTGTTGGTGCTGCAGAGCTGAGCTGTTTGTAATTAAACCAGTGGGATAGCACAGATGTAAATACCAGCTCGTTAGCTGTGGTGGCTGGGTATAAACTTCATCCCTCATCTCGCTTCTGCTGGGCTATTCCATAGGGCCTGAGACTGTTTCCTGAAGCAAAGGCTTCTGAGAGATTTTGAATGGCCTCAGGAGTGCCACAGGAGCTGTAGAAGAGGTCACGCTCCCATAGTCCCCTGGGAACCTTCCCTACACCCCCAAGTCCAGGGGCCCATCTCCTTGGCCTTTTCTCTAAATGGAGGCTGTGCTCAGCCATGGCTCCCTGCTTGGCACGAGAGCTTTACACTGGGGCTTTTGAGCTGCAGAGCATTTGAACAGGCCTTGCCGCGAGCTGGAGTCGGAGCCCAGCAGTGGGTGGAATGCCCCCCATTCACCTGGGCTAGCCGGCTCCCATGCAGAAATTGAGGCGAAAGTTCCCTGGTGGAAGGGCTGGTTCTGATGTCTGCTCCTTGACACCAGGCCTCTGGAGCTGGGTCTTCCTTCAGACCTAGGGCAAGCAGCAGTGGCTGCAGAACTTCAGTAGCAGGAAGGAGACTTTGTGGTACCCTGTGGTGGGGGAGTGCAGGGTGAGAGCAGCGATCGCTCTGCGGAAGCTGACTACCCAGGATGGCTCAGGCACCAGTTTGGGGTTGGGAAGGCCATAGTCGGTTGTGTTTTGAAGAGGTGGGTCAGGTGTAGCTGGGTGTGTGACCAAAGTGCCTGATGCATCTGAGCTCCACACCGGAGTTCAGCGGTTGTGGATGGATGTTGTGTGTCTGTTGTGCTCCCCAGCAAGTCCCAGAGGGCATTCATTATTAACCGAGAGGCGACCTGCTTAATGCTGTCGCAGGCCTGAGTGGGGGACGCTGGCAAGTTCAGGGCAGGCAAAGTGTCTTACACAAGAAGGTTCCAAAATTCTGGACTTTTCATGACTGATCAGAGTGGGACTCTTCCCACAGGGAAAAGCTACCAGAAACAGTGCCTCCGTCCCTGCTGTCACTTTGGAGGACCATCTCTAACAAAACCATCCTCCAGATGAGCAGCAGCTTGGACTAGATGACCTCCTGAGGTCCCTTCCAACCTTGATATTCTATGAGACAAACGCAGAGAGACTGAGGCTGTGTCTACGCTGCTACTTTCAGCGCTAAAACTTTAGTCATTCAGGGGTGTGATAAAACAGTCCCCTGAGCAAGCAACAAAAGTTTTAGCACTGAAAAGTGCCAATATAGACAGCTCTTTATCGCCGGGAGTGAGCTAACACCCTTCATCCAGGGTAGTTATTTTTTATCGCCGGGAGAGCTCTCCCCCGGCAATAAAGAGTGACTACACTGCCCACGTCGCAGAGTTGCCACAGCCGCGCTGTAACATGGGCAGGGTAGAGAGACCCTGATTCTACTAGTCCCCATGCAGGTAGAAGGTAGTGCTGCAGCATGCTTTAGGGTGACTGAACAGAAGACGCAGTGTCTGTTGACCTACAGTAACAGTTCAGTAACAGATCATAGTGTCTGCTCTGTTGGTGGTTTGTTTGGTGGTGGTTTTTTGCATACTACGTGTGAATGCAAAGATGTGGTTCTTATTGAACAACCAAGGGGGAAGGTGTCATGACTTGGAGCAGCCAGTGCACAGCCAGAGGGACACGGTTGTAGTTGTGTTTTGGTAGCACCCAGGAGCCCCAGTTGTGTACCAGCGCCCCATTGCTCTGTATCTGTACAGCTCCTAGCACAAAGAGCTCTGTTGCACCTGGGGCTGCTGCCTGTTAGTTCAACATGCTGCCTAAATTAAAGCAATCTGTGCAAACGTGTCAACTGATGCGCGGAGCTGGGGATGGCTATGTGACCGCAGTGTTACCCTGTGTTCTTTATGAGGCAGCATTCTCTTAACCTGTTGCTTCGTAGCCACTGTTACTTACCCGGATCTCTGGCTTCGCTTGCTGAGGGTGGGTTTGATTTGTGTTGTATTGAGGGGGCAGGAATGATTGGCAGTGGCTGCTGAGAGGTGCCTGTCTGTGATTTTTGAGGTGTGGTGGGAGGAGACGTTTCAGGGTTTTGTCCATTTATCATTCCCAAGCTCCATTAATGATTTGGGCTATGATGTTGCATGTGAGAGTGAATTGATCCATAGCTGTTAAAGAACAGGGCACTTCATGTTTAGAGTTACACAAAGAGCTACTGTATTATGTGCAAACTAGCTGGTCGGCCTGCAAAACTAGCCAAACAAGATAACCCAGAGGCAGTAGAAAGATGAGTCAGGTACTCAGCTGGTATAAATCAGTGTGGCTCCATTGACCTCAGTGAAACTTACATTAGCCAAGGATCTGGCTTATTTCACACATTCATGAAGTTCATCTCCCTGGTGCCCTGGTTGCCTCTTTCCTGCTCTTATGTGTAGCAGGGGCTGCAGCAAGCCATTTAAGGTGTGGGGGGGGGAGGCAGGGGGCTAGATATGCTCCATACTGTACACTCTTGGGGGGGGGGGGGGAAGGGGGGTGGGAGCAGGTGTAGGATCTGGGGGAGGTGGGAGAGGAGGAGACTTATCCCACTGTCACAGAGCGGGAGTCGGAGCACAGGCAGGAAGTGACTTGCCCAGGGCCATACAGGGAGTCGGTGTCAGAGCCGTGACATGAACCCGATCTCCTGAATCTCGGAGCCACAAGCCCCTCGTCATTCCTCCATGTGTATGAAGGAGAGCCAGTTTTTCAGAGAATGAGGGGGCTTTCAAATGTAGCCTGCATTTCGTGCTCCTCAAGCCAATACGTTCACTCCGTCCTTTCTCATCTCTCTGGATCCAGTCCAGAGGGAGTCTACCCTCTGCCATCAGTGGAGGTTGGGGTCAGCCCCCTGTGTATATCTGGGTCCCGTCTCTCTGTCTTAAGGAATTATACTGCCGCCATCCCAACGTGAGCACCTTGCACATAAAATTAACAGCAATAGCAAAGTCTTTGTCACTTACCCATTTTTAATGTGCAAAGCGAGATTTTGGTTTTGAGTTTTTAGGTATGATTAATTCTATGCCTCCCCTCCATATTTTTGGTTGGTTGGTAGAAGGAGTGTCAATGTTGTGAATGTCATTTGCATGTGGGAAAGGTTTTTCCTAAGTGCGTTTTTGCAGGGTTTTGCGGGGTTTCCAATAACCAGACTCTGAATTTGCGTGATCTCCTCTGGAGGATTTTTCCATAGCCAGGTTCCCTCAACTCCAGCTCCCCCATGCTTTGTGATCTGTCTTGTGCCAGAGGAGCGCAGCCGTCATGGTGGTTCAGAGATCGAAAGTTGGTCTTTGATGTAAGTGGGGCTTGATCCATTAATTGCTTAGAAAATAAGGACCAAGGCCAGGGCTGGCGCAACCCATTAGGCGACCTAGGTGGTTACCTAGAGTGCTAACATTTGGGGGGCAGCGACCGCAGTGGCTGGATCGTCGTCAGCGGTATTTCGGGAACTGGACCTTCCACCGCCTAGGGTGCCAAAAAAGCTGGTGGCGCTTCTGACCAAGACCTTAAACTGGAATCAGAGGCAGTGGAGGGACCTGAGCATGAGTCTGTTTCTTTACATGGGCCTCAGGTTTGTCTGGGGTCTCTCTGCTCTGGATCCCCCCTGTGCACCCTCACACGGGCTCTGGAATGCCTGTTGTGGTGCAGGGCGCAGTGAAATGGAGGAGGAGGAATTCCAGCGAAAGCCGTAGCAATAAATCAACCATCCCTGATTCCTTCTCAATCCCCAGGAATGCAATAAAAGTACCCAGCCTCATTTCCAAATCTAGCACCTTCCTGATCGCTCCCTCTCTCAAAGCAGAGATGAAGAGATCCTATGGTGCAGCTAGAAAGGACACCTTCCCTCACAGGAATCGAGGCAGGCGGGGGGACCAGGTCATGACAAGAAGAGGGATGGTGAAGTGTAGGAGGAGATGAAAGGCCAGCAAGGGACCTTCAGCAGCAATTGAATCTGGCAACTCCTACTTCCAGCTTGAGACTCAACTCTTCTCCCTTAGTAGGCAGCTGTGGCAGCCCCTGCACCGGGACTGGAGTGGGTCAGGGTGACTGGACTCACAGAGGGTGCTTACGGTAGGCAGACAGGAGCTCTGACCATGTCTGTTAGTGGTGGGTCCCTGCCAGGCGAGGACGAGGAGAGGCAGCACTTGTGCTGGGTACTCGCACCGAGCTCTGGGAGTGACGGGCCTGCTGCATTGCCCCAGATGTGATTGCCAGGCTGCAGCACTGGCTTTATGACACAGCTATCAAGCATTGAAGGCCAATAAAGGCTGGGATTAATTGGTGCCTGCGCATTGTAGTAGCGTATGTCAGCTGCTGGCAGGCGGGATTGATGATGTAATTCCTTCCCCATCCCTGATGGCCTGTGCTAATTGGACATCACTGGCTGGCACGTACCATGCCAAGGGTTGGCTTGCACACACTAGGGAGCAAGGCAAGGCAAAGGCTTCTATTTCTGCTAGCAGAAAATTCACAGAAAGACCCCAGGTCCCCAACAAGTGCCAATCTCTGACCTCTTTGGACCTTGGGCCTCTGACTGGCGGCAGCCTCCAGATCCAGAGCCGGGTCTGAGCTAGATGCTGCGTGTGTGAGGCTGGCTGCCCCATGCATGGCTGTGTTGTAACACAGTGGCCCCTAGCCAGTTTTCCTCAGCATGCCTTGCTGTACAGAGCTGGGCTCTTACGCGGGTCTATAACAGGATAACAAGGTCTGATCCCCTGGCACTTAGGGGGATGTAGATGGGCTGTTAATGACCATCCATGAGAGGTAGCTTGTCTTTCTTTGGCCTCTCCAGTTCATTAGGGGCTTCGCTGGAGGGGTTGGAACGTGCCTTGGAGCACATGGCCTAGGTCGGAGGCTGTATTGAGGAGCAGATGACGAAGCCCTTTGGGTTCTTTGTGGCAGGAGGATGGATCTAAATCTGTCCAAAGCCTCCTTGTTTGAATCGCTTTGGTTCGGCTTGTTTGCTTGGTTTTCGGGTGTTGCAATAAAAGCTCCTGTGCATGACAGGGAGGAACACTGACCCTCCTTGCCCTCTGCTTGCTGTGGTGGCACGCCTGGAAGTGTTATGGGTAGGATGACAGGCAAACCTCAACCAGACGATGGAGCGAGTGTGGGGACTGCAATGGTTCTGCGCCACCCTAGCTGACCTGCAGCACAGCGCTGTGACGAATGGTGCAGTCTGCACTTAGCATTGATGCGGGCATGCATGAGAAGCAGCTCTCCCTGGGCAATTCAGTGTCTGGGCTGAGGTGGACATGCTGTTGTGTGTGTTAGCACATGGTCAAACAGGGATGTGCCGGGGGAGGGGGTATGCGATACCCAGCCACAAAAAAGCAGGTACCCTAGAACCACTCTCTTTGCCTGGGCCTATGCTAGGTTATTCTATAAATGTTCCCTACTCTTGCTAGCCCTGGTGCTCACAGTGGTGCAGGCTGTCCACCAGCCTCTTTGCCCCTATGTCATCAATCCTGCTCAGAGAAGGTCTAGGTGACTCTCTTACTGCCTGTTTACAGTGGTACACTCACCAGTGGGAGAGTACTGGAAAAAGCCTGTGCCCAGGTTCTGCATTGACATAGTACCTGTGGGTAGCTCAGCCCTACCTTCGTGGTGTTAAGCTGTAGCATGTGTGTGAATCTTGCATTTTGGGGCTTGTGCTCCCTGACCCCTTGAAAACCCTGTCTCTGCTCTTTGCAATGCCCACGTGTAGCAGCTGGGAGATCCTGGGTGCTACTCCCTGCTCCATCACTGACTCTACCAGAGACCTCGGGCAAGTCACTTACCCTCCCTTTGTCTCCACTCTCCTACCTGCAAGATGCTGAGTGCTCTGAGCAAGCACAAAGCCAGAGCATTGCTGGGGTAGTGGTGATTGTCTCGGGGTAGCTGGTTAGTCATAGAATCATAGAATATCAGGGTTGGAAAGGACCTCAGGAGGTCATCTAGCCCAACCCCCTGCTCAAAGCAGGGCCAGTCCCCAGACAGATTTTTGCCCCAGATTCCCTAAATGGCCCCCTCAAGGACTGAACTCACAACCCTGGGTTTAGCAGGCCAATGCTCAAACCACTGAGCTATCTCTCCCCCACCCAAGCTCTGGTTCCGTTGAAGCCAGTGGGAGTTTTGCCATCTCCACTGAACGATTCTGTCTCCTGGAAGGAGCAAAGGAGCCTGCTTGTTTTGGGGAGGGAGGGCTGGTGGGGAGGCTACCGTGAAAAGCAGCGGGATCATAAGATGTTGCACTCCCACACCTGGCCCAGGCTGAGTCCGTGGGAAGTGCTTTGTCAGCAGATCCCATGAATATTCAGCAGTCATGTACGACTCTGAGAGCGTTTGGGAGCCTGACAGTGGGGAAACATGAAACACCAGCCTCGGATCTCGCCTTTTCTCTGCCTCCCCCTCCTCTTCCTGACAGAGACATTTTGCTGAAAGCCCTGGAGAGCTGGTGTCAGTGGCGTGAGGAGGCGAGCATGCAGCAAATAAAATGGATGTGGCGTGGAAAGGCTGTATTAAAGCAGCTCTCCCTGCATGATATCAAGTGAGTTTGCCAAGGGTATTAACCTTTGTTTAGTCGCGCTTCCCCCAGCGCATTGGAGGCACCGTGCACCAGCCAGAGGTAATTGGCCTGATGTATGCGTGGAGAAGGAATTGCATGGGGAGCATTTTCCTCCTCCCGGCTCTCAGTTGATTCCGGAGCCTGAGCGACAGCCTGCCTGACGGTACTGGGTCCATGGCAATGGGGTCCCAGGCCTCGATAGCAGATAACCTCTTGTTAGTGATGATCTGATAAGTTCCCCCATGCCCCAGGTAGACAGGACCAGAGCCTGGGTGGCATTAGTGGAGGTGGCAGATAATCGCCCACTTCCATGTCAGTCAGGGCCTAGATCCAGGCTTGGGAGGGCTCAGGCCCCATAATTACAGCATCTTGAGAGCAGTGAAGCTTTTCCTAGCACAAGAAAGAGCAGCAGTTCCTGGGGCTGTCCCGTCCCATCCTGTCCTCCCCTCTGCCCCCGTCTTGCCCAGGGGGCTGTGCTGGGCTCTCTTGTCCTGGCAGAGAAATTCAGGGGTGGGCTGACACTGCCTCACCTTGGTGTGATGGTGCTGCATTCACAAGGAACCGAAGCACCCCTCTGTTGGGAAATAATCAGTGTGTGCGTGCGCTAGCCGCCATGTGCCCAGCTCTGCTGTTGTTTACTGCAGGACAAGGTCACTGCTCACTTCACTACAGGTGCCTCCAAGTTCAGGAGCCACTCGTGTAATGGCACCCAGGCATGGGCTCCCTCTTAGCTGCCCTGACACACACATCCAGGGGTCAGCTGCTCTGCCCATGCGCAGGCATCTGCCCCCAGGTGGCCTCTCCCCTCTCACCCCAAACCAGGGCTCAGGCAGGACTTGCAGGGCTTCAGGCCTAGTTCTGCTGTTTCCTTGTGGGGACACTCACTTTTTTGGGGTTCCTTGTTTCCTTGTTGGAAGTGTGATCCCTGCCCCAAGGGGGCTTGGCTTCAATGAACACACACAGCTGACCACCATGTTCTCCTCCCACCCCACCCCCCATATTGCAAGCTACATAATTGGTATCAGCCCTCTAGTCACTGCTGACCTGTGCTGGATTGGAACAGGAGACCTAGCTGTGAACAGCTCTGCATGAGCCCGCTGACACCCCCTCTTCACCAGGCTGGCGCACACAGACAGAAATCCTGGTCTGTGCTAACAGGCCGTTCCTGATGCTCCTATCTCACCTGCTGCTGGCTTTAGACTGTGGGTTACGAAGTTGCAGTGGTTCATGGGAAGAAATGGCCTGTCCAGAGAAGGGTGGTCAAAAGTGTTTTGAAACACTGCATAGAGTCTGTTTTCTATGGAAAATTTCCCCATTTAGTCATTGGGGAGAGGAAACAAAAAAAAACCCTGAAAACCAAAAAGTTTTCAATCAAACCCTAAAAAATTTCAGCCAATAATCCAAAATTCCAACTTGGAAATGCCAGCATGATTCCTCCTGGAACTGGAAGTTTGGGTGCATCATATCCCCCACTTTCCCATGTGGACTGAGCTTCTGGCCAGACTACATCTCCCATGATGAACTGTAGTAGCTCACCAAGAGGTGAGACATTGGTGCATCATGGGAGATGTAGTCTGGCCAGGGAGTCCCGCCCACAGGGGAAAATGGGAACATGAGGCATCCAAACTACAACTCCCAGGAGGTACTATGGTGATGTTCCTAATTGACACTCTTCTGTTTTTCTTCCAGAAATCTTCAGGTTTTTGTTGAAAACACCAAATTTTCCATGGAAAATAAAAACCATTTTCTGGTCCATTCTAGTTCAGAGTCAGCCATGTGTGTCCAGGGCTGTACCCTTGGCTTGTTACGTTAGCTCAGGATGGCTATACGTATAGATACATGGTTACGTGTCTACAAATCTCCACCACTGGAGGCCTTACCAGCAGACTCCCTGCCTTTTAGAGGAGAACAGGTGGCCTTCCTGGGGGAAGGGATTCCTGCTTTGTACAAGGTGGTACGGGACAGCAAAGCCAAGTTGCTGTGGTAGCTGAACAATGGGCTTGTAAACGCACTAGAGAGTGGCCTGACTTCATTGTGTTTTGAAACGCTTGTCATATCTGCTTCTTGATACACAGCCCTAGTTTCTCCAGGAATAGCTGAGCTTTACATGTGGAAACTGGTTAATGAGGGACTGGGATGAAACAATCCTGTCTGGGTTAGGAATTACAGGCGGTTTGGTTTTTCACTGAGAGCAGAGTCTCTCATCTCATGGTTTTTGCTATTTTAGCCTTGGCTACAGGTTTCTTCCAGGAGTGGGTGTCTGACTCGTAAGTTGTGCGGTCACTTGCTTAACCCTCTGGGTGCCATTTAACTCTGCTTTGTTGTTTGGTGGTAGTAAGTAGATTCATTAGCATTTGCGCCATGGTGTAGGAGAGAGGGGTAGGTGTTTGGCTTCTCTTCCTCCACCAGAGCACGTGGGGAGGGGAGTGATGCTGCTGCTCGGGGAAGGCGCAGTGAAGCTGTAACGCAACAGCAGGTCTGATGGGATTGGAGAGTTGTGCAGTTGATTCTGGCCTTGAGAGGGACATGGTGGCCTGATGAGAGATGGATCCATTCTCACCTCCATGCACCCAGAGCTGGGAGAACTTATACATATTAGGACCTTGTGGGAGACATTGGCTCTGGGAGAAAGAGGGATTATTCCCCTTCTCCCTCCCCCCCCCCCGTCCCAAATCCATTGTGAGATGTTAGGGGGGCCAGCCCTTTATGACACAGTCTTTCTCACAGGCCATTTATTTTCTCCTGCTCTTTATCTGGCTGCTCCCTTAGGCCTCGCTGAGTTCTCCACATCCCCCTTCCATCTCTCTCGGCACTATACTGCATTATCTGCTTTGTCTGTCTCTCGGTTGAAGTCCTTTGGACCTGGCCTTTCAACAGCCCTGTCTGCTCCGCCATTGTGGAGCCGAGGCTCCAGGCCTGGACTGAACAATACATCCACAGGCTGCTTTTGTCTCCCCGTTCAGGCTTGAGCCTGTTTCAGGCGGGATTCTGCTTTTAACAACCTGCTCTGAGGTGAGCCCCGCCGGCCCTTCAATAAATAGGCTTTGCGTCTCAGCCTTCTCTTGGGAGGGAATGGGGGTGGTGGGGATTAGGCACGGGACCGTTCAGAGGGAGCTTGGAGCAGCAACCCAACACTGCACTAGCACTGGTTCTAAACATGTGTCATGTGTTGACACGGCGGGCTCTGAAATGGATGCTCCAGTCAGAGAGTGGTTTTAGGGACCATGTGCTGGCAGCCAGATTGTTCCTCCCATCTCTGGGAGGTAAAAGCCAAAGCCCACGCCTGAGCTCTCCATTTCAGAATGCTGCATGGGGTTGAGATGGTTCGGTGGCTTCATTTCTTGGTCGCAAGCATTCTGGGTGGATTTCCCCCTGCCCTGTAGGCTGGGTTATGATGCCCCTGTGATGCGGCACGAACTATGGGAACAATATGCAGCTGTGGCAGCTGGCTGGGTTACTAAATCCTGGCTTATTGGCGCTAATGGCCACGCTGGGGTCCCCTGGCTGATCCCACTGGTACAAAGGAGCAGGATGGAAATCACGGCCACACCTAGATCATGGAACGCTGCGTACGCTCAAGGAGTTTGTAAGAGGAAACAAAGGCAGAGGAGGGCACAGCTCATGTGCCATATCCTCCGTTCCCTCTTGCCCCCTCTGCTGCTGTGCAACATCTCTGCCTACGCCAGCTTGGGTGCTGCGTGGACCAGTGCTGAGGGATCTGTGCCCCATGTGGAGCAGGGAGGAGGGCAGCTGTGATTGGACAGATCATAAGCAGGGTTGGATTAGCTGGACTGGGCCTCAAGACCTCAGCAGAAGAGGCAAGTCAAACTAGGGCCCCTCTGAGAGCCTCTCAAGCCAGTATCTCCTGGGATGGGGTATGGAACTGCAGTGTTAGTGGGGAGCCCTAGGACCGCTCTGGTCTTGGTTTACACAGTGCGAATGCATCCAGCCCTGTGGAAGAGACTGTAAATTCAGCTGCCTGTCGCTCATCTCCATCCCACTTGCCAGGCCTGCTATGTCTGCTCCTTGCTGCTGGGCTCTGGGATCTTAGCCACGGCACGGTCCATGGTGAGCGCAGGTGCCTGCCCCGCTGGCTGGGATGTGGAGGGGTTCCTTTGTGGGTAGGGACTCCCTTCCCCACACAGGTCTGTGTCACTATGGCCCGGCTTTCCATGGAACGGAGCCGCCTACAGCTCACTAATGAGTTTAATTTTACGGCCCTTCATCGGTCCATTGCTCACTGTTTGATTGCACCGTTTTATTGCTCTAATTATATTGTTAATGGAGTTTATTACTTGTTTCTTTCTCATTTTGTAAATGTAGATTGATGTCCTGCCCGGGACCTGGAGTCGGTAGCTTGCTTCCCCACTGCTCTGTCCCCAGACAAAGCCAGCCTCTCCCCAACCCTCTGCCCTGTGAGGCCCATCTAAGCCGGAGGTGTGAGAGACACTCTACGCTGACGGCTGGCCCCCACTCCTCACAGTGATCTGGGGATATGTTGTGCACTCTGTGCTCCTCCCAGTCTATGGCAGGGCTTCCCCCTGCCCCCACCAGCAATGGGGGAGGAGAGTCTGCACAAAGATTGAGGCTAGAACATGGGCTTTGTGGATAAATGCTGTTCCTAGGCTGGATTCCTCAAAGGAGCCAAAGGGAGTTAGGCACCAGACCCCAGCGTCCTAAGGAAGGAATCAGGGGCAGTGTGCTCCAGCAGTGAGCAGGTGTCTGAAGTCTTGAGTGTGACGGGAACCCTGGGTTGCAGCCTGGCACTGTGGGACCACTGTGTCCCCTTAACTCTCCAGCCTGGGCTGTCTCTCACAATGCTTTGTTAGTGACAAGCAGCAAACCCCTTCAGGCATTGTGATCACTCAGCACAACCACTTGTGGAGCCCCTCACCCAGTCAGATTGCGTGAATGCTCCCAGAACCACTCATGAATCACACAGAGAAGGGCACCAGCCAAATCCCCCCAGCTCCCAGCCTTGCATCTCAGGAATATACCATCTTGGCCTGCTCAAGATGAGCAGTGAAAATGTATTACAGATGCATTGTGGAACACCTTGCGTAAGTTGAATTTTGCCAAAGTAGGGAATGCATACCCGACAATTATGCTCACCAAAAAAAAAGCTTACAGAACTTTTTATGTAAGTCGGGTTTGCATAACCCTGGGAGCATCTGTAATTGGTTCACTTCTTCATCAGTGGAAAGTGGGTATACACCAGCCTTTGCAAAACCTGAGCAGATTTACCACACACTTCAGGCAAACTCACTGGTAAAGATAAACAGTTAAACAAATGTATTGACCACAATACAAATATTTTGATTTAGTTACCAAAATAAAATAAAATATATAAGCATGCAGTCTAAAGTCTCAATCCTGTTAGACTGGGCAACATCTAGATTAAGCTATTTTTCTCACCCCATTGGATATTGCAGTTCATGGTACACAGGTTTCACCCTTGAAACCTGGGCCAGTCCTCTCTGCTGGAGTCTTCAGTCTTCTGAGTGTCCTTGTTGCTTGCAGCACAGGTGAAGGGAGGAGAAAAGGCCAAGCATGGGGCCCCTGTGTTCTGCTTTATATTCCTAGTCCATGTGCTTGGAGAACACTAGTCCAGGCATGTCTGGTGGGCATTGCTGAGTCCCAAGATGAAGCGATACCCCAGTGTGTCTCCCGTGAGTGAGTCGTTGCATTGTAACCTCTCTGCTGGACGATGGCTGGTGATGTCTGTTCAGCACCCACCCGGGTGTTGGTTACCTCTTCCCTTGTTACTGTCTCTGGAGAGCAAGTATCTGGGTGCCTCCCAAACCCACAGCTTATTTTAGTGACAAGCATACAACACATTCTCATAACTTCCTATGCATTAATGATGTACATCTTTGGATAGAAAAATTACTTTCAGCAGATCATAACCTTTCCCCTTATACGTCGCAAGACCTGTTTTATATGCAATATCACAGTTGTACGTAAATGAGGAATATGGGGGTCACAGGGCACGCCTCTGGGTTATAGAGTGTCACACTGCGTTCTTTCATCCCTTCTGCCCCTCCCTATAACCAACACCGGTTGCCCTCCTTCCACCCCATTGACGTGGATCAGCCCCCTGCATCCTCCCTTTATAACTGCCTCTGCTCTGGCTGTCCTTATTCCAGCCAGCTCGTGGGCAGAGGCCTGGACTCTGCCACCCAGTGCATCGCATGTGGAGAGGTGGTTCTGGGAGCCTGTTGGCCTGGGGATTCTGTCCCAAGAGCAGCCGTGAGCAGAACGCAGCCCTGGGCCCGAGAGGGCGAATGAACAGCAGCCACGGGTGAGCTAGGGGCAGGAGGATGCTGTGGGTGAATGCCAGGGTAGGCTGCAGAGGGGCCCCGGCTTTGCAGTGCAGCAGATTCCCTGTTGGGAGGAGGAGAGGGAAGATGCAGGCTTGATGAGCACATCGCAGGGAGCTTGTCACTTGCCAGCAGAGACCCAGATGAGCTGGAGGGGAGTGTGGGACTTGGAGACCCTCAATGGACCTTGCCTGAACACATCCAGCCCGTGGCCTTGGCTCCTTCCCCGCTAGCAGAAGGAAGTGTGAATGTCATTTACCTGCTGCCTTGCATTTGTTTTCTATCTCCTTGGCACCAGGGCTGCCAAGGTCTGTGCTGCCTGAAGCAGCAGGAGAGATTAGAGTGACCCAGCTGTGACCTAGGAGAGGGAGGAAGGCTGAGAGCTCCTATGTTTACTGTCTGACAGCTTCTTGCCTGAGCCAGCTGTGCTGTGGGGAGCAGAGTTAGGCCCAGCATGAGGGAGGCTCTGTGGCAGTAGCTGGTCCTCCAGCTCAGCCATACACAGCCATGGATGGGCCTCCTCCCCAGGGATCTTGGGTGCCTGTGGGGGAGAGGCCATCCGAGCTCCAGGAGTGGGGGGCGTGGACCCACTGCCACCTGGTGGGGAAGGGGTCAGAGCTTCCAGCTTGAAGAACAGAGCCAGCTTCTGCGGCTGTGGTGGAGCCGGAGAGCTCAGGGCACTCTGGCAGCAGGATGGAGGATGCTGCATGTGCTCACTGTGCTCAGATGTGGGACCGAATCCCAGTGAGATGCTGCCCCAGGCCCCCGCTCCCAGCTGGAGTGGGAGTGGAGTGACCTCCCTGGCTTCTGGCCCATCCCAGCAGGGATAGTTCTATGGGTCACTCTCCATCAGTGGGGCCTGTGGGGGGAGCCCAAGGAGGGATCTGTGGTGGCCTGAGTCCCTGACAGCCATGGGAGAGGTGGGACTCAATCTCCCTCTGCCGAGGCTTGGCCAGGAGTGGCCCTAGGTGGGCTTGGCCTCCTTCATTCAAGCAGAGGTTGGCAGCAGGGGACCAGCTAACACCACATGTGGAGATGGCTTCTAGTGATGGGGGCGCTCGCTGACTGGGAGCTGGGTTGAGAAATCCCGCTCACTCCATGCTCGTAGGCCACTGAACAGCCACCCTTGGCTTGTGCCAGCCCTGAGCTGGAGACCGAAGGCTCTGTAGCCTGCTGCACATCACCTGAGCCATCAGCTTCCTCAGTGGCAGGAGTGTCAAAGGCACCTGAGGCAGGTAAGCACCCAACTCCCTTTGAATTCTGCTGGGAGTTGGGTGCTCGCCCTAGGCCCTTTGAAAATCCCAGCGTTCAGCTACTGGGCATCTGAACCATCTCAACAGAGGCTGAGCACCAGTGCCCGCGCATCCTTAAGAACTCAGAGGAACAGCCTGATTTAGGGGCCGAGGCACTGCTTACTGAAGTTAGTGTGAGTCTGGACATTGGATCCAGCCCTCAGTAATGGGTGTTCAGCATTAGATGTCCATGGGGAGTCAGGTTGCCCACTGGGCTGTGTTAGCTGATATGCCTGTCAAGGCCCAGGTCCTACTGTAGGTGCTTTACCACACGTTTAACTTTGTGCATGTGGCTTCAGTGGAATTACTCACATGGGTACAGTTAAGCATGTGTCCCTGTTGGCAGGATCAGGGCCTTGGTTTGTTTGTTTTGTTTTTTTTAATGTAGTAGGATTTACACTTTTCTACCTCTATTCCTAGGCAGTGTGTTACATGCAATTTATACCTGGGGGCAGGGGGAGAAGATGTAACAAGCTACCATTTAATTGCATTAAGAACAATTAGAAGAAGAGAACATAATCAAGTAGTGTCAATAAACAAACTGACAAGTCTGGAAAGAATCCAGCAACTGCTGGGGAAATTTCACCCTCAAAAATCCGGTCAAATAGAGACTGTATTAAAGACAAATATATGCAGCCTGAGCTAGCAAAGCAGAAAGAAAAGATAAAGGAGGGAGCGTAGCTGTGATTTCACTTCTTGAAGCTGTTCAGTGTGTGCATGCATGTGTGTGATTTCTGACTTCAGGTCTGCATTGTAGTAGTAACACAAAGTTATCTAATTTATTGCTCTCCTGCTACTTCCTGGTTTGGCTGGAGATGCCCCAGGCTCGGTGCCAGCTCACAGAGCATCCAGTTTCAGTATCTCCCGTTCTTCCTCACATTTGTCCTGAGAGAGTCTGAATTATGTAGGTCTTTCATCAAAGGAACAGACTTGGAAAAATTTTAAATTATCACTTGGTTCAGATCTTGATCTCTTCCCCCTCCACCCCAAGATAGTGAAGGGAACTGGATTTCTGCTGGATTTTTTTTTTCCAGCAGGAGATGCCCCATTAGTCAGAGAATATGATCATTTTTATGAGAGGCATGATAAGCCTTTTCAACCCTTCACATTCTCATTTTGTGTCTAAGAATAGATCCAACTAAAGACCCTAAAATACTATCTTCCTAATTATGCTTCTATAGTGACCTCCATCCCAGGATCTCAAATTATTTTGCATACATCAATGAATTACAGCACTTCTGTGGGATAGCGATGCATTGTCCCCCGTGGACAGATGGGGAAACGGAGACAGAAGGTAATTAAATGACCTGCCCATGAACACACAGTGAGGGGGTGGCAGAGCTGGTAAAGAATCTAGATCTCCTTTCTCTCAGCTGTGTGCTTTAACCACCCAGGGACCATCCATTAGCCATTTCCAACCCCACTGTGCTCATGCCCCACGAAACCTTTCCAGCCTGTTTGATATCCCCTGAGTCCTGTTTCTTGCTGAGAACTGTGTTCTCTATTTCTCAGCCAGGTTATGCTTTTAAGGCTGGCCGGGCCCATTCCCTGTGCGACGTAGTGCATGCCACACTTTGCAGAGCTTGCGTATAGACAAGGAGCAAACCCCAGCCACAGCTCCACGGATGAGTTAGCTTCACTGTTACACTTGTGTGCATAGACCAGCTTTGCTGGGGTCCCCAGTTAATGAACTCCCATGGGAGGTTGAACAGCTGGGATAGGTGAGTCTCCTTCCCCAATGCCTCCCACTTCCCCTGCTGTGCTTTGTCCTGACCACAAGTGATTCTCTGTGTGTGTCTGGTGTGTCTGTTCTAGTCTCTTCAGGCAGCAGAAGCAAAAGCCACAAAGGTGGTGTGCATGCACAAAACACTAAGAGGCTGTGCAGCCCCAGCTATGAGCCAACAGCCGGCTAGACAATGAAACCAGCAGAGACCCGGCCAGCCCAGCGTGGGAAAGGAAGCTCGCCACAAAAGCTGCGTTGCTCTGCACGGGCGAGATGTTGCAGGAACCCTGGGGGCTAGAGCAGGTGCTGTTGGCCTTTCAGATACCCACCCCCCCATCCAGCAGGGTTAAAGAGCATCCAGTGCCTTGGCTCCCAAGCAGCACTGCTTCACCCGGGAGTCATGACCTGCAGTGAACAGGCAAGAGCCTCTGATTTCCCACCAAGGCCAGTTGGTGGCAAAGGCATACGAGTCAGAGCGGGGTCTCCCGGATGCGCCCACTGGTACAGCTGGATGTCCTCCAACCAGGTGTTCGTAGGGATTGTGATGTTGCATCGTAATACTCTTGAGCTCTTCGGTAGGGTTTAATACTGACCCAACACTTTGCAGATGTGCTGTAACGGAGCTGCAGGGCAGGGTTTTTATACCTATTCTACGGGGGGAAGTGCTCAGAAAGGTGACGTGACTTTCCCTAGCTCACAGAGTTAAAGGCAGAGCTGGTGTTACAACCCAGAGGCTCCTTGTTCACAGCTCTGTGCTCTGGCCACCAGAGAGTCCTGTTGGCTCCATGTGGGAATGGGAGGTAGATGTAAGCAGAGAAATACAGAAGCTCCATTCCTTTGGGGTGGGTGGGCAGAGCCGGGAAGTAGAGTAGTCAAGCTGTGGCTTGAAAGCGTGAGTACCAGCATCAGGGCAGGCTGTCAGGAAGCAGGGCACAAGCCCCAAATGGGCTTTGAGGTAGATTTCACAAACCAGTTGTCAAGTGTAAATGCCTCAGAAACTGTAACAGCCTTAACATGGAGTCACAGACAGTCCAGTTGGGTACTCCGATCTGTCTCAGGTGAGCCTGTCTAATTGTGATAGATGGTCCCTTACACCAAGGATCACAGCACTGTTCAGGTTACTCCCAGTGCCAAAGGACCAGCCACTTACCCCAGGTCAATTGCACCATAGATCTCACCCCAGAGACAGTGGTAGCTAAAGATGTATTAAATAGGAAAAGGAAATGAGCGTCATTTACAAGGTTAAAACAGTTAAACATACATAAATGAGTTCTAATCTTAAGTTTCAAAAAGTAATAAAAGTTTTTACAATAAGCAAGGTTTATGTATCCTTTAGGGCTCACCCAGGCTAAGCAATGGGGTTCTCTTGCTTATGCCTAGAAAACATTGCCCCACAGGGTCCAAACATAATAGAAATCCAGTTCCTTCTTTTTACATGTGCTCTGAGCTGTGACCTCAGCTGATGGGAGGAATCCACTTGCATAGCTCATCTTTATAGAGGGGAACAGCAGAGCAACAAAAACTTTTGCCCTCTTTAGTGTCCCACAATAGTTAGTCTGGCACTGATGGGCCTTCTTTGTTGACCAAGCCAAAACACGGTCTGTTGGAGACCAGCACTTCACACTAGTCTCTCTCCAATCTGATGATTTACATAGTCACAGAAGTTTGTGATACAAATGCCTAAATATAGGATACAGATGTTCTAAGGAGATTATTGAATGCCTCTGAGTCACTGTATGCATTAAAAAAACCACTAAAGACACTTAGAATTCTAATGCCTATTTTGACAGTACTGCCATACAGGTGATCCAGACTGATCCAGCTATGTATCTGTCAGTGTTCAGTTGATTGTTTGTTTGCAGTGTTGTTGTAGCTGTGTCTGTCCCAGGATATTAGCGAGACAAGGTGGGGGAGGTGATATCTTTTATTGGAGCAGCTTCTGTTGGTGTGAGAGACAAGCTTTCAAGCTACACAGAGCTCTTCGTGTCTGGGAAAGGTCCTAATCATTACAGTCTGGAATGAACTTGCACAGAAGAATGATCAAAGACAGAACCACCCTGTGACCACTGGGTGAACACTTTTCACAAAGTGATCACTCCAGAGCTGACCTCTCAGTCCTCATCCTAAAGGAAATGTGTGACGAACTGGGAAAGTTCTTAATGTTTTCTCTGAATACTGTATTGGTGCCTCGGTGTCCCCATGGCAGTTCTTAAGTATCTGGCAGAGCAAAGGGCCAGTGCACCTAAATGCCTGACACTCTGTCTCCTAGCAACTGATGGCCTGGGCCCCTCCTCTGCAAAGGTGCCAGCTGAAGGTGTTGGAGACAAAGGGATCAGGTGACCTCCTGGCCCGGGAAAGGGGCTGAGGAGAGAGGAGGGGCTGGGAAGGGTTGTTAGTCTGGAGCTGGCTGGGGTCGAGGGTGGAGGGCAGACCTGGGGGTCTGGCTCACTGCCCCCCAGAATGGACCCGGCCGAGGGGTCCGGTTCGCTGTATCTACAAGCTCTGTTTTAGACCCTGTTCCTTTCATCGAATAAACCTCTGTTTTACTGGCTGGCTGAGAGTCACGTCTGACTGCAAAGTGGGGGTGCAGAACCCAGTGGCTTCCCCAGGACCCCGCTGGGGTGGACTCGCTGTGGGAAGCGCACGGAGGGGCAGAGGATGCTGAATGCTCCAAGGAGAGACCCAGGAGGTGAAGCTGTGTGAGCTTCTTGCCCTGAACAAGTCTGCTCCGAGGGAGAGGAGGCTCCCCAAAGTCCTGACTGGCTTGGTGGGGAGCAGTTCCAGAGCATCGCCCAGTGACTCTGTGACAAAATGTGAACAACACTTTCAAAAGACGAGCCTGGGAGCTTAAATTCCTAACTTTGCTAGACACTAAAAATCATGGCCTGAATAGAGACATTGGATTTATCGCCTATTACAACAATCTGCAACCCACTAACCCCCTCTTTCTTCCTATGACTACAAGGGTGTTAGAGTCACTTCACCTTGAATGGTCCCTTAGAATAGGTGCTAACCATGACACCCTGGCACCCCCTTATTCGCCTGTCATATCAGTAGGATATGTGTTGTAGGCCTTGTGAGGTATCATTCCGAAAGTCTTGATCTGCTAGACATTAATATCTAGTTGGATTATATGTGCTATCATCGTGTGAGATGTTACCAAGTTTGGCTGTGTATGTGTGACTGAAACGTTGTGAGGTTGAAAACACCTACAAGCAGCCTTTCAGGTACAACAGTAAAAAGGCCAAACAATGTTGATGGCTTATTGAGGAATGCACACAAGCACAAGGGTTACCCCAGGAACTGTGTACAATAGAAACCTCTCAGAGATAGCACTACACAATGGGAAATGTTTGACCCAGGTCACAGCAAAAGAGCTGTCCAGCAAGTGAGAAGAAGATATAAAGGGGAGAAATGACATCATGATGGTACCTCTGTGACGAACTCGGAATGTTCTTAATGTTTTCTCTGAATATTGTGTTGGTGCCTCAGTGTCCCCATGGCAGTTCTTAAGTATCTGGCAGAGCAAGGGCCAGTGCACCTAAATGCCTGACACCCTGTCTCCTAGCAACTAATGGCCTGGGTCCCTCCCCTGCAAAGGTGTCAACTGAAGGTGTTGGAGACAAAGAGATCAAGTGACCTCCTGTCCCGGGAAAGGAGCTGAGCAGAGAGGAGGGGCTGGAAGGGGTTGTGAGTCTGGAGTTGGCTGAGGTGGGTCTGGCTCACTGCCCCCCAGAATGGACCCGGCCGAGGGGTCCAGTTCGTGGTACCTACAAGCTCTGTTTTAGACCCTGTTCCTGTCATCGAATAAACCTCTGTTTTACTGGCTGGCTGAGAGTCACGTCTAACTGCAAAGTGGGAGTGCAGGACTCTGTGGCATCCCCAGGACCCCGCCTGGGTGGGCTCGCTGTGGGAAGCGCACGGAGGGGCAGAGGATGCTGAATGCTCCAAGGAGAGACCCAGGAGGTGAAGATGTGTGAGCTTCTTGCCCTGAACAAGTCTCCATGAGAGAGGAGGCTCCCCAAAGTCCTGACTGGCTTTGTGGGGAACTGTTCCAGAGCATCGCCCGGTGACTCCATGACAACTGGTGGCAGAGGTGGGATGTACTGCACCCCGTGAATGGTGCTTCTTGCAGTAAGTGACTGGGGAGCAGTAATACAAAGGAGGGATAATGAGGACCAGCCGTGCTGAAGGCTCAGAGAGGGACGGTTTCAGGGGGCATTTAACCTCTGGGAGCGTGTGACCAGCGAGAAGGACTGTTGGAGTAACGGGGTCAACCCTGGGAGAGAGAAGGATTTTTGCAGTAGCAGGGTTCCCCTGGGGATTGCAGGAGCAGTCCCAGGGGCGGAAGAGTCTGCAGCTTGACCCTGGCAAAGAGGTGGTGATCACGAGAAGGACTAGCGCACCAGGGGTTCTTCCTGGAAACCATGGGGGAGCCAAGAGCACACAGGCCTGTGAGCCCAGAGCCACTTGGGAATGGTGAAGTGATGGCCTATCACCATCTCCTTAAGAAGGACATTGTGATCCTGTGGACAAAGAAAGGGTTACGCATGGGGACGTTCACCAAGGCACAGTTAATTGTGCAGCTGGAGGAGAAGGACCGCTCTGAGGAGCAGATTCCTGGCCCAGATGGGGCTACAAGAGGATCTGGAAGCAGCTGGAGCAGCAGCCAGGCATCCCGGGGAGTCTGGTCCCCAACCAGACGAGAGTCTTCATGATCGGGTTCCCCATCAAGGGATCGGAGACGGATGGGATGGGAGCAGAGTCTGAGAGAGCGAGAGGACCGTGAGAGAGAGCAAGAGCCCGAGGGAAAAACTGCAGGAGAAGCAGCAGCAGCATGGACTGGCGATGGTGGAGCGGAGAAACATAGGGGGCTTCCCAGAGGTCAGTGAGAAAACACGCCTGGGGTGGCAAGACCCTGGGACAGGGAGAACTGGGGTGGTGCAGCTGCAGATGCTAAGGGGCTGTGGGACCTGGGTGAAGGTCCCCAGGTTGAAGCCCTTCGCCCTGCCTATGGCCCAGATCCCTGTGCAGACCCAGGAGGGGTCGGGCTGGCTGGTAGTTCTCCAGGATATCAGCTGGGAGGCCCTGTTGGGGAGTGACTGGGTCTCTTTGGGACAGGATCCAGGCCCTGCTCCTGTGACGGCCAAGGGTTTGAATTCAAATCCAGGGAACCAATTGGCTAGGATGGAAATGGTCAGTGAAAATGCAAATGACCTGGCTGGCAGGGGGCAGGGGCTGCTGGGCTCAGGATACCTGCCTACCTGTAACCAGCCCCCTGGGGCTGTGTGGGAGGGAGAGATGCTCCCCTCCCCTCTGTACACTGGAGCTCACGCTGGCTCTGATGCCGTGACCAAAGCAAGGAGCTCGCTGCCTGCCCCTACTGGGACAGCAAGGGCAGCGCTGAGCACAGGGGAAGCTGAGACCCCAGCTGAGTGGGGGGACACCCAGGCAGGGCAGGTCAGCTGCCAACCAGGTTTGCCTGGTCCAGACGAGCTGCTGGGAAGTGATTACACAGCAGGGAGGGAGCTACCAGGGACAGGGCTCAGGGGGGCTGTGACCCCAGGCGCAGCCAGCAAGAGAGAGCAGGTCCCACTTCCTGCCCCAGCAGCTGAATCCCAGACTGAGCTGCACAAGGATCACTCCTTGGAGAAGCTGAGAGAACTTGCTGGCCAAAGCGCTGCAAACCCCCTTGGGGAAGGCTGCAGGGACAGAGTCCTGCGGGAGAAGGGATTCCTGTACCAGGAATGAGCTCCCCAAGGGGAAGTAGAACTGGGGGGGATCGGGAGGCAGCTGGCAGTGCCCCAGGAATCCATAGGGTTCTTCCCATTCGAGCTGCTGTATGGGAGGAGAGTGAGGGGACCCCTGGACCTGAAAGGGGAGGATTGGGAGGAGAAGGGGGAAGACCCCCTGGTAGATCTCTTCCCTGAGGTGGGAGGCAATCTCTCCATCAGGTGTTCCCCGTTCAGAGTCACTGGGAAAGCAGCCCAGAACCTAGAGAGAGAGGTCAAGGACATGCTGGCTTTAGATGTGATCCAGCCGTTTTACAGCCCATGGGCCTCACCCGTGGGGCTGATCCCCAAGCGAGACAAGATGATCTGGTTTTGTGGGGGCTATCAGAAGCTTAAAGCCATCACAGTGTCAGATGCTGACCCCATTCCTAGGCCTGGGGAAACTCTAGAGAAGCAAAGGGCGATGGAGACCTTGGCCCTGGCAGACACTAATAACATGTGCATCTTTAGCCAGACCTGGGAGGAACAGGTGTCCCAGGTGAAGAGGGGGCTGGGCTGCATCAAGGAGGGCGGACTGACGGTAAAAGCTGGAAAGTGCAAGGGGGGACGGCAGAGGTGTTGTGTCTGGGCCACAAAGTGGGAAGCGGCTGTCCAAGCCCAGAGCTGGCCAAGGCCAAGATGGGGGCCCTTAACCAAGAGAGCCTGAATTGCAGCCCAGAGTGCTGGGAGAAGACCCCATCCCAGTTTGAACCCCAGTGGTATTGGGGATAGCAAAAGGGTTCAAGCCGCATAAACCTTCTAACATGCGGCCTGCAAGTGCCATCAAGCACGCTCAACCTAAGGGAAGGCGTGAGACTGGACTGTCCTGGTGTAACTCACACCAAGGAATGGGAGAGATGCTGGGGCATCCATGGGAACGTTGGTGGTTTCGAACTTCCCCAGGTCACTGGCTGGAGTGACCTCGCTCAGTTCAGTCTCGAAGGGGGGAGAGATGTGACGAACTGGGAATGTTCTTAATGTTTTCTCTGAATACTGTGTTGGTGCCTCAGTGTCCCCATGGCAGTTCTTAAGTATCTGGCAGAGCAAGGGCCAGTGCACCTAAATGCCTGACACTCTGTCTCCTAGCAACTGATGGCCTGGGCCTCTCCCCTGCAAAGATGCCAACTGAAGGTGTTGGAGACAAAGAGATCAAGTGACCTCCTGTCCTGGGAAAGGAGCTGAGCAGAGAGGAGGGGCTGGAAGGAGTTGTGAGTCTGGAGCTGGCTGAGGTGGGTCTGGCTCACTGCCCCCCAGAATGGACCTGGCTGAGGGTCCAGTTCGTGGTACCTACAAGCTCTGTTTTAGACCCTGTTCCTGTCATCGAATAAACCTCTGTTTTACTGGCTGGCTGAGAGTCACGTCTGACTGCAAAGTGGGGGTGCAGGACCCTGTGGCTTCCCCAGGACCCCGCCTGGGTGGGCTCGCTGTGGGAAGCACATGGAGGGGCAGAGGATGCTGAATGCTCCAAGGAGAGACCCAGGAGGTGAAGATGTGTGAGCTTCTTGCCCTGAACAAGTCTGCTCCATGGGAGAGGAGGCTCCCCAAAGTCCTGACTGGCTTGGTGGGGAGCTGTTCCAGAACATCGCCCGGGGACTCTGTGAGAACCTCACTCTCTCTACAATAACCCATTTGTAAGTACCTGAGGAACAAAGACTGAACTGGGGGGAATGAAGGTCTCAGGCTAAAGGGTGTATGAAAACCTGGGAAACCCAAGCTGCAGAGCAAAGGCAGCTTGTGCCTTAAGAATCTGCCAGCCTGTTTATTACTAGGGGTGAGAATTTGCTTCTTCATATCCGACCTATCTAGTATGTTGACCTCAGTTTGCATTTTTGTTTATTTACTAGGTAATCTGCTCTGATCTGTTTGCTATCACTTAAAATCTCTCTCTCTTTTTGTAATTAATAAACTTATTTCATGTTTTAATCCAAACCAGTGTGTGTTTGGCTAAAGTGTCTGGGGGAAATCTGAGCTTGGTTACTACAAGTGTGCATGGTCCTCTTCGCATTGAGGGAGAGGCGGACTGGGTATTAAACCCATATACTGGCCAGATATGACCAGGGCCGGAGGGTACTGCTCTGGGGGCCCAGGCTGGGAGGCTGATGGTTAGAGAGCCTGCGTGTAACTGCAGCTGGGTGAGTCCCTACCAGTATGAATGCTGGTGAAAGAGCAAATGTGTCACAGCAGCACAGTGTGAGAGGGATCCTAGGCTGGTGGGTCAGAGGGCTCAATGATACCCGAGTGCCAGCTGGCCCCTCGGGGGAACCCATCACACTAACTACCTATGCCAAACGATCTGTTCCATCTTGTAGTTAGCAGGGTCACTCGGAGTATCTTTCCCAGACCTGAACAAGAGCTCTGTGTAGCTCGACAGCATGTCTCTCTCACCAGCAGAGGTTGGGCCAGTAAAAGCTATTACCTCCCTCACCTTGTCTCTCAAATGTTTAGATGAGACACAGGGATCTTGGCGTGAGCTGGCACCTGGTCTGCCAGCGTCACAATGGTAACACCATTCCTCTGAGATGGGTAGGAAGTGCTGATAGCACTCAGTAAAGCTGATGGCACTTCTGTGGGTGGGTTACGGGATGGGTTAGGCGTTTGCCTAGTGCTGGAGCATAAAGGGTGACAGACAGGAGCTGCAGGGTGCTAGCCGTTGGCCTGGGCGCATTTCACTGTGAAAGATTTAAAGCCAGGAGTGGTCGCTACATTAAAAATCTCCTTCAGTCTCCAGCAAAAGGGCGGGTGATTAACAAAATTGGTTAGGAATTATGACCCTGCTGGCCTGCCATCATGGCAGTCCCTGGCCTTCCCTTTGCTGCGTGGATCTGTGAGCCAAGACACTGATTTCCTGGGTCACTGCCTTGGTTGGGTTTGCATAATTGCCTGCTCTCAAGGGCAGTCCATGCTGAGTAGGGATCTTCCAGAGCCAAGCGCTAATGTCTGATGGGACGCTAGGGGCAGAGAGCGACAGTGAATCAGTGCAGGGGCAGGATTGTGCAACACCTCTAGTTCATGTCCCCCTGAATTGCTTCTCTGACCCCTACTTAGCCTGTTCCTGACTGCCGTGAATTGGGGCTGCCGGGACAGCGGAGGCTAGTTTCAGAGTTGACCCTCGGGCGTGTGGACGGCATAGTCATTCATGGCACCCTTGCTGGGCAGAGCATCGGAGTGATGGGACCTTTGCTGCTTGTCAGATGGGGAAGGGGAGGAGGGGGGTAGATTAAACTAGCCCTCCCCGGCCTCTTTGAGCTCTTCCCAACGATCTGCTCCAACCTGCAGCCTCTGTTCTGCGCTCATCCCTGTGGTATCTTGGCATCTCTGCCCTGCGCTGTTGGCTTCCAGAGGTGTTCGCACTGTGGTCCTTTCCATGGGATCTTCTCCCCGCTCACACTCCACTGGCTGGAGGGGAAGGGCTGCAGCTAACGTGCATGAGGCGGGGGACCTTGAATCGGGGAGGCTTGAGAGGGGAAGCCAGGCAGAGCTGCAGCGTGAGATGGCGTGTGGTATCAAGGCGGCGCTGGCATGCAGGGGCGTGTGCATGCCAGCAGTTATGGAGTTAAGGAGCTGGGAACCATCTCTCTGCTGTCTCCTTGGCTTCACAGATAATTACCCGGCAAGTTAACATTGTCACCATGAATTCTCCCTTCTCTCCATTAACCCCTGGCCCCTTCCTCCAGCTTGCTTGTCGCTTACGGGGGAAGTGGCGCATCTCCATCCATGTGCTGGAGTGAAGCCCTGTGTTAAATGGAGCTGGGTCAGGGTGTTGGTGGCAATTTATTATCTTCCTAGGCAGCGCGAGCCACTCACGCACTGATTCCCCTCCAGCTCAGTGGCTTCTCCTTCAACATCCTGCTGGTGTCAAGGACATCTCAGCCCCTGCTGACTAAGATCAGAAGGCAGATTAGGGAATAGGGAGCAGGCTGACTCGCATGTGCACGCACACGCTCGTGCTTCTGATTCCCCACCCAACTTTGCCAATGCACTGTGATTTCTGCCTCCAGCTCCCCTCTGCTATCCCAAGGCATCGTGATCCCACCCTGCAGCCCCTGTTATCCCAGCCCTGGGACTCCCCATGTGGCTGCGGGTTGTGGATCCTGTCCCTTTATAAATTGCATAGAGAGGAACTGTCCAGGATGATCCATGCATGTATGATTAGGAGCAGTGTGGTGGAAACAAGCAATAGAAAATGTAGGCTTAGTACCAGTTTGTCTCAACAGTGAGAGCGTGGGACTGTCCCACTGTGGAAATGGAGGGTGTTTCCAAAAGCGCACAGTTCTTCAGCAAGCTGCAGTGCTGCTCACTCTAGTGATATTAGCATGAGTCTTCTGATATTTGGTGTTTAAAGATCCAGCTCCAGGAATCAGGGGATTATGTGAGACTTGTGCCTTTTTACTTTTCATATTTCTTTAATTGAAGTTTCTAGCCCTCCTGATTGTGGAGAAAAGTTTCACAAGGTGAATGCTTAAGATTACAACCCTAGAAAACAGATACACCCCACCCACCCCCACCAATTTATTGTATTTAAAAAATCTGATTTTTTTTTTTTTAATGCCAGTCTCCTGATCTTTGGGAGTCTGATACCTTAGCGGTGAGTGCTTGGGATGACAGGGCTGCAGATGGACAGAATTGTGCAACTGTTCTTTCCCAGCTGCAATATGCAGGATGTCTGTTCTCTGCTCCTCCTGGAGCTGGTGGGCTGAGTGGAGCCTTTTCTCTGGAGCGTGGAGGCTCAGACCTGGGGTGTCAGGATTTTGCTGGTACTTTCTGAGGCTGGTTGTTTCTCCCCCAGACTGATGCATGTTTTCAGTGGCTATTTGATGGTGTCCATCCTGCGCTCGAAATGTGTGTATGAGGATGTGTATTAATTTTCAGTTCTAACACATTGCGGCTGTGTCTATTAGCGTTGATTTTTGGCTAATATTGTCCTTGGCTTCCTGTCCAATACTTGAACTGATTAAGAACAAACATCATGGCAGTAATACAGAATAAATGACTTTTCCCTCCAGGGGTGGCATTCTTCGCTCTCCCAGAACGGGGTCAGCTCTGAGCATCCCTTTCTGGGGGCTCCCTGGTCCCTGATTCTGGAGGGATGGGACTTTAATTTGATCGGTGTCATGGCCTCAGTGTTACTGAAACGCCACGGCAGGTGTGAATTGAGATGCTGAGCTGCACCATTAAGCCTGCCCTGCTGGCTTTGTAGCAGCTGCGCTCTGAGCAGCAGAGGATGCGGGGTAAGGCGGACATGGAGCCAGTGCCAGCCCATTTAGTGAAGCTCTTTGGCCAGTGGATGAGCATCCCCAGAGTGTCCATCATTCACCCCACAATCTGGGACCCTATTCCCATGCGTGTGGCTTATGGGTGCACTCCCCATCCTCGGCCTCCACTGATCTGTTCTTCGGCTGTCGCCTCCGATAGCACGGCAGCTGTCCTGCTCTGCTAACAATGGCTTCATTAGTGCCCTGCTAGCCTGCATCCGGGGCGGCTGCTCCGTCTGGCAGCCTCCATCTCCCTGACAGGTAGCCCACCAGTTGGCTGAGCACTTCGCAGGATGGGGATGCAGGGCTCTGGCATCCAAAGGGGTCTGAAAGCACCTTCTGTTCCAGTGAGTGAAGAGCCAGCTCTCTTCTCCGCTGATGCAAAGGGGTAGCGTGGGCGGGAGGGGCGCGTTGCCCTGCAGGAAGTGGGTTCCAGGGGAGGGGACCACACTTTGGGGTGGGAGAGGGAATAAGCCAGGAAGGCTCATTCTGTATGGGGTAGCCGGGGGATTAGGGTATCGAACTCCATCTCCCCAAGGCCCTTCGTTCTGTGCTGCCCGTGTCATCCCTGCATGGGCCAGACCCAGAGACCCTGGCTGGCGCTGGAGAGGGACGTTTGTAGGGTTCCAGCACGACACGGGGGTCAGTCTGGTTCCGTTTGGTGGTGCCTCCCCACTTCCCCTAAGCCTGACCCTGGACAGACGGTGTCCTCTCCCGTGCGGGGTGGAGAAGTGATCCTTCCACCCGAGCCCCGTTTCTCCCTGCTTTGAAATTCAGGGCACTCCAGCCCAGATGCTCCCATTGAAGTCAGTGGGAGTCAGGCACCTAAATACCTTTTGAGGTTCTAGACCCCCAAGTCCCCCCACTTTACAGGCGTGAGAAGACAGCTGGAATAGCCCTGCAGACTAAGATCCACGTTCAAAAGGATTTTACACTCCCACCAAAGGCAGGTTTTTCCCTCTATCTCTGAATTTCTTTCTGTATGCCTCCAACTGGTGAGATGAAATTTTTTCCCAGGTAACTTGTATGTTTTATGTCCCTTACAATTCTGGGAAGTCTGGGCAAGTTCTCTGGCCTGAACTGTACAGGAGGTCAGACTAGATGATCACAATGGTCCCTTTCAGCCTTGCGATCTGTGAATTGGTGGAGTGTGCAGCAGCCCCAGCTGTGGCGCAGAAGGGGACCTGGATATTTAACCACAGCCAATATCCAGCACCGGGTGCTGATGAGGATGAAGTCCCACCCGGCACCTCGGGAGCGCTTTGTCCTGGTGCTTACGCCGTTGGCTGGAGGGAAAGCAGCAGGCATGATGCCAGCTAACGTCTTTCATGATTCGGGTTTCTGCTTTGGCCCTTCCTCCATCTCCTTTTGTTTTAAAGCAGCAAAATGGGAAAGGGGGTGACGAGGGGAGGGGAGGGAAAGGAACAGTTCCATTAATGGAGGAATTCTAAGCACGTGGTTCCTCTCTGAAAGCTCCGGGGCCCAGAAGTTTTGAATCTTTCCCCGAGAGATAGTTACTGCTCTGTGGCCCGCTCTGGCCAGGCGGGGGTGTGACACACTGGGAGGTGGAAACTCCTGTGGGGAGAGTGGGAGGGGCTGCTGTTCATAAGAAGGACCTGCTGGTCCTGCCTCTGCGGAAGGGTCCTAGGAGAGAGGGAGGCGGGAAGATGCTGCTCTTGCACAGGGGTGTCGGGGGAGAGAAAGGGATGGGCGAGAAAACAAAACCGGGAGTTCCAGAACTCGGTCCTTCCCCTCTTGGCTGCCTGAAAAGCACTTGTGCACTATAGAGAGAGCCCCCAAGGAAAGCAAGCCGTGGGGAGTGGGGAGCCAGCCGGGTGGCACAGCCAGTGGGGGTCCCACGAGGCTGGCCGAGGGGAAGGCCACGGGGCCTGCAACTATGGCAGCAGTGCTTAGCCATTGGTGAGACCCAGCCAAGACAGACAGGGCAGGGCTCCCTCCCACGAGTTGGGCAGGGTGCATGGCCATGAGTGGGCAGCGGGCTCCCACATGAAGGTGGCCAGTGCGCCCAGCTCGTGGGGAACCAGGCCCCTACTGGGGTTAGCAGAGGTGAAGAGCAGAGGGGGCAGTTGGTCAGCAATAGCCGTAGGGGTGTCTGTTCTGTTCTGCTTGGGGTTTGATCTCACGCCCCGCTCCATGGCACCCGGGCACCTCAGCACGAGTGCATTGTTTCCTTACGTGAGTTATCCCCCACTGCGTGCCCATGTTTCAGAAACCTTTGAGGAGCACGGGGTGCAGCTGTGCTCTCTGCTGTAGGGAGATCAGGGGCTATTGGCTGGAGTGAGGTCTGATTCACCCCCAGCAATACCCTACCTGGGAGGCAGGCAGATAGGCTGCACAGCTCTGTGAGCTGTAGTTAACGTTTCTAAGGGTGGCTGAGCTGGAAAATCCAGCTGGGGCCCTGGGTGAGAGACAGGTTTGTTTCTCCCCCGAGTGCCTGCTTCATTACTGACTGACAGTGCCTAACCTGGGGAAAGGAGCTGCTGGAGCAATCAGTCACTGGGGGACAGTGGTAGGGCTGCCGTGCGCATGTGAATCCCGGAGAGCTGCACAGGCCAGACAGTGACTGCCACTGAGCTGCAGGCCCAGCCAGCCTCAGGGGTCCTGGCTCTGTCCTCCTCGTGACAAGCAGCCCTGCTGAGAGAGAGCAAATGCACTCTCCTCTGCTGGGCTAAACGGTAGCCCTGCGCAAAAAAGCCCACCCAGGAAAGCGCAGCTCCAATGCTTTCTCTGTGTCAGAGGCAGGGTGGTGTCACCAGTACCCGGGAGGCAGGAACTCCTGAATTCTAATCCGCCCTTTGGCACTGATTCTCCTTCGGATCTTGGGCAGGTCACTCAGCCTCTGTGCCTCATTTCCCCTGCCCTGAAACAGGGATGATGGATGTTAACAGGACAGGACGACAGCTCTGTGTGTGTGAGATCCAGGAGAGAGATGAGGAGCTAGCCTAACTTGGCCTCTTCCCCCCACCCTGGGTTGCTTGGAGGAGAGCAGCTAGCTACCTTGGAAGTAATTGCAGGCTAGAGCTGCATGTGCCGAGAGGCACTGGAGGGACCCTGAGCCTGTGCGTGTGGAGGGCACTTGATCTCTCTCCAGCGAGGTATCTGCATTCACAGGGGGCATCCCAGGTGTGTCCTGGGGGGATGAGCCCTTGTCCCTCGCAAGACTGGCTGTGATCAGCTGAGGGAATTTCCCTTAGGAACGTCATATGCTCTGTTAAACTTCCTGGACAGGAGTCCCAGGCTTTCAGCGCCATTATTAATAAAACTGACACTGAGAGAAACCAGACTGCCCCAGAGCTGGGAGCTGAGCAGTGGCCTTACACCTCGCAGGCTGGGCAGCAGAGAGCCCGTGGCTTTGGCACTAACACACCGCGATTGTTCCCACCACCTCTCAGACTGGGCTTAGTGCAAACTGGCCTTCCCCATCCCCAGGCACTGCAAGAGCATCCTCGGCTCAGGGGCCCTTTTGCTGAGATCTGTGCCAGCAGCACCCCAGCCTTGTGGCTAATTACTCTCTGGACGGAAGTCGGGGGTGGAGAGGAATGTCAGTGCCACATGGGGAGCAGAGAGTGGGCATAGCGAAGACGGTGAAAGGAAGGAGGGGACTGACTGGCTAACAGCTCCAGTTGAAAAGGCCCATTGTGCTCTCTGGGCGTCCCTGTGAAGGGCAGCTAATGCCAGACAGATCTGAATGGCTGCTTGTGCGCAGTGCCCCTCACATCTCCCCCCTGGCTCTGTGGGTCCATTGATCGTCCCTCGCCTGCCCCTGCCAAGTGAAAGGACGCACGGCGTCGATGTAAAAGGAAGGGACAGTGGCTGGGCGGCAAGCTGGAGGGGGATGGGGGAAGTTGCCAAGCGAGAGAAAAGAAATGGGGTTGTCAGGGCTGGCTAATAACAGCGAGCAGAATAAGGGGACTTTAGAAGTTAATTTCCTGTTCCTGAGATGTAGTGTGGATGGTATTTCTACTTCCATCTCCTAGGAGACAAAGGGGCTGTGCTGCCTCTGGAATACTAATGGGAGCAGGGCAGTGCACCGGGGAGCTGGGCGGAGGAGACAGGGGCTGCTGAAAGCAGCAGGGAAGCTTTGGAATGAGTGGGGGACTTGGTGCTTCTGAGGGGTCAGCAAACACCAGCGTGGGGCAGCATCTAGCCCTTCACTCTCAACTAGCCCCTCCAAGCACCTGCCTCCTAACTTTGGCTGTGCCAGCAGCAAAGCCCAGCAATCTCAGCATGGCTGTGTTTGCACTGAGCACGGTCTGGCCTCTCTTGATTTTCTCACTGGCAGCCTGTGGGAGCTGGGAGCTGCCAGGATCTGACATTTGGGGGGGGGGGGGGGGCGTGTCGCATTTAAAGTGCTGTTGCTGTGCTGTGAAAACACCATATCCTAGATTGCTATGGCTGCAAGGGTACTTGGGTTATTCCCGACGCTCTCGTTGAGCCATTCGTGATCTCACTGGGAGAGGCCAAGTGCCCTCCTCCCATACCATTGGGAAGAGCCTGGGGTTTTCAGTTATGTTCACATGAAGCCATCTCCCTTGAGGCTGGGGGTTCGGGTTGGGGCCGAGGACTCCCGGGGCTACGTATGGGCATGGAGTTCTGTGTGGGAAGACGGTCCAATGGGGCTAACACACCCTGATGCAGAGATCCGGAGCAGGCCAGGGCTCCCTCAGCATCTCCTGGGGGTGGTATCTTGGTGAGAAGAGACAGGAAGAGAAGCTGGCATGAAGGATCTCTCCCCCACCCTCTTTCCCTGCCAAGACACGATCACCAAGGATACCAGCACAGGCTGTAGCTGTGTTTGCTAGAGGAGAAGAAAGAGAATCTCTCTTCGAACAGACCCAGGAGGCTTTTACTGGGGCAGGCGGTGGCAGGGGGAGAGTGAAGGGAGCTTTCTACGAGGGGGAATGTGTGTTGCTTCAGGCTTGCAAAAGGCAAGCAAACAGCAGCCATATGGGAAGAAGAAAGCGAATTGCACCAAGGTGTTAGCATCACCGCTGGGAGGCTGTGTGGGCTGGGGGACTGAGCACATGCTGGGGGCCAGCAAATGGCAAAGTCTAATCCCAACCTTGAGCCTGCCTTGCTGTGTGGCTGGGACCTATCACTTCACCCTTCCTGGGTCTGTTTCTCCATCTGTGAGGGGTGGGGAGGCTGCCTTCCTCCCAAGGCTCCACTGGTGTTTGTACAATGCTTTGAACCTGCCAAGTGCCACCCTGCTGGTGCTCGGTATTACTGTCTAGGAGTCTTCTAATTCCACTGTGTGAGTCAGACAGCAAGGGGCCTCACCCAGGATTGGCTGTCTACTAGCTCCTTCCTGTGACTGCTGTGCAGGCTGGGAAGGAAGGGTGCTCAGGGTGTGGTGCTGGTCATACAGGATATGTCTACACTGCAACAAAGCGCAAAACAACAACAAAGCACCAAGCAACATGGATGCATCCCTGCTCTGGGGTCATTGGCATGTACCTGACTGTCTTTGCACATCAACACCCCTGGCAGGACGTTAAAACCACCGGTGTAGTGCCGGGAGCATCCGTGTGGTCTGATCATCGACTTGTGAGATGTAAAGCGACACTGAGCTTCCAATTAAAACAGTGCCGGTGTCATCAATCTCCAGTAGCCAAGCTTGAGCGTGCAGGGCTTGTTAAAAAACTTGATGAAGTTCTGGATGCACTTCCTCAGTCAGATACAATAAACGGTGACTCTGCCTGGTCGTCTTTTAAGGAAATAGTGTTCAGTGTGTCTAAAGACATCCTCGGCTTTGTGAAGAGGAAGCATCAGAACTGATTTAATGAGATAAAGCAGCTCCTGACTTCCATGCCTGCTGGATAAACAACAAAAACTTACCTGTTAAAAAAAATGGCTTATTCCCATATAAAGTGCAAGCTAAGCTTCTCCATGGGAAGGGGAGCTGGTGGAAAATGAAAGCCAAGTGGCTTCCGTAAGCGGCAGACCCAAAAGGCTCCAAGCAGGTTTTTGCTGAGCTGAAGACCAGTATGGCCCACCATCTAATGGTACCAGCCCTGTCTGGAGTGCAGATGCATCATTGCGACTGGCCAGTCATGGGCAAATTCTGAAAAGATGGGATGAGCACTTTAATAAGGTTTAGAACTAGCTACTGGCCACCACCTCAGCATCAGTGCCTGGTGATCTTGAACCAGGGCTGCCCGGGGGTGGGGGCCCACAAGAGTTTTTCAGGGACCCTGGAGCTGGGTCCTTCACTCGCTCCGGGGGCCCGGGAAAACTCTCATGGGGCCCGGGCCCCCAGAGCTTCTTCTGCTCTGGGTCTTCAGTGGCAATTCGGCTGCGGGGGCATCCTTCCGTTCCAGGACCCACTGCCGAAGTGCCAAGTCTTCGGCAGCAATTTGGTGGCAGGAGCCCCCCATCGCCAAAGACCCCAGGCCCCCTGAATCCGCTGGGCGGCCCTGTCTTGAACAACTTCCAATTCCAGGCCAACTCTCAATCCTGCCGCACGTCTCTGAAATATGAACAGCTGCCAAGCAAATGCCAAACAGCAAAGCAGAAGGTTCAGGTAGTGTTCCTGGGGTGAACTTCAAATGTGGGGGCCAGAAGCCATCCAGGAAGTTCACTGGCCTCTACTTCAGGTTTGGGAACTGGAGGCTGTGCCCCAGGAACAAACACTGTTCACTTGGACAAAAGAAAAGGCAATCATGCTTCTTGCAGTAACCATCCTGGCCTCTCGCTCCTTGCCAATGCAGGAAAGATGCTCACCAGAGTCATGTTAATTGATCAACTCATGGAGAAGATGCTGCCTAAGCCAGTGTGGCTTCTTCTGGCATGATCTTCACACTCTTCCAAATTCAGGGGAAATGTCACGAGCAGAACCAAGAGCTATATGTTGTTTTTGTCGCGCTTACTAAGGCCTTTGATTGTGTAACTCAAGATGGCCTGTGGACTGTCCTCCAAGTTCGGTTGCCCTGATGAGTTTGTCAACATTATTAAATCTTTCCATGCGGGAATGCAGGTTCTTGTCCTTCACCCAGGCTGCTTCTCAGCTCCCTTTGTTGTCACCAATGGAGGAAAACAAGGCTGCGTTCTTGCTCCGACATTATTTAGTATCGTGTTTGCAGCTGTTCTAATACATGCATTCAGAGACATTGATTGTGACATTTATATGCAGTACCATATGGATGGAGGTGTTTTGAATCTGCATTGCCTGCATGTGAAGACAAAGATTATGAAATAATTATTCAGGCATTACTGCTTGCTGCTGATTGTGCTGTACTGGCCAATAACATCTGAGGCATTTTTGCTTCCTGACTGCTTTGTGCATGCAGCAAACTGTTGAGCCTGCAGAAGACAGAAGCCATGGTCCAGCCTTGACAAGGAAGTACTGCATCTCCTCCAGTTATGTCCATCGACGAGGTAATCAACAAGTTTTGCTGACAAGGCAGTTGTCGCGGAGTCACTGGGCGATGCTCTGGAACTGCTCCCCACAAAGCCAGTCAGGACTTTGGGGAGCCTCCTCTCCTTTGGAGCAGACTTTTTCAGGGCAAGAAGCTCACACGTCTTCGCCTCATGGGTCTCTCCTTGGAGCATTCAGCATCCTCTGCCCCTCCGTGTGCTTCCCACAATCAACCCGCCCCAGCGGGGGCCTGGGGAAGCCGTGGGGGAGCCTGCACCCCTACTTCACAGTCAGATGTGACTCTTATCCAACCAGTAAAACAGAGGTTTATTCGATGACAGGAACACAGTCTAAAACAGAGCTTGTAGGTACAGAGAACCGGACCTCTCGGCCGGGTCCATTCTGTGGGGGGCGGGCAGTGAGCTAGACACCCACGTCTGCCCTCACTCCTCGTCCCCAGCAAGCCCCAGACTGAAAATCCCCTCCAGTCCCTCCTCCTCTGCTCAGTTCCTTTCTCCAGGCCAGGAGGTCACTTGATCTCTTTGTCGCCAACACCTTCAGTTGGCACCTTTGCAGAAAAGGGGCCCAGGCCATCAGTTGCTAGGAGACAGAGGGTCAGGCATTTAGGTGCACTGGCCCTTTGCTCTGCTAGATATTTAAGAACTGCCTAGGGGACACTGAGGCACCAGCACAGTATTCAGAGAAACATTAAGAACATTCCTAGTTCATCACGGCAGTGTCGTTTCATAAAATGCAGTGATTGCTGGCAACATTATGAAGTGCACTGGGGCAGCCAACACAGCCTTTGGAATACATCCGGGTCATCTCTGGAACGAATATGGTGTCAGACTGCAAAAAAATGTTTTCCCCACCATCGTCACCCCACTCCTCTACAGCTGCGATACGTGGACTGCTTATCAACGCCACATGGAATGCTTGGCTCAGTTCTGCCTATGATGTCTGTGGCGAATAATGGGAATTGAATGCCAGATTTTGGTTCCAAACATTGAGGTCCTTGAGTACTGTCACATCACCAGCATAGAAGCTTTCATGTGGAGCACGCAGCTGAGACATGCGCTCATGTGGGTTATATGTGTGATGGCATAATCCCAAAGGGCGTCTTTTATGGAGAATTGCAGACTAGAACAAGAAAATGTTGTAAAGACACTTTCCAGGCCAACCTCCAGTCTTGCAGCTTTGGCCTCAACACCTGGGAGCCCTTAGCCCACTACGAGACCCGATCGTGGCCGCTCTGCCGCTGTGGACTGAAAGGCTTCAAGAGCTGATGCATGGCTGCAGTCAAGGAAAGACGTACGAGGTGCATATTCATTTACAGTTGTTTTTGTCTGTGGCACTTGCAGATGGGGGCTGCAGGACCGAAACTGGTCTTTGGCCTCATCTCAGGACCCGCAATAACTGACAGCAGCTCCGTCCATCAAACTCGACAGGAGACTCCATCATCACGCTGCAGAAAAAGACTCACGGCAGCAAGGGTCAGAGCCCGGGTCAGCTGACTGGGGCTTGCGGGACTGGAGCTACAGAGCTAAAAATAGCAATGTAGGCATCCCTGCTCAGGCTTGGAGACCCTTCCCCCTGGTGGGCTCCAGCCCGAGCCCCACCATCTACACTGCTGTTTTTAGCCTTATAGCTTGAGTCAGTTGACCCAGGCTCTGAGACTTGGCATCACAAGGCTTTTTTTCCCAGTGTAGACATGCCCATGTGGGGCCTGGTGTAGATATTGGGGAGTCAGGCTTGTTCTTCTCCCTGCTGTACAGTCCAGGAGGGGATCCTGCTGCCCAGACTCGGGGAATCTCACCCACAAAACTGATGCTCCACTAACCCTGGAGGTGGGATGCTGGGGCAGTGCCCACACCTACAGCAGCCAAGGAGTCTCTGCCTGTCCATCCTTCCCTCCCAGAGCAGAGCAGGCCTGCCAGGACCAGTGCTGCCAGGATATGGGCCTGCCTGAACCTCTGCCCGGCCCTTGAACTGGACCCCCAGCAAGGGTCAGCCCTGTTCAGCTGCGCTCCTCCCGGTACCTTTGCTGGGCAGGATCCTTGAGGGTGTCTTCCCCAGGCTTTGCAGGCCTAGCCGCACCCTCAGTGACACCCGCTGGGCTTGATCCCTCATTCCCAGGTGCCCGATGTCGCCCTTGGTTCTGGTGCAAGTGGCAGTGTCCAGCTCTCTGTGAGCTGGGGCAGCTGACTGGCTGTGAGAGGCACAGGAGAGCGGGGAACGGGGCCCTGATGGATGCTGGGTTGGTCCAGCGCCCTCAGCAGGGGCGAGAGGAGTGGAAAGCAGTGAGGCCTGGCTGCAGCCGGTAGAGCTGGCTGATGTGACTCTGAGGGCGGCAGGGGAGCTGAACCTTTGAGCGAGAAAGTGACGTGTGGGAACTTGGTGCTCTCTACTTGGTGCCTCACGCTGGTTTCCAATGACCTCCCCCCGCCCCTTGTTTGTTTATGGCCATTTAGTTCTCTCCCCGTTGGGTGCATTCATGGAGCAGAGCATCAAACTCAGCTTGATGTTGGCCATCACTGTTCTAAGCACCCGCCTGTACGCAAAAATGCCCAGGCAATTCCACAATTGGCTCTGCCCACTCTTTATGTGAAAACAGACTCCTCACTCCTCTGCCTCCTGCCTGTCATGAGCTCTCATTTCCCCCTCCTAGCGACCCTGGTTGGGTTCCAGATCTTCCTGTTCATTGGAAAGGCTCGGAGGTGTCAGTTACACAGGTCGGGGGGTGGGGAGGGTGCATTAGTGAACAGCTAATCCATTTTCAAAATCCCTGCTATGTTATCCTGGGAAGCAGATTATTGTAATGCTGTAAGTAGAGACTTTTATAAACCTCCATTTGCTCAGCAGAGCAGAAGGATCAGTATTAAAAAAAAAAAGTGCTGGAGGGAAATTTTTAGCCTGGAAATAATTATCATGCCATGCTGTCACGGAGCAGTTTGAGAGCTCTGCTGTCAGGGACGCTCTGGGAACTGGACACCTGGCCCGGGCTCCTTTGAGAGCCTGCTTCGAAGCTCTCCGCTCCAACAAGCCAAGGGTTGTTTTGTCACTCACTTAACTGGAAGCAGTGTCAGAGTTGGGCCTGGAACCCCAGAGTCCTGCCCCCGATCTGACCACTAGACACACATCTAGTGGGATGGAGCTCCAGCCCCACCCAAGCTGGTGAGAGGAGACACGGTGGGCAGCCTCTGCTTTCCTGTGTGAAGCCTGAACCTTGACGCTTCAGAGAGAGTTTGGGGGCTTGTCTGGTTTTTAGGTGTGAATGGGGGGGGAGTAGCCCCCCATGGATCCCCGGCTCATAGATAGTCTCTGCTGTTCCCCCAGCACTTCCGAGGCTGGGGTTTAGACCAGGATTGATGCCCAGAGCAGACAGCCCTTTCCAGGCCACTTAGCATGAGTGAAGGCTGTGTTTGCAGCATCCTCCTCCCCGGAGCAATTGATTGAGTCCTTCCCTCCTTCACGTGTGGTAAATGTGAGCTTGAGTGATGGGGGCTCTCTGGCAAAGAGACTCGGCTCCTGCAGGAGAGCTCTTTCCTGCCAATCTGCAGTTACTGAGCCGGGTGGCTGCTGTGGCCAAGCCTTCGCCTGCAGATTGAAAAATGCTGTCCAGACCCCCCTCCTCAGTGCTACTCGTGTTGCCTAGTGAGTGTGCCTAGGGAGCCCCACGAACCAGGGAGGGACCTGAGCCGCATCTGCATCGGATCCAACCGTCCCCATAGGCCCCAGGGGGCCTGGATCCAGGCTTCTGATTCAGTCCCATCTCTACTGCAGATCTGGGACCCATGAAGACCACAGGCCCCACCCGACCATGCTCAGCCTCCTGGTGGAGCGTGGCATGCTGAGAAAGCAAGCGTTGCCTCCACAGGCTGCACCTATTGGGGTTAAGGGTCAGGGCGGGTGCCCAAGGTGTGGCCCTAGATGGCATCTGGGGCTCTGTCTTGACGCTGGGCATGGGAGCCGGTTTAGGAGACCCCCTCTGGATGGGACGGAAGCGGATCAAAAAGGACTGGAGCCCTGTGGGATCCCACAGGCCCTGTTCCCTCTAGCCCCAAGCCGATCTGCAGTTTCATCTTCATTTGGCTCGTTACTGAAGTGGAAGAGAGAACTTCGAACCCCAGGCTGCACTTGCCTCTCTATAGAGTCCGATGTGCTTAGTGTGGTGGCTGCCGTGCCATGGCGGGTTTGATGTGCCGCCCCTGCTGCTCCCTTCTCCCTGGAAGCCTCTCAGGTTCAGAATGAGATGCAAGGGACAGAAGGAGAAACATGCTGGGGCCTTCCCCTCTCACCGTCTCCAGGGTGGAGCAAACTTCCCAGTGCAGGGCACTCAGAAGGGGGTTACAGGCAGGGCTGTGATTGTCCTACTCGACCTCAGCGATCAGGGTGTGGGGGCAGCTGTGGCAGTCGCCCATGCAGGGTGTGTCCTGCACCCAGGGGACAGGAGTATCGAGGGCTGTGTGAGCGCCCCAGCCCAAGCCCTGCACTCCTGCCACCCCCAGGGCTGTCGGGGCTGGGGGGTGATGAATGCTGCCAAGCCAGGGGCATTGGGGCTGGGGAATCTGCTGCTTGCCTTGCTGGGGATAGCTGGGGGAGAAACAGGAGTGTTAGAAGACGTGCTGCCTCCCTGTGCTGCAGTGCTGTGGGGCAGGTGGGGGCTGGCCAGCCGGGTGCACTGGGGCCCCATCTCTGGGACTGGGTGCTCAGCCATGGAGCCAGGAGCTTGCAGCTCAGCCCTGCTCTTACATCAGGGCTGCAGGCTGGGCTGCCTTAGGTGTAATTAAAGCTGACACTGATGAGCTGCTCAGCACAGCTATGGTGAAGGAAGCCCTGGCCAAGAGCAGTGCCCCCAGCCTCAGGGCCAGCCCCTGTCTGCCAGGCACATGCCTCCCGGGGCCAGGGCAGTCCCTTCCCCTGCAGCCCCCCTCCAGGCTTGTGCTCAGCCCCCAGAGACACATGCCCTCTGCCCCATGCTGCCTGGGCTGGCCCCCTCCATCTCCTGCATTAGCCCCACCCTTGCTGCATGCTCCATGCCATTACCTGGCCCTGATACTCCCCCAGCAGTGCCAGAAGTGAGGCAGGACTTCCCAGGTGCGGGGGGCTCCCCCTCCAAGGCTGTGGCAGGGCCAGCAGGTGACAGCAGCTGCTCCGGGCGGGGCACTGAATGTAATTCAGTTGGGCCTGGGTATTGCCACCTGTCCTGCATTCTGCTGCTCTTGGTGCCCTCCATGTGCCCAGCTCAAACACTGAGAGAGCCCAGGGCAGCTGGGTTAAGCTGATGGCCCAAGCCTGGCTGGTGGTCTCAGGAAGTATTTGTGGTAGCCACTGAGCTCAGACCTCGCCTGCAGAGAGCAGTCGGAACACAGCAGCTCTGACTCAAAAATAATCTCAGAACTTGGCAAAAGTTCCCAGAGCCCCAAGACCACATCCTGGCCTGGCCCAGCTTGACGTGTGTCCTTGTCCCATTTAACTTAATTGGCAGCTTGTGCTCAGCAGAGGCCACCACTGAAATAGCAGGGAGTCTGGGGGCAGTTTGGGGGCCATGGGCAAAGCCATGGGGTGAGGAGGTAGCAAGCTACAGCTGGGGTGCCTGGGCAGAGCTGGGTGGGGCCCAGGGAAGGGATAGCCAGGGGTGGGGAGGGGGCTGCAGGTCAGCACTGGGGTGCCTGGGCAGAGTTGGGTGGAGTCCAGGGCTGGGATAACTGAGAGGCTGCAGGTCAGCACTGGTGTGCATGGGCTTAGCTGGGTGGGCCCAGGGCTGGGATAACTGGGGGGCTGCAGGTCAGCACTGGTGTGCATGGGCTTAGCTGGGTGGGCCCAGGGCTGGGATAACTGGGGGGCTGCAGGTCAGGCCTGGGGTGCCTGGGCAGAGCTGAGTTGAGGACCCCGGTGATGCTGCAGGTCACGGATGAAGCAGCCCTGAGGGTGTCACAGCACTTCCCTCAGCTGCCTCTAGTTCTAGCTAGTGCCTCCTCATGGGCTCCTTCTGGGCACCCAGGCACATGTCATTTGATTTTAACTGCTAGTCACACAAGAAGCTGGGGTGGATGGGTGCTAGGGGGCATCTCTGGTGCCAGTGCCTCTTGCTGAGCGGGTGGGGGAGAGCGTCCCGGGAGGCTGCTGGTGGATGGAGAAGGGGCATCACTGCCTGTGGCAATAGATCCTGGTGCAGGGTCCCACTGGTGCCCCTGAGTTCTCAGAGTGGGTATGAGCTACGTAGCTTTTCTGCGTGCAGTTCTGGTTGCCCCAGTGCCAAAGAGCTCTATTGGAATTGTTAAAGGTGCGGAGAAGGGCAACAGAAATGCTGGGGGACTGGAACAGCGTCCATGTGAGGAGAGATTCACAGCTAAGGTAGAGCCTATCAAGTGGTGCAGAGTTGGGATTATGTTTTCCAAAGTTCATTACTTTACATTGCCCAGCACTGAATTTCATCTGCCATGTTGTTGCCCAGTCACCCAATTTAGTGAGATCCCTTTGTAACTCTCTGCAGTCTGCTTTGGACTTCTCTCTCTTGAGTAATTTGGATCATCGGCAAATTTTGCCACCTCATTGCTTACCCGTTCTCCAGATCATTTGTGAATACGGTGCCCTGGTCTCAGGACAGGCCCCTGGGGGACCCTGCTATTTATCTCTCTCCAGTCTGAAACTTGACCATCAATTCCTACCCTTTGTTTCCTATCTTTTAACCAGTTACTGATCCATGAGAGAACCTTCCCTCTTATCCTAAGGACTCTCCAGTTCCTTCAGACCCCCACTCCTAACTGGCAGCCTTGGATTCTCTTAGCCACTTGACAAGAGCCTATGCCAGGCCCGACCCCCTGCGGGTGCAAGGAGTGGAGCACCACAGGGGATGAAGTGAGATCCAGCTGTTTGATTGCGGGAGCCCCTAGGAGTGCCCCAGTCCTGGGCCAGGACCCTGTTGTGCAAGGCGTTGTACAGACCCACAATGGAAGGATGGTCCCTGCCCTGTTAGACTCTGGGAGAGCGTCCCATCCGGCGTCCTGGTGCCTGCCGGATACACAGCGCCGCATGCCATCCCCGCAGTTAGAACCGCGCTGCTCCTCTGTGACTGGGTTTCTTGGGCACGGCCAAGCCAGGGCATAGCATCTTAACCAGCCTCGTCACAACAGCCCTGTTGCCATTAGAGATTTGGGCTCTGCTTTTCAAACCTGGGTGCCTAAAGTTAACCCTTCCATGGGCCCCTGTGGCCAGCAGGACTCCCGGGCGCTAGTGCCTCTGAGAATCGAGTCATTGGTTTGGGTGTCCTCCGTGTGGCATCCAAGTCTGAAAATGTCAGCCAGGTCTTTTCTGTGGTGCTGGGAGGAAAGTGGCAGCTGCAGGGGGACAGACTGGCCCTGGCTATGAACAGGGCTGTGGACTGAGCCCACGGCTGATACAGGTGGTGGTGCTGGTAGCTCAGACCTTGGCATTCCTTGGCACTGCGCTGTAGGGCAGAGTCCCCTTCCTGTCTCCCCAGGGCCGCAGTGAGTGGGTGGGTGGGTGGGTGGGTGCTGGCTTGCTGGCCAGGAACTGCAGTCTCATGCACCCCCACTTCATCTGTTTGTTGTTTACAGATGGCGAGAGGCTGGGCGAGGTGACAGATGCTGGCAGGCGTGTGGCCGGGGCCCGGGCAGCGGCTCAGCAGAGAAAGGCTGACTACTCCAGTGAGAGCCGGGAGGATGAGCAGATGGTAATCACAGGCTGGCCTGTCTTTTCTCTCTCTCTGTTAAATGGGAAATGAGTTCCTAGCGGTTCTGGTTCTGGGCTGGAGGCGCCTGGGGGCTGGAGCCATGTGCGTGCCAGGGGAGGGGGCTGATGCACCTTGGGATCGCCCTGCATGGCTTCCTGCTGCCCCTGGAGCTGAGCTGGAAAAGGGGGCTGCTCAGACCCAGAGGGCGCCCTGAGGGAGGCAGGGGCCCTGTGAAGGGAGAGGGGATAGCCCTGGTGGGAAGCCCATGGTGGGAGTTTGGGGTGGCCCACAGGATGGCCCTGGTGGGGAGTACAAAACAGGCATTCTTAAGGGACTGTGCTGTTGGAAGCCACATAGGGATGTGTGTGTTGGCCTGTATGGGTCCATCCCCCCCAGCGACGTATGTGGGGATCTCTGACCAGATCCCTGGGTTGGAACGCCCACCACACTGTCCAGGGGGGCCCCATGAGGAGCCCTCTTGGCAAGCACACAGCAGGAGCTGCAGGGCAGCCCCCCCTTGGCATCACCCTATTGGAAAGGGCAGAGTAAGGGAAGAGCCCCACTCGGCCGGTCAGGGCACAGGGGAGTCAGCCTGCCCTAGGAAATAACACGAGGTGGGGAGCTGGGAGGGGTGTGGTAGCGGGGTTGGGTCTCCAGGTGGCCTTGCCCCTTTGGAAGGCGTTGGGGCTGGCCCATCGGATGGAGCCTGGGAGGAGAGGCGGGGATTTGAACTGGACTTGGCCCTGTTCCTGCTGGACTCTCCGGGGCCAAGAGCCCAGCTGTCGTCTGACAGTTAGCCGCTCCTGACAGCGCAGCACCTCTGGGGCTGGCGGGTACCTGGGCGCAGCTGCTGCACCAGCCCTTCCCAGGGCCGGCCCTGCCAAACACGCGCCGTGCAGCACCCATCGCCAGGGGCAGCCAGGCAGCGCGAAGAGCACGTTGGATCTGGCTCGCTTCTCCAGGACCGTGCCATAAGGGCTCGCGCAGGCTCCAAGCCAGGCTTGGCAGCGTGGGAGCCCAGCGGAGGGAAAGCTCATATTTCACTGCCTGACAGTGATACTTCATTTCCCCTCACTACGATAACAGTGACATTGACCGATCGCTGCCCCTTTTCCGAGGCGTTGGCAGCCATGAGATGCGAGGGAAACAGCAACAGCACTGGCATGACGATCATGTGGCAGCAATTAGCACAGGATGTGGAAAGGCTGGCATGCCATGTGCAGAGACCTGGGCCAATGGAGCCCTGCTCTGGGCCAGTAGCTGGAGCCCCCAGCTAACTGCAGACTGTGAGAAGTACAGGACAGAGCAATGGACCGTCTTCAGCAGAGGCCAGTTCCAGGTGGTTTAAATACCAGGGCCAACCGCACCTCCCTCCACAATGCAGCTAATCTGGACAAATCAGGCTGAGGCTGTTTCTTCCTGGCCAAGCTGCTGCCCTGAAGCATGAAGATTGAGAGCTCTTGAAATGCTGATCCTGGTACAAAAGTCGAGCCTGCTCCTCTTCCCTTTGCACAGCCTTCACGTGGGGCTGCCACGATTAAAGTGGGTCTGTAGCATCCTGTCTGACACACCCAGACAAGCGGAGACTTGCAGGTCAGCCAGGGAGCAGGAATAGAACCCAGGTGTCCTGACACCCAGTTCCCTGCTGTATCCGCTAGACAAAGTAAACCTCTGTCAGATGTTCCTAAGTGGTTTCCAAACCATCAGCCTTGCCCTGCTGCAGGGAGTCCCACAGGTTTCTGATAAATGGCACAACAGAGGTATTTCCTTTTAGCCTGTATTTCATGTGTCGCCTCTGTTGAATCGCATGCCCCTTTGTGTTCTGGAGTCGGGGCAGCAGGAAAGCCTGCTTGGCGTGGTCTATCCCAGCAATTTCCCCTCACCCTTTGCACCCTGACCAGCCCTGCTGTCTCCATCACCTCCTGCCTGACCCCTCCCCTTCCCTCGGAGGCTCTGCCTGCATCTGTTCCCCTTCTATGCTGTTCAGGAGAGGAAGGACCAGCCCTGACGGCCCTGGGCATTGCTTGGTCTCAGGCCATGGAAGCAGCTTCGGCACCCTTCTCTGTCCCATGCTTGCTGGCGGGGGGAGCGCTCCTGGGACACTAATGGCTGATCTCCCTTAGAGGGATGGAGAGAGGCCAGAGCTGAACACTCTCAGCCTCTCTGTGGCTTGGGTACATCATTGGAGCACAGGCAGCTGTTAAGCGGGACCCAGCCAGCGGCCCTGGGCAGCTGCTTCTCGTCCCCAGTCCCCGTAGCCCTCATGTGCTGGCAGCTGCACCCTTCCCTCTGGCCACTGAGAGGCGCTTCAGCTTTGGCCCCTGTTAGCGGCTGAGCAAGCCCAGGTAGGATGGGGCAGTAGTTACAGCCGTGGGTTGTGCCCGCCAGCACCCAAGGGCGTTGTGCCTGCCTTTGTTCTGTGCATGCGGAATGTGCCTGGCAGCAGGGCTCCTGTGTGTCTCCCACTGTGCGGCCAGAGCTCTTCATGCCACACTGCAGCCCCTGGCATAGGGATCTGTGTGGTGCTGCCCTTCCCCAGCCACACGCACTGAACTCCAGAGCATAGATCGGGTGCTGTGCATGGGCCCCTTCCTGCCCCTGGCTCTCTCTGCCCCAGCCCCTCAAGGAGGTTTGGCTTAAAATCAGGTGGCTGGCTCCTGCAGGGGTTACCGAGGGAACTGAAATAGCTCCTGAGCTGGGTGCGGACACAGGGCCACTAGGGGAGAGCGTGGCCCCGGTTTTGGCTGCAAAGGTTGCCAGTGCTTTCCCGAGAGCTGCAGCCTGTCAGATGGCACTAGCCGGGCTCCAGAGAGGAAGCAGCGCTGTGGTAGGGTGCCCCACCAGGGCATTCCTGAGCAGAAACCCTGTGAGCGTTTCTTGTCCCATCACCTGACGGTCTCAAACCGCTTTGCAGGCCCTACTAACCTGTGGGAGGCAGGTGGGAATGTGAGGGGTGCAGCTTTCGCAGCCAGTCTGGGGTTCTCCCTGCTTTGATCTGAACCCAACACGCCCCTTTAAAAGCAAAGGCAGGCTGACCCTAGGGATTTGCCCCATTCCAGCCATTGGGTATCTGCGCTGATGCCCCCGCTAATGCAGCCGAGTGGCTGTTGGCGCTGGTGGAGCTAAGGCTTGCTTGAAGTGGAGGTTCACTGTAATTGTGGCTGTAATGGTGGATCCTGTCTGTACCAGGGGGGCTGCCTCAAGGCAAAACCCCATTGCCTGTTCTCTGTCGTCCCATCAGTTCAGTGGTGGTGGCCCCCCGAGCGAGGCCAGGAGGGGCATCTCGCAGATCACCGGAGCCTTGCCCCATCTGAACATAATACGTCCCATCTTCCCACCAGCACTGTAAGCAAACAGGAGAGTTGTCCCCGCAGCAGCGGCCAGCTCAGGGGAGCCCGGCTGTGAATTGCTGCCTCTGTCAGTACAGGGAGGGGGAAAGTTCTGTGGTTGGGAAGAAAAACAACCACGGCTGAAATAGCTCCCTGGATCCAAAGCAAACCAATCAGGCTAAAATAAACAGAGATGGGAAAACTGGAGCCCAGAGCAGTTTAAACTCGGTGGCGTGTTAATTACAGAGGCTGCTGTCCACAGGCAGCAACTTGTAGCTAGGCTAAGGCAGGGCTGCCTGTGCCCAGCCCCTCCTCTGGCAGAGCCCCTCTCTCTCCCGAGCCGTGGCTCGGAGCCACCGTGGCCCCGCTGTGCCAGGGAACACAGAAGCTTTTATCTGCTACAGCTCAGCCACCCCGGAGCGGGAGACGGGGAGTGGAGAGAGCCATTTATTTGGGTTTCCCAACCATGTGCTGCTAATGAGAGCCAGCTGCACACTAGGCAGTGATGAGATGGCAAGAAATAGGCTTGGTCGATGTGGCTTTCCCCATTTGGTGTGTTATCAATCCAGTGCCAGTGCCACATGGATGGATCCCACCCATCATCTCCCTCTCTCCCTCCCCCAGGGCCTGTGCCACAGGATGGGGGGCACCGAGCCTGTGGCACTGCTGAGCTCTCACCGTCCCCGGGGACCCCAGCGAATCCTCCAGAAATCAGCACGGAAGTGCCACTAAGTTTTGGAACCAGCATGGGAGGGACTTGGACAGCGCTAGTACCAGCTGCCCCCTCCTCTGCCCTGCGCTGACACCTTCAGACCTCCTCCCCACCCCTGTCCCCGCAGCAGCACATCCTCTAAAGGCCACTCTGGAATTTGGGGTAAACTTTCCACGGGAGCGGAGCGGAAGGAATTCTTCCTTTCAAACAATCAAAGCCTAATTATGCTGCCTGTCTAATCACGTTTTCAGAGGACATTGTTCCCCTCCTCTGGGGCTTTAATTAGTTCGTTTAGACAAAGTTTGCTAATTACTTCCATAGCGCCACGCATCCTAATGGGCTCCTCTTTGCTTACAGCATTTATCTGCCACTGTCTGTCTCCGCTGGCTGCCACACACTCTGATCAGGCGTGTGATGTACGTGTTACCTTCCCTGCTGGCCACAGAAGTGGCCCTCCCTGGCATCTCCAGGGCTGCCCTCTTGCATGGTCCCTCCAGCCTCCGCGTCCCGGTGCGCTCAGGGAACCTTTGCTCACTGTACCCTAGCAGCAAGGGTCTCTGGACAAGCAGGGGCTGGAGAGGAAGGCCGGTCTTGGGAGGTCTGGGTTTGATTCCCACCTCTGCCACAAACTCCCTGAGTGTCCCAGGGCAAGTCACTGAGTGCCTCTGTGCCTCGGTTTCCCCATCTGTAAACTGGGGATGGTTTGTCATGTCTATCTGGTCCTTACTGTGCTGTGAACAGGGCCTGGCGTGATGGGTCTCCCAGGGCAGCCTGGGCTCTTGGTATGCCTACAAATAACTAATAGCTCAGTATCATTAATTCCAGTAGCACATGGAGGCCCAGATCAAGATCAGGGTCCGACTGTGCCAGGCGCTGAACAGACACAGATTAAAAGACTAGGACACCCCCACCATCATTTTCCTCTCCTCTCTTCATCTTTTCTCCTCCTCCTTACTTCCTTCAGGTCTCCGCTCTTCCTATCTTCCTGCGTCTGGGTCCCCGTGCCAGGGCACCACTGCCACTCCTCACGTCCCCAGTTGTGAAATGCCTGGCACCTGCGTGGGTGTATCTCCGTAAGCAGGGCAGGGAGCCCAGCATAGGCTAGTACCCGGCACGCAGGACTGGGAGCTGGGAGATGCAGGCTATCAGATGGATGCAGCCAGGGACTCGCTCAGTGACCTTGTGCAAGTCACTTCTCCCCATCCATGCCCATCTTTGTGCTGCCTGTGGACGGCCCAAGGGCTCCTAGTCTCCCCCAAGGTGGGTTGTGTCAGGAGCAGGGAGAGCTCTGGAGAGGGGCTGATTGGAGCTTTCGTCTTCCTTGTCACACTCAAGAGCAGGATGCTATTTTTTCCCTCCTGTCCATTTTTCTTTGCTGTCATTAGCACCGCAGATGCCCAGGTAACTAAATCAGACCTGCAGCATGCGGCCTGCCAGGGGCCAGTATCAGCAATTGCATGGTTACTGGGGGGGTAAGTATAGACAGACTTACCCCCAGGCCATCAGTTACGAGGGGCTGTGCACTCAGCTGGGAGTTGAAGCTAGACAATTCAGCCTGGCAATAAGGCCTCGTTTTTACCAGCGAGGGTAATTAACCTCTGGAACAAATTACGGAGGCTTATGATGGATTCTCCATCACTGGCCTTTTGAAAGTCCAGATTGGAGGTTATCCTGAAAGCTCTGCTGTAGGAATTATTCCAGGGCAGTGCATTGGTCCGTGACATACAGGAGCTCAGCCCAGATGATTGCAATGAGTCCTTTCTGGCCTTGGAATCCATGAATCTATGCTCCAAAGGCTCGGAGGACAATGACCAGCTGCTGGGGTCTCCCAGAAGCCCCCGAGAATGCCAAGTGGGAGGCGATTAAAGAATGAGGGCGAGGATGAAAGAAGAAACCACTGACATCCAAAGGGAAGGGGAAGGACTCAGAGCATTTTATGTTTCCTGAAGATCTCTCCTTCTTCCATCGTTAGTTCCCTCCAAGGCATTTATCTCTGATACCCTGAGCTGCACTGCCTTTGGATCTGCTGTTCCACTGCTTGCTTCTAAATCACTGCCAAGCCAGATGGGAGTGGGTAATATGAAGGAAACCTGCTTCAAAAACCCACCCCGCTCTCCACCTTCACTTCAGCAATCACCTGCTTGGGGAGCAGTCTGGCTGCTGAATTCACCCACCTCTGGGGTCCATGCATGCAGAAGAGAGTCCCCAGTCCTAGCAAACCTTCTGGTCTCTTGCCACGGTGTAGCTCACTGAACATGCACCGGGCAGAGGGTTTGGTGCTAGAGAGGTTTCTGGTGGGCGATGTCCTTCAGTGGTGCTCTCTCTCCTGGGGCGGTTTAATTTTTGCAAAGTGCCTTTGGAGATGCCATAGATCTGCCTGTCGGAGATGGCGCATGGGGAATGGCCAGGCATGCAGGTGCCGTCTGTATGCACCTGCCACCTCTGTCTCCAGCTGGGGAGGATGGGAGCACGACTGATTGACAAGAGGGTCTCATCTGCAGACATCCCAGTCGGAAGCTGGACTCCAGCCCAGGCACCAGGCACATGAATTGAACTCCCAGTCCCCTGCTCAGAGAGACCCGACTAATATCCCTCCGCTGGCAGCAGATGGAAAACATCAAGGAGCAAATGGAACAAATGTCAACGTGGTACATTTGTTCCATTTTCCTGCAAGCTCTAATTAGCGACGCTCACATCAGCCACGAGAGAACTGAGAGAATTGCTCCCACAGGAGCCGGTCTGCTTCTGTGTACTAGAGAGCAGTGCTGCACACCAACGGGGGCATGGTTAATAAGCTCTACTGGATGCTGCTTCGCTTGGCCAGCAGGGCTCTGTGGGCCCTGCTTGGGTGGATGTACTTCGAGGAGGTCCTACCGCTGGAGGCTCGGTGCTGGAAGAAGCTGTGGTGAAAGAGCGAGGCTGGGAGCTAGCGCCTCTGAACCCAGGAGCTCCCAGCTCTGCTGACATGAATACTTCTTGAAAGATCAGCTTGCAGTAAAAGCCGTGCATGGCCCAGGGCTTAAAGGGCTGAGCGAGATGCTGCAGAGGGCCCCTCTTGGAAGAGAAGTGGGGTGTGTGAGGAACTGGGACTGTTCTTACTGTGGTCTGTGAATGCTGAGTGGGGGGTGTTGGCCTGGGAGGACGATCTGCATTGGGGGATGGGAGACTGGCTGCAGGGAGGATGCCTGAGCATGTAACGTGAGAACCCAGGAAGGGGTTAGAGGCCAGGTGACCCCTCTGCCCGGGAAGCTGAACAAAGGTTGGGGGGAGGGGACGCTGGAGAGTGAGAGGAGTTTCAGGAGCTGGCTGGGAAATGGAGGGAAGGACAGACAGGGCTCTGACCCCCCAAGGGAGCTGTGGTGCTCCTGGGACCCCAAGATGGACCTAAGTGGGCAGGATTCTGTTGTCTGTGCCTGCAAAACCTGTTTTGGACTGTGTTCCTGTCCTCTAAATAAACCTTCTGCTTTACTGACTGGCTGAGAGTCATGGTGAATCACAGGAAGCCGGGGGTGCAGGGCCCTGACTCCCCCACACTCTGTGACATGGTGACACTCCCATTTCAAGCTGTCTTGGTTAATAACAGACTTTGGGCACAGGGTCCTGCCCAGAGAGAGGCATAGGAATTACTGCACCGTCCAGGCCGATCAGCACAATTGAGTCAATCCTGAGTTGTGGCTTGAAGGCAAGCGCTGGCCTAATCCCTCTAAATTGGGAGACAGACACCTGCAATTGGATTAACCTGATCCCTTTGAAAGGAAGAGAACCAAACAGGAATCCCGCCTCCACATGGCCTGTTCCATTGCCCAGCGACTCACGCCAGGGGTGACTGGGCAAGGCATGCCCTATTTCAACCAGTGGGCTAATGTCACCCGGCACCTCACTTCTGCTCCAGCTGCTGGTGCTCGGCTCTGCTTTACCAACTTCTCCATGGCAGGGGAGGGTGGACTGAGCTTCTCTTCTTCTCAGTACTGGGGACCAGTCCGCTGGGGATAACAGAACTTTGCAGAAGCACTGTTACATCACTCCCGGTATGGGAGCAGCGTGAGCCGTATCAGGTGAGATCTCTAGTCCCAGCAGACTCCTCCGCCAGCTGTGTTTATTGCAGAGCCAACAGCACTACAGGCAGGGCCCAGAGACCATACATGCTAAGGAAAGGGGATTCTTCCTGAGAGAGCCCATGGCTTGTGAAGCAGGAGCAGCCATTCAGACTTCCTGCCCCTTCTATCTGCAAGCAGCTCCTCCTACCGCATCAAGAGCCGGCAACGCCCTCCTGCTCTGAGCTCTGCTGGGCAGACTGTATCTCTCTTTGTTGAGCCCAGAGGAACATTCATTGGCAATGCTAGCTGAGGGAAAGGGAGGAAGAAGGGTGGGCTTGTTGTTTAAGCACTGGACCAGGAGTCAGGAGGTCAAGGTTCAATTTCTGGCTCTGCCACCTGCTTCGTGTGTGACCTTGGGCAAGTCCCCTGACCTCTTTGGGCTCTAGTTACCTCCTATGTAGAATGAAGCTAATGAGAGCCAGGCCTCCAAGGGAGCGTAAGGAGGCCAAGAAATAAATACAAGCCCAGCCGTGATGCTGGGAATGGCTCGTGCGGGGAGCAGCACTGAGGCCTGGGACAGCAATGATGTGCCAAGGTGAACGTTGATTTTGATGGGATTGCAGCCATGCAGCCAGCGAGTGGAAGTGGCAGATGGATGGATTACCGTTACCACTTACTGCCCACTATCAATTAGCCAGAGCCTAATCGATAAGCCCCACCTCAGAGCCAAACATTCATCGAGCAAATCAGTGCTTAGATGGGGCGGAAAGGGAGAGCCGGGGTGGGAAAGCGGAATGCCCCCAAACTGGTTCCATGCCGGGTTCATAAGGCCCGGCCCCCGGCCGGGGAGGGTTCGTGATGTGCACTGAGCTGGTGCAGCGCAGACTCTCCACTGCAGTAATGATGAATCAAACCCTCTCGTTGCCACTGAGGCTCTTTGATGGGGGTAGCTGTGGCAGAGGGAGCTGAGCTCCCCATTGCAGGGCACCGGCTGCCCAATGGATAATGCTGATCCATGCTGGCTACCCTAGTGGAATAAAACAGATCAGTGCCTCTGCCCAGCTCCAGCAAGCACCTCCCGCTCCCAGTGCCAGAGAAACTATCAGTAATAATCACATCCCCTTCTCCAGCTGCCTTAACCTTTGCACAGGGAATAGTTTCCCGCTGCTTCTCCCGGCTGGACAAACCAGTTCCTTTTTAACACTTCGCCCACAACCAGCTGCTCTCACCAGCCAGCAAAGACCCCCCAACTTTGTGATTGGCAAAGAGACGTTCCCATTTGGGATTCCTAGCCCCCGATTAGCCCAGGATGGTACAACAGAGCCCCGTCTATCTCTGGCTGTAATTGGTGCCAGAGTATGCAGATCATAGAATCCTAAACGATTAGGGTTGGAAGAGACCTCAGGAGGTCATCTAGTCCAACCCCCTGCTCAAAGCAGGACCAACCCCAGCTAAATCATCCCAGCCAGGGCTTTGTTAAGCCGGGCCTTAAAAACCTCTCAGGATGGAGGTTCCACCACCTCCCTAGATAACCCATTCCCGTGCATCACCACCCTCCTAGTGAAAAAGTTTTTCCTAATATCCAATCTAGACCTCCCCCACTGCAACTTGAGACCATTGCTCCTTGTTCTTGTCAGCTGTCACCTCTCAGTTTCCAACAGACAAGCCCATTTTTTAGCTTTTCAAAGCATTTGCCTTGATGGTGGAAGAGCCGGTTCTCTGCCTGACGGGGAATTATTGAGTGGAATCCCTTCTAGTGATGAGAAAAAGGAGATTGGGGGGCGCATACGTGCGCATGTTTGTTTAAAGTAAAACAAAAATCTAACCAGCCGTTGTTTTGAACAAGGCATCAGGGAAAACAGCTGAAGTTGGAAGCAGCTGAGTCTGGCCCTGGAGGTCACCCTCCCAGAGGAGCAGTGCCTTTGTAGTGACGTGATGCCAGCCTCGGCTAAGGTGCAGGTGTGGGGATGGTGTCTCAAGTAGCTGTTAGACCCTCCCTATTGAAACAGTGCACTGCCCTGAGAGACTGAAGGTGTCGGTCCTAGAAGAACCAACTCCCAATTCTCCAGCTTTGTGGCCGTATATGAGGGATTGTTGTCACCCCCTGTCAAAAACAGATAAGTAAGAGTTAATAGAACAGAAGTGCTTCATATCTCTTTGCCTGGAAAGGGTTAACAAGATCAGTGAGCCTGGCTGTCACCTGACCAGAGGACCAATCAGAGGACAGGATACTTTCAGATCTTGAGGGAGGGAAGTTTTTGTGTGTGCTGTTAGATTTTGGTGGTTGTTCACTCTGGGGGCTCAGAGGGACCAGACGTGCAACCAGGTTTCTCTCCAATCTCTTTGATACAGTCTCTTATATGTCCAGAATAGTAAGTACTAGGTAGATAAAGCGAGTTAGGCTTATGTTTGTTTTCTTTATTTGCAAATGTGTATTTGGTTGGAAGAAGTTCAAATGTGTATTTGGCTGAAAGGATTTTAATTTGTATTTGTATACTTAGGCTGGGAGGGTATTCCCAGTGTCTATAGCTGAAAGACCCTGTAACATATTCCATCTTAAATTTACAAAGATAATTTTTACTGTTTTTTCTTTCTTTAATTAAAAGCTTTTCTTGTTTAAGAACCTGATTGTTTTTTTATTCTGGTGAGACCCCAGGGGACTGGATCTGGATTCACCAGGGAATTGGTGGGAAGAAAGGAGGGAAGAGGGAGAGAGAGGCTGATTTCTCTTTGTGCCAGGATTACTTTCTCTCAGGGCTTGTCTACATCAGAAAGTTGCAGCGCTGGTGAGGGAGTTACAGCGCTGCAACTTTGAAGGTGTACACATCTGCAGGGCACCACCAGCGCTGCAACTCCCTGTTTGCAGCGCTGGCCGTACTCCCGTTTTGTCTCGGGTGTAGAGGATCCAGCGCTGGTGATCCAGCGCTGGTAATCCAATGTAGACACTTACCAGCGCTTTTCTTGACCTCCGTGGAAGGAGGAAGCCTCTGGTAATCAAGCTGGTCTCCTTTCCCGGTTTGCTCTCTCGTTCCCGGAACCCCGAGCAAGCAGGTCTCCTTCTCTGCGGTTTGCTGGGTGGCTCCGGGAACGCGAGAGCAAACCGCGGCGAAGCTGGTCTCCTTTCCCGGTTTGCTCTCTCGTTCCCGGAACCCCGAGCAAGCAGGTCTCCTTCCCTGCGGTTTGCTGGGTGGCTCCGGGAACGCGAGAGCAAACCGCGGCGAAGCTGGTCTCCTTTCCCGGTTTGCTCTCTCGTTCCCGGAACCCCGAGCAAGCAGGTCTCCTTCCCTGCGGTTTGCTGGGTGGCTCCGGGAACGCGAGAGCAAACCGTGGCGAAGCTGGTCTCCTTTCCCGGTTTGCTCTCTCGTTCCCGGAACCCCGAGCAAGCAGGTCTCCTTCCCTGCGGTTTGCTGGGTGGTTCGGGGAACGCGAGAGCAAACCGCGGCGAAGCTGGTCTCCTTTCCCGGTTTGCTCTCGCGTTCCCGGAACCCCCCTTGAAGCCGCCCAACAGCGCTGCAGTGTGGCCACATCTAACACCACTTGCAGCGCTGGTTGCTGTAAGTGTGGCCACTCTGCAGCGCTGGCCCTATACAGCTGTACTAATACAGCTGTAACAACCAGCGCTGCAAAATTTTAGATGTAGACATGGCCTCAGGAAGAGTCTGGGAGGGGGAAAGAGAAGGAGGGAGGAAGGTGAATTGTCCTCTCTGTTTTGTGATTCAAGGAGTTTGAATCACACAGTATCTTCCAGGGTAACCCAGGGAGGGGAAGCCTGGGAGAGGCAACGGTGAGGGAAAGGGTTTACTTTCCTTGTGTTGAGATCCAGAGGGTCTGGTTCTTGGGGGTCCCCGGGCAAGGTTTTGTGGGGACCAGAGTGTACCAGGCACTGGAATTCCTGGTTGGTGGCAGCGCTACAGGTTCTAAGCTGGTAATTGAGCTTAGAGGAATTCATGCTAGTACCCCATCTTTTGGACGCTAAGGTTCAGAGTGGGGAATTGTACCATGACACCCCCCAAGCTGGAGATCGATAGCTCTGTGCACAAAAATCCTCAGCGGCTGGTGTATTTTGTCCACGCCTTCGGCGAGATGTTTTTGGAGTCCAGTGACAGCCCCAGGGTTTGAGCTCCCTGTTAGCTGAGCTGCTCAAGGACAAGACCCTGAGTAGCGGCTTACGTGCTCCATCAATGACTACATCTGTGTCTCTGTGACCTGGGTGTATGTTACCTGTTACAGCCTCGAACTGCAGCGGCGCCTGGGAGTGTCCCTTTCCGAAGGCTGCAGCACTCTGTTCCCTGCTGCCCTGGGGCCCTCATCAGTTTCTTGCTGTGCTATGAAACTGACATGATGTGTCTGGAGACCGAGTAGGAGAAAAGGGAGACGTAGAGCAGATGGAAACACTTTCTCCTCCCCCGGGCCTGGTGCTGCGGGGCAGGACCCGTGACACTCGCCAAAGCCAACTAGACTTTGTACGCACGGCTCGACTAGGAACGTGGGAGCCCTGATTGCACCATACTTATGCCCTTGCACAGGTGTTACACTAGTGAACTACAGAACATGGGGAGTGACCAGGCTGGTGTCTCCGGGCTTTGCTTCTGGTGAATGCCACTCACAGCCTGGTCCTCTTTTGCATTAATGGCTTGAGAATAGCTCTCATAAACTAGTATTCTGCCCCCCACCTCTTTTCTGAGCTTGTCTCCCTCACACCCATTGAGTCCATTCCTCTTATCCCAAACCCTGTGTGAGTTTCCTGTTGCCTCCAGGACACAAGACCAGCCCTTATTTCGCTGCCGGGAGACGTTGGGATCGGGTGGGGAGGGGCTCAGAGTAACTGCAGTTACCGGGGTTGACCTGGGCTTTTGTTCTTCCTCCGCACCCAGTGCCTGGGTCAAGCTCACGGGTGGTGCTGCTGGCTGCTGGCTCACCTGTGAAGAGGGGGGTGAAATCCAGAGCAGCCCTCCTGAGGCCTATCAAATAGCAGCTATCCGCCAGCGTCAGGCTGTGCCTGTGGATATAGTGACACACAGAGAGCACCTCTCGTCAGAGGGGCTCTCAGCCCGTGCTGGATAGCAGGGGTCGGGACTGTGCTTTCTCCCTTGTACGGATGGGGAACCTGAGGCACTGAGCAGTTAAGTGAGTTTTCCGAGTTAGCGCAGTGGGTGACTGTGAATCGGGGCTGGGTACTCCCTGTCACGAGACACTGCACTATTCTCGCCACTACTGCACACCGCAAATGGAGCCTCTTCCTTCCAGAGCCTGTAAAGAGCTGCCTGGGCCACAGGGCCCCCTCCCCACCCTCCTGTATGCACAGTTTCATTTGCATGTAGGTACAGCGCTCGCTGTGCTCCCAGGCTCGTGGCTCCCCCTAGAGACCTCCTGTTCAAGCACCGTGTGTCCTCTGGGGCAGCCCCGAGCTTGTGCCATGCACTCCACCAGCCAGAGCCCTTCCCCAGCTGCCATGGGCTCAAACAGTGCTGCTCCAGGGCTGGCTGGGTGTCTGCAGCTCCAGGCTCCGTCCCTGCTCCCTTCCCCATGCTAGGTGCAGCTGGTTGGGAATTAATTCCACCAGACGGGGAGCTTGACAAGGAGTCGTTTATCATGGGCTGAGGCGCTTTGTTTCCTCCTCGAGTAGCCCAGTCGCCGCGGTAATTTGTCTCCGTGTAATGAGGAGCGGATGGCACAAGCGGATTGGGGCAGGCTTGGTTCATCTCCTGCCTCCCTCTGCCTCGTCCCTGCACATGGCAGGAAAGCGGGCCGCAGAGGGCACCCCCATCTGCATTCATCTTTCCCATGCAGCCCTCTTCTCCAGCCACCTGCTTTGACCAGCTCCTGCTTTGAAATCCACCTCTGCCAGCACAGCCGTGGGATGGTTGGTGGTACCGTACTTTGAATGAGCAGGCCTGGTCCCATTGGCCGGTCCCCTGTTCCGCTGAGCACACAGTCCCCCATCCCCAGGCAGCCCCTCCCTCTCTATGGGTAGCTACCCTTGCTCCCGCAACTTCCCTGCCACTAGGATCAAAGCCACGTGCTGGGAAATGGCTCTGGCTAGAACAGAGCATGCACAACTCACTGCTCTGGCTTCCCTTCCTTTAATGGATACATTTAACCTCTTCTTTCCCCACCTCCCCTCCGCATAATGTGCTCAATCTGTCTGCTCCCCTCCCCCATGGCTGAGGACGAAGTGACGGAGATCACCATGGCTGTTATCACTCTGTCCAGGGACATGCTTGTCTCATGCTTGGGCTGTAAGCTCTGTGGGGCGGGGGCTGTCTCTGTTGGGGATACATTGCCCCTGGCTCAGTGGGGCCTCTCCTTGCTGCTGCAATACAAATGATCCCCAAGAATGGTCCTGTGCCATTGTTTGGGTTTTTAGGGGTGCTGGGGAGGCGCTGAGACAGGCGCCGGGGGTCATGTCTGGGTTAGACAGGAAAGTTCTCTGCTCTCCCGCACGCTTCCTGCCAGGTCACAGAATGGCCCCCAGCCCCGTTGCCTGAGTGTTGGCAGCTCACAAGAGATGTTTAGATCCCCTGGCCCTTCTGGCACATGAGTCAGCCTTGCCAGCCTCCTCACTGGAGTTGTTCCAATTAACCAGCCTGAAATTCCCCCACAAGACGGGATTCATCTTCACCGCCTGCCCTGAGCCGCCATGCAGTATCGCCTGGTGATTGCAAAGCCTGTTGGGGTGGTAGGCATCCATGTCACCTGTTTTCCCTCCTCCTCTTGCCCTGGCCCCTCCCTAGGATGCTGCTCTCTCACCTTGTCCTCGGTTTCCCCAGCAGGGCGAAGGGCAGGGCTTTGATGGCTGGCTTTCCAGAGGTCCAGGAGCGGATGGAGCTGGGAGGCCCCCCCGGCTGAACGTGACCAAGCATGTTCTGCCATGGAACGAGCAGGTGAGCTGGGCAGGGCACGTCTTTGGGGCAAGTCGGGGTGTCCTCGCTGACAGTGCCGGAGCCAATGCTGGGGCAGGGGGACGGGCGTTGGAGAACTTGCGGGATCATCAAACAGCTCTTCCCCTCTGACTGTGCTGGGTTGATGGAGGGGCGCTCACAGCTGGCGGTAGCGCTCCTTTTCCATGGGGTCAAGGCCTCCCTCCCTGAGAGCTCCGGGCCCTGGCGACAGCATCAGCCACACAGCCGGGGGAGAGCAGAAGCCATGGAGTTCTTCATTCATCATGGCTCAGTGTAGGAAACGCGGCCAGCAGACAGCTTGGCCCAGGCCCCCTTTGCACTGTCCTCCAGCAGAGCAGTAGTAAGAGTGGGACTCGGGACAGAGCTCAGCAGCAGGGTCAGATCATCTGAAACCTGTGCCAGGCATCTCTCTGCCTACTGAGCTCATGCCGTATGCCAGCGGCGTCTCGGCTGCCTCTGCCACAGGGAGGGGAGGCGATCTCTGCAAGACCTGGGGCTGTAGCTGGGAAGGGCTTGTTAGCACAGTGCTCGGGAGGTGGGGGTGCTGAGAGCTGCTCCCCAGGCAGAGGCTGTGTTTTGATTACACCAAGGACGGGAAGCTGCCTCCCAAATGACTGCATCTCTCAGGTGAGCGAGTACCATCAGTGCAGGGAGCCCAGGCTGCTGTGCCGCGTGGTGGGCTCTGCTCCGGGACCAGATCCAATTACCTGTTAGACGCCCCAGGATGTTAGTTCCCTGTCCTGCAATGGGTTTGGTGGATGTAACGAACGGGCGGCTCCAGGCACCAGCACAGCAAGCACGTGCCTGGGGCGGCAAGCTGCAGGGGGCAGCCTGCTGGTCACTGTGAGGGTGGCAGTCAGGCAGCCTTTGGCGGCTTTTCTGCAGGAGATCTGCCGGTTTTGTAGCTTTGGCAGCAATTCGGCGCAGATCACCCACAGAAACGCCGCCAAATCCACGTGACCAGAGGACCACCCGCAGGCGTGCCACCAAAGGCTGCCTGACTGCCATGCTTGGGGCAGCAAAAAGCATAGAGCCACCCCTGGTAACGAAACCCTGTTGCCTAGGGTGCGAGGCCTCTGCGGGGAGCTCCTAGAACTTGGAGAGAGCTGCAGATAAGCACGCTGTGACCTGGTGGGGTGCTGTGGGCTGGCATCTGCGCAGACGCCCCATTGAGAGGGGCATGGGTCTCACCTTGCTGGTCTCTGCTGCTCCCCAGTATCGTGGGTCAGATCCTCATCCAGCCGGGCTACCTCAATCGAGGTCTGGCCCTGGATCGCAAGCATGGCAGTAACCCCACAGGTGTATGGGCCAAAGTGGACATGGCTCTGGTTCCACCCAGTCCCGGGAGCTGTGAGGGGAAGCAAACCCTCTGGGATGGCAGCACTGCAGGAGAGGGACAGCCATTTCCTGGGGTTTGGGAGCATCCCCATGCCTGATGCTGCAGCCTAACGCCTGATTCCCCAAGCAAACCAAGTGGGCACCTCCCCTGCTGGTTCCCAGCTGGCAACAGCTCAGTTTTGGGGGTTATTGTTCATTGGCGTGTGGCGAAAAGCCCCGTTCTGTGCCACAGCTGCAGTTCAGTGGGTATCGAAGGCCCAGCATGGTCAGCAGTGCTGTAGTGAGGTGGCTGTTGGGGCATCATGGTTGTTGGCAGAGCTGGTGCGATGTGGTTGGCAGAGTGGCTCATGGCAGGGCATAGTTGGTGAAGCTGTAGGGGCATAGCACATGGTGTGGTTGTTAACAGATCTGAGGAGTATGGCTATTGGCAGGATATAGTTGGTGAAGCTGTAGGGGCGTGGCATGTGGAGTGGTTGTTACAGCTGGCGAGGGGACAGGGCAGTTGGCACGGCTGGTGGGAGGGCATGGCTGTTGGCAAGGTGTGGTAGGTTGACATGGCTGATGAGAGAGCTGTGGTGGTTGGCATAGTTGGTGGGAGGGCATGGCAGTTGGCAGGGCATGGCAGGGTTGGCATGGCTGATGGCAGGGCATGGCAGAGTTGGTGGCAGGGTCTGGTGGTTGGCAGAGCAGGCAGAGTGTGGCAGGATTGGCACATGTGGTGGCAGGGCCTGGTGGTGTTGGCACAGCTGTTGACCGGACATGGCAGGGTTGGTATGGCTGGTGGCAGCACGTGGCGGTTGCCACAGCAGGCAGGGTTGGCACAGCTGGTGGCAGGGCTTTGTGGGCACGACTGGTTGAAGGCCATGGCAGTTGGCAGAGCAGGTAGGGCATAGCTGGTGGCAGGGCATGGTGGTTGGCAGAGCAGGCAGGGCATGGCAGGGTTGGCACGACTCATGGCGGGCATGGTGGTTGGCAGGGCGTAGCAGTTGGCAGGGCAGGCAGGGCATGGTGGGGTTGACACGTCTGGTGGCAGGGTATAGTGATTGGCACAGCTCATGGAAGGGCATGGCAGTTGGCAGGGCATGGAAGGGTTGGCATAACTGGTGGCAGAGTATGGTTGTTGGCATGGCTAGTGGGAGGGCATGGCAGTTGGCAGAGCAGGCAGGGCATGGGGTGGTTGGCATGGCTGGTGGCAGGGCATGGCGGTTGGCAGGGCAGGTGTGGCTCTTGGCAGGGAAAAATTCCCTGCTGATGCTCTTCTGAGGCTGCTGAGCAGACAGGTGCGGGAGCGGGTGGCGGCAGCAAGCCATGGCAGTGATCGGTGCAGCAGATGGGCAGATAGTGGTGGAGCATCACAGGGTCGCTCTTCCCCGGCTGGGGCGGGGGCTGTGCAGCGAGCGAGCCCCCTTGCTGCGCCTGAGCAGGAGAGGAGGCATTAATAGCACTGCTTGTGTTAATGCGAGCCAGGACCTTGGAGTCCATCATCCCACTGCATTCCTGCCGCGCAGACAGCCCGGAGATTCAGCTTCTCCAGTGATTGCAAGTGGGGGCAGCTCCAGGAGACGAGGACCCGGCACTCAATTCTTAGTTGCTTTGACCCTGACTGCAGCCCCGACATGAAAGTCCAGCAGCGGGGAGGAGAGCTGCGAGCCCTTGCAGGGAGGGGCACTGCACAGCTGACCAGACCGGAGAGGCGGGAGGGAGCCCTTGGCTATGCTGACCCTCGTGGTTAGCTGGCACCCTTTGATCTCCAGGGCACAGCTCAGGGGTCCCTGTCTCCCCTCCCTCCATTCCCAGTCTCATTGTGCTGCCAGGTGCTGAGACCTCCCCAGGCTCCCAGGGCTGGGGCTGTGCATGGCCATGGCAGTGTGTGCCTGTGCGGAGTGACTGGAGACTGCTGGGGCTGCTCCCGAGACACTGCTCCCTGCCCCTCCCCTGTGCCCCAGCCACCCTGTGAAGTTTCTTAGCCCTGTCACCCACAGGCCCCTTTCCTCCCGTCCGGCTCCAAGTCCGTCTCTGGACTCCCCGCACTTCGTCACTGCCTTCCTGCCTCTCCAGCTGCCCTTGGCTCCACTCCTCTCCTTCCTCCCTAGCTGCAGGGCCTGGCCGGTGGAGCTGCAGTCACCGCAGGCAGCTGGCAAATGGGGGCCAGGGCACCAGCTGGGAGGGTGCCCCGCAGCAGCACATTAGGGATAAAGGGTGCTGGGGGCTTGGCCGACCATCTCAGTAAACCCACAACAGACACTGGGATCCCTCTTCTGCCTCAGAGCCACCCCGGTGACATGAGCCTCTGGCCATCAGAGGTGTCCATTGGTCACAGCTCTGGGCTCTGCCCACCACAGGCCTTTCCAGGCCATGGCATGGGGGAGATGGGCAGGGTGGTCTCTTGGTGAGTGGGCAGCACCAGCCCTGAATCTCTCCTCTGCTTCCTGCCAGCATCCACCCTGGGGAACGACTGGGTTCTCCTCAGAGCCTTTGGAAAGGGAATAATGGCACCCAGCTTCCCAGCCACTTCTCTGTGTGTCCTCCCCTCTCTGAGCATGGCCACCACACATGGATCCTGGCCTTTCAAACCCCTGCCTGCGATCCCCCCTCACGTGCCTGATTTCAGCCAGGCATACGCTAGCAATGGCCGCTGACGGGAGGCCCGCCAGGAGCTGAGAACTCTGCTTTGCTCGCTACTCTGATCTGCTTGGCCTGGACCCAGGGCCAGTGCAAGGATGTTTCGCACCCTAGGTGAAACGTCCACCTTGTGCCCTCCCCCCCCTGCGGCCCTGCCCTGCCCTGCGGCACCCCCTCCCCGCCCCTGCAGCAGTTCCCCCCCGTCCTGAGGTACACCCCCCCATGGTAGCTCCCCCACTCCGCCCTGAGGCGCCCCTCTTGCGGCAGCTTCCCAACCCCCGCCCCAGCTCACCCCTGCTCCGAGCATGAGCACCCCAAGCACGCCGTCACTGCTTCACTTCTCCCGCCTCCCAGGCTTGCGGCGCCTAAGCTGATTGACCCCGCAAGCCTGGGAGGCGGGAGAAGTGAAGCAACCACATGCATGCTCGGGGACGAGGCGGGGTAGGAGTGAGCTGGGGTGGGGAGTTCCCCTGCGTGCCGCCCCTCCTCCCCCTTACTTGCTGCAGGCGGCCCTGCCCTAGCTCCCTCTGCCTAAGTGCCGGTGGTGACCAGGACAGCTGAAGATCCAGCCGCTGTGGTCGCTGCCAAAGAAAATGGTGCCCCCCCAAATCCTAGTGCCCTAGGCGACCGCCTAGGTTACCTGAATGGTTGCACCGGCCCTGCCTGGACCTGGGGGTGTAAACGGGAACATGCCAATGTCTGCTTTACAGGTGCCTGATCTGTAAGTGATGAGTCTGTTACAGCCCTGGGTAGGGAGCTGCAGCTCAGACTCATGCTTTTAGCTCTGGGGGACCCCAGTTGTGTCCTTGATGTGTTGGCCAAGACGGCTGCCATCCCATGTTCACGGGAAGGGGGGTTGTCAAAAGTACAAAGCCAGAGGGGAAAGAAATGGGGGTTAATGGTGGAACAATCCCTGGGTCCCTAGCCATGAGGCCTAGCTGGCCCATGAAAGCTGTAGGAGTGGGACGGCTGGTCAGGCTTTGGGGAAGGCTCTCATCTCTGGAACTTGAGCTATGTCTAGGGCATTTAGGATATGGTGCTAGGCCCATTGCTGGCAGCTGGCTTTTTCATCAGCCAGGGATTGGCTGTATCTGCAGGGGGCGGGCTTCTAAGACTTGCTGTAGACTGGGGTGTGATGGGTTTAGGTCACAGAGACACCCTTGGGACCGTCACCTGATGAGCTGAGATTACCTCTGAACCTGTTTTTCCTGCCAGCTTGGGACTCCAGAACCTTGCCTTGTTGAGCCAGACACGCAAGCCTGCTGCAACACAGACTCAGGGGCTGAACCACACCCCCAAAGCTGCAGGCTTTAACTGAAAAACACTCAGCAGGTCACTTATCTCCAGCACCCAGACACCCAGTTCCCAATGGAATCCAAACTCCAAATAAATCTATTTTACTCTGTATAAAGCTTATACGAGGGTAAACTTGCAAATTGTCCACCCTCTATAACACTGATAGAGAGATACGCACAGCTCTTTGCTATAAAAAGTAGGATTTAAGTGGTTCCAAGTAATAACAGACAGAACAAAGTAAGTTACCAAGCAAAATAAAACAAAACCTGCAAGTTTAAGCCTAATACACTAAGAAACTGAGTACAGGTAAATCTCACCCTCAGAGATGTCCCAATAAGCTGCTTTCACAGACTAGACTCCTTCCTAGTCTGGGCCCAATCCTTTCCCCTGGTACAGTCCTTGTTATTCCTGCAGGCCTCCTAGGTGAAAAGCAGGGGTTTTCTCATGACTGGGACCCACTTTGTCCTGCTCCACCCCCTTTTTATAGCTTTGTCACAAGCCAGGAATCTTTTGTCTCTCTCTGGGTTCCCACCCCTCCTTCTAAATGGAAAAGCTCCAGGTTTAAGATGGATTCCAGTATCATGTGACATGTTCACATGTCCTGTTAGACCTCCTCCATTCTTCCAGGGCTGGCCCGCATGTATACAGTGGAGGCTTGCAGGTAAACAGAACCATCTACAATCAATTGTCCTAGTCAATGAGAGCCATCAAGGTTCTAAACCACCATTAATGGCTCAAACTTTGCATAATTACAGTAGGACCTCAGAGTTATACTTCGTATTCCTATTTTCAGATATAAGAATGATACAGTCATACAAATAGGATGACCACACTCAATAGATTATAAACTTTGTAATGATACTTTACAAGAGGCCTTTTGCATGAAGCATATTCCAGTTACATCATATTCACACTTATAAATATATTTTTGTAAAGCACATAGAGAGCAGTGTCACATGGGGTTTTGCCCCAGTTTAAGCCACCAGTATATTTGTGCCCTGCTGTGACTGCATATCACCCTGGGGAGAGCTCAGGACTGGCTGAAGACAGCGCCAGGGCTGGGGAGCTGGCATGGCTTGAACTGAAACAGATCCTCCTTTGAGCTGGCAGTAACGTGGGCTGACTGAGGAACCTGGGGCTGCTCTGACCCCTGGTGCAGCCTGGCTGGCTGGGCAGGAAACGTGTGTTTAAAAACACGCAACCCCCAAGAAAAACAGCAACCTGCGCCCACGTTTCCCCTGGAACGCCACCCGGAGCAGGGGGAGCATGTGCTACTAGGCTGCACATTCCTTTCCCTTCCACAGCCCCCGAGCTGCTCCCCTCCTGGCGTGCTGACCTCAGCCTTGCTGAGGTGTTGTGCCGCTCTCTGAGCCCCCTGGTGTAGTGGGGTCTGATCCAGCACCTGTGGGAATCTCCCCACGGCCTCCTGTGGGATTTGGGCATGGTCTTTGGTCAGTGACGGGGAGGTGCACGTAAGCCCATGGGAGGTAGGGGCCCAGCCCAGGAAGTGCTGTCACGCCCCTGTGGGGGTGGGTGCCCAGCTCGGGAAGCACTTTCACGCCCCCGTGGGGGTGGAGGCCTGGCCTGGGAAGCGCTCTGACACTCTCCTGGGGATTGGGGGCCAGGCCTGAGAAGCACTCTAAACCCCCCCCCCATGTGGGTAGGGGCCCGGCCAGGAAAGCTCTCCATGCCCCTGTAGGGGTGGGGTCCTAGCCAAGGAAGCGCGCTCACGCCCCCGTGGGGGGAACAGCCCTGGAAACACTCTCACGCCCCCGTGAGTGGGGGGCGACGCAGTGCACTCTCACGCCCCGGTGGGAGGTAGGGGCCCAGCTGGGAAGCCCTTTCATACCCCTGTGGGGGGGCCAGCCCAGGAAGCACTCTCACACCCCCGTGGGGGCTGTTCATTCTGCAGTACAAGGGGAAGGTGAACCTGCACGTCTTCGAGGACTGGTGTGGAGGGGCCGTGAGGCACCTGAGGAAGAACCTGCACTTCCCTCTCTTTCCCCACGTGAGTACAAGTCCCTCCCTGGGCCGTGGCTGCAGCATCCCTCGGCTCGGCTGGGGGTCGCTGGCCTATCTGCTCTGCCTAGAGCGTTTGGCTTCCTGAGGGCCTGACCAAAGCCCGTTGCACTTGGGGGGAGCCTGTGAGTCAGGGATCCCGTAGGGACCGATCCTGGACAGATAACTCCTGTGGGATCCATGGGATCCTTTCTCTAGGGGGAATTTCGCTCCATGAGGGGTGTTTAAGGTGTGGGACTGAAGTGGGCCCGAGGGCCCTGCCCTGGCAGTGGAATTTCACCCTCTCTAGGGACCCTGGTGAAGCAGAGTGGGGCTGTGAGGTGGGGGAGGGGCTGGAGGGTGTGGGTGCTAGTGTGACGTGGCCCAGAGTGAGGCCAGGGTGTGATGTGTCCCTGCGCTCTCTCTGGCGTGTGCAGACCCGCACCACGGTGAAGAAGCTGGCTGTGTCTCCCCAAGTGGAAGAATTATGGGCTGCGGATCTTTGGGTACATTCACCCCTTCAAGGATGGTGAGCATCTCCCCTGCCCCTCACCTGTAAGGGCTGGACTGGGAGCGTTGCACTAGAACCACTGCCTCTTACCTTTCACCCTTGCCATCTCGGACAGGGGTGTTCAGAGACTCCTAGGTTCGAAGACCAGAAGAGAGCCTGAGATTATTAATGGGGCTTCAGGGAGCTCCATAAAGCTATGCCCCCTTCTCACCCGCAGGCACAAGGCAGGAGCAGCTGTATAGCTGCAGGGATCCCATACCACTACCCCCCCCCCGCCCCCACTACCACCAGCCCAGAAGGCTCTGAGATACAGAGAGCAACCTCTGATCCCTCCCGGGACAGCAGCGTAGCTCCAGAGTGCTCTGGCAGAGACCCCTAATGTAGCAAGTTACACTGGTGTTGTGACCCAGCTACCATCATCACCCCACCTCCCCGTTGTCCCGCAATGCCGGGAACATCCGTCATCCCTGTTTGCCTGCTGCTGTTCCACACTGTAACCTGTGGGTCTTGGGGATTCTCGTCAGGGGCAGCTGCTTCTGCTTTGCTCCATTGTTGCTCTGGTCGCCCCATCTCAAAAAAGATATATTGGAAAAAATACAGAGAAGGACAACAAAAGTGATTAGGGGTCTGGAACAGCTTCCATGTGAGGAGAGATTAAAAAGACTGGGACTGTTCAGCTTGGAAAAAGATGACTAAGGGAGGGATATGCTAGTGGTCTATAAAATCATGACTGGTGTGGAGAAAGTGAATAAAGAGGTGTCATGTACCCTTTCCCATAACACAAGAATGAGGTGTCATCCAATGAAATTAAAGCCTTAAAACAAACATAAGGAAGCAATTCTTCACACAACACACAGTTTACCTGGGCAACTCATTGCCAGGAGATTTTGTGAAGGCCAAAAGTATAACTGTGTTTAAAAAAAAAAAAAAAAAAAAAAAAGATCAGAAGTTCCTGGAGGAGAGGTCAATCAATGACTCTTAGCCAAGATGGTTAGAGACGCAACCCCACACTTGGGTGTACCTAAGCCTCTGACTGCCAGAAGCTGGGCCAGGACAACAAGGGATGGATCACTCAATAATTGCCCTGTTATGTTCATTCCCTTTGAAGCATCTGGCACTGTCAGAAGACAGGATACTGGGCTGGATGGACCATTGGTCTGACCCAGTATGGTCGTTCTTGTTGTCTTCTATTAACAACTACGTTCTTCCTTGCTTCACAGGGGATTTCCAATTTTCCGTAGCTTCGGATGACAATTCGGAGTTCTGGCTTAGCTCTGATGAGATCCCAGCCAATGCCCGGCTGGTGGCATTTGTGGGCAAGGTACAGATCCCCTCTCAACTACTCCTCTATCCCCTGTCAGCACTCCACCTATGCAGTGAATGTTCCTGGGCTCATCCGTCTGGGCAGCGATGCTCTTCATTATCTCCCTGCAAGCAATGCCATCTGTTGGGAGAGGAGGAGCCTGAGCTGGGATGCTAAAGTACAAATGGACCTGGGATAATTGCCAGTGGGATCCATAGAAAACATGAGCCAATCCAGCTGTGACCATCACATCTGGAGGCCACGTTGTCACAACCGGAGCGTGGGATACCAAACGCCATCATGCGTAGGTGTTCATGTGCTGCGTCACAGCTGCAGCACTGCAGTAGGACCGGAGCAGCACTCTCACACCAAATGCTTGTGCTCTTCACCTTAGAAATGTCCCGCAGGCTCTGGGACTGAAATGTCTCTGCCTTGCTCTGATCCTGGAGGGTGAGTCTGTTCTTGGGCAGCAAGCCCGGCGAGAGAGTCTGGCCAGCTGTTCAGGCAAATAAGGAAACTCTGGGAACGGGGCTTTTCTTTCCCCTTCCTGGAAACATTTGGGGGGTTGCCCTTTAATAACTGTCCGGGCGTGGATTGGAAATTGTGCTCTCTCTCAGCTCACCCTTCGCATTGCTGCCCTGGGAAGATACATAGGGTAAGGGGTGCCATTAGGAGCTCTTGGAAATGGCTGTTAGACTCACGGGCAACTTTGTTTTCCAAATCTCTTAAATCTCACCTCCACCATAATGGCTCCACAACAGCCGACAGTGGGTGTGCAAGGACCCCTACCAATTATACCAGATGTAAGGGCTTAGCTGGTGTCTTAGGAACATGGGAACGGCTGAGTTGTTTTAGATCAAGGGTCCATCCAGTCCCATGTCCACTCCAGCAGTGGCCAGCACCAGCTATTTCCATGGAAGGTGCAAGAACCCCACAGTAGGCAGATGTGGGACCATCTCCCTCCCCACCCACCAGCCATAGCTGTTGTCCTAATTTCTCCCAGTGGGTGATTAGTGTGCGGCCTGAAGCCCTTGTGCATGTGCATAGCCAATGCTCAGCCTATGCTCCTCTGCAAGGCAGGGGAGTTCTGCTGTCCCTTTAAGCAGGACAGCTCTGGTGCTGCCTGCTGGGGTGTTGGGGGCCTGGAATGGTCTCTGCTGGCTCTCGAGGGAGTGAAAGCTGCCTGTGCCTGCGTGGAGCCCCTGTCCGTGACGCTTGTTCCGCATTGAGCCATACAAGGTAGAGCTAGCGGGTAACATCCTGTCTGATGCCTAGTCAGTGAGCCCCAGGTGCAGCACTGAGCATGGAGGGGCCTTGATCCCTGGCCGGGTTCCCAGGCCCTGCCCAAACACAGCTAGATGGTGGTGATAATAAAGCAGCTGGGGAATGGCCCCAGTGGAACACCAAGTCCCCTGGTAGCTGCCTTTGGGGCTAGAGGTCCCTCAGCCCCCTGGGCCCGCCTTGGCACTCTCCCGCCAGCTGGTTAGAGCGAGCTCTCATGCACTTGTCTCTCCCCCGCCAGCTGGGCTCCGAGTGGACGGCTCCAGGGGAATTCACCAAGTTCAGCTCTCAAGTCTCCAAACCTGTCCGGTAGGTGGGATCCTCCCTGTGCCCGCTCAGTCCTTTCCTTGCCCAGCTTCAGCACCAGCAGGGTCCCAGGGGAGGATGGGGGAACGGGGCAGCATACGGCCAACAAACCCCACCTCCAGCCCCACTCCTTTGTTTTCCCCATCACCTCTGCCCCTTTGCTCCCTTCCTTCCCCCTCCCAGCTGGCCTTGCTTCCCTGCCCCTTGTGTCTGTCTCCCCCACACCCGCTCTCCAACCCCCATCGTGCTATGTCAGCGAGGGGTTCCTCTCCCACCACCCGCGCACGCTGCTCGTCGACATGGCTTTAGCTGGAGATGACAGCTCTATTCTGGCGTGTCTCTGCCTGCACCATCAGCTCGCTGTCAGGCAGCGCGTTATCGCCTGGGCCAGGGAGAGGGTCCTTTCCTCCAGCTCCATGTCACTGCCACCCTCGCTTTGTTCTGCACTAGAGCTCCCGGAGCGCCCGCCTTTCATGGGTCAGCCCCAACCCCTCTCCAGCAGCATCACAGGGCGCTGGTGCCGCACAATGAGATCTCAGGGACTTGGGGAGCTGTGCTAGATAGGAGGGTCCGTCCTGGGTTAGGGACCTGTCCCTGCCCCCGCACTACCCCTAACCCTTGCCCCTGTGCTGGCTCTCTAGGAGGGGTGGGGAAAACGGGCACAGGCAGCATCTCTGATCGCATGGGGTTTTCATGCAGGGCTCGCGACTCTGAGCTTGCTCCGCCGATAGCACTAATGGCCAGTTCAGGATGCTCAGAGGGTGCACACGGCGTGCTTAGAGCATCCTCCTCTGGCAAGGAGACAGGAGGAGAGAGTTCCAGCAAAAGCAAGAGGGAATCCATCCAGATGCAGGAAGGATTCTGAATAGCAAGGACCCTGCCTGACGGGCAGAGACACCCACACCAGGCCTGGCCACGGGCCATGCAAGCAGCTGGCCAACACTGCTCCTCTGCTGGGGTGGTGGAGCAGCCCAAGCAGCCTCCCCCATTAGCTGTTGGTGGAGCCAGTAGGGAAGGCTGCCAGGATCCAATATAGCAGCATGTTCTAGGACACGGGTAGCCCACTTTGTGGAGGTGCTAGGGCTCCCACAGGCCCCCCATGAGTTCAGTGGGGCCAGTGTGGTGTGGTGTGCACTGTGGGGATAAATGGGCTTCACAATCTGGTACCCCTGTGTTAGGAGTAACAGATCCAACCACATCCCTCACTCTGAATGTCTCCTTCCTGGCATGACAAGCCTTTCTGCTGACGCTCTGGTAGCAGCCAGCTGTGAGTTCCTTCCAGCCCTTCTGTTTCTCATGGCCCCTGGGTGTGCCATAACAGTACTGTATCTGCACTCCCTCCCGCGGGGAATCTGCCAGCACAGTGGGGATGCTAACAAACTGAGCCTCTCCGTGCCCGGGAGCTATTATCTCTGCAAATGGGAGACCTGAGCCCCAGGGAAGGGAAGTCGAGCCAGGAATAGAACCCAGGAGTCTCGGCTCCCGTCTGTTCTCTAACCACAAGACCATCCTTCCTAGCCTAGGAATACTTGATTTGTAGCATCAGATGTTCGGCTCTTCTCTTTTTTTAATTTCACCTGACTAGCTCTCCCTGCTGTTAACTCTGTTCTCCTATAGTACTGACAGCAGGGAGCCAGACTGGGGTGCACCCAAGCCCTTCTAGCCCACTGTCCTGTGACCACCACTAGATGCTGCAGAAGAAGGTGCAGGAAACCCCGCAGTAGGCAGATCCAAGCTAATCTACCCCCTATGAATGTCTCATCCTAACTCCTAATCGCTAGAGGTTGGCGTAAGGCCTGAAGCACGACGTTTCACCTCCTTTCCAGAGCCCTCTCTTAGTATTAGAGCTCTGGATATCCTGTGATCCATGTAAAGGCCCGGTCTCTGTCTTGCTAAGTGTTTGGCCTCAACGACACCCTGTGGCAGTAAGTTCCACAATCCAAAGACACATTGTCAGTCTCATTTTTCCTGAGGGTGGGGAGAAAGGGAAGAGCTCCTCTGGTTTAACTGTGTGGTGCCAGCCCCTGCCCCTTTGTCATAGTTCACAGAGCATGGTCTGTGGCCACAGAAGCTGTAATAAACCTAAGGGCTTAGGAGTGTGTTACCCCCTTTCTCCCAGACCGGTGATCTGCCATTTTGCTTTACACCAGATCTTATTGCCCTCACTCCTGTGGGGGGCCCTTCCCAATGCAGTGCTGGGCTCCAGCCTGGGCTTCCCAGTGACTGTGCAGTGGGAGGGGCTAACGTGCACCCCTCCCCAGGAACTGGTTGCACCCTGCCGCTCACCCTCCAATCCGCCCTGGTGCTATCCCAGAGTCCCTTGCTCCGTCCCTTCACTTGGAAGGCTTTGGGTGTCACACAATGCAGCTGGCATTGCAGATGATTAGCCAGGGACAATATGATCCTCTTAATCTAATTAGGATGGCAGTGAAAGAAGGGAGGAGGGGAGTGTTGGTGGCAGGGGCATTCAGGCGCACAGGCCACACATGATTACACCCAGCTGATGAGAGGCCGGCCAGCCTGGAGCCATGAGAGCGAGATCTCCCGGAGCACTCAGGGGAAATCGGAGCAGCATGTTGCACTCAAACAAAGCAGGGGAAGGTCAGATATTTCTGGGCTACGTTAGCTGGCAATGCATGATAATGTGCTGTTCTCACAAGGACCGCACCAGGCCCGCTGCTGACTCTTCCTGGGTGGCACAGTCACCTAGGCAGCAGAGTTAGGTAATGCTGGCTTCTGCTAGCTACCCCTACACAGTGCACCTCAGCCCCCTTGCTAGCCTCGCTCCGGTCCCCATGCAGCGCTACCAGTGGACTCCATCTCCTAGTGCAGCGTCCTCTGCTACTCCAGTCCAGGAACCCCCCTTAGCAGAGGTTGCTAGCTCAGCAGCCTCACTGTATGAAATGTCTGGGCCCCAGTGCGTGGTTGGCATCATCCAGAGCATGAGGAACTGTGTATCCCTGGAAGTGAGAGAACTGGCCCACAGCCTCCACACCTGCATGTGTTTCACCCTGTCCTGCTATCCCAGTCTGCCACCACAGTCTCTCCCAGGCAGCGTGCAGGGCCTCTGCCCTGGCGCAAGCAGCTGCAGGAAACTGCTCCTGTATCATCCTGTCCAGAAGGCACAGGTCCCTTAGTTCCTCTGAGGGCCCTTCGGGGGCCACGGCCCTGCCCAGCGCCCTCTAATCTCCCTCTCCAGCCTGGCCTCAGAGCTGCTGAAGCTCAGGCCCTCAGAGGTGTTACACGATAGGATCAGTGAACACCCGTCAGAGGCAGCTGCCGCGGGGCTGTCCGTCTGTTTCCCTCTGTCGGAGCCTGCTGAGGATGGGGGCAAGTCTCTGGTGGTCTCTTCCCACCCTTGCATTTGAACACTAGTAGCCGGGGTCAGTGCTCCGAGTGTCATCACCCATGGCTGCTGCCTGAACGCTGAGAGGTCGAGGCCAGCAGCTCCCTCTCCTGTCTGTGGGGCATCTCCAGGCCCCGAGGCAGTGGGTGGACTAGGAGATGCCAGCTTGGCTTCCCTCCCTAGCACTTTCCAAAGAACCGAGGCAGGGTATTTGCAATGCGAGCCAGGCCCTGGCCCTGACTCACTGCCATCCGGGCAGACAGCGCTCTCCTCACTGGGCACTGGGCAGGATTCCCATGGCAGTGTGTCATGCAGCCCCCCAGGAAGCGGGGAGGGAGCGTTCAGCTCGCTGCTGGGGACTGACAGGCAGCACTGAGAGAGCAGCAGGCTCGGTGCAGGGTCTGCTGTCTCCTGAGTGGAGCTGTCAGCAGCGCTCTCTCTTCCCCCATCCCCCTCCTGTGTCCTCGGACCGTCCCTTCCCGCATCACCCACAATTCGCAACCCCCCTCTACTCCCCCCAGAATGGTTGTTTGCAGAATGCCTGCAGCTTGACAGCATCACTTCATGTATCCATTCACCATATCCCAGAGAGGAAACACCATGTCAATCTCCCCCTCCCGCGCCAGGAGCAGCTGGGAGGCTGAAACCCAGGCACAGGCCCTCGGCATATGAGAGAGGCAGCAGAATCAGTCATTGTAACTCGTAGCAGCAGTTGGATCCCCGCCATGCAGGCTTTGGCTAGTGAGGGTATCCCTGCTGAGATGAGCTGGGGGTACCATGTATCGGGGAAGCCTTCTTCACACTGCCCTGTGGTAAGCCAGGAGGTGTCGGGGTGAGCAGAAAGGCAATAGCAGATGGGTTTTGTGAGCACCTATCAGAGCGAGCTTCCCACTCCATGCCCAGTGGCAGCGGGAGGAACCTAGGCATCTTGCACACCCGTGGAGATCTGGCAACTGCTCCACATGGCCCAGCCCCAGACAGAGAGCGAGCTGGGAAGATCCATTTGTGACCCTCAACCAAAGCTTGCTTGGGAGGGACAGTGTGTGTCTGGGACAGGGGGCTGTGCGGGGGCCATTCTGGGAGGTGGGGAGGAGAGCTGGGAAGCAGGCACAGCTCCTTCACACTCTCTCTGAAATCCCTCCAGGACCTGTCGGGCTAGCCCTGTCGGCATGTCCCGTGCAGGAGAGGCCTTCCTCTGCCTGGGTGATGGGAGAGCTGCTCCCACACCAGTGCAGCAGGCTCTTGCAGTGGGGGTGAGGGAACTGCTCCACACACTGATCTCCCAGCCAGCCATAAAACCCCTTGACACAAGGCTGCCACCGCCTCCAAGTGCCTGTGCTCTCCAGCTCCTGGAGCCGGCCTTCTGGGGAAGGAGGGCTGTGGGCTCCCCCACCCTGGAGGGAGGGCTAAAAGACCCTTGTCAGGGTCACTGGTTCCTAACCAGCCTCTCTCCCTCTCTTGCAGCCTCATGTCCTCCAGACGCTATTACTTTGAGCTCCTCCACAAGCAGGATGACCGCGGGTCGGACCACGTGGAAGTAGGCGTGAGTAACCTCTGGTTGGTCCCTGCCAGGCTTGCTCTGTGATGCTGGCTTAGCCAGGCCCCGGCTCTCACGGCTGTGGGGCTCAGCTGCTTACCTTCAGAGAACCGCTCTGAGAGTCAAGAGCGCATCCCTGGGTGGCCTCCATCCCCTAGCTGGGCTCTAATACTTTCCTTGCCAAAGCCTCAACCTGGATCTGTTCCAAGGGTGAAGATTTGCCAGAGGAGAATGGGAAATCTGCAGTTGAATCCCCTATTCCCCACCCCACACCCCCAACTTCAGCCCAGAGAAAAGGTGTGGGAGGCCTGGGTCCCAGCTCCCACTATCTCTTCCTTGCAGCCCTGGAGTACATCCCCCACCTGCTTACTTGTGTCTGTACCCTGTAGATTCCCCAGCCAGGCAGATTCCTGACCTCCCCCTTCATCTACCCTCCTGGGCGCCCTGTGGCTCCCATCTCTCCCTGGAGCTTTCCCTAGAGATGATCCTCACCTGTTGTTTGCTGTCCCCGTCTTTGCGCACTTAGTGTGTTCTGGGCAGGGCATCCTCCTTGGACATGGTGCATGGCTGGCGTCTCTTTGTGGCATTGCACTGTACTGCCCAAGCCTTTTCCTGCAATGAGACACATCAGAGCCAAATCTTCCAGAGGCAGCTCCTGATTCAGGGGGCTCAGCATGAGAGGCCCAGAGCTTGGTTCTCAGCAGCACTGATCACCCATGTCCCCAGCTGACGCCAGTGGGATTGGCAGCTGCTCGACTGCTGCTGACGATCAGGTTCTCTGCACCTCGAGCTGGCCCAAAGTCTCTGCAGGCTCGGGGTGGAGCAGGGAGAGGACTACTGGAGCCCAGTGTGCCTTTGGGGGGCCCCCTGTCCCTGCCCCAATCTCTCCTCCAAATTCTCTACTCCTACCTCATCCAGTTCAAACCCCGATGGCTGCAGAGGGGCTTTGCTGGAGCACATGGGATGCTGGCCTGGCCCTACCCGAGGGGGCATCACTGAGTCCACAGAGCCCATCCTCTCCTTTGAATAAAGAAGCCACCTAGCCAGCCTTGCTGCCTCAAGAGGATGCCACTGTGAGCTGTGTGTGCTGCCCTCACAGGCGCTGCCTGCTGCCCAGCATCAGTCAGAGGGGGTGCGTCTCAGGCCTTCGGCAGGGATGTGGGTAAAGCTGCCTCTTGCCAGCCCCTCCCCATAAGGCGAAAGGAGCCAAGGGCTGGCTAGTGCAGCCGCTCTGTTTGACTGTGGTGTCGTCCCTGTGGGAAAGGGTGGGACTTCTCCACTGAGACCATTGGCACTTGGCTGGCTGAAGCACTGATGGAATTGCTGGAGGAGGATGATCCTGCCTTGGCTGGAAGAGATGGGAGGGCACGGGGCACTCTAATAGGTCTCGCCCATCTCTAGCCTCCTAGAGCCACACCTCAGTGGGTGTAATTCAGCCACCCCAGTGGCGTGACACCAGCTGAGCCTCTGGCCCTGTGATTCTAGCCTCCCTGGGTGCGTTGAAGAGCCAGCCCCAAAGGGGTGTCTGCTCTCACTACCCACGCTATGAGCACTCAGAGCATGGGTCAGCGGAATGTGTGTTCCCAGCCTGGCACTGGGCGGTTTCTTCCCTTTGCCTGCTGGGCGTCCGATGGCCTGTCAGCGCTAACGGCCTTGCTCTGGCCATGATGCTTCTCTATAACAAACACTAATTGAGCATCTCCGGGAGAGGAGTCCTGGCTTCAGGACTCAGCAATGAATCTGCCAGCCACCCCTGACCGGACCACCTCTCTCCTCTCCTGGAGAGCCTCCGTCATCCCTAGAGCAGGCGTTCCCTGCCAGCTGGGCACCTCCCTGGGGCCCATGGAGGAGGGACAAATCCACTTATTATACTGACTTTGTGGGGTCACGCGCTCTCTTGAGGCCCTCAGAGCTGTTGGGGAAGGAAGGCCGGGCATTAGTTAGGTAGTGACATGCGCTGGGCTGGTAGCAAGCCAGGCAGGCACTTCCCTAGCTGTGAGAGCTGCTCTGTGCTCAGCCTGTGCCTCTCAGGTCACCAGGCTCCAGTGTGCACACACCTGCGGGCCTTGGTGTGTCCATCCCTGAGTGCTTGCTCTGGGCTTCCTGTCCTTGCCTTACCCATGGCCCTCCGCAGGGGGTACTGCCCCCAATTCCGTGGGGTGTTCTCCAGGTCATCGTAGGTGCTTGGGATGCTTGTGGGAGACGGAGCTGTGCAGGTGCTCGAGCTGTGCTGGTGCCCGAGCTGTGCCAGGGGCCTAGGGGCCGTACTTGTGAGTGGGAGACCGTGGGAAGTGGCTGATACAATTGAGATCTTGGTCTGCTATGAGTTGCCCAGAAAGATGGGGACGGACAGAGGCTCAGACAGACAGCATCCCCTCCCACCATCCCAACAGGGGAAGCCAGTGCTGAGCGAAGCAGCACTGTCTGCAGAACCGCCAAGCAGTGTCTGTGCCTTCGGGTGACCCGCAGAACATTACCTGCGGTGGAGTCTCCCAAACACCTCAGGGCTCCCTCCTGCCACCCTCAGCACCTGGCATTTGTGAGGGGAGAAGTGCCCCCATGGCAGCACTGACAGCTACTGACAGTCTCCCCTAGCACCTGTCACCTAGACATTTGGGTCCATCCATTTCCCATGGAGCACGGCCTTTGCTCAGCTCCCACAGGACTGCTCTGCAGGGGCAGGAGAGGACAGGAGGCTGCCTAGCGGAGGAGGAGCATTAAAGGCAACCTGCCAAGGGATTTTTAAAATGGGGCGAGTGCCCTTTTCCATGTCTCTGTGGCATGTGAAGATGGCTAGGAGGGGCACTTTTCCCTGCTTCTTGTCCACCTGAGGAATGTCCGGAGTGTCAAATCCAATCTCCTGTCTTTGCTGGATGACCTCTTGAGCAACTCAGAGTGTGTGCATTGGGAGCACGGGCGCCTTAATGGGCACGGTTGGATGTTGGGTCTTTAGCAAAGGCTTCCTTTCTCCACAGTGTTTATTAGCCCTGGAGTTAAATGTGTGCAGACAAAACACCACAAAGTTCTAGACAGTCTGATAATCCCCCCTCCCTTCCCCATTCTAGCAGCTCAACTTTGGCACTATCTCCCTAGTTCTCCCGTTGCCTTCAGCATGGGCAAGACTTTGAATTTCAAAGGGGAAAAAATAAGCAGAGGGATGTGGGAAAGCTTTTTTTTGAGGGGGAGGAGGGAATCCCTTTGAAGGAATCGTAAAGGAGGGAGGAACCCCTTGGCAGTTCCCCATTGTACCACTGTGAATTTAGGGGCTGGTCCATACCCAAACTTGCACCCATTTTGCTACATGTGTGATCATTTAAAGTGGCTTTAGTTAAACCAATGCCTGAAGGCTGCCTGGCTGCAAACTGATGTAAAACTTAGCTTAAGATGATTAGAAAGAGATTTAAAATCAACTGAAAGGAACAACACACAGACAGCTATAGAAGCATCGACCCAGGGCTCTGGGTCAGCATAACGGCCTTGGTTTAAACACCTATTTGAGTTGACTCAGTGCTGTTTCTGTGCATAGAGGCTAGGGAAGAGAGCGCTGTTTTAGGGCCTGAGCCAAAGCTTGCTGACTTCCGTTGGCTTTGCGTCAGATCTAGAGCTGGCAACTTCAGTAAGAGCTGTCTTGAGTAAAGGAAACGTTCCCAGCTGCTCAGTGGGGCTTCTGTCTCCTTTTGATTTCAGTAGTTTAAGACACAAAATACTCTGCGGCTGACTTCAAAACTGACATTTAATATTGTGAGAGGCGCCCTTAGCAATGACTCAGTGCTGTTGGTCTCAGATTCACCGCGCTCCTTAAAAAAGTGAGCAATGGCACAAGAAACTAGCTCCATTGAGGTAGCACTTCCAGGCATTAATGCAGGGGTGGGCAAACTACGGCCTGCGAGCCACATCTGGTCTGCCAGCCGATTTTATCCAACCCTCGAGCTCCCACTGCGGAGTGGGGTCTGGGGCTTGCCCAGCAGGATTGGGACCACTCCGTGTGCGCATGCCGCAGCTCCTGGAAGCAGCGTCATGTCACCCCTTCAGCTCCTACATTTAGGGGAAGCCGGGGATCCACACATTGCTCCATCCACAGGAGCCACCCCCCCATTGGCCAAGAACTGCAGCCAATGGGAGCTATGGGACAGTGCCTGCGGACAGGGCAGCGTGCAGAGTCACCTGGCCGCGCCTCCACATAGGAGCCGTAGGAGGGACATTCCGCTGCTTCTGGGAGCTTCTTGAGTTAAGTGCTGCCCAGAGACTGTACCCCGAGCCCCTTCCATGCCTCAACCCCCTGCCCCAGCCCTGATCTCCCTCCCACCCTCTGAACCCCTTGATCCAAGCCCGGAGCACCCTCCTGCACTACAACCCCCCCAGCCTGCACCCCCAGCGAGAGCCCACACCCGCACCCTGAACTCCTCATTTCTGGCCCCACCCCACAGCCTTCACCCTCCTCCCGCATCTCAACCCCACTTTTGCGAGCATTCATGGCCCGCCATACAATTTCCATACCCAGATGTAGCCCTCAGGCCAAAAAGTTTGCCCACCCCTGCACTAATATCTTGTGCTCCCCCTGCTGGTGCTGTGGGACAGTTCACTGTAGTCCCACAATTATGCTGACATCTGTAGTTCAAGGTCTGTTAATTAAAAAGTCCTGGTATCAACCCAGTTTGGGGGATCCATTCTTGGCAAACAATAGAAGCGGACATGGGGCCCTAAGAAAAGTTGTTTTCTACTTTCTTGGGTAGTATTGCAAAAGAATACTAAGAGGGAAAAGGCAGTAATGAAGAGCTAGCTCTCTTGTGGTGCTTGAGAAAGTCCTCTCTTCAAATAGGGCTGGATGCTTATTTCAGGAGGGCATCTAAAATTCTTTCCCCTCAAGATAAAATGTTCCTCATCTCCTAGAGACTCTGAACAATCTCATTTTGATCCCTTTCTGCCGAGCCCTGCTCCTTTCATGGAGGCCGTTCCAGCTCTGTGGGCCGCTGGAGGTGAAATATGATTAGACTTTTTAAAGAGACTCAATTCATCCCTTTCTGAACTGGAAGGGAGGTGAGCCATTCATGGAAAATGCTCCCCCGCCCCCTCCTCTCCTTGCTCAGCTAGCTGGAGCTGCTGTGAAGTCTCTGGCAAAGGCTGCAAGCTTGCACTCCTGAAGATGCTTGCTCGGAATGTGAAAATAAGCTCGCTTCACACGGGGCGCTACCTCCTCTTTGGGTGTGAGATGGACCACAGGGTGGATCTCTCTGCTCAGCTGCCACCTAGCCTGGCTCGATTAGCAGCACAGGGGAGAGTATGTGTGTTCTAGAGATGCGCACACACACAGTACAGTGTATGGATTAAAACTGCCTTTGTCACTCAACACAATAAGCAGCTGGTTGGCAAGCCTATTCAGTCGGAACTGTGATCACAAAGATCTCTCTGGCTTGCTGAGTTCTGCACATCTGAAATCCTGGTTCTGAGTCCCAATCCCACAACAGGAGACCGCGATTTCCTAGTAACTAAAAACTGAAAGGCCTCATTCTGCCCTCGTTTACACCAGAGTAAATCTGGAGATGTTCCCGTTGGTTTCAGTCAGAGGTTCCTGGCATTGTGGTGTATAAGGGCTTGTCTAGACTACAGAGGCTCGCACTAATGTAACTGCATTGATTTGGCTGCATTGGTGTGAAGCACTAGTGCAGACACACTGCGCTTGTGCAAAGCAGAGTGTGTGCACTGATGCCCTGGTGAATTACCAGTAAGTCCCACTGGGACAAGCCCAATCTTGGGGCAATGCATGTATGGCTACAGCAGTGCAAACTTCCCGCTCCTGTGCAGACAAGGCCTGTGCTGCAATCTGGAATCACTCTGGATTTACACTGGTGTGTTCCAGGCCACAGTCTGAGTTGGAGGGCATCAATGCTGCACAATTTGGCAGAGCCACCTTGGAACAGCACCTCCCTGCTCCCCATACGGATAGGGCTGGGGCCTAGGAGCATGTAACCTGGCTACTGAGAGTGGTGACTTCTTGCTACCCTGAGATGGGAAGGGTCACATAGGCGCAGGGCAGCACGCTGCGAGCTCGGCTTCTGTTGGGCAGCCTCTTCTCCCTGACAGTCCCTGGCAGCCAGGAGAGGAGAACACAGAGGGAAGAAGCATTGACCGGGCACTGGGGCAACCTCTTGCTTCCTGCTTGTCTACCAGACCCCTCTTTGGCAAGGAGGCCAGCGTGACGCCCCCAGCCCCAGCTGTGATTCTCGTTCTCTCTCTTCCAGTGGCGCGTGTTCCTTCCCAGCCTGAAGTTCGAGGTGATCGACTCCCCCTTCATCTCTCTCTACACAGGTAAAGCCATTCCCCGGCATGCTGCCTGCCCCCAGATCCGCTTACCCTTCCTCCGCCTGGCGTTCAGGGGTAGCGTGTGCCCAGAAGTGCGTGTGCTGTGGGAACGGCAGGCTGTGCGTGTAACAGGCGCGATCCCCCATCGGACCATGTACTCGTGAGCATATGGGGGAGAGCACGTAGGAGTGGGAGCAATGGGATTGGGATGGCAGTGTGTGGCAGTGGGAGCATGCCTGAACAGGCGTTAGCGTGGCTGTGCCTGAATGGCTGGGTGTGGCTGCACGCAGACCAGAGCATAGGAGCCGGTGGGAATTTTCTACGCTAAATGGTTTTCTCGTTGACAAAGGGCCTTTTTTCTGAAATCCAAAACTTTCCTCTAAAAATTGTCCTCAAAATGTTCTGTTTTCCATGATGCGCCACTGACATTTTTTGTCTAAATCATTGCGGGTGTAAAGGTGTGGGATGGTTCAGGGCAGGCACAGTGCTATGGAACGAATCAGGGCTGTGGCAGTGGTGTGTGGCAGGGCAGGTGTGGCACTATGGGGTGGATCGGGGTTGGGGTGGTGAGGAGTGGAGGTGCAGGCATGGCGCTATGGGGCGGATCAGGGTTGGGGCGGTGGGGTGTGGCGTGGCAGGCGTGGCGCTATGGGGTGGATCAGGGCTCAGGCGGTGGGGTGTGGCTGGGAAGGTGGGGTATAGCAGGGCAGGCGGGGCGCTATAGGGCGGATCAGGGTTGGAGTGGTGGGGTGCAGAGGGCAGGCAGGATGCTATGGGGTGAATCAGGGCTGGGTCAGTGGGGTGTGGCGATGCAGGCGTGCTATGGGGCAGATCAGGGCTGGGGCGGTGCAGGTGTGGCACTATGGGGCGAATCAGGGTTGGGGTGTGGAGGTGCAGGCATGGCGCTACGGGGCGGATCAGGGTTGAGTGTGGAGGTGCAGGCATGGTGCTATGGGGCGGATCAGGGCTGGGGCAGTGGGGTGTGACGGGGCAGGCGTGGCACTATGGAGCGGATCAGGGCTGGTGCAGTGGGGTGTGACGGGGCCGGTGTGGCATTATGGAACGGATCAGGGCTGGGGCAGTGGGGTGCGGTGGGGCTGGTGTGGCGCTATGGGGCGGATCAGGGCTGGGGCGATGGGGTGCGGCGTGGTGCTATGGGGTGGATCAGGGTTGGGATGATGGAGTATGGAGGTGCAGGCACCGTGCTATGGGGAGGATCAGATCTTGAGCGGCGGGATGTGCTGGGGCAGAGCAGGCCTGGTGGCACTTGTCTGGGGAGAGGCAGGTGTAGTGGCATGTGGCAGTGGTGAGATGGAAGCATGTGTCCATATGTGCTTCCCACACAGGGCTGAATTGGAGGGAATTCCAGCTGTCGGCGTTTTTTCCCTCATCTTCCCCAAAGCTGCAGTGCAGCAAACCCTGCAGGCAGCCCAGCATTAGTGGCGCCGGGCTGGCTGGCTCTGTCACAGGACAGATGCCAGCACAGCGACAGTGTCCTGCAGTGCTGGCTCCAGCTCACCCCTCCCTCCGCTACAGAGAGCCCAGCTCCCTGGGCCAGCCGAGGAGCTGAGCTCAGGAAGGGAGGAGATGCCATTGCCTGCCCCACCCTCTGACACCCGCAGCCAGGTGAATTCCATTGACAGCCATGGTGGGACCCGTGCTGGGAGCGGCTGGTCTCTCCTCCAGACTCACTCCCACCCTGGGGACAAGGGCTTCTCAGCCAGCCATTGCTTCTCAGCCAGCCAGGATCTGCGCTCTCTTTCCCACTGCCGGCTCTCGTTGAGAGGGTCCTGTCCCTGGACAGGACAGCCAATCCCAGAGCTTCTTGCCTGGGGAAAGGTGCCTTCCCCAGGGCTCCTTCTCTCACTCCTCCTGGCTTTGTAGGGAAACAAAGAGGGCAGCTCCTAGCCCTGGCCCTGGCCAGACCTGAAGAAGAGCTCGGTGTTAGCTCGGAAGCGTGTCTCTCTCACCCATATATGTTGGCCCAGTAAAAGCTATTACCTTGCCTTGCCTCTAATATGCTGGGACCAACATGGCTACAACAACACTGCTGACCTATCTTGTAAATAGGGATGGATGGTGTGGATTTACTTAAATCTATTGGTCTTCTCCTTCCCCACAACCCAGCCTGGCAGCAGGAGCTCTTGATGAATAGATCCTGGCCCAGTTCTCGTTACATAAGAGGCTGGTAATTAAGTGGCCCTTGGAAGGGGTTGATAAGGCAGCAGGGGTGGCAGCAGATACACCTAGGATCAACGTGGAGAAGACGGATGATGAAACCATTGGGATATTGACACAGGTGCCCGTGAGACAGATGATTCATGCATGTATTTCCTCCTGCACACTATCAGTCAGCATGTGGGTGTCTCCTGCGCCCGTGCTCCCTCCCTCCCCCACAATTTGGGATTGCAGGCCAGCCTGTGCTCAGACTGCAAGGTGGGAGAGGGGGACAAGGTTGTGAGCGGGTGGGAGTTATTGAAGGGAAATGGCTGATCATGGAATAACAAACCAGCCCTTCCTCCCTGGATATGAAGGCTAGGACAGTCTCCTAGTGCAGCAAACAGGTCCGGTGCTGTTGTACAGCCCTGGAACTGTCCCTGGGAAGACCCCTTCAGGGTATCAGCCCTCTTAGGGTCACTCGCTTTCACTGGGGAAAGCCACTTGGCTTCACTGCCACCTGGGACCGACCTGCAGCGAGTCCACCTGGATTGGACACCTGTGGGAGACTTGCACCCCCAAAGGGAGCAATGCACCCCCAGCTTCCTTACTCTGGGGTGAATCTCAGCCAGCGCTGTAAGAGCAGCTGGGTTTCTTAGGGCCTGGCTACACTTGAGAGTTACAGCGCTGGTGGTGGCTTTACAGCGCTGTAACTTACTCCCCGTCCACACTGGCAAGGTACGTACAGCGCTGTATCTCCCTGGCTACAGCACTGGCTGTACTCCACCTCGACCTGGGGAATAACGACTATAGCACTACCCTTGCAGCACTGGGGTGCCAGTGTAAACCGTGATTAATCTTACTATGCTGTAACTGACCTACGGAAGCTTCCCATAATGCTTTTAAGTAAAGATAACACTCTTTGTTTTGTTGTGATGCCTCTCTTGTTTTGTTGTGAACTTGGGGCTCCCAGAGCTGCTTATCTAAAAAACAAACACAGCTACTGCTTGCTCGAGCAGAGGCAGGCAGGGAATGTCCACAGCTAGTGTTTGCTTGAGGAGAGAAACAGCAGGGCGTGCGGGGACACAGTGTCAGCTCCAAAAATCCACTCTCTCTCCCCACATGCTCCCTGTCACACTCCACCCCATCTCCCTCTTTTGAAAAGCACGTTGCAGCCACTTGAACGCTGGGATAGCTGCCCATAATGCACCACTCCCAATGCCGCTGCAAATGCAGCAAATGTAGGCCACACTGCAGCACTGGTAGCTGTCACTGTGGCCACACTGCGGATTTGGCTACACTTTCAGCTGTAAAGCGCTGGGAGTTACAGCTGTCTTCGTACAGCTGTGTAGGGAAAGCGCTGCAGTGTGGCCACATTTGCAGCAGTTTACAGCGCTGTTGGGAGTGGCTGAACAGGCATTCTGGGATATCTCCGAATACATCTGGAGGCCAATTACAGCGCTTTTGGTGGCCACACTGGCGGAGCAGCGCTGCATCACCAGCGCTGTAATCCTTATACCCCAGGCAGAGCAGGAGTACAGCCAGTGCTGCAGCCAGGGAGATGCAGCGCTGTATGTGTCTTGCAAGTGTGGCACGGTGAGTAAGTTGCAGCGCTGTAAACCCACCACCAGCGCTGCAACTCTCCAGTGTAGCCAAGCCCTGCAACGCTTTCCCTACACAGCTGTACGAAGAAAGGTTTAACTCCCAGCGCTGTACAGCTGCAAGTGTAGCCAAACCCTAAGGAGGGTGAACCATTCATGGTCGTTTGTAGCTAGGTGCCAAATATCTGGGTGATTGGAGTGGCCATTGTCTTCCGGGATGCTCCATGGGCATGGGGACCCAGGCAGGTAGGAGCTGGTCACACCTGTATCTCTGGGTCTCTGCAAAAAGTAAACAACTCTTTCCCAGCACCCTGTTAGCCAAGCCCCACATAGGGGAAACAGAAGTCCACACAATAGTCATCCAAAATATTATGAAAAATCCCCACTCCAGCACACAGGGCTCAGCTTGTCTGCAGAGTTTTCACTGCAGCTCTGACCTTGCGTTGCCTAGGACGCCCTGGCTCCGGTAGTAAATGCGTGGCAGGCAGGCGTGCTCTCTGTGCTCGCCCCCGGTCATACAGCACAGCAGAAGTTACGACTCTATCACATGGCAGGGGTCCAGATCCACTGACTCCAGGGGCTGCGGGGCTATTTGTGCAGATAAAATATGGCCACCTCAGGCTAATCCAGTCAGTAACTGTTGCTCGCCCTGGAGAAGGCAGGGTCACCTACCACAGCCACTGCAAGGAAGGGTAAAATCCCTGCCAGCGTGCGTAGAGAGGCATCATCTTCTGGAACAGTTTCCGTGACGTACCCCCCGTGGTGCCCAGCACTTGCTGGCAGACAGCCTCAGCAGGTATTTCAAGACTGGTCGTGAGTGGGAGTGACACAATTCAGGGCTGAACAGCATCTGCACTCAGTGGGGGACGTCACCATGGAACCTGTTTCCCTCTCAGATGAACAACAAGTTCAACGTGTGTGATTCCAGAGCAGCACAAGGCCAGGACTCCTGGGGCAGTGCCCTCCTACTGTCCTGGACGAGCCTTCCCCTCCGTCCCACTACTCCCCCAGAGTGTAGGGAAGATTTGTCATGACAAAGCATGAGTCATCCTCTTTGCAGCCAATTGGCCCAGACAGTTTTGCTTTCTGGACTGCCTGCGAAAGTCAACCCATCAGCGTTCAGCCCTTCCTGGCTGCTAACTCGGGAGAACAACAGGATCAGACATCTCTCTCTTCTCCTCACTGTTTGGCATTTGGATGATCATCAGACCTGTAGCATTCATGTTCGCAGGCCACTCAAACTATACTTAATCATAGCAGGGAAGAGTCTACCAGAAAATGCTGCCTAGCAAATGGGGATGTTTCTGTACCTGGGTGCAACAGAACCAGCTATCAGAGCCAGCAGGTAGTCTTGCTATTTAAGCCCACCTCCTCAAGACATTGCGTTTTTCTGTTACCTTGCTCCAGGTCCACCTAACAACAATCAGTGCATTCCATCCTCCAGTAGATAGCTACTCTGTTCTTACCCAGTAACAACCAGGTCCCTAAAGGGTTGGCCTGGGACCTTCCCACCGATAGGGGAGCCAGTGCTGCAGTGGGACCTCAGTCTTGTACTTTCAGTGCTGACAGAGCCACCTTTTGAACCACTGGCCATGTGCTGAATGACCCATCTGTCCCTGAAGGTCGCCATGACATTGGCCAGGAGAGTGGGTGAGCTGGGCCCCCTGATGGCTGACCTGCCATATGCTAATATTCATCAAGAGAAGTTATCCCTTCACCTCCACCTGAAATTCATCCTGGGGGTAATTTCCAAGTTCCACATAAACCAATTGATTCACTTACCAGTATTCTTCCTGAAGCCTCCATGTCAGGCGAGGACACTCCACCCCCTCAATGTCAGGCGAGGACAAGCATGCTACCTGCAAAGAATGACACTGGTTAGAAAATCAGCTAGATTGTCTGCTTGCTCTAGCAGAGCAAGACTGGGGACAAATGATACCTGCCAAGAGACTCTATCTGGATTTCTGTCTGTATCCTCCTTTGCTATCAGGTGGCACATCTCCCTCCCCCCGGAGAAGGCCAGAAGCCACTCCACTAGAGCCCAGTAGCATCTCCTTGAGATGCGCCTATGCTGGATGTTTGTAAGGTGGCCAGTGGGAGTGTTACGCATGGGGCCTAGCCTTTGAAATTGCACTGCTCCGGACATCTTGACCACCTGCAGGAAGGAGTGTGAGGCGGCAGGGGCCTGGGTGACAGCGCAGGTGGAAGTCTCTGGACCAAGGGGCAGGGTTGGGGCAGGGCAGGGGGATTGGGATGGGATGGGGTTTGAGAGGCAGCACTAAAACTGCAGATCGGGGGGGATCAGGCTGGGGCAGGGTGATTGGGATGGCTTCGAGGTGAAGGGATCAGGATGCGGTGGGGTTTGAGGGTCAGTGCTAAATCTGAAGGTCAGGGGATCAGGATGGGGCAGGGGAGATTGGGATGGCTTCGAGTGAAGGGATGGGGTGGGGTTTGAGGGTCAGTGCTAAGGTTGCGGGTTGGAGGGGATCGGGATGGGACAGGTTTGGGGCAAGGGGATTGGGATGGCGTGGGGTGTGAGAATCAGTGCTAAAGCTGCAGGTCGGGATTGGGGTGGGGTTTGGGGCAGGTATATCGGGATGGGATTTGGGAGGCAGCATGAAAGCTGCAGGTCATGGGGGATTGGCATGAGGCATAATTTGGGGTCAAGGAATTGGGGTGGGGTGAGGTTTAGGGTCGGTGCTAAAGCTGTGGTTAGGGAGGGTCCGTATGGAACATCTCTGGCCCCATCACCCAGGAGTGGACTTGGGATCATTAGGTGCCCTCACCCCCAGAGCATGGCCCGCTGGGCCGGGAGCCCCTGCGCCTGCCTCGCCAGGATGTGAGTCAAGGCCCAGGGTCACTATGGTCTTTCTCCTCGTTCTGCCCTTCAGACGAGTCCTCTCTGAAGATGAACCACGTGGCTCACATCCCCCAGTCCCTCGCCAGCCACACTGGGAGCTACATGTCAGAGGCACAGAGGGACAAGCATGGGGCCGACATGCTCAAACCCGACCCTAGAGATACTTTCTTCCTCAGTAAGTGAGGCAGGGGCTCCCAGGAGAGTCCTTGCTGGTGGAGGAGTGTGAGGAGAGCAGGGCTGGAGGGGTGTAACCATGTTGGTTCTGGTGGGACCCAACTGTGAGTGCCAATTCAGGACAGATTGCTTAAAGCAGGGCAGTTACAGCCCTAGGCTGGGGTTTTTCCACCTCTAGGCAAACCAAACCAGCCAGACAGAGAGGACTTTGGTTTTACCCCATTGGCTAACCACAGGTCACACAAGCAATTCCCTTAGACACTCCAGTTTCCCAGTATCATCCCCAGTGCCACTTGTTATGGGAATAAATGGTTATGAAAACCAGTACCCCAATAAAAGAGAAAAAGGTTTTCTCGATCCCAAAGGACTAAGCCCCAGACCTAGGTCAATATACAGATCAGATCTTACCCATAAATCACACTGTTGCCAATCCTTTAGAATCTAAAATCTAAAGGTTTATTCATAAAAGGAAAAAGATATAGATAAGAGCAAGAATTGATTAAATGGAATCAATTACATACAGTAATGGCAAAGTTCTTGGTTCAGGCTTGTAGCAGTAATAGAATAAACTGCAGGTTCAAATCAAGTCTCTGGAGTACATCCACAGCTGGGATGGGTCATCAGTCCTTTGTCTAGAGCTTCCATTTGTAGTAAAGTCCCTCCAGAGGTAAGAAGCAGGATTGAAGACCAGATGGAAGAGCTGCAGTGCTTTTTATATTCTCTTGCCATGTGGTCTGTCTTTCTTTGTTGCAAAGACAAGCTGTCCATCCCATGGTATGGAAAAACCTCAGAGTTCTGTCCATAGGCATGTCCCTGCATACTTTGCTGAGTTACAAGGCGCATCTGCCTTCTCTCAATGGATCAATTGTATAGCTGATGGTCCTTAATGGGCCATCAAGCAGGCTAAGCAGAGCTGACACCAACTTGTCTGGGGTGTCACCCAGAAGCATAGCATAAGTTTGAAATACAGACAGTATAGAGCCAATAGTCATAACTTCAACTGCAAAAATGATACACATATATAGACAGTATAATCATAACCAGCAAACCATAACCTGGTCTTAGACACCTTATTTGACCCCCTTTATACAAGATTTTGTGCCACCACAGGACTTGGTCACAACCATGTTCTATATGGTCCCACTTCAAGTCATTAACGTGACATGAGGACAGGAATTTAACTCTCTCAGCTGGGAGAGCGTCTGTTAGTCTGTGCAGAGAAGGCAAGGAAATTAAGCTGGATAGGATCAGGTACCCAGGGACCCTCTGCACCCCTCTAGCTCTATGCCCTAGTGAGGAGCCACTCACAGACCTGGGCTGGACAGGGCTGGGCTGGACTATAGGGACTCTCTCTGTGGGATGGGATGGCCTATAGAGGCTGGGCTAGGTGGTCTCCCAGGTTGTGTTGAGCTATAGGGGATAGGATGATCAGTTGCCCAGACTGCGATGGGCTATAAGGGTTAGCCTGGGCTGGGTTGGCCTATAGGATCTAGGCTGGACTGGGCTGGGCAGTTGCCCAGGTTGGGTTGGACTATAGGGAATTGGATGGGATGAGCAGTGGCCCAGGCTGCAATGGGCTATAGGGATTAGTCTGGGCTGGGCTTGGCTGGGCTAGGCTACAGAAGCTGGTTGGTCTATAGGGGACAGTGTGGGCAGGGCAGTTGTCCAGGTTGGGCTGGGCTCTAGAGGGTCATATGGGCTTTCTCTGCATATGGGGGTGGCTGAGGGCCCCCCATGTGACACAGCCTAAGCCCTGACTTCTTCTCGCCCAGCTCCCCAGATCGAGGCATCCCACGTGGAGAATGTGCTGGTGCCCTGCACCTACAGCCCCACCTATGTGGTAAAGGACTTCCCTATTGCCCGCTACCAGGGCCTGCAGTTCGTAAGTGTCCGGCTCAGCCGTGTCTCTGCTCCCCTTCCTGACCTTCACCCTGTGGGGGTCACCAGGAGACGTGGACATAAAACCCATGTGTCTGTGCCCCCAGGATGGGCTGCAGGGTCTGCCCGAGGCAGTGGAAAGCCTCCCATTGGTTCTGGGGCTCTGGACCAGGCCCATGGGCACAGCTCCTCTGGTCTCTGCAGGTTGGCAGAGCTGCAGCACAGGGACTTGTGGGCGTTGGGGGTGCAAGGAGCAGCCCCGGGGTCCTGTTCTATATCCTGCTGGCTCTGCAGTCATTATGCGCTCCCAGTGCTCTACTGAGGTGTGGGAGGCACCTTGCCCCCGGGCACAGGGCTCTCTGCACCAGCGGGGCACTTCATGGGAAGCACCCCTCTCTCGGCTCTCCCACCAACCGGCTGTGACTTGACCCCAGCACCCTTTCCAGCCTGTCTGCCTTCTCCTCACCCACACAGCAGCTGATGGGCTCACCCTACTGCCAAGGCGGCTGGTAGAAAGGGGTCATTGCTGTCTCTTTATCAAATGTGTCGGTGCTTCTAGGGACTGAAAGGAGACAGGCTGGCAGAGGGGTAGGGCTCTCTGACACACACGGGAGGGCACCATCCAATAGGCTCCCTTTATGAAGACCCCTTTATGGCCCTCGAGCCCTGCCCATTAAGTTCCTGTCTCTCACCTGTCTTAGAGATGTCAGACCCCTGGCAGTCCTCTCAATGCACACACCAGCTGGCTCCAAGTGCCTGCTGCACCTCTGAGGCAGTGCCCATCAAAGCCTTGTTCTTGCAGCCTCGGGCACAGGTGGCTACAGTGTCAGGAGCCATGACGCCAACGCTGAAATGGGCCATCTCCTTCCAGTCCCCTCCCCTGCCTCAAGCTGTCTCTAGGGCCCCTCAGAGGAGCTGGCTGAGTGCTGGCCTGGCAGATGCCATGGAGGCGGCTTGGGCTGTGGACTGATGACCATCAGGCTTCTCTGCCAGGAGACGCCACAGTCCAAGGAGCTTGCACGAACGGGCTCATGACTTCAGAGCCTTCACCAGGTGTGCCCACACCTGGACCCCTGGGGGACGCCGGTCGTGGGCGTACCTCGCCATGCCCCAGGTGCAAAAGCTCTCAGTGACTTCTCTGCTCGGCTCCCCAGGTCTACCTCTCGTTCGTGTACCCCAACGACTTCACCCGCCTCACCCACATGGAGACGGAGAACAAGTGCTTCTACAGAGAGTCCCCCCTCTACCTGGAGAAGTGAGTGGGGGGGGCGGGCAGGGAGGTTCAGCGCGGGCCCTATGCTGGCACTGCTGTTATGGGAGCCGAGGACTCTATGGCACAACACAGAGAGCCCCTAGGCATAGGGCTTCTTAGTGCCAGGGCAGGGACAGCCCCAGAGAATCTCTGTCCCCAGCCTAGGTGCTCGCAGGGAGGAACCACACACTGAGCCTGGGCCCTGCTCTGCCGAGGGCCCAGCCAGGGTGCTGAGGGGGCCTGGGCCTGCCCACAGGAAGGGTGGTGGTTGAAAAACGGACCCCGTTTCCTCGGGAACCAGACTGTACCCACCAAGCCCATTCCTCAGGCTCTGCATCCTGTGCCAGGCCCCTTTCCAGACAGCAACCTTCCTTCCCCGTGAGCTGGCTCAGGAAATGCTAGACCAGGGGCAGATGCCCACTTTGCATCAGCCTCTCCAGGAGCAGAGAAGCATGTTTCCTTTACTTTCCAATTCGCAGCAAGAGATTGAGAGGAGAAATGTGGGGCCCACCCAGTGTCAGAGCAGCCCATCACTCTGGGCTCGCAGCAGTGGGTGGGCAGATCAGGCCTACCCCCGGGCCCCAGAGTAGAACAAGTCTGGGGATCTCAGCTCTGGTCCTGCCAGGTGAGAGGATATGGAACTAAAGAGGTGCCCCTGTTTGGATTGGTTTCGTTTGGTTTGCCCTAGGCTGGGCCAGTGTCAGTGCAGCTGTGTGCGCGCATCTCGGCGACGCTGTGCTTTGCTTCTTTCCCCTCCCCCCTCAGGTTTGGCTTCTACAAGTACATGAAGATGGATGAGGAAGAGGAGGATCCTCGCCAGAGAACCTTTCTCTTCCTGAACTCAGACAGTAAGCAGCCCTCGCACACCCAGCCGACGCCTCTTGCTCTGCTGCCCTCCCTCTCTCAGCAGCATTCCACCGTGCTAGTCTGTCCTGCCACCTGCTAGCAGGGATGGTGCTTCATGGCCTGGCACGCCCAGGCTCTGTGTGCCAGCGCTGAGCCCTGCTTGCTGAATTGGGCACCAGATGGGTGGTGGGGAAGAAGTTACTAAGTCAGACAGGGCTGGGGGGCGGGGTGGAAAGGAAGGAGTGAGCCCACTCAGGCGGTCAGTGACCCTGGGGCAAGGCCAGGTGGGAATGGAGACTTCCTGCCTCTCTCCCAGCAATTCTGGATACTGGTGAATGAATCTGTCCTCCTATTTACTGATTGCTGCACCACCGAATCCCCTCGGATTCACGGCTTTGCCTTGCCAGCCTCCAAGTGCAGCTCACCCTGTACACTAGGGCCAGGATTCCCCCTCCCTGCCCTCTCGGGGCTCTTGAACCCGTGCCCCCAACACACCCCTGGCAGGATTCTCCCTCTCTGCCCCCTCGGGGCACTCGGCCCCATGCCCCCCAACACACCCCTGGCAGGATTCCCCCTCCCTGCCCTCTCAGGCTGCTCGGCCCCATGCCCCCAATGCACCTTTGGCGGGATTCCCCCTTCCTGCTCCCTTGGGGCTCTTGGACCTGTGCCCTCCAACACACCCCTGGCAGGATTCCCCCCTCTGCCCTCTCGGGACACTCGGCCTTGTGCCCCCAACACACCCCTGGCAGGATTCCCCCTCCCTGCCCCCTCGGGGCGCTCGGCCCGTGCCCCCAATGAACCCTTGGTGAGATTTGCCCTCCCCGCCCCCTGAGGGCACTCAGACCTGCACCTCTGAGCATGATCACGTTGGCACCTCTGTGACTTTGCGGCTGACTTTCCCAGCATGCTCCTTGAGCTGGCGGTGAACCCCTGTGTGGAGCTGTTTCCATCAGCCCGCTGGAATCATTCAGTACAGCTGGAAAAGGGGGGTTCCTACACATGACTCTGGGTCCCCTCCCCTCGGCTGCACCAAGGGCCTTTAGCTCGGTCTCAGCAGCCTGGCTGGGAGGGCATTGGGTTCCCATCTCATTGTGGGGGAAGTTGCGCTGGCAGCGCCACACTGATCTCCACCCACGAATGCGCACGACCCCTCCTGCACTATGCTGTGTGTTCCCAAGAGCTCTCCCTCATCTCACCCACACGTGCGTCCTCGGCAGCCGGAAGGGAAAATCAGCGCCAGGCCAAAGCTGATTTCTGCTGAGACTTAATTGCCTTAAAACAGCATCAGTCAATTCTTTCCCCTCCAAGTCCCTTCGTGAGTGCAGCGTGTTAATCAGAGTAGCTCAGAGCTTTGCTGCCCCTTTGACGTGCAGCCCTGGCTTCTCCAAAGGAGTTCACGGAAGAATTCCATGGCTAGGAGCAGCATGAATCTTCCTGCCCAGCTTTCAGTGACATCATTTCATGCCAGAGGGCTGTGCCATGGTTAGGATTTATATACCATGGGGTGCCTGAGCCCTCCCACTCACCTCCCTCCTGAGCAGCAATCGACCGGAGGCTCTCCCCAAGGAGGAACTGTTCCTGTTCTGAACGAAGGCAGCATGGTCTGAGAAATGGGCACAGGATTGGATAGGAGGGAGGATGTCATCTGACTCTGCTGCCCATTTGCTGTCTGCCTTTGGGCCAGTCAGTGCACCTTTCGGGCTCAATTTGCCTACCGCAAAATGAAGATGATAATCCGTATCCACGGGGCTAATTTGTTAATGTCTGCAGAGCGTTTCAGGCTATACTAAGTGCTATAAAATGTAAACTCTTTGGATGTGTCCACGTGGCAGCGAGTCTCCAAACCCGAGTCTCCAGACTTTAGCGCGATGTCACTAAAAATAGCAGTGTAGATGTTGAGGCTTGGACTGGAGCCCAGGCTCTGATGCCCAGAGGGAGGAGCGGGTTTCAGAGCCTGAGCTGGGATGTCTACACAGCTGTTTGTAGCATCACCCGGGAGCCCTGCAAGCCCAAGTCTGTAGACCCAGGTTCTGAGACTCGCTGCTGGGGATGGGGGGTTTTTGCTATGTAGACTCCTGGCCTCAAAGGGAGTGTCTCTTTATCGTAGGGCTGAACAGTGCCGAGCACAGTGGGTCCCTGATTTCAACTGCAGTGTCTAGCTGCTACCGTCGTGCAAATCATGAGCATAAGAAAAACCTTGGGGGCTAGTAGCAGCACTGTATTATCAAAGCTGGTCTTACGCCAGGGCTGAATTTGGTCCAGTGTGCTTGTCTTAACTGTGTAACCGCTGGTATAGATCAACACCCAGCACCTGTGAACTGCATCATTTTATCCTTTGCTCTGTGTGTGTTGTGCCTCTGTTACTGTTTGATGCCTTTGTTTGTCTCTCCAACTTGGCAAAAATGGAACCCTGAGGGAACTGTAAACCTCGCTCTTCCCATTTATAGAACGTCACTAATAGACTCATTGACTTTAATGCCAGAAGGGACCATCATGATCATCTAGTCTGACCTCCTGCAGATCGCAGGCCACAAAACCTCACCCACCCACTCCTGCAATAGCCCCTAACCTCTGGCTGAGTTCCAGAAGTCCTCAAATCTTGATTTAAAGATTTCAAGTTACACACAATCCACCATTTACTCTAGTTCAAACCAGCAAGTGACCCATGCCTGAAGCTGCAGAGGAAGGTACAACCCTAGCCCCTATGTCTCTGACAATCTGACCTGATGGAAAATTCCTTCCTGGCCCCAAATATCGCGATCAGTTAGACCTGGAGCGTGTGGGTGAGACCCACCAGCCAGACACCTGGGAAAGAATTCTCTGTAGTAACTCAGAGCCTGCCCCATCTAACCTTTCATGTGTGCCCTTGAAGGGCGTGACGGCTAGTTCATTACTGTGTGGAAACATCTTTCAGATCCTCTGCCGGAAAGACCGAAACACCGTCGCAATTATTTAGTCCAGTAGCAAAATCAAGACTCTCTCCCTTGGTGATGGGGTTGAAACAAGGGAACGGAGCCAACACCTCAGAGTTGCTGCCAGTCAATCCAAGAACCAGAGATTGATACCACTGACAAATGGACACAGTATTAATTGTTATGATTTATTACTTGTCTAATGGGAGGCCCCACCTCCGCTCAGGGTGTGCTGGGTGCTGTCCGTACACCTAGTGAGACAGTCCTTGCCCCAGTGAGCTTACTGTTAGCAGACCAGCCTGACAGACAAGGGTCCAATCCCAGATTCCTGGCCGCTCTGGACATCCCAGTGTCACTTCTCTGGCCAATAAAACATCCCTGAATAATGCTAACAAATGAATAACACCTTGCTCTTCTCTATCTCTGTTCAGCAGGAGATCTCAAAGTGCTTCCTGTTCTGTCATGTCTTCATCTCTGTGCGGCGGGGCAGTGCTATTGTCCCCATTGCGCAGATGGGGAGCGGAGACTAAGTAACATGCCCAAGGTCACACTGAGAGTGTGCTGGAGCAGGGAATTGCATGTGGGCCTCCCAAGCCCAAGGATAGTGACGCAGCCACTGGACTCTCCTTCCTTGCCATCCCAAGAAGGGGCTGGATCCTGAGCTCCTTTGTCAGCTGACTGAAGCCCAGGGATGCAGGGCGTGGTGGGACGTTAGGGCACAGTTCCACCTGTGCAGGTAGCTAGGCAGGCACCCCCTCCCCCGGATCACGTTCTCGCAAGAGCCCCCACAGCAACCTGGATGTTAGATACTGGCTGCCAGGATCGGTGCGTCCCTGCACAGGCTCCACCTGTTAAGACGCAGTAATAATGTGTCTGCTCCGGTAACTGGATGGGGTTTGATGGCCTGTGATGTGCCTGGGCTCAGACTAGAGGGCCTGGTAGTCCCTTTTGGCCTGAAATACTCTGGCTGTGACCCTCTGCTGAGGGTTAGCACACTGCAGTGACCTGAGCTTGGAGAATCCAAGTCCCAGGTGCCTTTTGAATTCAAATGCCTCGGGATCTCGTCTGTTTCGCTGTGTGTTTGCTTTGCAGATTTCCTGGAAGAGGAGGAGGAAGGAGCAGACAGTCCTGAGCCCACGGACCCACCTCCCAACACCAAGGAGAAGAGCCCCAGGGGGCCGAGCCCACCCCTGGGCACTGGAACCAAAGGCAAAGGGCTCCCTCTGGCTGCAAGGGATTACGGGGGCGACGTAGACTACTACACTTTCCGCCACCAGCAACAGCCGGTTCATGTGGAGAGTGCCACACCAGGGCGGCCACGAACCCGGGACGTACACAGCAGGGCCAGCCCCAGCTCCGCAGCCACAGCCAGGGACTCCCAGGGCTATGAGAACACTCCCCCTTTACGAGAGCAGGCCCTGGTTCGGGGGCGCTCCCTCAGCTGGATGCGCAAGGAGCCAGAACAGGCAAACGCCAGGGAGGAAGATGAGCTGGGGCTGCTGGCGCCATCAAGGCGAGGCAGTGTCCTGAGCCACCAACCCCACCTCTCCCTGCCCCTCTTTGGGGGCAAGGCCAAGCCACAGGGCCCAAGCAGGCTCCTGGTGTCCATGGAGGAGAAGGTAGCCAAGGAGGAGACCAAAAAGCCCGAAGAGAAGGTGTATGTGACCCGGCTGCAGCCTGGCAAGCGCAAGGCCCCAGTGCAGGAGGCCAACTTCCCCGGTGTCTTCCTCTACCCTAAGCCACTCAGGAGGGTGCACCTGAACTCAAGGCCCCCCCAGAGGCACTCCGCCCCCTCCACCAAGCTCCGCACTGTCCCCGGCCACAGGGCACCCTGGCTCCCGAGCAACGGCTCCAGGGAGACGGATCCCTCCAAGAGGAAGAGCCCCAGGGCCAGCATCAGGAAGTGGGAGCAGCTGTACAGGCACGAGGACCCCGAGGCTGTGGGCGAGCGGAGGGCACGGCCCAGCATACAGCTGCCACTAGCTGAGGGGCTGTTTGGCAAGGAGGCCCTGGAGGTCCCCACCACCACCCTAGCCAGGACCGCGGCAGTGGCAGCCCTGGATTACAACTCCTCAGAGGCAGCCCTGTCGGCCGGGGTGCGGGTGACGTCCTTCCTTAGGATGTCGGAAGTGATAGCGTCGCAGCAGGAGGCCCTGGGCAAGGCCCAGGAGGAGGAGGAGGAGGTGTCGGACTACAGCTACGAGAACTCAGAGCTGCAGCCGAGCTGGCTGGAGGACTCCATCAACTGGCAGAGGACGTTCAGCGTCAGCTCGGTGGACTTTGAGCTCCTGCGCTCTGACTGGAACGACCTGCGCTGCAACGTCTCGGGCAACCTGCAGCTGAGCGAGAGTGAGGTGGTGGACGTGGTGGCCCAGTACATGGAGAAGCTCAACGAGAAGAATGGGGGGTAGGGAGAGAAATCATGGAGCAAGACCCAGGGCCAGGGGGACCAGCAGGGCTAAGCTCTGTTCAGTCCTGCCCCCACTTGGGCAGGCAAAAGAGCAGGGTGGTCTTCATGGACATCCAGCCCTGGCTACACACACTCTACTCCCCCAACAGATCCTCAGCCTTGCACCTCCTGGGGCGAGGGGGGAATGCAGCCATGAGCTTCCCCATCCTGCTTTCCCACACCACAGAGCCTGCCCTCTGGAGGGTGGGAGTGCTCTCCTGGCCTGGATCACATCCCCTACTGGAAGGGTGGGAGCAGGGCTGCATGTTGTCCTTCAACTAGCCAGGCTGTGGAGAGCAGAGTCCCTGGTGTGGGATGCTGGCCTGGGCCTCGCCTGGGAAGGTAAAAGTGTCCATTCCCCCAGGATCTATACCCTGCTGCGCATCGTCAACGTGGAGAAGCGGCGAGACACGGCGCGAGGGAACCGCTACCTGCTGGAGCTGGAACTGCTGGAGCGGGGCCAGAGGACCGTGCGGCTCTCGGAGTACGTCTACGTCCTGCTGCACCAGGGCAGGCCAGCCGACAGCACTGAGGCCAACCCCGAGGGGCCCACGCCCATGGCCACCGAGCCCCAGCCCAGCCCCTGGAGCCTGCTGTATGGGAAGCCCATCCTGTGCCGACCCCTGCGGCTCAGCTGGAGGCAGGATGTCATGGTGCACTTTGTGGTGCCAGGTGAGAGCGTAGCTGAGACCGCAGTGGGGGAAGGGGCGTTATCTGCACCCTCCTTCCAGGGACCAAAGGTCCCCCCAAGCAGCCACCTGCACCAGGACCTCTGGGGTCATTCAAAGCATTAGATGGAGGGTGGCTGGTGGTCTAGCTCTTCGTCATGGGGATGGGGAGTGGATCCCTGAGGAAGGGAGGAGGGGTCTGGCTCTTAGCCCAGGGGTGAGGAGTGGATCCCTGGGGGGTGGCTGGGGATCTGGCTCTCAGCCCCGGGGTGGGGAGTAGATCCCTGCGAGGTGGCTGGGGATCTGGCTCTCAGCCCCGGGGCTGGTGTGGATCCCTGTGAGGTGGCTGGGGGTCTGGCTCTCAGCCACAGGGTGGGGAGTGGATCCCTGGAGGGTGGCTGGGGGTCTGGCTCTGGGCCCCAGGGCCAGGTGTGGATCCCTGGGGGGTGGCTGGGGGTGTGGCTATCAGCCCAGGGGTGGGGAGTGGATCCCTGGGGGCTGGCTGGGGGTCTGGCTCTCAGCCCAGGGGTGGGGAGTGGATCCCTGGGGGCTGGCTGGGGGTCTGGCTCTCAGCCCCGGGGTGGAGAGTGGATCCCTGGGGGATGGCTGGGGTCTGGCTGTCAGCCCCGGGGCAGGGTATAGATCCCTGGGCAGCACTGACCCTGACAGTGTCTGCTTGTGGGCAGTGAAGAACCAGGCGCGCTGGGTTCAGCAGTTCATCGCGGACATGGCCGGCCTGTACTGGGACACCAAGGATGCCAACTTCAATGTCATCCTGGTGGACTTTGAGAGTGAGGACATGGACGTGGAGAAGGCGCTGCAGGAAGCCCGACTGCCTCGGTAACGGAGCAGGGAGCCCCAGAGCCCTTCCTTGCCGCTGTCCCTCCCCACCAGTGCCAAGCCCAGCACCTTCTCCCTGCCGGACCCCCAGCCCCACAAACAGGAGCCTGGGCCCAAAGTGCACCCTCCACTTTTGGCCTCATCTGTGGCAGACACGCCCAGCAAAGCCCTGCAGCATCTGGGGAAGGGAGTCCCAGGCAGCACGGAGGTGACCTCTCTCCTCCCTCCCAGAGTCCTTGCGCTGCTGGAGGAGCTGAGTGCAGAGCAGCAGCTTTGGTCCTGGTTTCCCTGGCGCTTGTGGAAGCCCAAGCCCCAGACGCTGTGTGTGTAACTGCACCCTGTGGGGCTATCGCCAAATGCCCTCACAATGAGCCCCCTCATTCTACCCAGCCAACTGAGCCTGGACTGGCATCTAGCATCCCCAGCCTGGCTGTGAGCCTGTTTCCTCACACACGCACACATGCACTTTGTGCTGCTGCTATGTGTGTTACGGGGTGGCCAGAGGCCCCACTGAAGATCATGGTCACATTGTTTCAGGTACCATCCTAACAGGCAGTTAGACGCTGTCCCTGCCCCAGCGAATCTGCAGGCTGGTGGCTTGCTGCTGTACTCATCTATAGTGTCACGCCTGACCCTGACCCACTGCCCACCCTTCTCCTGTGCCCTTAGCCCCAAGCATCTTGCACCACAGGACGCATTGCCATCAGCAGACCTGGCACTGCAATCCCCGCAACCCGTCTCTTTTCCTGGAGACAGCGTCCCATGGGTGGAGTGTGCCCCCTGCTGAATGGTATTGGGATGGGCCATGACCATGTTTACTTAAAGGACACGGGAGGGGACACCCCTGAACCTCTCCGAGTGTTGAGGATCTGATTGATCCAGAGGAATCTGCCCTGCAGACATACTGTGCCAGTGCACAGCTGATGCTGCAGCTGATCTCAGAGCCAGGCAGGCTGCAAAGGGGCTAGCGGGCCAGAGGGGCCTTCGAGCTGGGGAGAGGAAGAGAGCCCTGTAGCTGCTAACAGTCTGTGTACAGAACCCCCTGGCTGCCCTGCATGGCTCTCCACACCCCCAGCCCATCTCTGTGCTGTCCCTCTTTGGAAAGCTCCTGCTATGCGAAGCAGAGCCATGTCCCCAGCAGCGGTCAGGCGTGCGAGCCCCTCTGGCCTTGAGTGTAACACAGCGCCCCCCAGTGGGGGATAGCACAGGGTTATAGGGAAGGGGTTAACCTGGGACCTTTCGATCTAAAAGCAAGAGCCTTTGCTGCCTGAGCTAAAGAGCCAGAAGGCTGTAATGGACTCTCAACCGCAGGTAGCCACTCGAGGGGGCAGAGAGTTGTACTGTGTTAACCCATGAAAGGCTTCCTGGAGCTCAGCTGGGTTCCCTTGGCTCAGTGGCCCCTGGTACCCTCCAGACAATTCCTTTCCCGCCTCAGTGTCCCCACCTGGAGACTCCCCATGGTCACTCAGCCCAGCAGTGCCCACTGAGCTCTGCCCCCACAAAGCCCCCAGCTCGGCTCCCCTCTCCCAGCTGCCGCTAACTGTCTGCATTGTTCTCAGGTACCAGTACTTGAAGCGCACAGGGAACTTTGAGCGCTCAGCAGGGCTGCAGGCCGGGGTGGACTCCATCGAGGTGAGAGACGGTGGGAGGGCTCTGGCTCTCAGAGCCGCTGGCCTTGTCCCGTCCTGCCCCCAGGGGCTTGCCGTGGGCTGTGCCGCCTGGTCACAACATCTCTCTGTGCTTGGTTCCCTCAGGACGGGCGCAGCATCGTGTTCCTGTGTGACCTGCACATCCACTTCCCCCTCAACATCCTGGACAGCATCCGCAAGCACTGCGTGGAGGGCAAGCTGGCCTACGCGCCCATCGTCATGAGGCTGGGATGCGGGAGCTCTCCGCGGGACCCCAACGGTAACGCCCCCAGTGCACGGGTGCTCTCGCAGTGGGAAACATGCTGGGCTTTCGAATGCAGGGAGCCAGCGCCCGAGGATGGGAGCCGCTAATGGACTGAGGCAGCTAACCGTGCAGGCAGCGTGGCAGGGCTCCTGATGCAGCCACTCAGCGCTGTGCTGCTGAAACCTATTACATGAGCAACCTGCTGCTACCTAAAATTGTGTTCCAGGTCCAGGCTGGTTGCTTTACGGAGCCGGGCTACACTGGTGTTAGAAACTCAGCATCTTCCCTGCTCCTCCTTAAACCTGCACATCCTTCCCCGCTGCGATTACTGCTGCGCCCCAAGGCTGGGGGCGGGGGGTGAGCAGGAATAATAATGCTGGGTGCTTCTTAAGGGAGGGCGACGGACTGCTCCCGGAGCCTTAACTAAGCCTCATGCAGCCCCTGCAGGGAGGGTGTAGCATCCCCCCTTCCAGTTACAGGGCGAGATCTGCTCAGGGCCTTATAGCAAGGCAGGAATTGAACCCAGGAGTCCTGACTTCTGCTGTAACCCACTCAGCCCCACCCCTCGAACTAGCTCCGACCTCCCCAGCACTGGATTGTGCTGTCGCCCAGTGAATATGGCCGGGCGAGGCTGCAGGTTTGTTCAGATACCACTTTCATCAGTAAGATTTGCTGTCGCTTTTTCCCTTGTCCACTTCATAGCTTAATCCAGCACGTTGTGTTGTGAGAGGCACACAGAGACTGAGCAGCATTGTGACGGGGCACCCTCCGCTCCCATCGTCTTTGCTCTCACCCAGTCCGCTCAGAGACCTTCCCTTCGGAAAGACCATCGTGTCACTTATTTACAGTGCCTCTCCTCACCACCTTCTACGTCCTCACGCAGCTGTACAGTCAGTCTTCCCAGGGGTGGGGGTGGGAAGAGGTCCACCCACACAGAGAGCTCCCTCTATCAGACCCCTGCCCTGCCCTGCCCTGCCTTGCCTTGCCTTGCCTTCCTGGGCAATTTTGTCCAGTCTCCTTGTTAATGGGCTAATTATCTTGTTAGCAGCCAGGTCCCAATCTGATCTGGTAATCAGCAACTCCTCACTCAGGCTGTCCCCAGGAACCTAACTGGCTAAACAGTGACCAGAGTGCTCTGCCAGAACTCTGCCACAAGAACTAATCATCTTTATCTAGCACTGGACCCCTTAGATCTCACTGTGCTCTCCAGTGGAAGGGATCTGGTATCCATTTGACATATGGGGAAACTGAGGCACACAGGGGTGTGGTGATGGGGATCACAGCCATGCCACTTGCTGGCTTTCAGGGTGTAGTTCCAATGTGCTAGCACGTTGCGGTGCTGGTATTATTTATATAGGCCCCGCTTCAGCAAGACTCCAGTGCAGGAGCTTTAAGCGCCCGAATGGTCTCACTGACATCAGTGGCACTATTCATGTGCTTACAGCTGGGCACTTGCGTCAGCCCCGTGCTGATGGCAGGCTGCACTGTGCTTTTATATGGAGCTTGAAGCTGCTCTCAGAACAGAACAATGAATCCCAGTCCCAAAGAGCTCGGAGACAAGAGCCTCTGTTTGACTTCAGACTGTCTGCAAATTGGGCCTATTTAAAGTGTCTCCCATCAGGCACCCCAAGTTACTAGCCCCTTCTGAAATTCCTGTCCTAAATGCAGAAGCAGGCCCAGCCCAGGCACCGGGGGTGGTCAGTGGTGTGCAGAGACTCTCTGATCAAGGTGTTCTTAGCGGCGATCTGGGGGAAGCAGTGGGGGCTGGGCATATGTTGGAGGGGAGCTATTCTGAGCAAAGGGGGTTCCTTGGTGGGAGACATGGAGTGAGCAGAGGAGACAAGGGGGGCAATCCGGAGAGGGGCTGGGGCTGAGCTCGGGGAGCGGAGTGGGGAGAGGGATGGAAGCAGTGCTATGGTGCGCTCTTAAGCTGTGGATGAGAAGCTGTCTTGACCAGACTGCAGTGCGGGGGGATTGAGCAGCCTGCAGGGTGTCTGGCAGCCTATGTGTGCAGGGAGCCTGGCACTGGATCCCAACGTAGGGAGCAGCAGGTCAGTAGGTGGAGCCGCAGAGCAGCGCTGCCCGAGCACAAGCTTCCTTAACCTATTTTGCCACTACGTTCCCAGGGAGCTGCCTGGGGGGCAGAGCTCCTCACCAATAAATATCCCAGCTCCTTGAGGTTCTACTTTTCTCCTTCCCGCATGGTGCTGACCACCCTAGCTGCTCAGGGTGTGGCTGGAGGTGGTTTCCTCCGGAGCCTCCCCTGGAGAGCTAGCTGGAGCAGCACTCTCCCTCCTCTGCCCCCCGCAGCACACCTGCCCTGCACTGCCGGTTTGGTCCCATGCCGTACGTTTGGCTGAGTGTGAGACAGCTCCTTTAAACTCGATCCCTCTGGCTCTCGGCGGCTGCTTTCCTGGGCTGCACGCTCAGGCGAGTGCCTGCACTGTGAGGGCCAGCTGGATGTTTAGTGCATGAACAGCTTAGCCTTTCTCTTCCCACGGCCCATCCAGGTCAGCGTCCTGCCTCTGACAGGGCCCAGCACCTGCCACTTCAGAGGAAGCTGCAGCAGCCCTGGAGTGAGCAGTTAGCTGAATGCTAGTACCCGCGAACTCAGGAGCTCGTGTGTGAGAGTGGAGCCGCAGTCTCACCTTCTGGGGGACCAGTTCGCTCTATGGGGCCGGGATCAGAAGCCTCTCTGTGCTTGTGTGCTGCTGTTGGTTTCCAGCAGAGGGCAGCGTGGCCTCAAACGATGGCAGAGCCCGGAGGGATCTCAGTGCCAGGAGCGGCACCAGGCTTTCTGGCGCCCTAGGCAGAATTCAGGGGGCGGCATTTTGAGCACTCCCCATGGGGCGCGCGGGAGCTTCCAGTTCCGCTCCTGTCGCGCCGCCAAAGAAGGACCCTCTGCCAAAATGCTGCAGGCGACAGCAGCAGCCATTGAGCTGCTCAAGTGCCTGCCGCTGTTTTCCATGGCACGTCGGCAGAAGATCCTTCGGCGGTGCGACAGGAGCAGAACTGGAAGCTCCCGTGCATCCCATGGGGAGCGCACAAAATGCCACCCCCCGAATCCTGGCGCCCTAGGTGACCACCTAGTGTCCCCTAATGGAAGCGCTGGCCCTGCTCAGTGCTACCGCCTGACTGGGCTTTGGAGCAGCCCCGCTCCTTGCCCTGCCCTCCCCTCTTGCACGGAGCCCCCTTCCCCTCTGAGACCTAGCGAGTCACCTCTCTTTCCTCCTTTCTCAGGCTACTGGGAGGTGAACGGGTTCGGCCTCTTTGGGATCTACAAGTCGGACTTTGACCGCGTCGGGGGCATGAACACGGAGGAGTTCCGAGACCGCTGGGGCGGGGAGGACTGGGAGCTACTGGACAGGTATGGCTGGCGGGGCCTCCTGCCCAGCGCCTCTTCCCTGCCAGGGGGGCCTGCATGCTGGCTGGGCATGGAGACTGGCCTAATGCCTTTCAGACACACATGGCTGATTCAGGGGCCTGGCAGAGAAGATGGCGGGGGGGGGTTAACCCCTCTGAGGCCCTGTGACTCTGAGGGGCTTTTTTATGGTACCACACAATCGGGGCAGAGGGGAGGGGAGGGAAGCTGGGCGTGAGCTCTGCTTGCCCTGTCCTGTGACCCAGGTTTCTCATGCCTGGGTATAGAGCTTGGCATGGGCAGCAGTGGGTGCCAGGAGCAGCACGCCCACCAACAGCAAAGACGGGGCTTGTGTGGAGCAAATCTGCTTGAAACATCTCCAGTACTTTTTTTCTTTAAAGTGCAGGGGGGAAATGGATTTGTGCCCTCCCCTTTTTTCCCTCCATGCTGATATATAAATTACCCCGACAGTAGTGGGGAGGGCACAATGGCTGGAGACTTTGGAAAGGCCACGTTAGGGCGCCACTGGCTGTGTGAGAGAACTCCTTGGAGGTCTCAGAGGTGGCCATTGTACTGAGTGGGGAGCGCTGACTATCAAAGAGAGCTTTCCTCCCACACGTTCCTGAGGTGTTTGAGGTCAATGGGTGTTAGCAAACACAGCCCCAAGGCAGCACGCTTGTGACAGTGAACAAAAGCCTCTTCTTCTCTCAGGGAACCAGGTTTTATCTGCCTTTGAGGAACGGGGGAAAAAAAACCCAGAGGCTTTGCTGTGGCTGCACCCTCTTCACCGCGCTCTCCTAAGCTTTGTCTCCCTCTCCTCGCGCAGGGTCCTGCAGAGCGGGCTGGAGGTGGAACGCCTGCGCCTCAGGAACTTTTACCATTACTACCACTCCAAACGCGGCATGTGGAACTCCCGCAGCAAGAAGGCTCCCAAAGACTAGGTCCTGGGCCCTGCTGCCAGCCACGCCCAGGGCTCCTCCGCACACCGGGGCAGGACGAGCCTGTTCAGCAAAGCCAGCTGCCTCGGCTCTGCCACCTCGAGTCTGTGCAGTCGTGGAAGTCGTCTCTGGGCCACTGGCGGTGCCTCTAGACACCGTGCTGGAGCGAGAGGCTGGGGATTTCTCCAGAGCTCTCTAAACAAACCGCAGTTACTTTGAGGGGAGGGGGGAGGTTGTGATTTTTCTTAAGGCTTCTAATTTCTTAGTGAGAAACCAGTTTATTAACTCATTAGCACTGAGGGTCAGGGATTCCGTCAGAGGGAGGGAGCCAACCAGCCCCTCATGCTGCCTCCAGCCCCTCAGGGAGCAGGGTGGTAAAACAAGGCCTGGAGCCAGCCCCTGGAGAGGAGGTGGAGAAGGGGCTTATCAGCCTGGCCGCTGGGTTTCCCTCCTGGGCCTGGTGTCCCAGGACCAGCCCTGCTAAGCAACACTGGGGAGGTGCCCAGGTTCACAGGGTGTCACACTTGCTGTGCCCGTGCCACTGCTGCACCCCTTGTGGGCAGCGTGAGTCGCAGTGAGCTTCCATGCACCCCTCTTTGGTGTGGCCGGGAGAGGCCAAGCTCCCTGTTCCATAGCGGGGCCGGGAGGTGAATACACAGGCCACGTGCTATCCGTGCAGAGGGAGACGGGAACCTTGCTGGGTACTCATTGGATGAACATACTGTGTGGAGATCTGTGCGCAGGGCCTTGCAGCTCGCTGGCCCCATGCCCTGTCACACTCGGAAGGTGAGGAGTGAGCGATGGGATTGGTATGATGCCAGCGCATCGTGCCTCATTGCCCCATTACCTTCAGAGGCGGGTGCTGTGCCCTATGGGCCACAAGCTGTCTGGTCAGGAAATCCCCCAGCCCCAGATCTGCAGTCAAAAACCCGGGAGGTTCCTGAAGCCATTGGTGAGGTGGGGCCGGGCAGAGCGGCTGATTGAGGCTCACTGTGCCTAGCTGCCCAGCAGTTGGGAGCTGTCCCACCCCTGGCTGGAGCCCAGATCCACTCAATGGGCATCTCCTCATGAATTCGGCTGGGAGGGGCGTCCTCAGAGCACTCCTGGGGGCATTGTGGGGGATGCGCTATAAACTCACCTCTGTCCCCTTCTCTTCCCTTCCATCCACATTTGAAGGGCTCTTGTCCCACAGCTCAGCCCTTCTTGAGCAGAGTGAGACGCCGCGGTGCCTGTGGGTGAATCAGACAGTAGCTCAGGCGCAGGGCGGTGCTTCCTGGGCCTGGTAGCATTTGAGGGAGGGAATGGGCTGGTAAATACGGTGTCCCGGAGAGATTCTCTGCCAAGCCATCCCAAAGCCTTCAGCCTCCCTCCCTGCTACTGGCCCCTCTGGGGGGGGAAGGGAGGAGGGCAGTACACGGGGGGCACGGGTGATACTAGCACCACGAGTGGGCAAGGGGGGAGATCTGCTGTGGGCAAAGGAGGTGTGGGGGGGAGGACACAGGGATGAAGCGCAGCCCCGGAGAGGCCGAACACTGCTACTAATGTCTTACGCTGACGTGCCTCCCTCCCCTGTGTGGGGCTGGGGGGAGCAGCCAGCTGCCCAGCAGGCGCACGGTCATGGCAGGGTGGGACTGGCTGCTTGACACCTGCAGGACGCTTGTGTTGTTGACATTCCTGGTGCAGCCCCTAGGGAGGGCTGGTTGGAGCCTGCTCCCCCAGGGGCTGTGATGTCCCCCCTGGGGAGGGCCTGAGGCAGGAATCGGAGCAGGGAGGACGAGCAACGTTTCCAAGCTAATTTCTGTGAAATTATGAGGTAGGAAGCTGTTTTCAGGAGGTTATGTCTGTTTTGTTTTTTATTATTAAAAAATAAAAGGAATGTCTTGGTTGGGATTTCCCTTCTGTCTCTGCTTCCTTCCTTTGCAAACAGATCAGGGGTGGCAGGCGCTCGGCACAGCGTAAAGCCATCAGCTGCTGCTGCACAGCTAGACTATCAACTTCCAGCCACTCTCCCCAGCAAATACCAGCACGGGTAACCTGTGTCATGGGCAGTTAGCAAGGCTTGAAGCCAGGACCTTAAACACCAGCACAGAGCCTCGTGCTACTGGATCTAACAGGAGAAGCCCTGGCACCGGCAGCAGTAGCAGGCAGTTGTCCTCGGCCATGTCACAAGGCGGTACACGATTTACAGCCACGTTGCCGCAAGCCAGAAACCAGAGACAGCCATGGCCCACAGGCCCAGGGATCTCTGTGTGAATTCCCAGGCGCTGGGCGGCCATTGAGAACGTGCTGACCTCTGATGCAGCAGATGGTTAGCACTCCGACACCAGGGGCTGGGCGCATTCCAAACACTGCTAGATTGGATTGGGTGGCTAGAAGGTATTGTTGCTGTTTGTAAGGCTAGACAGAATGTGGTGTTCTCATTTGCATTACAGTAGCTCAGTGTTTTCAATCTTTTTTCATTTGTGGACCCCTCAAAAATTTTGAATGGAGGTGCAGACCCCTTCGGAAATCTTACACATAATCTGCAGCTCCCCTCCCCCCCGGGATCCAAAGACCACAGGTTGAAAACCACTGGAGTAGTGTGAGAAGCCCCAGCAGGATCTGGAGCGCCCCCCTTGGGCCGGGTGCAGCGCGCACACAGGACAAAGGCAGCTCTCGCCCTGAAGCATTTGCAGGCCTAGTTTATGCCCAGACCCGACAGGTGGCTGAGACAAACAAGCCATGATGCCAAGGTTACTGACACGGGCCTGCCTCCCCATGGACTAGCCCAGAATGTGGCTCTCTGCTGGTGCCATTCTGCAGGCAGCATGGCCCCAGGGAGCCTCAAGGAGGGGTTTGGAGGAGGTGAAAGGAGGGGAATTCGCAGCTTTTCTTGGGGGGGAAGCGGGGGCAGTGTGCATGACACAGGTGGGGTGGAAGGAAATGGGGAGGGGGATAGGCTTGTGATTCTGGAGCTGGGCTGGGACTCGGGAGATCTGGCTTCAATTCCCTGTCCTGCCCCAGGCTGTCCAGATATGTCTCTGAGGCCTTGTCTACATAGAAAAGCTTCCCTGGTGGAAACGAAGGGGTTAAACAGGTGCAAGCCCCTGTGTGGCCACCTTAGTCCTGTCCAAGTGACTTTTTTTCAGTCAGCTTACGTCAAATGGGAACAGGGATAAATTAAACTGCAACAAGTCACCCCTTAAATTGCAATCAGTGTGTCCACACAGATTTAACTGAACCAGAACGAGTGTGAATAAACACAGGGCCTACATCTCTCTGGGCCTCGGTCCCCCTTTGGAAATGGGGATAACACTTCTCTCTTTTCACCCGTTGTCTGTCTCCACTGGCTGCTCTGTGGAGCAGGGAGTGCCTTACGCTGTGTTTATACAGCACCTTGCGCAGTTCGGCCTGTAGCCCTCCCTCCGGCACAGAGGTGAAGAGTGTGCTGAGGTAACAGGCCCGGTGGGGGGGGGGGGGGATCTAGGTTCTCAGGCCCCGAAAAGGCAGCAGAGCAGAGAGTCATGGACAAAAGGGGCATGTGCTAACAAATCCCTCAGCTTGGCCCTGACAGGGGTTAAGGGGATGCAGCAGGTGCCCGGGGTGTGGCGGAGTTGGGCACAATCCTACTTGGAGGGAATTCAAATCAGCTGCCAGCTGACCGTGCGCACATGGCAGGGGAAATCAGTGACAGGAGGCTAAGAGAAGGGCTTTGACTGGGGGGTTGGAGGAGGAGAGAGGGCTGCTTCTGGTCTCGTTTAGCACCAGTAAATTTACAGCAGTTGGTGTCCCTGACGCAGTGTTTGCAGATTAGTTATAACGCCCCCCCCCCCATCAGTGACAGTAACGCTCAGAGCTTTTCAGCTTCCCAGGGCTTGAGGAAGCGTCAGCAACTCCTGGGAGGTAAGGAAGTTACTCTGATCATCTCCTTATAACTGATGGACGCAGTGTCTTGACTAAGGTTGTCCCCCTCCGCAATGGCTGTTATTCATTCTGTTGCATTTATTGGCAACAAAGGACGGGAGCCAGGAGCAGAACCCCGCAGGTCCTAGCTCCTGCCCTGCCCCAGCTCAGGTCTGCCTAGCTAGAGAGGGGAGCCCAGAGGTCAACGTGCATTTGTGGGGAGAGGTGCTGGGACAAACTCAAACTGCAGCAGAGCAGCCAAGCAACAGCATCTCCCAGTCCCCTTTGCCCACTACCAGTGGGAGCCTGAGAAGCTTGGGAAGTGGCAGTTAAAGTCCTGCCATGCTTCGGAGTGGCCCCGATGAGCCTTTAAACATGAATCCCGCAGCGGCCGGGACAATGAGTTTCCCGTGCTGAGTCAGCAAGTGTGGGCTGGCGGGGGAGCGGCCCCTTGCACAACTTCACCCGCTGCGTGCTCCACCTCACCCCCAGGGGGAGCAGGGAATGGGAGCTCTGACTAAACCTGTCCCAGGCCGCAGCGCCTGCTAAATTGACGTCTGCAACACCCCGCCACCCTAGGCAGCTCCCTGAGGCTGAGCAGAGACAGGTTGAGCTCCACAGCAGGGGTGGGGCTGCACCGTGTGGGGGGATCTAGCTCTCCCTGGGCGTCAGAGTCTCCCCTCACTCCTGGGTACCTCCTAGGCTTCATTCCTGGGGTTAGCCTGGTGAGGGTGGGGAGTCAGGTCCAATGTGGGCCTGTGGCTCAGAGCCCGCATCCCTGCCGAGGCAAGATGACCATGAGCTGTACCAGGGCTGCCTTTGTGAGTCCTGCTTCAGCTCCTCTGACCCCACTGTGCAGAGAGGTGGGGGAGCATCTTCCATGCCCACACATTGCCCTGGGACTTCTCTGAGTGCAGGGAGCCCATGGCACAAGGTCAAGCCGTGCTCCAGTGGATGGGTCCCAGGGCCCCCCAAAGGGCAGTCAGTACCATGTGCCTTCAGCTTTTGATTTCTGCAGGATCCGACATGCTCCTGGAACATGGCTGCCTGCCAGGGCAGATCATGGCTTACACTGGGTCATATATTGTCTCAGCCCTGAAAACTGCTCACATGGCAGCGTTGAGCCATAGCCCTGCTTTGCTTTATAAACAGCAGCCTGAACCTCCCCAGAAGCCAGCTCAGGGTTACTGACTCCATAACCGGACGCACAGAGAAGGCAAATGCCACTGTCAAGACCCCCCCAGCAAGTCACTGACAGCTCTAAGAACAGCACCTCCACTCCCAGCCTCCTGCTCCAGGCTCTCTCGTCCCCAGGGCTGGTGGTATCCTGATTCCCAGTGGTGTAACGTGAGTGACTCAGGCGCTTCAGGGAAGATGGGCTTGTTCTACTAACCACGCTGACTGCACTTAGCTTCCCGACAGCTCTGCACAATCTGCTGGGCGGAGCAGGAAGCGAGGTGCACAGGCTCCAGATCTATTCAACAGCGGGTTCAAAGGCAACCACTTCCTTCTAGGTTTCCCTGACCTTTAGCTCCAGCTGCTGCTGGTCGGAGGTTCCACCCTGTGGTCCAGGGCTGGAGTGAGAGCTCCTTCACTGAGGGGAAGAGTAGAAACCTGCAAGCTGCAGGGCATGGCCTCACACTGGTGAGGGCTAGGAAGAAAGTTTGCCTACAGGCAGGTGAATCCAGAACCGTCTGTTGCAGTTTCTTGCACTTTGCTCTGAAGCAGCTTGTCACTGTCAGAGACAGGATATTGGACAGATGGTCTGATGCAGCCTAGCAGCTCCTGTGATCATAACGTGTCCTACTGCTATCGATTTTGGTCACCTAGGGCCACCAGCTGTGCTCCTGCAGTACTGGCCTCCTCCTTCCCTCCTCCTGCAGGGGGGAGTGGTACCATCACCTAACACTGAGCGCCAGGGCAGGTTGCACAAAGGGGAAGCTGCATTGGGACAAACTTTGACATTTCCAAGTTCTTGTTCTTCCAAAATTGAGCCAATTTTTTTGACATCTTTCACTAAACAGTTGCTGTTTGAAGTGTTGTTGTAGCTGTGTTGGTCACAGGATATGACACAGACAAGTTCTTCTTCGAGTGATTGCTCATATCCATTCCAGTTAGGTGTACGCGCCGCGCGTGCACATTCGTCGGAAAACTTTTACCCTAGCAACTCAGTGGGCCGGCAGGTCGCCCCCTAGAGTGGCGCCACCATGGCGCTTGATATATACTCCTGCCGGCCCACCCGCTCCTCAGTTCCTTCTTACCGCCCGTGTCGGTCGTTGGAACAGTGGAGCGCGGCTTAGCTGACCTCCACTTCCCTAGCTACTCGTTTTCTCGTATATAGTTATGCAGTTATAACCCTTTTATATATATATTTGTATGGTTATACGTGTTTCTTTGCTAACATGGTTAGTTTAGTTAGCGGGGTTCAGGAAGTAGCCCCTTCCATGAGCCCAGTGCCGGAGCCATGCATGGCTCACCGGGTTTTAAAAGGGGCCCGGCCTGCCAGAAGCCGCGGCCGAAGAGAGATCTACATGACTCCTGTTTGAAGTGCCTCAGGGAATCACTTGACAGATAAGTGCCCCATTTGCAAGGCTTTTAAGCCGAGAACAAAAAGGTGCGGGACTTTCACTTACCCCTCCACCTTGGGCGCCGAGCGATGTTCAAGCGGCGGGCAGAAGCGCCTCCTCGGCACCGGACCCCGCCGGTACTACCAAGGCCTTTCGGCACCGACCGTCGCCGGCACCGATGTCGACTCGGCACCGCTCCCTTCTTCCGAGGTCGAGAGAGCCTACGATTCCTGCTGGTGCCTGGCGGCTCCCCGGCACGCGCCGTGGTTGAGCCCCCTGCTCCCGCTGCTTTCGTGCCACCTGCATCGCAGCCAGAGAGCTCGCCTAAGTTGCGTTACCCGGCACCGACACCTGCAGAGGCACCGATGACTTCGGCACCGTCGATTCCAGTCCCCCAGGGCCACTGAATCCGGTGCCTGGCAGCTCCCCGGCTCGCGCCGTGGTAGAGCTTACTGCTCCTGCTGCTTCTGTGCCAACTGCACCGCAGCTAGAGAGCTCGTCTAAGATGGTTCGCCCGGCACCGACGACGTCGGCACCGTCGATCCCGGTCCCACGAGGGCCGTAGAATCCGGTGCCTGACGGCTCCCCGGCACGCGCCGTGGTTGAGCTACTGCTCCTGCTGCTTCCGTGCCAGCGGCACCGCAGCCAGAGAGCTCGTCTAAGTCGGATCGCCCGGCGCCGACACCTGCTACGGCACCGATGACGTCGACACCGTCGATCCCGGTCCCACAAGGGCCGTAGAATCCGGTGCCTGACGGCTCCCCGGCACGCGCCGTGGTTGAGCTACTGCTCCTGCTGCTTCCGTGCCAGCGGCACCGCAGCCAGAGGGCTCGTATAAGTCGGATCGCCCGGCACCGACACCTGCTGCGGCACCGATGACGTCGGCACCGTCGATCCCGGTCCCACAAGGGCCGTAGAATCCAGTGCCTGACGGCTCCCCGGCACGCGCCGTGGTTGAGCTACTGCTCCTGCTGCTTCCGTGCCAGCGGCACCGCAGCCAGAGGGCTCGTATAAGTCGGATCGCCCGGCACCGACACCTGCTGCGGCACCGATGTCGTCGGCACCGTCGATCCCAGTCCCACAAGGGCCGTAGAATCCGGTGCCTGACGGCTCCCCGGCACGCGCCGTGGTTGAGCTACTGCTCCTGCTGCTTCCGTGCCAACAGCACCGCAGCCAGAGAGCTCGTCTAAGTCGGATCGCCCGGCACCGACACCTGCTGCGGCACCGATGACGTCGGCACCGTCGATCCCGGTCCCGCAAGGGCTGTAGAATCCGGTGCCTGACGGCTCCCCGGCACGCGCCGTGGTTGAGCTACTGCTCCGGCTGCTTCCGTGCCAACGGCACCGCAGCCAGAGGGCTAGTCTAAGTCGGATTGCCCGGCACCGACGCCTCTGAGGCACCGACAACATCGGCACCGTCGATTCCAGTCCCACAAGGGCTATCGAATCCGGTACCCGACGGCTCCCCGGCACGCGCCGTGGTTGAGCGTATTACTCCCGCTGCTTCCGTGCTGACGGCACCGCAGCCAGACAGCTTATCTAACTCGGATCGCCCGGCACCGACACCTACCGAAGCTCTGATGACCTCGGTACCGTGGATCCCGGTCCCACGAGGGCCGTCGAATCCGGTGCCTGACAGCTCCCCAGTATGCACTGTGGTTGAGCCTGCTGTTCCCTTCACGCCGGAGACGTTACCAACGGCGAGGGCTCTCAGTGCCATGACAGAGTCATTGCTGCCTGACCCTGGCACCGCCGGTGCGGGTAATACAGTCTCTTCAGGTGACTGTCCTCTGTCAGCACAGCAGAGCGGCACCGTTCATGATCACGGTCCCGCAGACACTCCAAGTCCTGTCGGCACGCCGGACACCACTGGCAGTCCCGGTGCTGTTTTCCTCGGTACTGGTCGCACTCGCTGCACCGGTCGGTATCCCGTTTGCCGACCCGCTATCGGCACCGTTCCGACTCCTGGCACCGGGGCAGGTACCTTGACTCCTGTAGCCTTTCTCCGAGCCTCGAGATCTCGGTTGACCTCCCGACACCGTTCTGGTTGCGGGTCTGGATCTCGTTCCAGGTACCGATACGCCTCCCGATGCCGGTCCCCGGTGCCGAGTTGGGCAAGGTCCGAATGAGTCAGAGACTCTGCCTGTGCCTTCTTTTAGTACCTCCATGGCCGTCCGGACACGCATCCGTGTCATCCCATATGCGCAGATTTTATGCTCAGGACCTCGATCCTGATATGATGGCCAGCGGGCGCCAGCCCCGAAGCAGAAAGAGGCTTGGCGAATGAACCTGCTTGGCCGCCAGGTGTACTCTGCAGGGGCCCTGCAGCTCTGGGTAGCAAAGCAGCAAGCCTTGCTTAGCTGCGATAATTATAGCACCTGGGTGAAGGAGTTTCTCCCTCAAAACTCCTACCTGGAGTTCGCTGCCGTCTTGGAGGACGGGGGAAAGAAGGTTCCCAGAGCGTCCCTCCAGGCCTCGTTGGACGCAGCAGACTCTGCGGCCAGCACTCTGGCCTTGGGTGTCGCCATGAGGTGCATTTCATGGCTTCAGGTTTTAAACCTCCGGCCGGAGCTGCAGTATGCCATTCAGGATTTACCCTTTGTTGGTAAAGGCATCTTCGCGGCAGAGACAGTCCCAGACTGCGAAGTCTGATGGACAATAGGGTCCTAATGCGTCTCAGCATGTATACGCCAGCGACCAAACGCAGGCCTTTCTGGCCCCAGCCGCCATACTCTGTGCCTAGCCAGAGGCAGAACTCTGGCAAACGGCAAGGCCAAGGTGGTCGCAGACGAACGTCAGGACCCCTAAAGAGCCAAAGTCAAGGTCCCTCGCAATTACCACTGGGACCAAAGACGGACCTTCCAAGGTTCGCCTGAGGGCGGTGTACCAGTCGCAGGACGGGATCCCGATCCTGCTTTCTCCTGGCATGGCCCCAGTTACTTTCAGATCGCTGGGTCCTGCGCACGATGGAGCATAGGTACCACCTTTAATTTGCTCCAGCCCTGTCCCCCTTCAGCGGACGAAAGGAGTAAGGGGTTTTACTCCCGTTATGCCCTAGTCCCCCACTCGAACACAGGTCTCAGACCTTCCTGGTCCTGCACGGACTCAACCGGTTTAGGATAAGGTTGAAGTTCTGCATGGTATCCCTGGGAACCATTATTCCATCCTTGCCTCCTGGGGGCTACTATGCCGCCCTGGATATGAAGGACGCGTACTTTCGCAATGCCATCTTCCCTCCGCACGGGAGATGCCTCCGCTTTATAGCCAACGGTCAATACTCCCGGTTTACGGCCATAGTCGCCGCCTACCGTCGCTGATGTCGGATATGCGTTTTTCCGTATCTGGACGATTCGCTTATCCGAGGAGACTCTGAGACACAAACCACTCAGCGCGTGGGCATCGTCACGATCTTATTCACAGGTCAAGGCCTGCTGTTTACTATAGAGCAATCCACTCTGGTTCCCACGCAGAGGTTGGGCTTCCTAGGGGCTATCCTGGTCTCCTACCTAGCCGGAGCCTGCTTATCACAACTGCGATTTTAGGCGATGGCAACAATCATCTGAGGTCTGGAGGCTTTCCCAACGACCTCAGCTCGTTCTTGTCTCAGTCTCCTGGGTCCATGGTTGCCCGCAAGTTTGTAACCAAACACGCCAAGCTCCGCCTCGGTCCTCTCCAAGTCCGGCCCACCTCGGCGTACCGCTTGGACAGGGAGCCAATGGTCATGGTAGTCACCGTTCCCTCGAACGCTTTAGGCTCCCTAGAGTGGTGGCTAACTCCCTCCTTGGTGTGGACAGGGATGCGGTTTCATCCGCCCCAGCCCTCACTGCCCCTGACGGCGGACGCCTCATCTCTCTGCTCGAGTGCTCATGGTCACCTCCGAGCTTAAGGCCTTTGGTCTTCTAGAGAGCTGGCATTCCTCATCAATGCCCCAAAAATGAGAGTAGTCCGCCTGGCATGCCAGGGGTTCCAGCGGCAGCTGCGAGGCCGTTGTATCTCGGTGTTTACAGCCAACACAACGGCCAGGTGCTTCATAAGTATTCAGGGGGGACATAGTCCTCCCCCCTTTTTTGTCAGGAGGCCATCCATTCCCGGGTCTTTTGCATGGCCCACTCGATGGAGCTGGCGACGTCCTTTCTCCCAGGTGTTCGGAACGTCTTAACTCTTTGACTCAGCAGGTCTTTCCTGTCTTACGAGTGATCACTCTGCCCCATGTGAGGCGTCCCGCTTTCCGGAAGTGGAGATGTTTCCTCACACAGACCTGTTCGCTCACCGCGAGAGCAGGAAATGCCAGGTGTTCTGCTCCTTCCAAGGTCTCTCCTCGGAATCGATCTTGGACGCATTCCTGATGCCGTGGAAAGGCCAACTGCATTATGCCTTCCCACTGTTCCCACTGGTTCATTAGGTCCTGCTCAAACTCCGCAGGGGCAGAGCGCGCATCATCATGATCACTCCAGAATGGTCCAGGCAGCACTGACATACCACGTTGCTCGGCCTGTCAGCCCAGACCTCATCACTCAGGGCAACGACAGGCTTCGTCTCTTGGACCTGCAGCCTCTTCGCCTCACGGTGGCTGCTGCGTACCTGAGTCGGGGTGACAGGCAGCCTTCCACCTGGTCGACGTACCGGGCCAGGTGGAAGCGTTTCTTTTACAGCTGCAATTCGCTCGATCTTGCTCCTGCTGAGGTCTCGATCCCCTCTATTTGGCCTGCCTCTGGCCTTCAGCGACAGGACCTGGCGGTATCAGCGCTGAGGATACACTCAGCAGCCATCTCTACCTTCCAGCAGGCTAAGATGGACATTCAGTGTTCTCACGCTCTATGGGTTCGAGGTCCCTCAAGGGCTTGGAGCGCTTGCACCCTCGGGTGCGCTGCCCAGCCCCGACCTGGGACCTCAACCTAGTCTTGGCCAGACGGTCTCTGAGATCAGAGCTCTTACGGGGGTTCCGCCGTACACTAGGTTTCACAAAGACAAGGTGCAGTTATGACCGCACCCGGCTTTCCTCCCTAAGGTGGTTTTGGCCTTTCATGTTACCCACAGCTCAACGCAATGGGCACAACCGTTGCACTCCTTGGACATCTGTGGAGTGCTCGCATTATATTGTGCTGACAGAACCATTTCCTAAGGTGCCCCAGCTCTGTCCCGGTAGCGGGCCAAAGGGAGGGCTTGCTTGTTTTCCTCTCAGAGGATCTCATCTGGGGTGATGGCGGACATCCCCACTTGTTATGATTTGGCTCATATTTCCCCAAGCCACATCACCGTGCATTCTACCAGGGCTCAGGCTTCATCTGCCGCCTTGCTGGCTCATGTTTCTAACCACAAGATCTGTCGCGAAGCTCCATTGGTCCTCGGTCCATACCTTTGCTTCGCAGTATGCCCTGGTTCAGCAGTCAAGAGAGGCTGTAGCCTCTGGCTCAGCAGGTTTATTCTGCCACATTTCACTCCGACCCCACCGCCTTTGTAAGGCTTGGGATTCACCTAACTGGAATGGATATGAGCAATCACTCGAAGAAGAAAAGACGGTTACTCACCTTTGTAACTGGTGTTCTTCGAGATGTGTTGCTCATATCCATTCCACACCCGCCCTCCTTCCCCACTGTCGGAGTAGCCGGCAAGAAGGAACTGAGGAGCGGGTGGGCCGGCAGGAGTATATATCAAGCGCCATGGTGGCGCCACTCTAGGGGGCGCCCTGCCGGCCCACTGAGTTGCTAGGGTAAAAGTTTTCCAACGAATGTGCACGCGCGGCGCGTACACCTAACTGGAATGGATATGAGCAACACATCTCGAAGAACACCAGTTACAAAGGTGAGTAACCGTCTTATCGGTGGGGTCATATCTTTTATCAGACCATCCTCTGTTGGTGAGAGAGACAAGCTTTTGAGAGCTCTTCTTCGGGTCTGGAAAAAGCTGAAACACTCTGAGTACCTTTCCCAGACCTGAAGAAGAGCCTCGGGAAGCTCGAAAGCTTGGCTCTACCGCCAACAGAAATATTGTTTGCCTTTTTCAAATGGATTTTTCTGAAATTTCTATATTGATTGTATACAGCCACACCCCTTTTGCCACTGACTGCAATAGAAGAAATCATGCCCATGGGATTTTTCTTAGGAGAAAATGAAAAAGCTTTTCCCCCTCAGTTGCTCTGGAAAACTCTTTCCTCTTTGGAAAAGTTTTAGAGGATGGGAATAGGGAAAATCGAGGGCGAGAGACAGTACTTCCCTATCCCACCCTCCGCAAGGGCTGTTATTCATTCTGTTGCAGTTATTGGCAACAAGAGACGGGGGGGAGAAAAGATGTTTCAAAATTTGATTATAATCAAAAATGAAAAATTTCTAACAAGTAGAATCTTTTCTGGTTTAGGGGAGAAAAGGCCATTTACTAATGAAAAAAAGTTTTAGAACCAAATGCGTCAAGCAGCTCTGCTTGGTGCTTACACAGAGTTTCATGTGTTCAAAGCACTGCACAAATGTTGTTGTGTGTTTGTACTGTGGGAGTACCTAAGCACCTTGTTCATGGAGGTCTCAGAGAGCTCAGCTACTTCACACGCTCCCCACCCACTGCTGCAGAACAGGGGCTGCTCAGAGCTTTTCCAGCGTGGGCTGTGGTCAGTATTTAATCTGTAATGAAAGAAGTGCTGAGGCTCAAACAATTTTTTTTTACTTTCACAACCCATGCAGCAAGCCCAGAGGTGCCAGGGTTATGAACTGCCAAGCCTAGTGATGCCGGGGCTCAGCCCTGGCAAGTCCTGGCACACGTTAAGCACTGGCTGTGGTTTACCTGCGAAGTTGTCTCAGGGACACCTCTCTCCTTCTCAGTTGCACATATGCCACCTCCCAGCCACTGCCCTGCAGGCAATTGCACGAAGTGCTTTTGTGGAACAGTGCTATTAGGCAAGTGTTTAATGTGGTATTACATCCGTGGTGTTTCCCCAGATCCTGGTGCTCCTCCCAGGCTGTAAATTAGGGGCTGACCCAAACCAGTGCCAGTGCCAAGACAATGTGCAGCTTGAGAGAGGGCGAGAGACCCTGACTTTGGGGAGCCACGCAGGAGGGACTCCCACTGATTCGCATCCTCTCCCCTCCTCATTCATTCATTGCAGAACCAGTCTGGGAAGCCTCTGTATACTTCTCCCAGCTGCTGTGGGCTACCAGGAAGATCCTAGGGATGAGAGACCTTGCTGCAGCTCAGCCCAATGTGCTGGGGAACCAAGCTCTAACCCTGTAGCCGTAACCATAAGTGTTAACTACCGAGATCGCCACTTAACAAGGCATATGTATCCTCTGGTAAAAGCGACCCGCAAAGGGAAACAAAACACTGGGGTCATGCCTCTCTTTGGCTGCTTTGTTATAGGGAAAAGGCCTGAAAAGGGAGGGTGGGGCATACGTGGAAAAAGTCAAGCCCTGTCTTTCTGGTGACATTACAAGAGCTGGGAGGGTGCAAATTAGCAACCAAGAGGGATAATTGAACTGTTTAAAACTTCTCTGTGTTTACCTTGTTTGAGTTAACACCTGCGTCTCCCGAAGACCTGTCAGCCTCTTGGGGAAACGCCATCTGTGGTACAGTTTCAATGCCCTCTTTTCAACAGCCCTGAGACCGCCCAGATGTCCTTCCCCAAAACCAGGAGCTACAAACCGTGATACTTCTAATGTACAAACCCAACCAAGCAGAAATAATTCACTCTTCAGCCCAAGGGCACAAACACGGCTTTAGGGGGGCACTCGCTGGCTGCTTTGAGCTGCCATGTTTAGGAAAGCAAAAGAGAAGCAGCCACAGCAAATTCCTCCTCCTAGTGCAGAAAAAGATGCACTGCCAATGGTTTTCCTTTGGAAAGAAACTTTTTGCCATATATCCCTGGGCTTGTGTCAGCAGACGGCCCTTCCCACTGGCTCTCCTCACGCAGGGACTCTCTCGCTATATGGGAGTTCATAAATAAATGGTGAAAAAAGAGCTCTTTAACCATTCCCTCTTTGCTTGGTGTTTCCCTGTTTTTAGCGTATGGAGATGCAGGAACAGCAGGGACCTAACTAATTCCAGCCAGGCCATACTGTATAATAATGCCCACTGACAGCATTTCTAGCCCCAGCCCTGTGATAAGCGTTACTGGCCCAGATTTGTTCCTTTGGATCTTGCACTACGTTTTGATTAAGTCTTGATGTTGCCATCAGCTGGCAGTCGGCCCCAGCTCAGCAAAACATGTAGTCACATGTTTAACTTGAAGCCCGTGAGTTGCCCCATTGATTTCATGTGCTGCAATGCTTTGTTGGAGCCAGATTATTCTCCTTTCTGAAATGCCCTAATGTCTTCTGCTCCTGATGGTTTTCGCCTTTACACCTTAGGCTGTTTCAGGCTACTGTGCAGCAAACGTGCGCTTAGTAACTAAGGATGGGACGGACCAGGAGACAGAACAGGCAGCAGTGAGGGGCATGGGTGGGGTGGGAGGGCAGTGGAGATCAGCGTGGGAGGGGCAGAAGGTGCATTACCTGGCACCAGCCACCAGCCAGCACCTTGCTGGCCTGGTCCCCAATCACCTCCTGGCACAGGTAGTACAGCATCTGCACTCGTAGCAGCACCCTGGCAGACACACATCACAGGGTCAGAGAAAGCACTGAGCCCATGCTGGGGAGCAAGATGCCTGAGCCCCATCCCCAGCGGGGGGAGGGCAGCCCGGACCCCTAGGTCCCTTGTACTAGTGGGGTGGGTGTGTGTGAGCCGAATGCCTGGGCCCTTACTTGTACTACTGGTGAGTGTGTGTGTGTGTTGCGGGCAGCCCGGATGCCTGGGTCTGCAGTACCAGTGGCGTGTATGGGAGGGGGGAAGAGAAGGAGAGCTAGATATCTGGGTCAGTTGCTTGTACTAGTGTTGAGTGTGCATGCTGCGAGGAGGGGGCCTGGACACCAGGATCCCTTACTTACAGTAGTGGTGAGCGTGTATGTGTTGTGGGAACCCCCCGATGCCTGGGTCCCCTGTACCAGTGGAGAGTGTGTGTGTGTGTGTGTGTTGGGAGGAGCCCGGACTTCTGGGTCCTTTACTTGTTGCATTGGTGCTTGGGGGATCGTCGCATTGTAGTGCCCCAGCTGGAAATGAAGAGACTGGCCCAGAAAGCCCAGACCCAGGGCAGAGCTGAGCCAGCTGATAAGGACCTGACAAGCCCCCATCTGGTCTGGGTGGGGCTGGAGAATGCAGACAGGGGTGGAGGGAGTAGTGGATTGATGGGGGATGGGTAGAGGGGAGACTAATGAATTGATAAGAGTTGGGGGAAGGGGGCAGGCTGGTGTCTGAGCAGAGAGAATATGGAATTGAATTGATGGGTGTTTGGAGAAGGGGGAATGTAGCATTGATGGGTGTAGCGAGTGAAGTGGTTTGCAGGGCCCATCCACACCCATTGCTCCTCTGTTTCTGCCTGATGAAGTGAGGAGACCTCTCTGCCTGTGACACCCAGACACAGGTCCAAACTTGATGAGAGCCTCCCCCTGAGGCCAGGGACTCCACCCAGCCAACCAGCCACACCCACCCACATCTGTCTCTCACATGCCAGCAGAACTGAAACAGCTTGGGGGTTAATCACAGAAATGCAGGGCTGAAAGGGACCTCGAGAGGACATCAGGTCCAGCCCCCTGCACTAAGGCAGGACCAAATAAACCTAGCCTATCCTGTCAGGTGTTTGTCCAACTTCTTCTTAAAAACCCTAATGATGGAGATTCCACAGCCTCCCTTGGAAGCCTGTTTAACTACCCTGATCGTTACAAAGCTTTTCCTAATATCTAACCTAAAGCTCCCTTGCTGAAGATTAAGCCTATTACTTGTCATCCTACTTTCAGTAGACAGAGCGATCAATTGATCCCCATCCCCTTTATAACAGCCTTTAACACATCTGAAGGCTGTTATCCGGTCCCTGCTCAGTCTTCTTTTCTCAAGACAAAATACCCCCATGTTTTTTAACTTTTCTCCTAGCTCAGGTTTTCTAAACCTTTCATCATTTTTGTTGCTGTCATGGTACAATTCCCCACTCTGAACCTTAGCGTCCAAAAAGATGGGGTACCAGCATGAATTCCTCTAAGCTCAATTACCAGCTTAGAACCTGTAGCGCTGCCACCAACCAGGAATTCCAGTGCCTGGTACACTCTGGTCCCCCCTAAACCTTGCCTGGGGACCCCCAAGACACAGACCCTCTGGATCTTAACACAAGGAAAGTAAACCCTTTCCCTCACCTTTGCCTCTCCCAGGCTTCCCCTCCCTGGGTTACCCTGGAAGATACTGTGTGATTCAAACTCCTTGAATCACAAAACAGAGAGGACAATTCACTTTCCTCCCTCCTTCTCTTTCCCCCTCCCAGACTCTTCCTGAGAGAAAGTAATCCTGGCACAGAGAGAAATTAGCCTCTCTCTCCCCCTTCCCTCCTTTCTCCCCATCAACTCCCTGGTGAATCCAGACCCCGTCCCCTGGGGTCTCACCAGAATAAAAAAAAATTAGGTTCTTAAACAGGAAAAGCTATTAATTAAAGAAAGAAAAAAACAGTAAAAATTATCTTTGTAAATTTTAAAAAAATGGAATAAGTAGAGGGTATTTCAGCTATAGACACTGGGAATACCCTCCCAGCCTAAGTATACAAGTACAAATTAAAATCTTTTCAGCAAAATACCAATTTGAACTCCTTTCAGCCAAATTTCTGTGATTCTGTGAAATGCACATTTGCAAATAAAGAAAACAAACATAAGCCTAACTCACTTTATCTACCTCGTACTCACTATTCTGGATCTATAAGAACCTGTATCAGGGAGATTGGAGAGAAACCAGGCTGCACATCTGATCCCTCTGAGCCCCCAGAGCGAACAACAACCAAAACTAACAGCAGGGCACAAAAACTTCCCTCCCTCAAGATTTGAAAGTATCCTGTCCTCTGATTGGTCCTCTGGTCAGGTGACAGCCAGGCTTACTGAACTTGTTAACCCTTTACAGTCAAAGAGATATAAAGTACTTCTGTGCTATTAACTTTTCTTATCTGTTTATGACAGTTGCTCTCCTCTGGACTCTCACCAATTTATCCACATCTTTCTGGACACAGGACTCCAGCTGAGGCCCCACCAGTGCCAAGTAGAGCTGAACAATTACATATGACACCCCCACAAACACATCCCAGAATGATATTAACCTTTCACAACTGCATCCTGTTGTTGATGCATATTTAGTTTGTCACCCATTGTAACCCCCAGATCTGTTTCTGCAGTGCTACCACCTGGCCAGTTATTATCCATCTTGTAGTTGTGCACTTGATTTTGCCGTCCTAAGTCCAGTACTTTGCATTTGTCCTTGGTAAATCTCATCGTGATGATTTCACAAAAAATCTCCAATTTGTTAAGGTCCTTTTGAATTCAAAGCCAGTCCTCCAAAGGGGCAGGGCCGGTGCAAGGATATTTCGCGCCCTAGGTGAAAATTCCATCTTGCGCCCCCCCCCCCAAATCACATACATTATACACAATACACGGTCACAGAGCAACATGTTATAATTTAGAATTTATGTTTCCGCGCTTTAAGTTTAGCAAATTTAGAAACAAGTTCCTCCAAGTCAATGTTGTGAGCAATGTCATGTTCTGTTGACAAGGTAGATAGCCCAACAAGTCTTTGTTGCAACATTGATGTTCACATATATGTTTTTATCAACTTGAGCTTCGAGAAGCTTTGCTCACCACTGGCCACAGAAACTGGGAGAGTCAAGAGGATGCGAAGAGCAATAACTGTGTTAGGGACACTATCTGTCAGCTTATTTTCCCATATGAAGTTCAATACATCTTGGGGTGATGAACTCCTTTGGACTCGTCTTGCAATAGCTTGCAATTCACTGCACAAGACAAAGGAATCAATATCCTTGGATTCACCATGTTGCAAAGCTTTCTCCAGATTCAAGCAATGTTCCATAATTTGCTTTGGTGTTTTATTTTGCAAACTCTAAACATCATATATGAAGCCAAATACTGAACTAATTTGCTGCATCAATGTGAATCTTTCTTCAACCGAATGTATTGCTGTGTCAATGACTGCAAAGTAAAAGTTCACTTTGAATTTTTCTTTCACACCATAAATAGGTTCGACATCTGCTTCATATATGAACTGCTTCCTCTTCTTTCTAATACGGATTGGATCTGGTTCAAAAAGTGCCGGTACATCCAACTCCTCCACAAGTTCACCTCATCTACCAATGTTTTCTCAAAGGCTGCGTCACTTCTGCGGCCCACAAGAAACTTCTTGGTTTCTCCAAGTTGATTAATGGCATCACATATATCAAATTCTTTTGCCTGAAGTTGTTTGCTAGTTATGTTGATCTCACACAATATGTCATACCACAAAACAAGAGAAACAAGAAACTTGAAACTAGAAATGGCTTTTGTAAGAGCCTTTGCATCAACTCGTGATGTATTGCCAGATGATCCTGTCAGAGTATTGTCTTCATAGATGTATACCAGAGCACCACAGATGTCACCAACGAAGGCAGGATGGAGAAGCTCCCCCCGCAGAAGACCTAAGACATGATGGCTGGATACATAAACAGACACCTGTCCCTCACAGGCAACTACCTCATAACATGCCAATTTTGCTCAGGACAGAATATCATAGAGGAATACTATGCATTCAGTGGTCTCTACACTGGCCAAGCAACAGCATGACAACTAACCTAACCAGTCCATCCAACTTTTTTGACTGCTTCTTGGGCACTGGTGACGGGTAGCGGTGCCAGACTGAGCCTGGTGATGGGTGCACTACAAATCTGTAAATGAGGCAAGGTGCTGGGCCTAGAGTCCTGCTGAGACTGCTGTCCTGCACCAAGTGGAGCACAGCCTCCATGAGGAGAGAACTCAAACAAATATCACGCTCCTTCTGCATGATTCCCCCAAGCACTTCTTCAGGCAGCTGCTATGGGGGTCACTCACAGGCTTAGGCCTGCCTGTTGCAGGCAAAACACAGCAGCAGGGCTTAAAACTCAGACAAGGCCACCCAGAGGACTCAGGGGGCCTTGGGCAAAGCAAAATCGAGGGCCCCTTCCATAAAACATTTGCAATACTATAGTAACATGTATTAGGAAATGTAAAAAATAACTAGTGAAATACATTCAAAAATTAATTTGTAATAATTTGAAAATAAACTAAATACATTATTTAAAAACATTAAAAGCTGTAATGGTATGTATACATTTGCAATTACATAATGGGCAGTTGCTGGGTGATTATGATAGTTGGTACCAATGGGCTGTCGTTGCCTGGGGGTGGTGCTGTTTGTTGCCTACGGCTGGGTGGGTAGCTGGGCTCTGGGTTCAGGGGTGCCCAGCTCACAGGGGCTGGGCTCAGGGATGTGGGGAGATAGGGTCAGGGGGGTGTCCAGCTCAGAGGGGCTGGGCTCGGAGCTGGGGGTCAGGGCTGTGTGGGGGATGGGGTCGAGGGGGTTTCCAGCTCAGAGGGACTGGGCTCGGAGCTAGGGGAAAGGGCTGTGGGGGGATGAGGTCGAAGGGGTTTCCAGCTCAGAAGGACTAGGCTCGGAACTGGGGGTCAGGGCTGTGGGGGGGATGGGGTCAGGGGGGTGCCTGAGGGCACTGGGGCAGCTCAGCTCTGCAGGCTGCTGTTCTCTCCAGTTGTCCAGGCACAAGGGGAGCAGGAGCAGGGACCAGCTAAGGACCAAGGGGGCAGGAGCACAGGCACCTGAGGCTGATCCAAGGGGAGGCACTTGCTTACCTTGCCCAATGCATGAGCGCTAGGGTCCTCTTTCTTCCTCCGCTCCACCAGACCACTGCTGAGGCTTTTTTCTTCTCCGTGCTCCTCGCTGGGGCTGACGTGGAGGCTGAGCCAGGGGGCAGCCGCGGCTTTCCTCCAGAAGCAAAGCCCTGGTGTTGCGCCGCTGTCGCAGGGCCCCTGCCACGTGCCCTAAGCAGAGCTGCGCAGCTCTGCCCAGCTGTCGGCGCCCCCGCCGGGCAACGAGAAAAATTGCAGAAGCTGAACCCCCTGCTCTGGGAGGGAGAGGGATTCTGAGCCTCTGCCTGCAGCTCAGGGATTCCCCTGGGTCAGCGCAGCCACTGTCAGCTCAAACCTCTGTGCTGCCGCAGCGGCACGCTGACCCCAGGGGTGCCCTGGGCTGCTGGGCTGCCACGCCAGCGCCCTGACCCCAGGGGCGCCCTGGGCTGCCAGGCTGCCGCAGCTGCTCCCTGACCCCGGGGGCGCCCTGGGCTGCCGTGGCTGCTTCCTGACCCCGGGGGCGCCCCGGGCTGCCGCGGCTGCGTCCTGACCCAGGGGGCGCCCCGGGCTGCCGGCCTGCCGCAGCGGCTCCCTGACCCGGGGGGCACCCCGGGCTGCCAGGCTGCCGCAGTGGCTCCCTGACCCGGGGGGTGCCCCAGCCTGCCGGGCTGCTACCCTGACCCTGGGGGCGCCCTGGGCTGCCGCGCCGGCGCCTTGACCCCGGAGGGTGCCCTGGGCTGCCGCGGCTGCCACTCTGACCCGGGGGGCACCCCGGGCTGCCGGGCTGCCATGGCGGCGCGCTGATCCAAGGGGCGCCCTGGGGTGCCAGGCTGCCGCCGTGGCGCGCTGACCCCGGGGGGCGCCCTGGGCTGCCGTGGCGGTGCGCTGACCCCGGGGGTGCCCTGGGCTGCCGTGGCGGCGCGCTGACCCCGGGGGCGCTCTGGGCTGCCGGGCTGCCGCAGCGGCTCCCTGACGGGGGCGCCCTGGGCTGCCGGCAGCTGCTGCCGCAGGCAGCTCAGACTGCCTCTCCAGCAGCAGCGGCTGCAACCATTTAAAAATTTTTTTGAGGGCGCAGCTTTTTGGCGCCCTCAAATCGTGATGCCCTAGGCAACCGCCTAGTTCGCCTAAATGGTTGCACCGGCCCTGCAAAGGGGTAGCAATCCCTGCCAGCTTGGTGTCATCCGCAAATTTTATAAGCACCCTCTCCACTCCAGTATCCAAGTCATTAATTGAAAGATTGACTAGTACTACACTCAGTACTGGCCGCTGGGGATCCTTGGTAGATACCTGTCCATGGTGAAACATCTCAATTGCCATGAGTAGGAACCTGAATGCAGCATGTTCCAGGAGGGGGTGCAGGTGAAAAGGGGGGGGGATGACTGGTTCAAAGAGAGAGGCTTTGTTCCTGCCCTCAGTAATGGGGAAAGTCCTCCACGGGCTGCATGTGGAGGGCAGACGTGGCCTCATCAAAGGGGGTCACATCACAGAGTAATGTGGGCTCGCCACTTGACACAACATGCACTGTACCACATGGACTCACAAAACAGGTATTCGTTCCCATGGCTCCTGGCCCAGCATGACCAGACTCTCCCCACTGCACCTCCCAGATTGTTAGATCCTACACCCCCAGAGGGGTAATCACCACTCACAGCCCCAGTGCAGCCCAGTGGGAATTCCTGCAGGGAGGGTATCTCTCCAGTGTGTGGGGAGGTGTTCTGGTCTTTTTCTGGAAGGGTGACAAAGGCTTTCTGGGATGTATAAACCTCACAGTGTAGCAGCCACAAAGGGCTACTTCCCCAGCTGTGACTAAGTGGCAGACTGGCAACAGCTGGGATAAAAGGCCAGGGCACAGACAGAGAGACGGGTCACTTGCTGGAGGATTCTCTGCAGCTTGAGTCTTCAAACCACACTTTGAGGACTTCAATAACTCAGACATAGGTTAGGGGTTTGTTACAAGAGTGGGAGGTGAGATTCTGTGGCCTGCGTTGTGCAGGAGGTCAGACTAGATGATCATAATGGTCCATTCTGACCTTAAAGTCTATGAGTAAGTGGCTGCTAGCGGCTATGGAAAGGAGTCAGCAGGTGCTGGGCCAAGGGCCAGAGGCTGGTCCTGGGGAATGAAGGTAGGACTGCGGGGTACTAACAAAGGGGACATTTCTTTCCCTCCCACCCTATACAGTGCTGGGGAGCAGACCAGCCTTCCGAGTGCTTGCACTGTCAGATCTTGGAGAGACTCTTCTATAGGGTCAAGGAGCAGGTGCCTGGGCTCTTAATGGACTGGGGTATCATCATAAAGGTAGGCAAAGAATATATGGGACGGAGGGACAGAGTCAATTGTCCAAGATCTCAGTGTCAGAGCCAGGATTAGAACTTCTGGATCCTAAGCTCTAACCACCAGACCACGCTGCCTCTGCACTTGTATTGCAGGGGGTCTGCTTGTCACCCCCTTCCAGCAAGTTCCTCACTCTCTCCTACTAGCTACAGTTCATACCCAGGCTTAGCTCCTCTTGGCATACTGCCAGCCACCAGGTGTGATGACCACCCCGCCCCCCCGGCCTGCTCAGCAAACTCCCTTTCCAAGCGTCCCCTTTGCATCTTACCACCCAGCCCCAGCCGTAGCTCCCAGCTCTGCCCTGGCATGGCTGTCCTGTCCACTGCACCTGAGGATGGTTCTGGCCCCACAGCAGCCGCACACCAGGCTCCCTGCAGTGCAGAGTTCATGGTAGGGAGCCACCTCATGGATACCAGAGGTTAGTGGCCTGCAGTGCTGCAGGGGCAAGAAGTGATGGGCAATTTGTACCAGGACTTATGTCCTGAGCTGTCCTGGAAGGCTCTGTGATGTAGCTACCACTTGGACTGAGTGGCACCCCCACCACCACCCATACAGACACCCTGAATCGCATGCCTGGGGATCGTGTAACAAGGAGACACCAGCCAGTTCCCTTTATGTCTGTCACAGCCTCTGAGACCTGCCCCATGGATGTTCTGCTAGCTGGGGCTGGGTGGCGGGTCACTAGCTTTGTCCCAGGGAAATCGGTGAGGAGGATTCCCCCCTTCCTCCCACTATCCTCTGTGGGTGCTTTAAACAAACTGGCCCTTGGCCAGCACCCCCTTCAAAGGGACACGCAGGGGACACAGAGGCTCCCATCCTTTTGTCTCCCTTTTGCCACAGCCCTGCAGGGAATACATCACATCTCTCTATGTGAGACAGATGCACGTATATCCATCATTCTCTACAGAGATAGACAGACAGTCATTTACCTTTATTTGCTATTTTTCTCACTGTCTTTGATACTATGGGATAGTATTAAAATGGGAAAAAGTCAATGATGATTATGAAGGCGATTAGAGAGATACAATGTCAGATAGGAAACAGTTAGTAAGAAAGTTTCAGAGTTCACTTAAATAGCTGAAAGCTAAGAAATAAAAATGACGCAAGATGACAAAGTGCCAGGTTTAATTTTTAAAGCAAATTTTACTTAACATTTTCTACCGATGCCCAAGCAAATTTCCGTCTATGCAGGGCCCTTCCCTTCTATGATGACACTAAATACACGATGTCAAGTAACACACAGACTGAAACAATGTTAATGTCAGCTTTTGCCTTTTGGCCCCGCTCCCCTGGCCGGAGCCCTGCAAGCCTTCAGCACCGCACTCCCAGCCTGATCCCCGCAACCCCGCGGTCCCACTCCCCCGGCCGAGTGTGGCAAGTTCCGCGGCCCCACCACCCCGGCCGGAGCATGGAAATCCAAAGTGCTGCCCGGAGAGTACATGCCCCACGATCGGGCCCCGCACTGACTAAAGCCGGTCCTGGTACCGGAGCCGCAGGGTTGCGGGGCTCCGGCTGGGGTGGTGGGTCCGCAGGGCTTCTGCCAGGAGATTGAGGCTGCAGGGTTGCGGGGCTCCGGCCGCAGTAGCAGGGCCACTGGACTTGCCGCACTCGGCCGGGGGAGCGTGACCGTGGGGTTGCGGGGCTCTGGCCAGGAAAGCGGTGCTGCGGGGCTCTGGCCCGGGTAGCAGGGCAACGGGACTTGCCGCGCTCAACCTGGGGACCGCGGCATTGTGGGGCTCTGGCCGGCGTGGCAGGGCCGCGGGGCTCTGGCCGGGGGAGCGGGGCCAAAAGGCAAAAGCTGACATTAACGTTGTTCCAGTCTGTGTGTTACTTGACATCGTGTATTCAGTGTCACCATAGAAGGGAAGGGCTCTGCATAGAAGGAAATTTGCCTGGACATAGGTACAAAATGTTAAGTAACATTTGCTTTAAAAATTAAACCTGGTGCTTTGTCATCTTGTGTCATCATTTTTAGCTTTTCTTAGCTTTCAGCTGTTTAAGTGAACTCTAAAACTTTCATACTGACTGTTCCCTATCTGACATTATATCTCTCTAATCTCCTTCCTAACCATCATTGGCTTTTTCCCATTTTAATACTATCCCATAGTATCAGAGACAGTGAGAAAAATAGCAAATAAAGGTACATGACTATCTGTCTGTCTCTATAGAGAATGATAGAAATACATGCATCTGTCTCACATAGAGAGATGTGATGTATTCCCTGCAGCCAGGGCCGGCTTTAGGAAATGTGGGGCCCAATTCGAACAGTTTAGAAGGGCCCCGGCAGGAATGACTTAAAAAAAAAAAAACATGTAAAAAAACATGTGGGGCTTGTACTCACTGGACAGTGCTCCGAGTCTTCAGTGGCACTTCGGCGACAGGTCCTTCACTCGCTCCAGGTCCTCGGGGGCACTGAAGGACCCGCTGCTGAAGGCCCAGGGCAAGCGAAGAATCCGCCACCAAAGTGTCACCGAAGACCCAGAGTGCCGCCAGGTGAGTAAAAATTAAAAAGGTGCCTCTAGCCAGGGAAGGGATTCTGACTGGGCGAGGGCCCTCTTAGGCAGGAGGCCCGATTCGGGGGAATTGGTGGAATAGGCCTAAAACCGGCCCTGTCTGCTACCACCGCCAGAGCGCGGAAATCCGAAGTGCTGCCCGGAAAGTACACGCCCCACGAATCGGGCCTCGCACTGGCTAAAGCCGGCCCTGCCTCCCTTCACGACATGGCTGCTCACTGCAAGGGCCCAGAAGGTCAGCTCTGCCCTGATGTTGGTGCTGACATTATACAGCCTCTCCCTAGCCCTCATGGCTGCTGGGCCTCTGGTCAGTAGGTGAATGACAGAGCTCTGAGGAAACCTTAGAGCATGGCTGGAAGTGGTTTGGTGAGCCGCTGTCTTCTGTACATGTTACTCCTGACTTTATGGCCTTGCATGGTGCCAGGGGGAGCTGGGCTGGTGAAAGCCCCATCTTTTGGTGAACCACAGAGCTTTCATCTCATTCAAGATATTTAAGCCTGTCTAAATGTAAGCCAGTGACTCACTGGGCTTGAAATTCCATAAACGTGTAAATGCCCCACTGAACGGCCGGCCTTTGCTTTTTAAGACGCTCTGCATCCAGGGACTTCACAGAGGCAGGCATGTGTTGTGAGCAGCATTTTACAGGGCTGTGACCAGAACCCATGTTTCCGAGGCCAAGACTTTCAAACACGGGTGCTCCGAAATCCATCCATAGCAACCAACATAAGTGACCTGATTTTCAAAGCTTCTGAGCAGTCAACATGTCCCATTGGCTAGGTTTACTCTGTCTTGCCTCAGCACAGGGGGTCAGGCTTGCTGACCTCTCTCAAGATCCCTTCTGGTCTTGTGTTTCTGTGATTGTCTACAGTGGAAGCCATGGGGCTTTGGCACAATTGGCGACCCTGTCACTCATTTAGGTGCCTAAGGTTTTAGGAGCTGAATGTTAGTCCCCATTTTTGAAAATCTTGTTCAAAATCTTTTGGATTCAAACTCAGGAAAAGCCTCTTCTAAGAAAAAATAATAGCTAGACAATAAGTTGCAAAGGGGACAGATCTGGGAAAAAAAAAAACAAAAAAACCTGTTTGCGAAAGTTGGGGAAAACATTGAAGATGGTTTTGTTCCTGTGGGTTTTGAAATTGGCTTTTTCTAAATTTCCTCAGGCTTTTCTCATTGACATTGTTTCACTTTTAAAATTAGAATTTTCTAACGCACATTTTCAACACTTCATAATCCAAATGTCCCGGTTTTTATATCCTCAACAAAAAATTTTTTGTAAAGCATCATGTGACTAAGGTGACCAATCCAAACTGCAAATGATGAAACGAAACAAAATTCTTGAAAAATGGAAAATTCCAAGAAAATGAAACATTTTTGTAAACATTTATTTTTAAAGGCCATTTTATATATTATATTAAAAATGCTGTTAGAAAAACTACGACAGCTGTATTACAAGGGAGGTTGCAGTATTGCCGTCAAAAGTGAATTAAGCATAGGCTAGACACTCATCTATTAGGGACCAGATGGTTTCATCACAGCCTTCTCTTCCACAGAGCAGCACATCATAGGACCAAGTGATCACCAGGAAACTGGGAGGGACGGAGACTCCCTTGTGTAACAAAGGCTAATGATGGGGGTGTCATTTGGGACCCAGCGCTCTCCTAGCACTGGGGAATAAACAGTGCCATGAAGGCCGGTAATGATCCCATGAGGAAGTATCAGTGTAACAAAGATGTCAGAGCAGGAAATGTCAGGCGAGAAGCTGTACTTGGCCAAGGAGGGGAAACCCATTTTGCCTAATTTCAAGCCCACTCAGAGGTCACTGGGTTAGGAAGTTGAGCTGGAATGTGAGCATTCTTGCTTCCACCTAGGAGGCCCTGCGGGGAAATGGGGAGAGAGAAAGGTCGGGGGTATAGACCATGTAAAAATGAGAGTGTAGACGCGAGGGTCTTCAAGCATCTTGCCCGGATGGGTGAGTATCACTAGTCCCATGACAAGCCCCTGGAGTGCAAACTAGGCATTCCATGGGCTTAAATGACCAGCCCGCACTTCAATGAGGCTGCACCGCTTTGCAGCAGCTGAGGATTCCCCACCACCCAGTCAGGAGTTTGTTTCTCAAGCAAGTCTCTAGTGGAGTTTAAGCTGCAGGAAGAAAAGGTTCCAAGACTTAGCCTAGTGTTTGGGATCCCGAACGGAACATAGCAGTTCAAAGGGGCTGCAAAGCCTGCAGCTCGGTTATTTGTTTCCAGCGTGTTAGCGGTGAAAAGTCTGCCCTGGATTCGCAAGAGACGATGGAGTTCTGCATGGGACACTACTCCAGAGACCTTCACCTGCAGCTCAAGAAATCCTCTTGCTATTGGCTCACTGCTGGACCTTTGCCAGGCTGTTCCAGCCCCAGCAATGGGATGTTTGTATAGACCACCTTACCTGAACGTGTGTGTAATCAGAGGTGCCATCTTTCCTCTCCTTAGACTTTAACATGAGCAACGGGTGCCCGACTGACAGCCCTGAGACTGAGCCTCTCTATTTCACTGCAGTCCGGCCAGGTCCAGCCAGGGCAGGGGCACTGCTGGCTTCCCCCACGCTGCCTGGCCTCCACCCTGACCTGCAGGGGCAGCGTGGGAAGGAGCTCAGGCTTGTTCTGGCAAGTTGGGGTGTGTTCTGTGACGAGGCCACCAGGATGTGTGCGGTCATGTCACACAGGCCAGCAAAGAACCAGCTGGGGGTAAAATCGTTCCTCAAGCCCAGGCTGAGCTGAACTTGAATCACAGACCTAGTGGCCAAAGGCCCCACAGCCAAGCACTCCCCTGTGCAATATGAATCTGGAGCCCTTGCCCTGAGCCTGGCCTTCCTCAGTGCAGCACCCTTCCCTTTGGTCCTCTGCTTAGCAGGGCTCCCCACGGAGGGGCAGAGGGACAGTGAGTGAGAAGGGGAGAGAGCAGGGAAGGCTTGTCTTAGTGTCCATCACAATCTGATGGTTCCAATGGCCACTTTGTCCTCAGAACCCTCTCGCCAGGCCCCCGTGCAGCAGTCAGTGACGCCGCGCGGCCCTTGGGCAGGAGCACAGTAACACTGGGACTGGGGCTACTAGAGTATCACTGCGCTGGGTGCTGCACAAACCCAGACTGAGACAATCCCCTGACCCAGCGGGGTGATGAGCTGAAAAGGGCAGGCAGGTGGAAACCCTGGGGGGAGGTCATTTCGGTGAATTCTTGCTGCTGCCAACTACAGCAGAGTCCCAATGAGTGAACGTTGCCCAGTGGAATTTCCCTAACCTGGCTGCCTGCTGGGGTGGCCTGGCTTGGCCCCAGCGTCAGGGTTGGCAGGTGTGGGTTGTAGTCTAAACTCTCAGCCCCTGTCTACACTAAGAAAATGACTGTGTGTCAGCACCAGGTCAGCAGCAAGCCTAGCCCAGGACACATGTACTGGAGAACTGGGGTTGCACGGCTGGTGCCACGGATCTCTGATACGTTGCTGAGCACAGTGTGGCCAGGCCCAGTCTGCACGTGCACTGAGTGTGCTGAACCATCACTGATCCCTGCTCTCAGCACAAGGTAACATTTCTAGTGTAGACCAAGCCCTGGTCATGGGCACACTGGAATACTCCCCTGGGATCTCTCCAGTCCCTCCTCTGCAGGAGCCGTCCCTGCCCTGGAGGGACATTAGGATGATCTCACAAGCTGCATGCATCTAAGCTACCTCCTTCCGAGCCCCAGCCAAGAGGAGCCCTGCTGCTGAGCAGAGGGAATTGATATGAGAAGGCTGGCTCCTCCGCGTCTCTGCCGACAGAGGGGGCCCAGCCAGGGTTACTAATCTGAGTGTCGCTTTCAAGCAGGCCCTTTTGGTGGCATGGCAGAGGTTGGACTCATTTCAAAGGTGGCTTCTCTTGAGTTGTGCCATATACACTGGCTCGGTCCCGGCTGCATGGCGCCTCTCCACTTCGGAGGCTCCAGCCCTGGTGTTCCTTTGCAGTTGGGCATCGTCTTCTCTTGTCCAGAATGTAGGAGTCTCAGCACATCTGTGTGATCCTATCGCACCCACCCTGCCTGGCTTACCTTGGGCAGCCTATATGCTGGCAGGCTTCTTGGAAAGCCTTCAGCATCACAGGCCCTGGCAATACCTGATGCATCCTCCGTAAGTGGTGGCATAACATGGCGCTGCACTCACCTACCATCCACTAGGGGTTCCAGCATCATCCCTCCCGCAGGCAGGAGCTATTCTGCTGTTCGGCTGGGCCATCACTGCAGCCTCCCAGCACTTCCCAGAGAAACAACTGTCCTCTTGGTCACCAGCAGGGACTGAACTGAGCTGAGAACATGGATGGCTACGGCTTGAGCTAAGGGACTAACCTTCTAGCTGGGAGCAATCCAAGACTGCAGTCTGCTGTGGCTGGGAGCACAGAGAGGGATTCACAATGCAGCAAACAGTGGGTTACACCTGCTAAACTAGCTCTGATCCCTGGGGGATCAGCTGGCCCATCTGGCTGGCTCCGTTGCCTGGTGGGTCCCTCCAGCTCATTGTGTGTATTTACCTCCACTCCCATGTTCTGGCATCAGCCCCCCCCATTTGTCTGAGCATTAGGAGGGTGGAAATGCTCATGAGGTTACTGCTTTGTAGTGTTGTGCACCCCAAGCACCTGCCTGGGGGCAGGGGCTGCTAGCAAAAGACAGTGGTAGCAATAACCATGCTCATTTGTCTTGGGGAGGGTTTGGGTCCTCCAGAAGCTAATCCCAGCCCCAAAAGAGTAGGTATGAGCAATTCAGAGGGCTTGCTAGGCAACTGTCCCAAACTGGTTTGGCGTGTTTAAACACGTTTAGGTGCCTTCAAACGGCTCCCAATTAATCCCATACGTGCAAATATGCTCCTATGAATAATTAGTCCATGCACCAAGGGGACTATTGCATAGGAGATTCTTCCTCCCCACTCCTTCCCCCCCAAAGCAAGACCCGTCCAATTGCAGCTCCCTTCCTGGGTTCAGGACAGGCATGTTTCTGCTGGCTGCAAGAGAGTTTGAGCCACTAAACTCTTAAGGGTCAGTGCAGAATGGCACCCCAAAATGCCCCATGGGGCTTGATCTCTCAGCTGCTAAAGGGGCACCTGGGGCCTGATCCTGCTGCTTGCTAGAGTCATGGAGTGTTGTGGGTGTGCCAGGACCAGGCCCCTGCTTCCAGCTTTTCCCTGGTCTCTCTGTATCTCTAAGTTAATGTGGCTTTTCACTCCAGACTGCAGCTTACAAGATTACCCAGACCCAGGATGCCATTCTCTCCATGACCGGTACAGCCTGGCTTCAGGGCATTAAAGCTACCCCGAAGGATCCAGCAGGGGCTGAGGTTCTCTTGTCTACCCTCCTCCCTCTGCAAAGTCCAGCTGTCCCAGCGGCTTTATCCCCAGCCAACCCATCTGGAGAAGGGTGGTGCCTCCCCAGCACTTTGCCTCAAACTCTGATCAAAGTTCTTGGGCGGTTCATGCACACTCAGTCTGCTTCCCCTCCCTCTCGCATCCTCCATCTCCATGCCTCTCTGCGGTCCCAGGGACCGGCCGAGCCCAGGGGCTGCCCCATGACAGGCAGTCTGTTCTGGGGGGATTTCCAGCCGGACTCACTGGCAAGCTGCTCTGGGAGAGATTCCCGACCTAAAAGGTTTAGACCCAAGAGCTCCTGAGCTTTTTGGTGCTCCCATGACTCTGCTACTGTGATCTCACTCCGTCTCTCCACTTCCTGGATTGCCTCTGTCCTGCTTATGTCTGGGCCCTCATCTCCTGTGCCCTCTAAGCTCCCTGGGCTCCCCCCAAGCTTCCTCCTGGCACCCGTCTCCTTTACCCGGTCCCAACAGGTGATTCCACCTTTGCTGCCCCTTCCAGCCAGAAAGGCCATTCAAGCAATCCATGCTGAGCCCCTGGCCTCTTTGGGACTCTGGGACTTTCTTCCTTGGGAGTCTGACCCACCCAGGGTTCCATGCAAAGCCTACCCTGTGTGCCTCTGCTTACTGTATCATATCAGCCTGTGGCTGCAGGCTGCTGGCCCTCCGAGGCAGGGACATGGTCTTGTTCAGCCCAGAGGCAGGGAAGGTCTAAGGGCTGGGACGGAGATGCATAGTCCAGAAGGGCCAAGGAAGCTGAGTATGAGAGGAGTTGGTTTTGATGGCACGGTATTGCCTCTTTTGAAGCCCCCATGGCCACTGCCTAAAGCAATGGCCCAGCCTGCTCATGGGTTCCTCTGTGGCTGGCCCAGCTCACATGCCCAGCACATGTGTGGGATGGCAGGTCAGGGCAGTTCAGAGCGGGACCTTGTTCTCCTCCAGCAAAGCTTTGAGAGAGGCATGGCACCTCCCTAGGGCCTGGCTTGCCAGCACGGGCTCCAGCCCTTGCCAAGGCGCTCATTGATCAGCTCCCTTCGCAGCTGTATAAGCCAGGCTCCACCGCAATCCCAGAAAGTACAAACTTGTCTCTGAGGCGATTACATTTTAAACCACACACACGCAACAAAGGCACAGCAACCAGTTGGATCAGCTCAGTGGGTGTCACCCGCTCCCAGACTGCACACACAGTTGCTGCACAGTTTGTTTCGTTGGCCCGTCTTGCTGTGGAAGGGGAGATCTCCCTGGGACCTCGGTGGCGCTGGGCCACGGCGTGTGGGAGTTTGCCTCCGTCTGTCATTGGGAGAATGCTGCAGGGCACCATGCGCTCCAGGGCTGCAGGCACCGTATGTCTCCATGTCTATTCTTTCTCTCTCGGCTCCCTAGGTTAATAAGGCTGCAGGATTTTCTGACTCAGTCAGCTGAATGTGGGGCTGCTCTGAGCCCATGTGGGTCAGGAGTGCTTTCAGGGCACCTGCAGCCCAGTGTAGGGGTGGGCAGGGTCTGAGGGCATCTCTTGGGGTAGAACTTGCAAGGTATGTTGGCCTCCCGACCCCTTTGCAGTGGCTGTGGGCTGGCACTGATGAGTCCCAGCTCAGGAAGCGGAACAGGGCACGAGCTTTGGCGTGGTCACCAGAGTGGTCCTGCAGGTGACGGGTGACTGGAACAGAGGTGATGAGGGTGAGGGAGGGTGTCAAAGCAGTTGACTCCCTAAGGCAGTGGTCCCCAATGCGGTGCCCGTGGGCACCATGACGCCCGCCGGGACATTTATGTGCACCTGCCTACTGACAAGGAAGCGCTTCCACCAGACAACCCACCACCGAGGAGTGTGGCTGCTGGACAACCAACCACCAAAATGCCACCGAGAAGTGGCAACACCAAGAAGCATCGTCGCCAAAATGCCACTACTTCTCGGCGGTATTTTGGCAGCAGTGCTTCTTGATGATGCCGGTTCTCTGTGACATTTCAGTGTTGACATTTCTTGATGATGCCGCTTCTCGGCGGCATTTCGGTGGCTGGTCATCTGGCGCCCACCACACTCTTCTGGGAACATGACTATGCTATTGCAACAGAAAGGTTGGGGACCACTGCCCTAAGGCAAGGGCTATTGTCACCTCCTGTGCCTGGGTCCTGGGATGGTTGTGTGCAGCTGGTCCAGGCAAGTCATAAGAGTCCCAGCCCAAGGCCCGGCTCACCCAGTAATTGTCCAGCTCTTTCAGGGCCTTGCAGCTGATTTTAAAGGGCCCGGTTGCTCCTCTCTGCGAGCAGCTACTGAAGAGAATCACTGTGACTCCATTGATGCTACTCAGGTGGGTGGCTGCTCATCAGTGTTGTAGCCCCCAGAGACGAGCCCAGCTTGTGTAGCTCAGGGGACAGACCTCTCCGTTGGGAGTCATGAGAGCTAGTTTCTGGTCCTGGCTCTGCTGCCAGACAGCTGAGTGTCCCTGGGCCAGTCGTGTCACTGCTCCTTGCCTCGGTTTCCTTAGGTGTGCAATAGCAATAATGGTACTAAGCCCAACGAGTGTTGAGCTCTAGCTGTGTTGTGTTGTCACCAGCGGGTGAACAGAAAGGGGAGTCGGGAGGTGCAGTGTGGGAGCTTCCATGGTGGGAGTTGTGTGAACCTTTTTGTTGCTCTGGTTGGTAGAAGCCAGTGGAGGGTGCAGGCAATGCCTCCCTCCTGAGCTTAAAAAACATTAAGGAAAGGGCATAGAAGGAGTGTTCCCTGGCCAGGCTTCAAAGCTGTGCGGCTGCCGTGACAAAGATGGGCAGGGGGTGGGGCGCACCAAGGGTATGGCAAAGGGGATGCTGTAGAATGCCTTTGCTGGCTGGGTGACAAGGGATGGAGCATGGACAAGTGAGTGGATCAGAAGGGAGATAAATGGGGAAGGGTCTGGGCAGAGCTGTGGCCAGACAGCTCTCCTGGCTGGGGCGGAGGACGGGGTGGAGTTGAGACTGTGTGTGTCCTGGAGCCGTGGTTAGTAAGGAAGATGTGTGTGCCTCCTGGTGGTGTGAGTTTAACTCAGCCCTTCATTAATCGAGCTCATCCCACTCCCCAGCAGCTGCGGGCTCCTCAGCAGGCCTGGGTGCAAAATCTACTGCCTGGTAGCTCTCATGTGTTGTCCCCACAGCACAAATGGGGCCAGTCCCCTGGCCTCATTGGAGTTATAAGAATGGCTAGTCTAGATCAGACTAATGGTCCATCTAGTCACTGTCCTGTCTTCCAGCAGTGGCCAGTGCCAGGTGCCCCAGAGGGAATGAATAGAACAGGTAGTCATCAAGTGATCCACCCCCTGTCATCCACTCCCACCATCTGGCAGTCAGACTTAGGACACCCAGAGCAAGGCATTGCATCCCTGACGATTGTGGCTAGTAGCCACTGACAGACCTATCCTCTATGAACATATTTAGTTCTTTTTCAAACCCAGGTATACTTTTGACCTGCACAACATCCCCTGGCAATGAGTTCCACAGGCTCACTCTGTGTTGTGTGAAGAAATACTTCCTTTGGTTTGTTTTAAACCTGCTGTCGATTCATTTCATTGAGTGACTCCTGGTTCTTGTCAAGTATCAGAGGGGTAGCCGTGTTAGTCTGGATCTGTAAAAGCAGCAAAGAGTCCTGTGGCACCTTTTAGACTAACAGACGTATTGGAGCATGAGCTTTCGTGGGTGAATACTCACTTCGTCGGATGCAACCTGGTTCTTGTGTTATGTGGAGGGGTAAATAACGTCCCTATTCACTTTCTGCACACTAGTCATGATTTTATATCCCCCTTTAATCATCTCTTTTCCAAGCTAAACAGTCCCAGTCTTCTTAATCTCTCCTCATACGGAAGCTGTTTCATACTCCTAATCATTATTGTTGGCCTTCTCTGTACTTTTTCCAATTCTAATATATCTTTTTTGAGCCAGAGTGACCAGAACTTCACCCAGCGTACAAGGTGTTGAACCATTTATATAGTGGCATTATGATATTTCTGTCTTATCAATTCCTTCCCTAATGGTTGCTAACACTGTTCACTTTTTTGACTGCCGCTGCCCATTAGGCAGATGTTTTCAGAGACTATTCATGGTGACGCCAAGATCTTTCTTGAGCGGTAACAGCTAATTTATACCTCATCATTTCGTATGGGTAGTTGGGATTGTTTGCCAATGTCCATTGCTTTGCACTTATCAAGATTGAATTTTATCTGCCATTTTCTTGCCCAGTCCTGTGCAATCTCTTTGTAACTCTTCGCAGTCTGCTTTGGACTTCACTATTTTGAGTAATTTTGTATTGGCAAATTTTGCCATCTCACCATACACCCCTTTTCCAGATCATTTGTGAATATGTTGAATAGCATTGGTCTCAGTACAGATCCTTGGTGGATCCCACTATTTACCTCTCTCTACTGTGAAAACTGACTGTTTATTCTTACCCTTTATTTCCTATCTTTTAACCAGTTATTGATGTGAGAGAATCTTCCATCTTATCCCATGATTGCTTAGTTTGCTGAAGAGCCTTTGGTGAGGGACCTTGTCAAAGGCTTTCTGAAAGTCCAAATACATTATAGCCACTGGATTAGAATTCTAATAAATGGGTGAGGGATGGTTTCCTGTTCCAAAAGCCATGGTGACTCTTCCTCAATGTATTGTGTTCATCTATGTGTCTGATAATTCTGTTCTTTACTATAGTTTCAATCAATTTGCCTGGTACTGAAATTAGGCTAACTGAGTTGTAATTGCCAGGATCAGGGCAGTCCCTAGCTATTCTGGGGCCCTATGCAGCCCCCCCCCATGGGGGGGTTGGGGCCCCAGGCCTCAATGGTGGGGGGCTGTCCCCAGGCCTCCACAGGGGAGAGGGATGGGCTGGCTTGGGGGGCAAGAGATAACTGCCTCCCAGCACTCACCAGTGGTACAGCTGGGGCCAGGTCGCTGCACTTCCTGCCACCAGTGAGTGCAGGCCCAGGCCTGCTGCAGGCCTCAGGGGAGTGGGGGTGGAGCAGCGGTGGGAAGGGGCAGGACTGGGGTGGGGAAGGGATGAAGCAGGGGCAGAGCAGCGGGAAGGGGTGGAGTGGGGGTGGGACAGGGGTGGAGCAGGGGCTGGAAGAGGCGGGGCTGGGGCAGGGGCTTTGGGGGAGGAGGAGAGGGAGGGCAGGGGTGGAGCAGGGGTGGGAAGAGGCAGGGCTGGGGCGGAGGCCACTGGGAAGAGGCAGAGCAGGGGCTGCAGCAGCATACAGCTGTGCAAGACACCAGGAAATTTGGTGCTCCAAATTTCCTGGTGCCCTGTGCAGCTGCATACTTTGCGTATGGGTAGGGACGGCCCTGGCCAGGATTGTCTCTGGAGCTTTAAAAAAAAAAATTGGTGTTACATTAGCAACCCTCTAGTCATCTGGTGCAGAAGCTGATTTAAGCCTTACGTTACATACCACAGTTCGTAGCTGTGCAATTTCACATCTAAGTTCCTTCAGAACTCTGGAGTACAGCCAGTCTGGTCCTGGTGACTTAGTACTGTTAAAATTATCAACTTGTTCCAAAACCGGCTCGACGGATACCTCAGCCTGGGACAGTTCCTCAGCTGTGTCACCTAAAAAGAATGGTTCAGTTGTGGGGATCTCCCTCACATCCTCTGCAGTGAAAAACCGGTGCAAAGAATTCATTTTGCTCCTCCCCAATGGCCTGGAGTGCTCCTTTAGCACCTTGACTGTCCAGTGCCCCCACGGATTGTCTGGCAGGCTTCCTGCTTCACACGCGCTTAAACTTCTTTTCATATTTGTGTCTTTAGCTAGTAGCTCTTCAGATTCTTTCTTGATCTTCCTTATTAGACTTTTACACCTGCGTTTGCCCTACTTTCTATTTTCCTCACTAGGATTTGATGCCCTATTTTCAAAGGGTGCCTTTTCCCCTCTAGCCACCTCTCTTTACTCAGCTGTTTAGCTCTGATGACCCTTGGGGAGTGGGGGGCTGTCAGATAATACATGTAGTTTGAGCCTCTGTTATGGTGACTTTTCAACAGTTTCTGAGCAGCTGGTCGGCATTTCACCATTGCGCCAATCCTTTTCATTTCCCTGTAACTAGCCTCCTCGTCTGTATGGGGCTCCCCCTTTTGAAGTTAAATGCTACTATGGGGCTGTTACCCCAGCTTGCGATCTGGCCCATAGTTGGGTAGCTGGGAGCTGATCTCCAGGCTAGTGGCCTCCTAGGGTGTTCTCACCTCAGCACCAAGATGCCTACATTGTCCAAGGAGAAATTCAGCTCAAGGCATCAAGGATTGAACGTGTTGTACAAGGAGACGTAGGGTTAGTGCAGTAGCCTTTGATTTCCGGGGACTGGGGTCCAGTGAACACGGGCTAGAAGGAATTGGACAAGTCCTGCCCTGGCCTCACGGCTAGGGGAGCTGGGTGTGCAACAGAGCAGGAGGGAAGTGCCTTGGAAGTGAGGTGAGGATGATGCAAGTCAGGACATATAGAGAAGGGGGCTTCAGCCAGGACTGATGGGTGCTGGCAGAGCTGGCGCGGCAGGGGAAGAGCAGAGGGCTGCAGACAGGACTGAGGGGCACTGGCAGAGCTGCAGGCGGCACGGGAATTGCAGCGGGCTGCAGACAGGACTGAGGGGTGCTGGCAGAGCTGCAGGTGGCAGGGGAATTGCAGGGGGCTGTAGCAAGACTGAGGGGCGCTGGCAGAGCTGCGGGTAGCAGAGGCAGAACAGAGGGCTGCAGCAGGACTGAGGGGCGCTGTCAGAGCTGCGGGCAGCAGAAGAGCAGGGGCTGCAGCAGGACTGAGGGGCGCTGGCAGAGCTGCGGGCGACAGGGGAATTGCAGGGGGCTGCAGGCAGGACTGAGGGATGCTGGCAAAGCTGCGGGCGGCAGGGAAATTGCAGAGGGCTGAGGGTGCTGGCAGAGCTGCAGGCGGCAGGGGAAGAGCAGAGGGCTGCAGGCAGGACTGAGGGGCGCTGGCAGAGCTGTGGGCGGCAGGGAAAGAGCAGGGGGCTCCAGGCAGGACTGAGGGGCGCTGGCAGAGCTGCAGGTGGCAGGGAAATTGCAGGGGGCTGCAGACAGGACTGAGGGGCGCTAGCAGAGCTGTGGGCAGCAGGGAAATTGCAGAGGGCTGAGGGTGCTGGCAGAGCTGCAGGCGGCAGGGGAAGAGCAGAGAGCTGCAGCAAGACTGAGGGGCGCTGTCAGAGCTGCGGGCAGCAGAAAAAGAGCAGGGGCTGCAGACAGGACTGAGGGGCACTGGCAGAGCTGCGGGCAGCAGGGGAATTGCAGAGAGCTCAGGGTGCTGGCAGAGCTGCGGGCGGCAGGAGAAGAGCAGAGGGCTGCAGCAGGGTTAAGTTGCGTTGGTAGAGCTGGCTTGAGGAAGCTTGTATGGCACCTGTCCCTAGGATGCTCTCTGCAGTCTCCCTGCCCTACTTTCCCTCTCGCCAATCATCCATCACTTTCATGAGCTCTATCAATTCATCACTAATTTAAATTTGAAATAAAAAGGAAGTGGTGTCCCAAGCTGGCCTTTCATCAGCATGTAGTGACAGGTCTCATGCCATCCCCTGGGCATGCCCCATTGCACGGTACATTTCCTTCCAGGCATGGCGGTGCGCTGTGTTCTCCCTGGTCTCAGGCTGGCTGGCAGGGTGCACGCCTGCTGCTGAGACTGAACCTGCCCATTGGGCTGTCCAGAAGGGACCCACTGCTCACGACCGACCCAGGGAACATGGGCACTGTGGCAGAGCACAGCTCCCGTCACAGGGTACGTGCCCAGGATGCAACTGGCCCGTTCACTCAGTTGTGGGGAGCTGTGCTCTAGGAAGGCAGCCACAGCAGAGAAGCCTGTTTCTGGGCCGCGCCGTGCCTGGCGCGCCCTGCTGCAGAGTACCTGCTGAGTGGGAAGGAGCGTCTCGTGGTAACTCCTTTCCCCTGGGGAGGAACCTGCTGCTTGCTGAGGAGCTGGGGCACTAGGCATCTCTGTGCAGTGAAAGGCCAGTGCAGACTTGTGCTGGGAGAGTTTCTCTGCTCCCTGTCCCTGCCTTTTCCCCAGGGGAAGGCCGGGATCCATGCACAAGCTCAGGCTTTGCAGGGCCTGAAAAGATCTTCCAGGATGTGGGAGCAGAGAGCCCTGCATGCCCCCCGCAGAGCCAGCCAGACTCCTCGCACTGGGGGAGGGAGTGTTTCCTTAACAGCAGGGCACTCCAAGCTGAGGAAACACATGAGCCAGCCCCGTGCACTGCTGGGGTTGGAGACCCTGTCCTGGGAGAGGCTACGGCAGGTCTCATCCTGCCACCAGAGCTTGGCCAATAAGCTAAGGAGAAGCTGGGAGTTAGCACCTTGGGATCTGACTCCTCTTCCTCCCCAGGCAGCTGTTGGAGCTGGACACAGGCAGGGAAGCTGGTGGCTGTTCAGATCCAGGTCCCCATTAGCACCCATGTCTTCAGACCTCCCGCAAGGCCCTGGCATACTTGCAACAGGCCTTCACGAATCCCTGGTGCCTGGCTTGCAGGACTCCTGCTGCTGCTCTGGCTGAGTCCTTTGTCCCATCTGGTCCCAGCTCAGGGATGTGTACCCACCCCCAGGGCTGAGCCGGGATGCCCCTCCCCTGAAAGCAGCCCCGGTTGCTCTGGGAGCCGGACTGCCTATGGCACAAGGAAACATTCCACAGGGTCGGTGACTAACAGTGACTGGCAGCCACCCACTCCTGCTACAAGGTCATTGGGGGAGACCAATGATGGTGACAGCTCAAAGTCCAAAGGTCCCCTTCCCCCGCTGTCCCATTCCTTTGCAGTCAGGGTCGGCTGCCCTGGGGCACGCAATGCAACCAAGCTAAATTCTAGGGATGAGCAAAGGGGCTGGGGCTGGGGTGAGGCATTTTGGCCCTACCACGGATAAACCTTTAGTGTGCCAAGAAGGCACGCTCCACCCCGGGAGCTGGATGGTGGAGGGGGATGATGCAGGCACTATCCATCTCCTTCCCTCTCCGGGCTGACATTCTGGACTCCCTTTCGGCTCTCTGGCTGTGATCTGAGCTGGGCTGATTCCTGCCCCAGGGAAACAGGTACAGCAGACCAGAAGCAGAGGGACTTTCCTGAGGGGTGGCGGGGAGTTGGGCCAGTCAGGAGTCATGCCAAGCATGAGTCTGCCCTCCCAGCGGCCTCTGCTCCGCACCACAGCACCCCACTGTCTCCCCCAACGCCTTGGAAATGGGCCAGTGACCTTGGGGATTCCTAACCCTGGTGCAGTCAGCTCGTCTTATTAGTGTTTGTTTAAAAGGGAACACGTGTGCAAAGTCATGCTGTGTGCTTCCCTTGCACCTGCCTGGCCAGGAGTGGGGCTCTCAGGGCTTCCAAGCTCCCTGCTGTGGAGCTGAGACCCTGGAAGTCCCAGGACTGAACTTGGGGCCAGGAACCTCAGGGCTACCAGCCCCCTGGTCCAGCTGCCTTACGCTTGCAGTGTGGTGAACCAGCTGGCCCTGCAGCGTAGAAGCCCTGGGCCCGTGCTTGGGGCAGTCCACATAGCAGAGCTGCCCAACTACTGGTTGAAATGGATGTGCTTTTTGTCTATTTCAGCCAGGGTCTGTGGGAGGAAACATAGTTTTGGAAGCACCATGTGCCTGTGACTCCAAAACTAAAAAACTTCAGAATGTCTGCTTCAAAATACTGAAAGTTCCTCTGGACTGGAAATCCTGCGTGCTGGCCAACATTAGCAAGAATCTCCCTTATTGAATTGATGGCCGAGAAGGGCTGAGGGGCCTTTACATATATATATATTTTTCCCTTATTGTGAGATTAAATAAGGCATCATCATTTATTAGTTCCCTGAGAATGTATGAAGCATATTCAGCAGTACAGATCAAATACATTTGTACTTTTTATTCTCCTTGTAGCTGGGCTGCTTCCTGGAACAAGTGGGTTCTCAGGAAGGTTTTGATGCCAGGGCATTTGGTGAGCATTAATTAGAGGAGTGCAGGGAAGCATGAAAGGAGATGTGAAGAGGGGAGTGGCTGAGACGCTTGGGTGGCACTGCATGCAGAGGATCGCCTTAGTGGGACTGTGGCTGTACAGAGCAGCTTTCATGTAAGGCTCTCAAACAACTCCCCGGGGTGGGCCGGTGTCATTATCCGAGCAGTGCAGACAGGTCATTATGTCTGTAGTGCTGCAGGTGCACGCAGGTTAAAACAACTTGCCCAAAGGTTGTAACAGTGAACCAGTAGCTGCATAAGGAATAAATGTCCTGCCCTTCAGTGCCTTATGCTAACCACTTAGGGTGACCAGATGTCCCAATTTTATAGGGACAGTCCCAATTTTTGGGTCTTTTTTTATATAGGCTCCTATTACCCACGATCCCGTTTCGATTTTTCACACTTGCTGTCTGGTCACTCTATAACCACTGGAACCCATTGCATCAAAGGTGGGGAGGAGAGCCAGGGTTCTAGCAGCAGGCTGGAAGTTATGGTTTCAAGCCAAAATATGGTAGTTTTCCCTATAAGATCCTGCCGCTAGACACTGGTTTCATTTCCTGATTAAAGAGGTCTTGTGTTGGAAGCTTCCCTGATGCTCTGCTGTGGCTTATACCATCATGGAGCTCTCTTCTCCGGTGGTCCAAGTGCTCCTGGTCTCTCTCCTGTCCTTTTCTGTCTGTTCTCCATTGTCCTCCTTTGTGTCCTGTGTATTCTTGTCTTCCCAGGAGGAGGCGAGGGTTGCAGCTGCCTCCTGACCGATTGTGCAAATAGGGCGAGTCAAAAGGGCTCCCATCAACCCCCACCCTCCTGTACCCATGCTGTGGTCAGCACTATCTGGCCAGAAGAGGTTTGTCTGTACAACTCAAACTTGTTCTGCACGCAGAGCACTGAGAGCCAGTCGCATCCAACCTTGCACCAAGTGAAAGGACCAGGATGGGTCAGGGGATTGTTACAAACCTCAGATTCAGGGGCACTAAGGCTCATCGGCTTTTGGAGGTTGGCCCAGGCCAACAGCTCAGATCCAGACTCCCCTAAACTTTGTAGTGATGGGGAATTCAAAATTTGGCTCTGGAGTTTGTACATGGTGCCTGTTATAAGGAGCTGAACCTCCCTGGAGCAGAGCTCTGAGTGGTTCAGAATCTGGATCTGGCTTTTTATATGCTAGGAGCATCTCTCCTGTCTGGTGAGTCTGGGCCCAGATGTAGTTGCATGTCATATGAATACAAGAATGGTCATACTGGGTCAGATCAAAAGTCCATCTAGCCCAGTATCCTGTCTTCTGACAGTGGCCAATGGCTGGTGCCCCAAAAGGAATAAACAGGCAGGTTATCATCAGGTGATTCATCCCCTGTCACCCATTCTCAGCTTCTAGCAAACAGAGGCTAGGGACACCAGCGCTGCCCATCCTGGCTAATAGACGTTGGTGAACCGATCCTCCATGAATGTGTCTAGTTCTTTTTTTAACCCTGTCTTGGCCTTCACAACATCCTCTGGCAAGGAGTTCCACACGTTGACTGTGCGTTGTGTGAAGAAATACTTCCTTTTCTTTGTTTTAAGCCTGCTGTCTATTAATTTCATTGGGTGACCCTTAGTTCTTGTGTTATAAGGAGTAAATAATAATTCCTTATTTACTTTCTCCACACCAGTCACGATTTTATAGACCTCTAGCATATCCTCCCTTAGTCATCTCTTTTCCAAGTTGAAAAGTCCCTGTCTTTTTAATCTCTCCTCCTATGGAAGCTGTTCCAGACCCCTAATCATGTTTGTTGCCCTTTTCAAATCCCAGGACACAGCCTAATTGGATTTCAATTCCTTAGTACCTGTAACACCATCTTACTAGTTCTCCAGTCAGTCAGGAAGCCTGCCTGAAGCGGTGCATTGAAGGACACAAATTTCTAATGTTAATAACCAACCAAACCTTTCTGCCTTTCTTCAAATCCCATAGGAAAAATAAAAGGACACAATCCCACTCAGCACCAACATGGTTTTGCAGTTTACTTTGAAAGCTACTGGTGCAGCAAACACAGATAATGTTCTGGCAGCTGTGTGATCAGTAAGGTCAACCAAAATCGTGAGAGCGGCTTAAAAATCACAGGATTTTAAAATATAACAACTGTGTGGTTCCTTTTCTTTGCTTTCTAGTTTCTGAACCTTTAGGGGTCACATTTTCAAGCTATTCTCTGCAACCAAGAAGGCTAGAAACTTTGTTTTTTAAGAGACAGCTAAGAGACTCACATAATCGTATGAGTTTAGGAGTTGGGGCTTTAAGAAAACACTGAATATCACATGGAAAAATTGCAAGTGTTGGCAATACGGTGAGTGGAGCAGGCAGGAATGTAGTAGCGACGGGGCGTGGACTAGCAGATAGAGCCTAGGGCTTGGGAACTCCCAACTTTGACTCACCAGCTGGACTGGTCACCACTCTGTAGGCTTCAGTTTCCCACTTCTAAAGCTGGGGATGGTCTGTCCTGAGGGTGTTGAGTGTTTGGAGTTAGTCAGACAGGGCTTAATAGCCAGGTGCTCAGAACTGTGGGGTAGTACTAGCCTGCATATTCCTTCTCTCATCAGATTGGGAGAAGCTAAACAACTGGGCCTGGCTATTAATTTTTGTTATTACTCTGCCAGGCCAGCACCTTTGATCTGTGTATCACACAGTGCTTCACAAACCTTTGTTAATTACACTCTGCCAGGGGGATGGGATTGTCTCCAGCATGCACCTGATTGTCACTTGCTGGCTATGTGCAGGAGTATTACAGGCAGGACAAGCTGCTTCCCCCTTGGATTAATAGGCCATTGTGATGCTTAGCGGTGGCTCTGCTTCCTGGCGGTAAGGGATGCCCTTCATTTGATATTACAGTAGGGCCTAGAGTGCTGGGTGCTGCACAGACACAGGGGGAGAGACAGCCCCTGTCCTAAAGAACTCACTGTCTAAATAGACAGGATAGATGCAGGGTGGGATAAAGGAAAGATGATCATCCCCAGATGAGAGATGGGGGAAACAAGGGATTACGGGCCAGGTTTACAAAAGTGCTTTGCATGCAGGGAGCTAAGCCCCGTGGCTGCATCCAGAGTCAGTATTTGAACCCAGATCTGCTGAGTTCCAGCCCAGTGCCATCTGCTCTCCTTGCTGGGCTGCCCTGTGTAGCTAGGCACAGGAGTTTGGCTTTATTCTCCCTAGCATCATCCCGCCCCCACCCCATTTGCATCAGGTGTTTGTGTTAGAGCACCGCAGTGTCAGCACAGGTGCAGTCAGCATTCAGCTGGGGATATAGACAATCACACAAAGGTGTGTGCAGGGATTGCAGGCCCAGACAATGGATGTCGGTGTTGTGCTTTTCTTCAGGGAGGATGAGGGGGGCTGCCCCCGCACTCACTTCATCCTGGCCCAGTGCAGGTGCCTCTATAATGTGGCCAAGTGATGATGCTTCCTGCTAACTTATTGTCTCTCTCCCCTCACTCTTATTCATGCCACATCTGCAGAATGCCTGCAGCTCAAACAGTGGCCACACCCCACACAGCCATCCAACACTGGCTAAACTTCCCTTTAAGTCACTTGCCAACTACTGCTGCCTAGCCATGTTGTGCACCATCCATCACAACCCCACTGCTCTGTCCACCACACATCCCAGCTGGCCCCTGTGCACTGCCCCAATGCCCATTGGACATGGCCCCCATGCACAGCCTCCTTTGCTGACTCCCGTTATCAGACTGTGGGTCCTTCTTGCCCCATTTAATGTAACGTGGCCTCCTGGCTGCTCCCAGTCACAATTTCCCACCTGCCTCAAACTAACTCTGGGGGAAAGACCTTCACTAGGACCAGGAAAGTCCTGTCCCGAACCCTGCCCTGCTGCTGCCCCTCTGAACGCCCCAAGCTCAGCCCAGCTGGGGGCTGTGTACCCCTCCAGGAAGCCTAGGATGTAATAGGAAAGAACCCACTTTCCCCCATGAGCCCCCAGAACATTCAGGACCAGATCCTGCTCCCAGGTGCCCCCTGGCCAAGAGGGAGGAGAAATTGGCCCAGAGCACACAGCCTGTATTACGGCTCTTGCCTACAATCAAATCTGATTCTCCCGTCCCCCCGCCGTGCACACGCTCCCCTCCACGCTGCTGTTTCCAACAGGCCCTGACCCCGACGCATGGGAACAGAATGCCCCCTAACTATCCCAGCTCCTGGGCAGCAACAGCTCCTGCCCCAGCCCCCAGTGCTGGCTGCATATCTGAGTCTCTGGCTTGCAGTGCTAATCCTTCCCGAGCCAGGAAGCTGTTGTCGTCACCAAGGCTGGGTTGTCCAGGGCAAGACGGTTACTCTGGGTTTTATGGCGCAGCGTCTCTGCATTCAGCCTTTCCTGGTGCTGTCACCTCAGGCCACGGGCAGCAGGGCCGCTTAGCTACCCACACAGTCCGGGTGGTAGGAGGAGGCTGCCAGCAACCCCACAATTCTCCTGGCTGCCCTGGCCCCTGAGGCATGGGGTGGCGACTCCAGTAACTGCCTGTGCTAGTTTACTCACTAACAAGGTGTGGCAGGGCAGGGGCCAGTTGTGCATCCCTGCAATTCCACCTTAAAGCTGAGGAAGCCAGGCCCTGCCAAAGGCCTCACCTGCTTAAGGTGGAACTGGCTGACCTGCTCTGCCTGAAAGCCGGCCTCCTCGGTGATGTCAGTGGCTAGGCAGAGGGGTGTAACCCTGTCTCAGAGTGGCAAAGTCCCATCCCAGGAAGCCAGCACTTGTGAGGGTAGGGGTGGTGTGGGCCAGGGGCACCCAGTGCCGTCTCCCCAGAGCAGCTCAAACTGACTCCCCAGCCAGGGCCGAGGCAGGATCTGGCAGCCGTCCCTGCCCTGCACTCCTGCTGCAGACCCTCAGCTCCCTGGCGTCTCAGCTTGGCCTTGGCTCAGACGGACAGAGGAAGTGGAACTGGTGTTAGCAACAGTGGGACCTTTCCCTGGCAGAGCCAGGGCCCTGGGGCAGACTGAGCCACGCTTCTCGCCTGGCCAGGACAGGAACCATGCAGGAGAATAACTTCTTCCTGTCGGCTTTGCAGCCGGAGGCCGGTGTGAGCTCCCTGGCACTGCCCTCGGACCAGCAGCTGGGCAGGAAGACCAAAGAGGCACCTGACGCGGAGCTGCTGAAGAGTGCCCGGGTGCAGGAGCAGGTCCGCATGAGGATGCTGCAGAAGAGCGGCTCTGTCTCCAGGACCAATGGACCTGGGCTCGACTACGTTGAGGGCAAAGGTAAGCGGGGGCACTGACAGCGTGACAGGCTTCACAGGCGAGGACGCAGTGCCCTCCAAAGCTAGCTGTGCCAAGGGGCATCTCCAGGGACTGCTGGCTTTGCGGGCAGGGCTCCAGCCCCTCTCATCTGTCACCTCTGCTGAGGATGGGATTATACAGGGGGTGGGGACTGGGAGGCAGGCCTAGTTCTGCTCTGTGACGAGTCACTGTGCTACCCTGTGCCTCCGTTTCCCCATCTATACAATAGGGGTAATGATCGTTCCCTGCCCTCGGGGGTGGGGTGGGGGGCTGCTGGAGGTTCAGCTGGCCAAGGTGTGTCTGGCGCTGAGCTCCTGCGTGGGAAGGTGCTGCTCTCCTTGCTGTGCTCATAGGAGCTCCGCTTCTGAGACAGGAGACCTGGCCTGCCCGGCTGGCGGCTATTATTTGTGCCGCACATTTGCTCTCTCTCTCTGCGGGTCTGTGCAGCAAGTTTAACGGGGGAGCGTCGTGGCCCACACTGCGTGGAGGGAGCTCGAGCTTGGGGGAATCTCCCTGGGGAAATGGGGCAGGGGGGCAGAACCCGTCAGAGCTCCAGCCAGGGCCCTAGAGGCCGAGGAATGGGGTCCACGTGGGGGCAGACTAGGCAGGAAGGGGGTGACCTGACGGGGCCCGCTCCCACTGTGGGTATCATCAGCACAAGAGAAAGTAACAAAGCAAGGGGCTCCCACCTGTTGTTGGCTCCTTCCCTGAGGAATCCAGGCCGGACTTTCCAGCACTCCCCGTGTATTGCCTTGCTGGGAGTGCCAGCGTCTCTGGTTGCACGCTAGGGCTGGCCTTGCCTTGCCTGCCTGCCTGCCTGGGGGTGCTCAGACAGCCCAGCACACCCACAGCCCCGCCCATTTTGTTTTCAATCTGTGGCCGAGGCGGGGTGAGGCCTGAGAATGAGATAAGGGAGGGGAGTGTGTTTATGTTTCCCCAGGTCTGCTAGGGCTCCTGGGCCTCACGCTCTGGGGGAGAACTTGCCAGCAGCACTTCCGAGCTAAGCCTGGGAAAACTCCGGGCATTCGTTTTTCAGGGGTGGGGATTTGGGTTTTTTTGCAAATGTCTGAAATTTCATATTTTTCCCATGGGGGAGGTTTCTGGCCCCCCCGGTCGGTACACGAAAGACACAGCCCCGGCTCCTGCAGCCAGGCAGTGGATCTCCACTCCAGAATCCCCCTAGTTTTCTATGAGACTCCCAAATCATTTGGAGACAAGGCCTCCCGTCCAAGCCGCTGAGCCCACGTGCCTGCTCGGATTGCCTCCTCCCCCCAGGTTCCTGAGCACGCAAGCCAGGTGCCCCCTGGACACGTTTGTACTACTTGCTAGGATGTCTGGGTTTGGGGTCCAGACTATAAACTGGGGGTGGGAAGAGGATGCCCTCTCCGCCCCAGCTGAAACGGAGCTATGCCAGTAGCTACAATCCAGCAGGGATCAGGACTGTGGCAGGTTTTAAATCCTGGCTTGGGGGGAGACCTGTTTGTTTACTTGCTCAGGCATTGCACGGCTGCCTCTGAGCTAGCGGAGCCCCCGCTCACTCCCTGCATCTAGCTTATCACTGCCCTGGGCGCTGTTCCCACGCCCCCAGCAAAGGGTCTCGTTTACTAGCCGATCTCTGACCCTGGTGCACGATCCCTAACTCCCCCCAGTCACAGTCCCTACAGCTCTGAGCAGACTAGATGTGGGATGACAGACCCAAGAGGTTTCTGTCTATTATGGATGTGTGACAGTCAGGGGCGGCTCTAGACATTTCGCCGCCCCAAGCATGGCGGCATGCTGCGGGGGGCACTCTGCCAGTCACCGGTCCCGCAGCTCCGGTGGACCTCCCACAGGCGTGCCTGTGGAGGGTCCGCTGGTCCCGCGGCTCCACCGAACCCTCCGCAGGCATGCCATCGAAGGCAGCCTGCCTGCCGCCCTCCCGGCGACCGGCAGAGCGCCCCCCATGGCATGCTGCCCCAAGCATGTGCTTGACGTGGTGGTGCCTGGAGGGAACTGACCTCCGGTCCCTCCAGACCCTCGTGTCTTTCTCCTGTGGGGAGATGGCTTGTTACAGTCCAGGACTGTAAGTGGGGAGGCCTGGAACGGACCCCAGCAGTCGTTCACACTAGTGCAAGGTGGGTGTGAAAAGCTACCCCCTCAGAATCAGAGTGTCATGCTCACTGCCCACTGGTGCAGGCCAGTGGGGGCTCAGGTCCATCAGTTCTCATCCAGGCTCTGCCACGGATTTTCTGCATGACCTAGGGAAGTTACTTAGCCTCTCTGTGCATCGGTTCCACACCTGTCCAATGCTGATTGCCTCCCAGGGCAGTGGTGTTTATTGTGTGTTGTGGTAGCTCCCAGGAGCCCACGTCATGGACCAGGGTCCCATTGTAGGTGTTTCACAACCCCTCTATCAGGCTGACTTGATTAAGGCCTGTGAAGTGCTCTGAAGCTGCTGGGCGAGGAAGGCAGTGGAGAAAGGCAAAGAGTGTATTTCCCCGAACTGCCAGGATCTGAGCGCCAGCAGCGGAGCAGTTCCCACGCACACCTGGAGCTGCCTTTGTGGCTTCTCCTTCCTTTGATCTCTTTCAGTCCCAATCTAATTATGAGCGCTGCACCCACACCCTGCCTTGGAATTTTGTCCGAGCCCAAGAGCTGCTTTCCTGCAGCCTGACAGGCATTCTCTAAGGCTGCCTGTCTCCGCTCACAAAAAGAGACTGTTGCCCCTAATCTGGCCACTGTGACTAGCACCACAAGGCAGGAACCCCCTGGGGACTTGAGCTCCCTGGCTCCAGGCTGACACACAAAGGCCTTATCTTAAACTCTTCCCCTGTTCTCACTCCCAGTGAGACAGGCCAGGAGATTCCTGTGCGCCGACGGTGGGGATTAGGTGAAAGCCGTGTTTTCACGCCAGCCACCACCTTCCTGCAGCCAGACGCCGGGAATGCTCTCCCCAGCTCCTTCCTGACACTGGGGCCAGCACCACAGCCTACCTGCCTGCCCCTCCAGGCAACTTCCCAACAGAACCATTAGGCTCTCTCCTCTCTGCCTTTGTTGACACAGAGTCTGCAGCTGGGGTGAAACCAGATCGAGGGGTGGGGTGGGGCCGATGGACCAAAGCAGTTACTGAGCGTGTAGAAGGGGAAGGTTGGGAACAGGTACAGAAAAAGCCACAGTTTGTTGTTTTCTGTTTGTTTAATGTGGGGAAGGGAGCTAGAACAAAGGAAAGTACAAGCTGAGGAGAGGCACAGAAAAGGCAGGCAGAGCAAAGGAAGATGTGGAGCTCCACCCCCTGGGAGCAGGCAGGAAAGCTGTGCCCCCAGTGAGGGCTGGCAGCTGGTGATCAGAAGAAATCAGAGCTGGTGGCTGGGCTGCCTTCTACGATAGGAAGTATTGAGTGTGAGGAGGAAATTGCTGGCTTGGGTGGGATCCAGGGCAGGTTTAATCAGTAATGAAAGAAGGGCAAGTGTTAAGCAATCTTTTTACATTCATAACTGATGCAGCAAGCAGAGGTGCCCGGGGCTGTGAACTGCCAGGCCCGGAGGTGCTGGGGCTGAGGCACAAATTAAGCACAGAGCTGGGGCCGTGCAGGGTTGAAGGGAGGCATGGAAATACAACTCTCCTTCCTCTGCCCCTCCTCTTAGGTGACAGCTTGCTACCTGCCTGCTCCTGCCGTAGCGGGAGCTCCCAGCCATGGAAACCTCCCAGAGTGGCTGTTTTGCAGACCCAACGCAGTGCATAGCCCTCTTGATTCTCCCTACCCTGAAAGCCAAGTGTTGTGTGTCCCAGCAGGGCAGACAGTGGCACAACCTGCAGCCAGTGAAGTTACTGGGCCTCACCCCCGAGATACCAACCTGTCTGATCAATGCTATCCACCTGTCTGGGCCCAGCCCCGGCCTCCATCCTGCCATGGAAGCCAGTCCCTGAGGCTGGGCTCTGGCATAGAGCTGGGCATGCTACAGGCTCTCGCAGGAGACAGGAATCCCCGCCACGCCTCACCCTTCCCATCGCCACTGAGGACTGAGGGGGTGCTGGAGCTGGGATCGAGTGTGGGGAGCAGAGGGCAGGTCCCAGTCCACCCACCTCTTCTCCCCAGGTGTATTCTGTTCACTGAACTTTGTGTGTGTGTGTGGGGGGGGGGGGGGGGGCTGGGGCAGGCAGGTGAAGGACAGGGGGCTGGGTCTGCCCAGAGAAGCAGCCACCTAGACAGGGAGGAAGCTGGGAAAGCTAGGAGGGGCAGGCAGGATTCCAGACAGTGAAGAGTGTGAGTCACATGTAGTGCCGGCTGTCCACCTCACACAGCAGGAGTTGGAGTGAGAGGGAAGCACTAGACTGCAACTCAGTGTCACTTGGTAGCAATGCCTCCTGTTCCAGTCCTGGGACCCACCCAACTGCCAGGCACCCCAGTCCTGACCCACAGCCCCTCAGCCATCCCAGCCCTGGGATCCACCCAACTGCCATGCACCCCAGTCCTGACCTACAGCCCCTCAGCCATCACAGCCCTGGGATCCACCCAACTGTCATGCACCCCAGTCCTGACCTACAGCCCCCCTCCTATTTCAGTGCTGCCCCACCCCCCACTCCAAGCACTACCCATGCATCTCAACGCTAATGCTCTGCTGTTACCGCTAATGCTCTGCTGTTACCGTTCTGGGCCCTCTCCACTCTTCCCTGTTCCAAGGGGTGGCCCTTGAGCTGTGTTCAGTGGGTGGCATGGTCTCCCTATAGTGCAGGAATCTCCTTGCGTGGTGCAGATGCAGAGCCTGAGCCACATGCAGGCTTGCCAGGTAGGAGACGTGAAGGCACCAGTGGTGTTTAATCCCTAACAGTGGAGGGAAAAGACACTGGGAAAGAACACAGGGCAAACGTGGCCAGGGGTGCTCATTACCATAGCTGGTGGGTGGCTGCCCTGAGAACTCTGGGCTCCCTGACACATGGTGCCTCTCAGTCATGCACGTGCTCTGACTGGGGGTACGTGCTGGGGCCCTGGGGGAGCTGCAAGTATGTTCTCATCCCCCTCAGGAAGTGGTGGAAGTCCGCCAGGTTAGTAGGATGATTTCTGTATTCTGAGTGTATCCCAGCAGCATGCACAGGGCTAAGTCAGGAGCAGGGCCCCGGGTGCTGGACACACATGCCATTGTGGTCATCCCATTTCAAAAAAGGTATATTGGAATTGGAATTGGAAAAGGTACAGAAAAGAGCAACAAAAATGACTGGTGGAATGGAAGAGCTTCCATTCGAGGAGTGATTAAGACAACTGGGTCTTTTCACCGTGGAAAAGAGAGGATTAAAGTGGGATATGCTAGAGGTCTATAAAATCATGACTGGTGTGGAGAAAGTAAATAAGCAATTGTTATTTATTTCTCATAACAAGAACTAGGGGTCACCCAATGAAATAAATAGGCAGCAGGTTTCAAACAAACATAAGGAAGTATTTCTTCACACAACGCACAGTCAACCTGTGGAACTCCTTGCCAGAGGATGTTGTGAAGGCCAAGGCTATAACAGAGTTAAAAAAAGAGCTAGATAAGTTCATGGAGGATAGGTCCACCAATGGCTATTAGCCAGGATGGGCAGGGATGGTGTCCCTAGCCTCTGTTTGCCAGAAGCTGGGAATGGGTGACAGGGGATGGATCACTTGATGATTACCTGTTCTGTTCATTCCCTCTGGGGCACCTGGCATTGGCCACTGTTGGAAGACAGGATACTGGGCTAGATGGACCTTTGTTCTGACCCAGTATGGCCATTCTTTTGTTCTTATGTTTCCAGTGCCAGGATTTCCACTCCGAGCTTCTAGGTGCAGCCAGGGCTCTGTTTATCCACACAGAGCTGGGTCCCTGGCATTATCAGTTACTCTGTGTACTGACTGATAAGGGAGAATGCCACCTGTGCTGTCTCCATGGCAGTCCTAATGGTGCCCCACCCCTTCAGGCACTAACTCTTTCAGGCCTTTTCCCTCCTGCCCCAAACTCCAACCACGAGCAAGTCAGCCAAGCAGGGCCAGGACTAGGTTTTTTGCTGTCCCAAGCAAAAAAAAATTTTTGGCTGCCCCCCCTCCCCAGCCCTGGGCTTTCACCCCCCCACCCCCTGCTGCCCCAGCTCTGGGCTCTCCACCCCACCCCACCTGTCCCCCCTGCCGCCCCAGCACTGGGCTCTCCATCCGACCCCACCCGTCCCCCCTGCTGCCCCAGCCCTGGGCTCTCTCTTCCCCCCACCGCACCCCCTGCTGCCCCAGCCCTTGGCTCCCCACCACCAGTGCTGACTCTGCCTGCTCCCCCCTTGCCTCCAGCCAGACTGGTGCTGGCAGGGTTGGGGTAAGCAGCGGGGCTTCCGGACCACGCCTCAGCCCAGGGTCCCTCCATCCACGGCCCATGCCTCCAGGACCGATGGGGACCCAGGAGGGCAGAGCTGGGGGACTGCTCCAGCAGGGGGCTGAGGAGCCAGGGCAGGGTAGCCCTAGGGGGAGTGGAGTCCCGGAGATTGGGACGTGGGTCCCACACGGCAGCACCCCACCCTCTATGGCCCCACTGCTGCTGCTGCTTCTGGCCACCCTGCCGCAGTCCTTGGGTGGCTCGGGCCACTTCGCCCAGCCCTGGCTGCAGCAGTGGGGGGCAGCCACCCTGTGGCACCTGCAAGCGGCTCCATGTTCCCCATGAGGCGGCCCCCAGCCCGAGTGTCCCCTGCTAGGAGCCTGCCCGGCCCAGCCACAAGGTGTGGTGCTGCTCCCCCACAGCACAAACCGCAGCGGCCCCAGGGCACCCCCCACGCACAACGCGCTGCTGCTGCCAGGGCCAGCTCTAGGCTTTTGCCACCCGAAGTTAAAAAAAAAAAAAAAAAAAAAAAAAGATGGCCAGAATGCCACCTTTGAAAATGTGCTGCCCCAAGCACGTGCTTGGTTTGCTGGTGCCTAGAGCCGGCCCTTCAGCCAAGCAGGGCTACTGTGTGCCTCTCGGAAAGCCTGCCATTAGAGTTATGCCACAGCAGTGCCATGGCTAGGGCCTAGCATGGGGCTGTGACCTTCCTCACCAGCTGCCACTTAGCAGGATCTTCTTAGCACTGGCATGGCCCTCCGGCAGAGGCTCTTAGCTTATGGGTCACCTGGCCAGCGGAGTCAAGGAGGAGACGGTCGTGAGCCCACTCCCATCCCTTGTCTCTGCTCTGCCTCTGAGGTGGAGATTGGGCTGTAGGTGCTGGAAGCCCCCAGATCTTTGTGCCAATTTACCGCAGGACCTGGTGCAAGGACCCTTGCTGTAGCCATTCCCAGCCCAAAGCTAGGCCCCCTCTAACGGGCCAGTTCAGCCCTCTTTGCTGTGATGTCTCCCAGCGCTGCAGGATCATGCTGGGCGGATGTCTCTGGCATTGTCTCTTCTGGGATTGTGTCTGTCAGTGCAATGTGGCTGCTCTGGCTTTGTCTCCTTGTAGCCACAGTGATCTCTCCCATCCCACCCATACTGGCTGGCCAGCAGGCCTGGGGATGCGGTTTGAGAGAGCCGGCTACTGGGCTTCCTCCCTGATCACTCACTGGGGAGCTGGGGCAAGGGACAGGAACTTTGGTAAGTGGAACATCTCCTCACGGTCCTGCCCACACGAGAGAAAGAGGCTATGGAAAGCTCAGAGCTCAAATGGAGCCATTCTACCCCACAGACAATAAGCCCCACACACAAGGGTTCCCAAGAGAGGCTCACCTGAGGTGGAGTGAGCTGTTCGGCTTCCTCAAATATTGCTGCATGTGACAGGGCTTCCGTGGCTTGTTTGATCCTGCCAGGGATTCCAAGAGATTGGAGCGTGTATGTTTCCATTTCCTCCTGCCAGATTCCCCCAGGTTTTACTTCATCCCAGCAGACACCCAACCTGTGTGGGCTGATTTCCCATGGAATTGAGCATGCAGGAAGAATGTGTTTATACAACACAGCCTCACCGGGCCTCACTGTTCCCAGGGTCCCTGCTGCTGAAGGGGCAAACCCAGCCATGAGAATAGTGGCAGGGCCAAAGCAGGGTCTTATGGGGCAGGTGGAGGAGCCCACTGAGAAGGGCCTGGGCTCCAGCCCTTTGGAGACATGGACACGGTTGGGTTAGTCACTAAGTTGGCCAGGCTGTAACTGCTCCCGTTAGCTCCTGGTTTTCCCAAGCACTAGAACATTCACCTGGGGGAGTGGAGCCAGGTGCTGTGCAGGCTTCCCCAGCACTCTGCTAACATACCCCAATCCTGACCTACAGCCTCCCTGCTATCCCAGCCCTCCCCTGAGCGGTGCCGATTGTACCGACTGCTGGGATGGTTTGTTCAGTCACAAAGCGAGGATTTTGCAGTGGGGAGAGGCAGGACCGACATGAAAATCAGTATGCAAATGACAGTAATCTTACAAATGGCAGTAAATGGCACAATGCCTTTGGGAACCCAGTCCCACTTCCATTTTATCCATTCACTTGTGTTTCAGGCCAGCTGTCAATACGTAAGCACCAAAGCATGTCCCTTAAACGATCTGCAGTCACTGTCCTGCATGGATAGTGTCTCGGGTAAGCAGGAGTTGAGAAGGACTAGCAATTATCCCGCTCAACCTGGAGTATGATGAAAGAATGCTGGGCCTGCCTCTCAGCGCTGGCACTGGGCATGGTTTCACTTCCCAGCCTGCATCTCCTTGGTTGCTAGAAAACACTCAAGAGCTGATCTCTGTTGTTAAGTCAATAGAGAGACAAACCGCAGGAGGTAATAGCTCTCATTGGACTAACCTCTGAGTGTCCAATAAAATATCTTACTTCGCCTGCCTTGTCTCTGTAATATCCTGGGACAGCTACAACTACACAGCAAACATTATCAATAGGGCAAGTAGCACCATGTTCACCGGAGGTGGGAGGGGAGAGAGTGTAGCTGCCAAACCAGACAGCAATCAAAGGAGAGGGAGCTTAGCTGTACATTCCACGTCTCCATCAGTTCTGTCCATGGGGAGAATGAGACAGTTTGTCATCCCAGCTCAGCTCTCAGTTAGGCACCTAACTGAAGTGGCTGGAGTTTGAAAGGTTCTAAGTGTGCAGAAATTCAGCTCTTGGCTACCCTGGATGACTTTCTAGCCCACTGGCGAGCTAGCGAGGTGATGCCATCACAAATGAAAGCTGATAGCATCCCGGCTGCTTGGTGTTCAGATAGCTGCCTTTCCTTAGGCAGTGCAGCTGTAGCCATGTGGGTCCCAGGATATGAGAGAGATAAGGTGGGGGAGGTGATATCTTTGATTGGCCCAACCACAGTTGGTGAGAGAGACCAGCTTTCCAGCCACACACAGCTCTTTGTTTAGGCTGACTCTTCCCCCATCTCGCTTCCTAAGCTCAAGCCTCTTGTTAGCGAGAGTGAGGGCTTGTCTACATCACAAAGTTGCAGCGCTGGTGAGGGGGTTACAGCGCTGCAACTTAGGAGGTGTACACATCTGCAGGGCATCACCAGCGCTGCAACTCCCTGTTTGCAGCGCTGGCCGAACCCCCATTTTGTCTCGGGTGTAGAGGATCCAGCACTGGTGATCCAGCGCTGGTAATCAAGTGTAGACACTTACCAGCGTTTTTCTTGACCTCCGTGGAATAAGCAGGTATCCCAGCATACCTGAGGAAGCCTCTGGTAATCAAGCAGGTCTCCTTCCCCGGTTTGCTCTCGCGTTCCCCGAACCCCCGAGCAAGCAGGTCTCCTTCCCTGCGGTTTGCTCTCGCGTTCCCCGAACCCTCGAGCAAGCAGGTCTCCTTCCCTGTGGTTTGCAGGGGGGTTCGGGGAACGCGAGAGCAAACCGCGGCGAAGCTGGTCTCCTTCCCTGGTTTGCTCTCACGTTCCCCGAACCCCCGTGCAAGCAGGTCTCCTTTCCTGCGGTTTGCTCTCGCGTTCCCCGAATCCCCGAGCAAGCAGGTCTCCTTCCCTGCGGTTTGCTCTCGCGTTCCCCGAATCCCCGAGCAAGCAGGTCTCCTTCCCTGTGGTTTGCAGGGGGGTTCGGGGAACGCGAGAGCAAACTGCGGTGAAGCTGGTCTCCTTCCCCGGTTTGCTCTCGCGTTCCCCGAACCCCCGTGCAAGCAGGTCTCCTTCCCTGCGGTTTGCAGGGGGGTTCGGGGAACGCGAGAGCAAACCGCGGCGAAGCTGGTCTCCTTCCCCGGTTTGCTCTCGCGTTCCCCGAACCCCCGTGCAAGCAGGTCTCCTTCCCTGCGGTTTGCAGGGGGGTTCGAGGAACGTGAGAGCAAACCGCGGCGAAGCTGATCTCCTTCCCCGGTTTGCTCTTGCGTTCCCCGAACCCCCCTTGAAGCCGCCCAACAGCGCTGCAGTGTGGCCACATCTAACACCACTTGCAGCGCTGGTTGCTGTAAGTGTGGCCACTCTGCAGCGCTGGCCCTATACAGCTGTACTAATACAGCTGTAACAACCAGCGCTGCAAAATTGTAGATGTAGACATACCCTTAGGCTCCCTCGCTTCCCGCTTACAGCACCAGCCTGAGCTAACCCAGCATTGGCTAAACTGGGAAGGGTTTCTTGGCAATCACCAGGGCTAGAACTGTGCAAGGGCCTGGTTCTTCTCTCTCTGACACCAGAGTAAACCAGGGAGATCTCCAGTGACATCAATGGCATCAGAGAGAAGAGAAACTGCCACCTTCAGTTACCTTTAAATGGGAGCTTAGATGCTGCAGACACCTCTAGCCGCACTTAGCTCTGCTGTTGATTTTGTAACAGGGACAAATATTGGCCATGGGTTGAACTGAAGCTGGTTGGACACATTCCGCTTGTAACCCCAGCTGGGTCTCAGCGCAGTTTCTCCCATGGTGAACTAATTGCTTACCAGTAGGGTGACCAGATGTCCCAATTTTATAGGGACAGACCCGATATTTGGAGCTTTTTCTTATATAGGCTCCTATTACCCCCACCCCCCCACCCCCATCCTGATTTTTCACGCTTGCTGTCTGGTCACCCTACTCACCGCACTGCTCTCCACTGACCTGCCAGGCTCCTCCCTTCAGATCTCCAGGACTCATGCCATCTGTTGCCTTCTAGAGGCCCTTTGTACCTAATGCCGCTTTTAAATGGGCTCTCTCTTAACAAGAGCAAGTGTGGCTGGGAAAGGGGGTGGGGAAACCAGGTTGGAAGGGGGGAGTTCAGTTTCCCGGTGAGCTGTTCAGCATAAATAAGGCCTGCTTGGCGAGCCTTTCCCTCTCTGCACAGTCTGGGCCAGAGACCCTCAGGAGAGTCTCACTGACCTCAATGGAGCCCAGCCAACCACAGCTCCTCCAGGGTGTACATCACTCTAACTCCGCTGACCCCAGTGGAGCTACCTCGTCCTACCCCAGCTTGGGACCTGGTTGGAAACTAAAAAAAACAAGAAACCAAAACCCACCATTTCCCCCCCTCCACTCCCATTTTTCAGTTATTCCAAAGGTTTGGGGTCTCGCAATGTTTTGGAATGTGAGTGGCCATTTCCAACATTCGTTGTTTCGCTTGTATTCTTTTAGTGCTTTGTTTGCCATTGTTAAAAAATGAATGGGGAGAGGGGGTTTAGGCACATGGCAGGGTTTTTCTTCTGAAAAATTATTTCCAATTCTTTTTTTTTTAAATCCCCATTTTCAAAAATAGAAACTGAGAAATGAAAATGGTTGGTAAAATTTCCAATCAAAATACTGGGTAAACAATGTGATAAAGGGTTTGTGACAAATGTTGTGAAAAATTTCGTAAAAAACATGGATGTGAGAGAAAAAAGGGCCATTTTTAGATTAACAAAATGTGCCCCTTGCTAAATTCCAGCCCTCCCTACCTTGAGTCACACATGAGAGCTTTATCCTGGGCCCAAAAGAGACCAGTTTGCGTCATCAACACTGCGGCCTCTCTGCTCTAGAGAGGCCTGTGTTTGGAATAGCTGGGAGAAGAATGGGGCAACATCAGGATGCACTGGCAGGTAGTGCAGGTCTGGGACTGGGGTAGCAGAGGGGCTGTAGATCAGACCTGGGGTGTGTTGGCAGACCTGCATGGGGCCAGGGCTGGAATAGCAGGGGGGCTGTAGGTCAGGACTGGGGTGTGTTGGCAGACCTGCATGGGGCCAGGGCTGGAATAGCAGGGGGGCTGTAGGTCAGGACTGGGTGTGTTGGCAGAGCTGTGTGGGGCCAGGGCTGGACCAGCAGAGGAGTGCAGCTCAAGACTGGGGAGCATTATCAGAGCTGGGTGGGTCCCAAGGCTGGCGTACGAGGGGGGCTGCAGGTCAGGACAGGGGTGCATGGGCAGAGCTGGGTGGGGCCCAGGACTGGGCTACAAGGGATGTTACAGGTCAGGACTGAGCTGTATGGCGACTGGAGGGAGCCCATGGCTGACCTAGAAGAACTTGCTGTGGGTTATAACAGAATTCTCCCACAGGCAGCTAATCTCCTGCCACTTGCGGAGCATTCCTCGTCCACTCAGCCACATCCCCGTGTGGCCTGCATGCTCCTGGGTGCGCTCCTGGGCTTTCCTGGGGCAGCCGTGTGCTGTGAGGGCTCGGTGCTGCAGCTGTGTCGAACCCGTGCTTGGGAGGTTTATCACAGAATCATAGACTTTAAGGTCAGAAGGGACCATTATGATCATCTAGTCTGACCTCCTGCACAATGCAGGCCACAGAATCTCACCCACCCACTCCTATAACAAACTGCTGAGCTATTGAAGTCCTCAAGTCATGGTTTAAAGACTTGAAGGTGCAGAGAATCTTGCAGCCAGTGACCTGTGCCCCATGCTGCAGAGGAAGATGAAAAACCCCCAAGGCTCTGCCAATCTGCCCTGGAGGAAAATTCCTTCCCAACCCCAAATATGGCGATTAGCTAACCCCTGAGCATGTGGGCAAGACTCACCAGCCAGACACCCAGGTGCAGCGGATGACCGGCTCCCACCTTCCCCTCCACTAACGCAGGCCATTCATTCACCAGGCACTAGAGGCAGCCCACATTAAGCCCTCGGCACAGAGACGAGACCTTGACGGGTATTTTACGTACATCTCCTACACCCTATAGCGACCCGCCCCATGACATGGGAACCTCCCAGTGGCTACCAAGCAGGGATGAGTCTCAGCTGGCTGCAGCGTTCCGAAGCTCCTGAGCCAAAACCAGACTCCACCACACTGTGTGAGTGTTTGGCTCCAGGGCTGCAGTTCAGCCGATTGCAGACAGTCACCAAATTCAGATTGCAACTTCCCCCCATCAGAGCATTGGGTATTCAGATCCAAGTGTAATGATCCCGTCTTTACTCCCCTGCCCAGGGCTGTCTCAGTCCCCATTCCCCTAGTGCTGTGCTTAGAACGCACACAGCACATTTCTAGCTTTGCTGAACACTGTCTGTCTGTCTGTGTGTCCTGCAGGTGGCAGCTCCTCCCAGGGCCAGTACAGCAACACCCTGCAGAAGTCCTTCAGCTCCAGATCCCAGACCAACGGCTTAGACACCAAGGGCACTGTAAGTACCAGCTCACCTGCAGCATGTGGCTAGACAGGTCGGTCTGGCTGATGGGTTGCGTCATTATATGGCTCCCATCACTATTGCGTCTGGAACCCAGCCATCGGCACACTAGATCAGGTCACTAGCTAGTTGCTTCTCTTCCTGTAGCCCTTAGGAAGCCCAGTCACTGGCAGTGGATGGCTGGGTTCCAGGCCAGGCATGGGAAAGCTCCTGGTCCTAATAATGATAGTGGGGTGCACATTTCCCCCAGGCGCCAGTCAGGGTGGAGGGAGAGGGGCAAGGTTCTCTAATGGTGGACAAAGCTCCCACGGGGCAGCAAGAACATTTGGCAGTCAGAGAGCTCTGCAGGTCTCAGAGCCTAGCTCTGTGCTGCACCATTGTCAAACATGACACCTTCGTTAGTAGGTGAAATCCTGGCTCCACCAAAGTTAGTGGTGAAACTCCCATTCGCTAGGGCCAGGGTTTCTCCCTTGGTCTCTCAAGGCCTCCACGTCAAATGGGTTTTTTAAAACCAACAAACTCAGCTGGGAGTTGAGAGTCTCGTCAGGTTGGTTCCCTTTCACTCGTCCTCTCCAGTGCTAACAGGTCTGCAGGCCCAGTGGTGACTCCTGGTACACCTATCCAACCCACTGTCTCAGCCGAGGGAATCAGATGACTGTAACCTCGTTAGCTTTCAGTGGCCTTCGTGGAGGCTGTACGAGTGTCATTGAGGGTGGAACTGAGCCTGCAAAATTTCTCTTCCTGGTGGTGAGGGTGTCATAAACAGATAGCTAAGGGTTAATGTCTCTTTCACCTGAAGCACCTGACCAGAGGACCAATCAGGAAACAGGATTTTTTCAGCTCTGGAGAGAGGGTTTTTTGTGTGTGAGTTTTTTTTTGTTCTGGTCTGTCTGCCTTCTTTTCTCTCAGCTTTGAGAGGTGATTTCTGTTTTCTAATCTTCTGTTTCCAGTTGTAAGTACGAAAAGATCAGATAGAATTTATATGTTTCTTTTGTATTTACATGAATATAGTTGCTGGAGTGCTTTGAATTGTATTCTTTTTGAATAAGGCTGTTTATTCATATTTCTTTTAAGCAATTGACCCTGTATTTGTCACCTTAATACAAAGAGACCATTTGTATGTATTTTCTTTCTTTTATATAAAGCTTTCTTTTAAGACCTGTTGGAGTTTTCTTTAGTGGGGAACTTCAGGGAATTGGGTCTGCAGCTCACCAGGGAATTGGTGGGAGGAAGAAATCAGGGGGAGGTCTGTGTGGGCTAGATTTACTAGTCTGACTTTGCATTCCCTCTGGGTGAAGAGGAAAATGCTTTTGTTTTCAGGACTGGAATTACAGAGGGTGGATTCCCTCTGCTTAGATTCACGGAGTTTGCTTCTGTGTATCTCTCCAGGAGCACCTGGAGGGGGGAAGGGAAAAGATTTATTTCCCTTTGTTGTAAGACTCAAGGGTTTGGGTCTTGGGGTCCCCAGGGAAGGGTTTCGGGGGGACCAGAGTGCCCCAAAACACTCTAATTTTTTGGGTGGTAGCAGCAATACCAGGTCCAAGCTGGTAACTAAGCTTGGAGGTTTTTCATGCTAACCCCCATATTTTGGACGCTAAGGTCCAAATCTGGGACTAGAGTTATGACAGAGGGGTGAGAGGAAAAGATCCCAGCTTGATTCTCAGATCCCAGGCTCACTTTGCTGGGCCAGAAGTTAGCAAGACATGCCATGTGTTTCCTATTGAAATGAGACATTGTTGACTCATTTCTCCTGCTCTCCCTCAGCTGTATCAGCCACCAGCCCAGAATGGGTATAGCACCACCAAGTCCACCAGCTGGTCCTCCCGCTCAGCTGTGGACCTCCCACATCGCAAGAGGATGGCTACCATCAGCAACGGGGGCGTGCCCCAGGGTCCAGCCTACCGTATGAGCTACACCCTCTCACAGGCCGCCAGCACCTCTGCTCGGCCTAATTCCTTCCACGAGCGGAACTACCAAGCCCGGCCGAACTTCGACACCATGTCGTTGCGGTCGCTGCGCCTGGCAGACGGGCCAGGCAACCCTGCAGGCATGGATGATCGCTACAGCATGATCTCGGAGCAGCTGGGCCCAGGGGCCCTCTACAAAGGCAAAAGCAATGGCAGCTTCACCAGATCCTACACCTTCGAGAGGCAGATGAGTGCTGGCTCCAACACTGGGATGAAGGGGCCAGGCGACTGGATGGACAGCGTGGAGGTGCCTCAGAACAGGACCATCCGTGCGCCTGCCATGCGCACCCTTCAGCGCTTCCAGAGCAACAACCGCTCCCGCCTGAGCACCGGCTCCTTCAGCGGCCTCCCGGCCACCCAGCCGGGCGTGGGGAGCTCCTACGTGGGCATGATGGAGCACAGCGTCCGGGCTCCCTCTGTGCGCAGTCTGGCTGAGTCCAACCACCACCTGCAGGACCTGCGCGCCATCGACATGTACAACGGGCACAACACGCTGACAACCCAGCACTCCTACTCCGGCGGGTGAGTGTGCAGGGCTCGGGGGCAGGGGTGGCCTGTGAAGCTCCCAGCCTACCTGACAAGGATCGAGGAATGTGCTGAGCTTCCTAAGAGAGATCAGGGGAGCTGGGCTTCTGGGCCTGGCATAGCCTCCCTTCTGCTGGTTCCTGGGTCTGCCTCCCTGGTGCATTTCCATAGTCTCCTGCATTGTGGATGGTTTGGGGCATGACCGTCCCTCCATCTAAGTATTCGACCTGTTGCCTGATGCGGCCCCATGCGATGGGTAAATTCTGCAGCTCACCTGGTCATCCGCAGGGTGCAGGGGCAAAGCAGAGGGGAGCTGGAGCAGCAGTGAAGTGGCCCAGCAGTACTGATGCTGTTGCAAAGGACTGCTCTGGGCCCTGTTGCTTCCTGGGCTAGCATTGCTCTGGGTTACGGTGCTATAGCTGTGACCCACTTGGCTCTGGGCGTGGGATGGAAAGCACATGTTGCTCAGGAGTGACCCCCACAGGCTGAGTTAGGAGCAGCATGATGGGATCTGAAGAAGTCCTGCCCTGGCCAGTCATCTTTGACCAGAGGTGGGCGACCTGGTGTCCTGGGCCTGGTGAAGGAGTGACATGAGTCGAAGTGGTGGGCACCTCGGCAGAGCATGCAGGAGATGGCGAAGCCCCGCTGTGAGGTGGGCAGGAGGAAGCCCTGAGGGGACGTGGAGGCCACTCCTGACCCTCCCTTTGTTTCCAGGTTTGACGACATTGACCTGCCATCAGCAGTGAAATACCTGATGGCCAGTGACCCCAACCTACAGGTGCTGGGAGCTGCCTACATCCAGCACAAGTGCTACAGCGACAATGACGCCAAGAAGCAGGTGAGGGGCGAGGTGAGGGTGGGTGCCTGGTGGCAGATGCCAAGGACATGCTGGGAAAGGGACACCCCAGCTGTGCACTCAGGTGCTAACAGAACATGCTGAGAGGTGGGGAGAGGGGAGATACAGCCCCACCATTCTGCAGCAGCCAGTCCTAGCCAGGCCATGACACTGATGGCTTCCACAGGGGCCCTGCTCAATCCCCGCCTGGTTGATGGCTGGGTGTGTGTGTTGTGGGAAGGGCAGCCTCCGATGAGTGCGGGTTAGGCCTGGGCAAACTCCTGGGTTTACAGGCCCCACCCCCTCTCACCCACCACCCCGCCTCCCTTCCAGGCTCGCAGCCTCCAAGCCGTGCCCAAGCTGGTGAAGCTTTTCAACCACCCCAACCAGGAGCTGCAGCGCCACGCCACCGGCGCCATGCGCAACCTCATCTATGACAATGCCGAGAACAAGCTGGCACTGGTGGAGGAGAACGGCATCTATGAGCTGATGAGGACGCTGCGTGAGCAGGATGACGAGCTGCGCAAGAACGTCACGGGTCAGTGCGTGAGAGGAAGCGCCATGCTGAGTGGGGACAGGGAAGCTGGTCTGTTGGGGCTACTGCTAAATTGTTTGTTGCAGCAGCACCTAGAGGCCCCAGCTGAGATCAGGGCTCCATTGTGCCAGGTGCTGTACACACACATAGAAAGTCCCTATCCCAATGAGATGACAGTCTAAATGGACAAAGGGTAGGTGGGGGAACTGAAGCACTGGAGATGCAGTGACTTGCCCAAGGTCACCCAGCAGGCCAGTGGCAGAGTTGGGAATAGGACCCAGGTCTCCTGAGTCCCAATCCAGTGCCAGATCTTCTAGGCTGCATCACCTGCCCCTGTTATCTCTTCAGTGCAAAATCACAGCCCCCCCTTCTTTCCCAGATCCCACTGCTGGCTCCCTTTATATTTCAGGATCCTCTTCAACCCTGCCCCTCCTTGTGTTTCCACCTTCTATGCACATGCTGCTTTTGCAGCCAGCACAGGGCCCTAGTCCTCAGTGAGGAGCAGCTGGCTGAAGAACTTACGTGCAAGCACAAAACTCATCAGAAAGCTTTGCTCAGACTAATGACAGGGAAGCTCCATGTCTCAGCAAACGCTAATGAGATCTCACTCTAGCTTTCGGTGGAGCCAAACCTGGAAACTTTCAGCTCAGCAAGAAGTTACCAGAAAGTTGGGAGCATCTAAAATGGGAGTTGTCCTGAGAGTCCTGGCAGCCCCTTCATGACAATGGGTGTTCCTGGGCAGTTGTATGGGTGATAGCGCTTCTGTTGGGATCAGCCAAAACCGGCCATAATAGCTCTTTCTTTGTCTTCCACCTCATTCTTACACCAGGTCTCCATCAGGTGGCACTAGACTGGGTAGATGCTGGGAGAGGAAGGTGTTTGAGTTGGGCTAGTTGACTTTATTCAAATGTTGACATTTCAATGAAAAAAATGTTTTTGGCCAAAATTTCTGACTTTGATGAAAAACGGGGAACAAATACTTTGGAACTCTTTTGTCTAGTTCTACTTTAGGGTTCAGATACGAAGCCGGGTTAATAGCACGGCCCTACATTGCAGGAGTGTTGTGAGGTACTACAGTGATGGAGCCATATAAACTCCCTTGTTAGAAAGTACCAGGCCAAGCTATGGCTGTGCCAGGCCCCACAGGTGGCCTCAGCTGTCTTTACACACTGACGGGGCAAAGGTTACTCGACTGGACTGTGCTGAGGCCCGGTGGTTACGTGGTCTAGTTCTGAAGCAGGCCAGGGAGCGATGGTAGGGGGGCTACAGCTGGAGAGATGCCACTGCCAGTGCAGGAGCCCTCTGTTTCTGGAGCTCAGTTCCCCCAGCCAGCCTTGTGCTGAACTTCACCCCTCTGGGGTCAATGTCACTGCATGAGCAGTTCTACACCACTCTGTCAGGGCCCACGGAGAGCAGGCATGTGAACCCTGCTTGGATGAGCTGTCAGCCTGGGTTACTGTACAGCCAGTCGGCTCTGGATCTTATCACTGTGGGGCCAGGTGGAGCTCAGGCAAGGAAAGCTGGCGTGGGTGGGTAGCTCAGACTGTGCTGCCCTGCCGGTGGGAGGAGGGACTGGTCAGGCTGCCCGGGAAGGGATCCTATCCTTTTATGTATCAAGGCTGGGATACACACTGTGCCTCCTTGGCGGGGAGCGTGCAAATAAGAGTAGGGAGCTGAGGCAGATATAGAAATGGGGGAGAGATACAGGCTTCTCCTGCCCAGACTGGCTGCTGCTGCTGCTGGAGAGAGCAGAGAGGGAATGAGATGAATGGTGGAGGGGCAGTTTGAGTCCTGGCCAGGGGCCAGATGGCACCTGGCTGTCTGTCGCGCAGGCAGCGCTGTGCAGGGAGAGGCCAAGAGCAGAGATTACATTTGCCTCTGTTACAAAGGCCCTTTCTAATCCTGCCCGCCAGGCTCTGTTTGTCTCAGCTAATACCAGGGCTAATGGGAAAGCCAGGCCCAGGAGCGATGATGTGAAGGGTTTAATGCCTATTACTGTACAAGCATAATGGAGTCTGTGAAAGTGGTTTTAGCTAAATGCAGCTGGAGGATGGAGAGAGCTGTCACCAGATAGCTCAGCCCCAGGCTGGCTTGCCCTGCACACAGGGAGTGCCTGGCAGGCGGGGCGCCTCCTTGTCAGGTCCCATTGCCTCCCCGGGAGATCAGAACTGGGTCCTCAGCCGGTGTAAATCATCAAAGCCCCACTGCAGTGAATTCACACCAGCGAGAGAATCTAGGCCATTGTTTCTAAAGCAGCAGATGTAGCGTGGGCGGAAGCTCCGGCAGCAGGAGTCCCTCTGTGGCTGAGTAGTGAGAGCCTCACGGTCAGTTAGTCTCACAAGAGCCCTAGGAGGCGTTCTTCCCATTTTACAGATGGGGATCAGACACGCCAAGTGACTCAGTGACTTGCCCTGGGGCACAGAGAGAGTCTGTGGTAGAGCCAGGAACTGAAGCCGGTACCCTGAGTCCTAGGCCGTGCTGCTCCCCTAGTGGGACAGCTAGATGCTTTGCTCTATCCTGAGAGCTGCTGTGGCAGGGGAAGGAGAGGGAGGATTTGGTGAACTCTGGAATGCAGCGGGTGTCACATGACCAAGCCTGCAGGGCTGAACTCCCCCCCCCCCCCCCAAAAAAAAAAAAAACCTGGGTGTTTCTTGCAGCAACACCCTAGTGCAGAGGCTTTGTTGGGCATCGGAGCTGCTGGAACAGGGCTCTGCACAGCTTGGATTCAAACAGTGTCTGTCTACTCCCAGCTCCCCCTGCTAGTTATGTCTGTCAGTGCCGCTTCTCAGGCTCATCAGAACTGGGCAGCAGTGGGTCTTCTCCCCTGGCTGTGTGCAGCTGGTTGATGACTAATAGCCCCAGATAATTAGACCCCACCCCGAGAAGCTGCCCATCTACACAGAGCAGGGCCACGAATGATGCCAGCAAAACTCGGTGGCTTGTGCAGCATGCCTGCCATTCTGGGAGTCATTTCACTGCATCGGGGTTTCTGAGCGAGTAGCTTCCCATGGGATGGAAAAAGTCCTCTGAGCCCTGCCTCCTCCTGTGCCTGCGGATCAGAGGCTGCCTGCTGGGATTCAGGTACTCAGGTGTGTGTGTGGGGGGAGGGCAAAGGTCACTTGCTGCTGGAGCCCCCTTGCAAGCCAAGAGTGGCAGCCAGGGCGGGTGCAAGGATGTTTCGCGCCCTAGGCGAAACTTCCATCTTGCACCCCTGCCCCTCCCTGAGCCCTGTGGCAGCTCTCTGCCCTCCCACTCCGCCCTAAGGCACCCCCCCCGCAGCAGCTCCCTACCTGCCCCTGCCCTGAGGAGCCCCCCTGCAGCAGCTCCCCCCTGTGGCGCCCCCCGCTGCAGCTCCCCCTGGCCCAGGGAGCCATGTGGCAGCTCTTGCCCCAGCTCACCTCTGCTTCGCCTCCTCCCTGAGCACACCGTCCCGGTCTGTTTCTCTTCCTCCCAGGCTTGCGGCACCAAACAGCTGATTTGTGCCACAAGCGTGGAAAGTGGGAGAAGTGAAGCGGCCATGGCGTGCTCGGGGTGAAGGCAGAGCTGAGGTGAGCTGGGGCAGGGAGTTCCCCTGCGTGGCGTCTTCCCCCCTCTTACTTGCTACAGGCAGCCCTCCCCATACCACCCGCCCCAGCGCCCTCTGCCTAAATGCCGACAACGACCAGGGCGGCCGAAGATCCGACCACCACGGTCACCGCCGAAGGACCCGAAATGCCGCCCCCCGCGGTCGCCTAATGGGTTTCACTGGCCCTGGTGGCAGCCCCCGTGCTCTGGGAGGCTAGAGTGGCAGCCTGGAAGGGGCAGCTAGCCCAGCAGGCTTGTTAGAGGAAGGAGAGTGTGAACGCCGGTTCAAATGGCCCAGGAGTTCAACCCGTTTGGATACTCTCTGGGGCTAAGTGCTGCTTTTGCGGCCTGCAGGGATCCTGTGGAATCTCTCCTCCAGCGACACCCTAAAGGACCGGCTGGCTCGGGACACCCTGGAGCCACTCACCGACCTGATCCTGACCCCGCTCTCCGGCACGGGCAGCGCTGCCATCATCCAGCAGAATGCCTCGGAAGCGGAGATCTTCTACAACTCCACAGGCCTCCTCAGGTACCAGCTCTGCCAGCCCCTGGGCACGGAGAGCGTTCTCTGCACCCTAGCCACTGAGCCACGCAGGCTAGGAGAGCTCTGGGCCAAGAGCAGTGGAGACTTTCTAGGTTCTGGTATTGGTTCTGACCCTCAGTGTTATGAACGAGGCCTGCATGCCACCTGGGCAGCACACTGTATCCCCAGTCCTCATGCTGCAGTGCCCGAACTGGGGAGCAGCCAGGGTCAGGCAGCAATGCCCAGCCCAGAGTCAGTATTCCACACGGAGGGACGTTACAAGGGGTTCACACCTCCCTCAGCAGCATCCAGTGTTGGCCACTGTTGGAGCGGGAATCCGCCCCTAGATGGGCAATGGCTCTGGCCTGGCAGAGGAGGGGGTCCCGGCAGAGGCTGGAGGCATGGGTTGGCAGGGGAGATTCCGTCTCACAGTGCTGGGCCCTGGGTTCCTCCTGCAGGAACCTCAGCTCCGCCAGCCAGCAGACCCGACAGAAGATGCGCGAGTGCCACGGGCTGGTGGACTCCATGATCAATTACATCAACAGGTCTCTGGAGGTGGGGAAGTCAGAGGACAAGGTGAGGCCCTCGCCCTCAGAGGGAGTCTGCGTCTGTCTGTCTGTGCTGGGGATCTAGCCCCTCGTCTTCACCGCCTAAAGCAATCAGCCTAGGCTGGGGTGTGGCTCAGTGTGGGCAGGAGAGAAGCTCTCTCACTGTCTCTGCTTCCTCCTGGCTCAGAGCAGCACTTCACCGCGGTACCAATGTCCTTAGCCCCGCCTCACATGCCTGAGGTTCGCTAGGTCCTGCCCCAAAGGGCTTATCTCCCCTGCCCCCAGCAGCACAGCACAGGCACCAGCCCTGACCTCGGCCAGCCTTCATCCTCCCCTGTGCGGCCTGGCCAGCCCTGCGAGGCTGCGCTAGTGGTAGTGGTGCATACCCGGGCCACCCTGTTCCCAGGCCCGTGCTGGGCCGTGCCACCCCCCCCTTGGGAACATCCCGTTGTTCTCACCCCCACCCCACCCCCGCCACCAGCCTGCAGCCTGCCATGGCTCTGCCATATGGGAGAGTAGGCTCGGCCAGCTGAGTGCCCTGGGGCTGTTTCATGGCGAGTGGCTGGGGGGACCAGGCATAGTCCCCACAGGCAGCCTAACCCCTAGAGCTGTTGCTTTCAGAGCCGCCAGCCTCCCGGAGCCCTTTGCCAGATGATCGGCCTTGGGCCATCCCGAGCCTCCTACTAAACTCCTGCCCCAATGGAGAAGCCGTGCAGCCTATGTGCAGCACCCCGGGGCCCCTTCCCTGCACACCTCTTCAGGAGAAGGAAGGCAGTGGGCTGGCTCCGGCAGTGCCTACCCTGTGTCTGAGCCACGCTCCTCTGAGAGACGGGGCCTTCTGACCCAGACAGGAGGCACCACAGTGGCAGGGGACTGTGCCTGGGAGGACGTGGGGGTTGGGCTGCTGGGAGCGAGGCCAGGGCTGCAGGGGGGTCACTCAGCACCCCTTTGGCCCCCAAGGCAGAGTGTTTCCATTCAGAAAGCCCGTGCCTCTGTCTGCCTCTCAGGCACAGGCTGAGCCATGCTCCAGCTCTCCGCAACAGGGTGCCGTGGGGACCACAGGTCTTGGTGCGTCTCGGCCCCGACGCCAAGGGTCTGAGTATCGGGGTCAGTTTCCCAAGTCAGGCAAGCTGGAGAAGGGAATGGGAAACTGATCGCCCCCCACCCCCATGAACCATCCCAGGGCAGGGTAGGGCTGTGTCCCTGCTCACTGGGAGCCCCTCAAGCCAGGGCCCTGAGCCTGGAGAATGAACTGACACCCCGATACCAGGGTGATGGGCACATTAGACATGGGCTGGCTGGCTGTAGGCTTTGTTGGTCGCATTGGCACTGCAGGAGCATTAACCTGGCCCTGATGGTAGGCCCTGTTCCCAGCCTCCCCTTTGGCTGGGCCCAGGCTCTAGTCAGCAGTGGTGGGCGGGATGGTCCAACCAGCGCCTCTCCTACATGGGCTCTGAAAGGCGAGGCAGCTGGAGTGAGTGGCCCCGGGCTGATCCCCCTTCCCCCATCCCCAGAGCGTGGAGAATGCCGTGTGCGTGCTGCGGAACCTCTCCTACCGTCTGTACGATGAGATGCCCCCGTCCTCGCTGCAGCGGCTGGAGGGGCACCGGAGGGACGGCACCGCAGGGACGGGGGAGCTGGTGGGCTGCTTCAGCCCCCAGGGCAGGCGAGTGCGAGAGGTGAGAACGGGGTGGGCGGGCGCATCATGGAGGGAAGCAGGAGGGGACTCGAATAGGACATGGCTAGTGAGTGATGAGCTGGTTCGCTGCAACGAAGAGTGAGCAGATAATTCGTTCAGCGGCCCAGGGCCAGGCCAGAAGCCTCCAGTGGGCAGTGGATCAGGGTGTGTGCATGTAGATGTGGGTGGGTAGAGACTGATAAGATAATGATCACCTGGTGCTCTTCCGAGGCTGTGATTGGCTGAAAGCGGGTGCACCTTCCCGTGAGAGTACTCATGCAGGGACATTTAAAATCGATTTCCAGGAATACTTGTGTGCCTGGCTTTGGAACGCTCCCCTGGTGAGCCCACGTGGCCAGCTGAGGTGGAGGGAGTCACAAATCAAGGGATGGAGCCGGGTGCTTATTGGGGCACAGGTGATAGGGAAGAGAATGGGGGTCAAGGAGATGGGGGGGACCAAAATGCCATGGCCCCATCACTTTTAAAAGTGGCTGTAAGGGCTGTGCCCTCCCACTGGTGGCTGTAAGGGCAAGTGAAGGGGGGGTTGGGGGGAGAGGAGTGAGTGGGGGAGGAGTTTTGAGGGGAAGAGGCGGGGTGGGGGCGGAGCCTCGGGGGAATGAGCAGTGCGAGGGTGGGGGCAGGGCCTCGGGGGGAAGGGGTGGCATGGAGGCGGGGCCATTGTTCAGGTACCGGTGGCCCCCCAACTTTTAGGGAGGTTCTGTTGCCCCTGGGTGATAGGGATGGGGGCCATGAGGCTGGGGAAGGAGGTGAGTGGGAAACGGGGCTGCCCCATGTGCACAGGGCCCCCGTAGGGCTGCGTTTCCTTGTTGACGGGCAGGTCTCTCTTTCCTCGGCCCCCCAGCACCACATGAACACAGACATGGTGACCTTCACGGAGGTCTCCAAGGACCCCAAAGGGATGGAGTGGCTCTGGAACCCGCAGATCGTGGGCATCTACAACCGGCTGCTGCAGCGCTGCGAGCTGAACAAACACACCACGGAGGCGGCCTCAGGGGCGCTGCAGAACATCACCGCTGGAGACCGGAGGGTGAGGTTGAGCCCAGGGACAGGCCAGTCCCATCCTGCCCAGGCTGAGTCCTTCCCCTGGGCCGTGGTGGCCTCTGACAGACTAGTGCCCACAGCCCACACATCCCCCAGCCTGGCACAGACTGGCAGGGGTGAAAGTAGAAATAGGGACTTACCGGTATGGGGCTGGGTGGGGCCGGCTCTGGCCCCCAGAAGGGGCGAGAATAGGAGGGTCAGAGCCAGCCTGGGCCCGCCCTGTACCAGTAAGTGTCCTCCCCTCCCCCACCAGAGCAGCAGCGGCAGCTGGGGGCTTCGGCAGCAGTTTAAAGGGCCCAGGGCTCGGCCGCTGCTACCGCCCCGGCTTACTTTCACCTGTGCAGACTGGAGCCACGGTGGGGCAGTGCAGGGAGGCTGCGCTGTAGGTCTCCAGGGCTTCTGGTCACCTCTGCCCAGCTGCTGAGGGTGAGATAACTGGTGTGCAGTGCCAAGGGGGCATTTCTCAGGGCTGTGGCATGGCTGAGAGGGTCCCCCAGCACTCAACTGTGGTGGTATTCCACCTCTGCCTTGCCCACCCCAGCGCCCTGACACTCAACAGCCCAGGGCTGCCCGTGTCACTGTGTCTGCATGCCAGGGTGGGCACTCAGCCAGCCGGGGGCAGGCTCCCGCCCTCCCAGTCACCAGGACGAATGCCCCAGGGAAATGAAGAGAAGAGGGAGTCGCACAGGGGGAAAGGAGACCAAATCCCAGCAGTGGCCTGCACGCCAAGGCCCAGAGCCTCTGTACTCACCCTCCAAGAAGTGATGCCACCTGCCCTGGTCTCATCCCCCTTTGCCCACCATTACCTGGCAGCTGGCAGCATTCAAGGGCAGGCTGGGAGCAGTTGTGCCTCCAACCCTCCCTACTACAGCAGAGTTGTCTCTGGGCAACCACTTGCGGCGAAGGGTGAAATATGGGTGTGAGGGGGCTAGGGAAGGCAGTGCCAGAGGGATGGAGAATGGGGCTAGGGGATGGGGTAGTAGATATGGGAGGGGGGGTGGCAGGGATCAGGTGGATGCATGGGGGGCGTGGGGATGGGAGGGGATACACAGGCTAGGAGTAGAAGGGATGGGGCTGGGGACAGGTGTGGTAAGGGTGGGGTAGGTCGGTATTGAATGGCCCAGAGTGCAACACCCCTGTAACTCTCCCTTTCTCTATCCCCTTTCCCAGTGGGCCGGCGTGCTGAGCAGGGTGGCTTTGGAGCAGGAGCGGATCCTGAACCCTGTGCTGGACCGAGTCCGCACGGCCGACCATCACCAGCTGCGCTCCCTGACAGGGCTGATCCGCAATCTGTCCCGCAATGCACGCAACAAGGACGAGATGTGTGAGTGCTGGGGGCGGGGGCTGCAGTGGCCATCAATGGCAGCAAGGGTTAGATGCGGCAGGACCTGCTGCTAGCAACAGGCCACTCTTCTGAGAGACCTTCCCAGCTCCTCTTACTGCCTGTGCTTCTGGGGGAGCGTCCCCACCATCATCCCTGGGACCAGCCAGGCCTAGTTAGCTCTATCTCACTCCCCTGGGCACATCAATGCCTTCCAGGCCCCGAGGGGCCCAAACACCCCAGTAGATCTCTGCACAGATGGGCCTTCCCTACCTTGGCTGATGGCACGACCCCTCTGCGCACACAGCTGGAGCACTGGCAGCAGTGATGGGTGTAATCTACATTGCAAAAGAATAAACAGCGAACGGCACACTCACATCTAAGCCACTCGTCTCCCCCTCGGAGACGAGCTCAGAGCATTTCCAAGGCCTCAGATGTTTTAACAGCCTTTTCCAAGCTGAATCCCTATTTATTTTCTGCCCATGCGTCTAAGCACCTTTTGAGCTATTAAAATACCACAGGTGGATGCGTAGTGGTCTCTCGGTCCTCACTAGCTTTTGCACCTCCCTTCAGTTTAGTGCCACCTGGGAATTGCGTGGCTGTATTGCTGATTCCCTGCTTTAGGCCATTCAGTGAGACCAAGGAAGTCCTGGTCTTTGCTGCATCCACTAGGCCTCTCTCCCCATTGCACGTGTTGCTGTCCCATCACCCAGGCGGCTGGCCATCTCCTCTCCAAGCTACTGCATGTCTTGGGTGACGCTGTGGTGGCACCAGTCCCAGTGCTTTGCTCCAGCCCGTAGAGCCAGCCCTTGATGCTGGTCCGTTTGCCTCGGCAGCGACCAAGGTGGTGAGCCATCTGATTGAGAAGCTTCCAGGAGGCGTTGGTGACAAGGAGCCCCCGACTGACGTCATCGTGAACATCATTGCCGTGCTGAACAACCTGGTGGTGGAGAGCCCCATTGCCGCCCGTGACATCGTCTACTTTGACGGCCTCCAGAAGCTCTTCTACATCAAGAAGAAAAGGGACAGGTAGGATCAATTTCTGAGAGCCTCTTCCTGGCCTGTGTTTCCAGATCAGTGTGGTGGGAGACAGGGACTTCCTGGACAGTCTGATGCCCCTACCCGACTCAGAGCTTGGGCTGGTCTGAGCTCCCTGGTACACACTCCAAGAGCTGTCCCATGACCACCGAGAGGGTCTTGCCAGGAATTCCTCCCATGGAGTCATTCCAGGTCCTTACCCTAAGGGAGCGCATCTTGGGGAATAATTCTCTCACCCCGAGGTGTTTATGGGGCACGCCTAGCCACCCAACTTCATCTTCCCAGTAGTTGGCTGGCCCATGTGTCAGTAACTTCTCCAGCCACATCCAGCATGGTGGTCATGGTGAGGGACCCTCAGACCTGACTGCAGCAGTGACCTTCTAGTTCTAGTGTACTCCATGGCTTCGCCTCTCCTGCTCTCCCCGTGCTGCCAAATCCTCACCCTTTGTTCAGAGCGCCTCTCACACAGTGCCCTCTGTTCCCGCTTGTGTTGCCTGGACCTGTGCTAGACAGACACTAACAGGAGAGGAACAATAGTGTCATTATGTCCTCTGTGTGTTTGCCCTAGCTCGGACAGCGAGAAGTCCTGCAGAGCTGCTTCCAGCCTGTTGGCCAACATGTGGCAGTACACCAAGCTGCACCGGGACTACAAAATGGTACGTTCCTCCCTGAGCCAGCGTGCTCTGCACTAGCTCGGCTGAGGTTCTGGCTGGGTGGCTCCACTCTGGGGCGGAGCCAATGCTCTCTTTCGGATTGGCTTGCACACGGTGGGAATCTCCCTGAAGGCATTGTCTAGACTAGGACAAAAGGTGTACCGTTAGCGTGCATTAGCTGCCGTAGGGTAACCTAGAGAGCTGGTCAAAGACATTTCAATGAAACCATTTTCCATGGGGAAATGCAGTTTTGTCAAAATCTGCACATTCTGTGGGAGCGTACTGATCTCAGTGGGAAAGGATCAAAAGGGTTTGTTTCGATAAAGTTGAAGTATTTCATTTCGACTTTATTGTTTGCATTTAATTTTGGTGTATATTAGAATTTCAGTATTATCTTTATGTACTTTAGAGAGTACATATTGTGCTTTATGTGGTTAGAGCATTGTCAAAAATATCAACATTTTTTAATCCAACCTTTTCAGAAGTTGTGCTCCGTGGACAATGTTGACTTTTTGAAACAAATATTTTGAAATTTGTTTTTATTCCAAATGTCGGAATTTCCTGCCAAAGGGAAATTCTGTTTTCCTACCTGCCCTAGTAACTCACTTGTGCTAAGGCTGTGTGGTGACAGGCAGGGAGCATGCGTGCTTCATTCATGGTAGCTCAGTGGAGTTAGCGTAACTCAGTTGCAAAGCCTCATCAAGATGCAGGCTAAGACATCTGCAGCTGGCTGTGTTGGAGCTCAAACTTGACCAGCTCTGTGTGCATTAAAGTCACTAAAGCCTATCTAGATGCATCAGCTAACATGACCTCATTGAATCCTAGTCGAGGCAAGGATTCTTGTTTGAGCAGTGAGGGGAGGCAGCCGGAGCCCAGGCACGTTACAGGGAATAATTCACACCCAGGAAGACACACGTACAAACGATCTGGGATCCAGCAGGTGGTGGTGGGCGGGAAGAGGCTGGTGTTCAAGGGCCATCACTTTAAGAACTGGGAGTTCAGTCAGCCTGGAGGGGGTGTAACAGGGTCTTCCCAAACCCTGCCTTGGTTTCCCCACTCCTGCGTAAGCTGGGAGACCAACTCACTAGCCAGTGCATCAATAAATCTCCCACCACGGTCACTACTTCATTGGCTTTTCCCAGGGCTGTATTGTGCAGACACAGTTCAGCTTCAATCCCAGTTAAAAAGCTTAGGCCGTACTGCGTGCCCTGGGCCCTGCAGGGCTGCTTCTGCTGTTGCCCACCCAGCAAGGCTCCCCAGCCAACCCTTTCCCCTAGCAGAATGGCATGGTCCCCTCCAGAAGCCTTCCCATGGCTCTCCCCCGTAAATGAGCTGCTGGTTGGCCTGTTATCTCACCACCTGGGAGGGGCAGCTGGTTAGTGACAGGTGGGAGCTAAGCCCGATTCTCCCACCCCACCCTGGGACAGGAGTATGTTGGGAAGGCAATGGGGAGCTGTGGCCACCCTATCGGTCTGCACCTCTAAATGCTTGTCCTTGTGTTCAGTTTTCTGCCTCCTGAGGATTTTAAAACTATCTAATCTTCCGAATCAGGGTGTAACCAGTCACCCCCGCAGGGAGTGTGACACACACCAGGATCTCTTTAACCCTAGGCTTGCCGAGAGCTTTGGGGCAGGCTCAGGGCATGACATATCAGGTGACTGGGGACTTCTTCTTGCATCCAAGCTGTGAGCACAGTCAGCTGATAGGGCCTGTTCGGCAGGGGCCTCAGTACAGCACTCCCTAAACTTCCTGGGCTCAGCATGAAACCTGGGCTGAATTCTCCCGGGGGCAGCCTCTTCCTTGCTTGCTCCAATTCCCGATCGAGACTCTGGAGGGGATGTCCCCAGGACATGGCACAGGGATTACTAGGGGAGCTCCAGGTCACCTAAGTGAGGCTCAACTGTGAGCCATGGCTCCCACTGCAGCCCATAGAAACTATAGGTCCAATCATTGCCTGCTCCATCTTGATCTGAGGTGCTAAAATGGAGCCTGGTGGGCTGGGGCCTGTCACCTCTTGCAGGAGACTCCTTGGTACTCAAAGTGAGGCCACCTGCTCCATTTTATGCAAACTAGATGTGCCCTTGGAGTCCTGGGGAGATGCCAATGCAGCCCTGGGTTGGGCAAAGTTTGGGTGCCCCTGGGATCGATGCACCAGTTGGCTGGGGGGCATGCCTAGGAAATTGAGAAGCAGCCTGTTAATGGGAAATACGCAGGGTCCCCATTCTCAGACTGTCCCTCACTGCCTCACCACTCCTGGTCCTGGCTTCGGTACAGCAGCCTCCTCTCTGCTCTTTGATTTCCCTGGCCCTGTAACTCGATTCAACTTTGCTCAGAAATGAAAGGACGGCGATAGCCATGTACCCTCCAACAGGGAAGAATGGCCTTGGGGGAACCAAGGAAGGGGATGACGTGTCCTATCGGCCCTTAATCTGGTTACAGCCTTACCTTGGTGCAACCTGCCTAGTGCAGTGCGACCCCAGGAGGGCCCAGGAAGGAGAGATGTTTTCTGTGGCCCATATTTTTAAGAGTGATGAGTGATTTGTGGGGGGCCCAACCTGAGACCCCCTTCACAGGGTCCTGACTTTCAGAGGGTGGGTCTCGCCCACTAGAGAACACAGGCCTCGGTGGAAATCTCTCTCCTTAGAATCAATCTATTTGTGTCTTGCAGAAGGGCTACCGGAAGGAGGATTTCCTAGCTCTGTAAGGACGAGCAGCCCAGGAGCAGCAGAGACGGGACTGACCAGCCCTAATGCTCCCAATGAAAATTGTCCTCACAGCAGCACAGACTGTGGCTCTGCCGCAGGAATCCTGCCTTACTGCAGCTCCCGTTCTCCTCCATTTAGACTAGCAGCAGCTTGGCTGGCCTGCCTCATTTTTGCATTCATTACAGCTTCTTCTTCAAGCATATTGGGAGCCTCTCCTCCCCTAGTGACATCAGGGGCAGCCTTCGCTCCAGCAGCACTGCTCTGGGCATGCCCCAAGGAGACTTCAAAGGACTCCGCTTGGCAGGCCCTGCCGATGTCACAGGAGTCCTGCTAACACCTGCAAGGACACTAAGGGATCTTTGCACAAGGTCTTCTTGGACCTCTGGATTACTCCTAACGCAGTATGTCTCTATGGTTATTATTCCCCGGGCACACCCATCTTCCCATGGACTTGTATTTTTTTAAATTAAGGAGGATCTCAGCTCTGTTCTGGGGTCTGTGGGATTTATAAGGGAAGGCGTGCACACAGTGGGACATTGGTGTCAGGAGCCCCAGGCTGCCTGGGGCTAGTGGGGCCATACTTGTCTAGTTGTGGTGGGTGTCTGGGGCTTGTCTCATGCTCACAACGTATTGGGAAGCAGGGGGTGGCATGGGTATGTTGCGGTGCTTGTGGATCTGGGTTGAAAGGAGTATGGCAAGATAAACACAGGACAGAGCTACCCAGGGGTGTTATTCACCCCGTCTTCTTTAGCACTAGTTACCCTTTAGACCAGGCAGGGTCCCAACTATAGCCAGACCCTCATGCCAGCGCCTGTTCGAGGGTGAGCTGGCCGACCCTATGCTAATCAGAGGGCAAGGCCCTCCCTAAAGCTGCTCCAGGGCCAGCCTCGCTCTGGCTTTCTCCACCTGCTTCCTAGCGGGTGTTCTCAGTGCAGCAGCACTTCCTCAGCTCCCTGTGCAGGTAAGCGTGTGCTCTGTTAGCTAGCGGGAATGTCTGGCATGTGCTGACAGGGACTCCCCAGCCTACGGCAGGGCCACAGCTCGCTAGGAGACACGGGCTCATTAACAGAGTTGCTAAAGGTCGTTTGCGAGTGGAGTATTGAAATCAGATTCAAGAGCAGGAATGTGCCGGGCTGCACGCCCTGCAGGCTGGGTTTTGTGCTCCGTGTTCCCGTGGCTGGCTGCAGGCTGTTCAGAGGCAGGCTGGGTTGGCGGGTGGGGTTGTGCTGCCCGTTGGGGGTGTTTAGCTCTGCACTAACACAAGCCTAATACAAACAGCTGGGGAAAGTGGTTGCTGCAGGAACAAACCAAACACTGTGGAGAAACTTCAGTGTCTGAGCACTTGTGACCTTTCTTCCTAATGTGATAGCGAAGGGCCCAGCCAGTGGCTAAAGGGCATCAGTCTGAGCTGCCTGGGACGATTAGCCTTGCATCTGAATTACATTGCCCTAAAATGCTTGCGCTCGCATGGAAACTTGGACGCACCTGTATGATGAAGGGCTGCACTTTCTTGTTCATGGATGACTCTGCTGCAGGAGTGCCCCAGCCGGGTGTCCTCCCCATAGTCCAAATTGGATAATGACATTCTGCCCAGATTCAGCTTCATTTGTCTTTCTAAAAGCCGGGGCATCACTGGCACAGAGCAGGTTCTGTGCTCCCCCGCAGAGGGGGCATTTCACTGGCTGGGGAGGTGGGTCTTGTATTAGCTGTACAGTCTGAAGCACTTTGGGATGAAAGCTGATTAAACTCCTGGCTTGGCCTGTGCACTATGTTTGGTCGATTACTGGAGTGTTAAACAGCCCTCCTGGCTCCCGCACATGCCCTGTGTGGTGGGAATGAGGCTGGTTGGGGGCCTCCGACTGGGAGCTGCTCGCTGCTTTGGAAGCAAGCACTGAGCTGAGGCACTAAGCCAAAGGGCCTTTGGGGTAGCTGTAACTGAGCAGCACTCACACCTTGAGCAGGTGGCCTGCTGTGTCCTACAAAGGGTTAGCCAGCAGCCTGCCCTGGAACTGCAGGGGCTGGCTCTTTGGAGGAGTCCCACACTAGCCCAGGGGCTCATGGCTGCAGCAGAAGGGCTGCCTGGCATCACACCCAGTGCTCCTGGTAGCCCCCCTGAGATGATTCAGGTGCTTCCGTCTGGCCTGGCCTCTGACACAAACTGGAAGGCACTGACTGGTCTTGTCCTGGGTGCCGCTGTGACTGTAATGGTCGGTCCTGTGTAGGGCGACCAGATGTCCCTATTTTATAGGGACAGTCCCGCTATTTGGGGCTTTTTCTTCTATAAGCACCTATTACCCCCAACCCCGTCCCAATTTTTCACACTTGCTGTCTGGTCACCCTAGTCTTGTGGTAGCTACGGGGTCACGCACTGCCTTGCTCCAGCCCTGTGCCCATTGTACCTGTACATGCTGGAGCTAGGAAGCTCCCTGGCATATCTGTAAAGTAGAGGTGGTTGGGTTTTTTCTTCTGCCATTTTTAAATCCTTGGGGCTCAGTCCTGGCCTGGGTCATATGGGGCACAGTGAAAGCTGTGTGACGGCAGGCAGAACTGAGCCCTTGGTGGGGCACTCTGGAAGCTTTATTTGCCTGAATTAAACATGTGCCCCCATCCTGGTGGGTGGGCAGCTGCCCTTTGCTCCCCTACCCTGTGGGGTGAGGAAGGATTCCCAGGGAGCATTCGGAGCGCTTCTTTGGAGCCCCCCACTGCCATTTACACGCCTCTGTAGCTACCCAACCATGGGCTGGGTGAGGGAGCTTGCAGAGTGGCAGGTAAAGTGTATTTCCTGACACACACCAGGGAGAAGAGTTGGTTAGAGGGAGCTGCTGGCGTGGAAAACAGGCTGAACACCGAGCAGCATCTCCTTGCGAGGGTTCCCTCTGGGGAACAAGGGATGAGCTCACAGACCCGCTGCCTGAGCCATTTAAAATGCAACTGCACCAGATGTTACTCCTGGTGACACCAGGGTACTGCTGCTGGGGAGTGACTGGTTTGATCCCAGCATAGCATGTACCATAGTCTGGCCTCCAACCCCTTGGCTGATGCCAAGCAGGGTTCTCAGGTGAGGCTGGAATCTCAGGGTGTTTGTCTTCCCCAGCCAGGAGTGAAGTCATTTGTGTTCCCTAAATAAAAGCCTTGACTAGGGTGACCATCTGTCCTAATTTTATAGGGACATTCCCGATTTTGGGGTCTTTTTCTTATATAGGTTTCTATTACCCCCCAGCTCCATCCTGATTTTTCACACTTGCTGTCTGGTCACCCTAGCCTTGACCAGGGCATGGCTCGGAGTTCTTTCTGGTGTGTTTATGAGAAGGAAGAGGGGAAAGGGCAAGGATGCTGCTGTCAGGTTAACGCTCCCTCTGCATCAGGAGTAGGCAACCTATGGCATGGGTGCCGAAGGCAGCACACGAGCTGATTTTCAGTGGCACTCACAGTGCCTGGGTCCTGGCCACTGGTCCGGGGGGCTCTGTATTTTATTTAATTTTAAATGAAGTTTCTTAAACATTTTAAAAACCTTATTTACTTTACATACAGCAATAGTTTAGTTATATATGATAGACTTATAGAAAGAGACCTTCTAAGAATGTTAAAATATATGATTGGCACGTGAAACCTTAAATCCGAGTGAATGAATGAAGACTCAGCACACCGCTTCTGAAAGGCTGCCTGCTCTACATTCTAACTTGGCCTACTACCTATGGGCAGGAGAGCCGGGGCCAGCAGCAGAAGACAAGCTGCAGCCTGAGTGCAGCAGCTCCTAGCCACAGCACAGTAACGTCCCGCCTCTGCTGTTCTTCTGAAGGTCCCTTCCCAGCGAGGTATAGCTCAGATCAGGTAACCCCCAGAGGAGCCCTGCCAGCTAAACCTTCCTTACTGCCCATCTGACCAAAAAGTTTCCTGACACTAAAGTTAATTGCTTTTCAGGAGGGCTTTGTAATGAGTGCAAGTAACCTGCAGCAGTTGTGGAGTCAGACCACTGGGGTTGTGAGCTTCTTGGCTTGCACCTGCTAAGCAGAGCTGGGCTGGTCACTAGGGAGGACTGGTGAGGTGGTAGATGACACTCCTCCAGCGTGAATGCAGAGCCAATGCCCTAGCGTGGCACTGGGGAGGCTGCTGCTGATTTTTGCTTCACACTTGGCTCATGTGATAACGAAAGGTGCCCCGGTGTTTCGCAAGAGCAGGGATGTTAGCCCCAAGCCCACACTGACTTTGCAATGGCTAATCACATTCTGTCTGCACAAAACACTTTTGCAATCTCCAGGGGCGACAGTGTCCCAAGCTGCTGTGCTGTGCTGCTGCCTGGCACTGCCGGGCTCCATCCTCTCAGCTGCATTTAGGGGGCGAAGGAAGCCCTGCTAGCCTAGCAGGAAAGGTACCATATGGACTGTTAGTCACGGTCCCCGCATAGCCACAGCTTGCTCACGCAGGCAGCCCCTGGGCCTAGCCGTGTTGGTGGCTGTGACTTGCAAATTCAGCTGCAAGCCCTTGTGGAGCAGTGAATCAGCAGGACGAGGAATCTCATGCAAAGACTCCCTGAAAGAGCCCCATTCACCTTCCAGCCTCAATCATGAAACATTAACAAGCCCATGGATAGTGCTCTGCGGGCCCCCCAGGCAAAGCACAGAAGTTGTCAGCTTTTTGCTTTGTCTTAAGTCTATGTTGTAACTTTCCCTTTGGAGGATGGAGCTGGAGTCCTCTGGAAGCTGGGGCCAGGCCCACCCCCCATCTCTTGGCTGGCTTGACCGGTCTCTAATCTGATTTGAGAGTGGCAGCAGCCGTTGTCAGAACCCAGGGGGTAGTGGGACCATAGAACTGTATCTAGGGTCTGAGCTAGTGCCTGCTAAGTCCTAACTGAAGGGGCGTCTCCTGCTAGTCGCCATTGTCTGTGCTGCATCTGTGTCCTGCACTGGCCTCTGGGGCCCCTTGCTCACTTCCCTGCCTCAGTACAGGTAACTCGGGAGAAGTACCAGCTGGGGCCGTGGGTGTGGTAAATACTAGAGTTCCCACGTGCAAGGGAGCACTGGCATGAAATAGTGCTGTGCAGTTTGCAATCAAGATCAGAGGCCTTTGCCAACACACCTCAGTCCTGACCTGCATCCCCCCTGCTATTCCAGTCCTGAGTCCCCACTAAGCTCTGCCCCGTCTCCTGCCACTACAAGCCCCCTCCCTGGGGCTGCATGTCACTGCCTAAAGAGGGAAGAACGTGAGATCCCAGCCCTCCTTCCACAAAGAGCTCACAACCTCCATCCTCTCCTAAAACTGTGGGGGGAGGGAAAAGGCCAAGACCAGCTTAAAACAACAGTTATTTTAATTGTATTTCAAAAAGAAGAAAGAGCAAAGCTGCTCTGTGAATCAAGGAAAGCCTTTCCAAAGCTGTCCTGTCGGTGCCTAAGGAACAGCGCTGTAATGCCTGCCAGTGAGTGATGCCCTTACAGGGCACTTCCTAGAGAGAACAACCTGTCCCTGCTCTCGCTCCTTCACAGGAAACGGCCCCTGCCGAAGTGCTGGTGGTACTAGAACCCCTGAGTAACAAAGAGTGCAGCAGCAGGGGGGTTCAGCCCCCTGGATTTTTCTAGTGGCTCTGCCCTCAAGCTGCTTTAACGCCCGTTGCTGTCTCTATTCTTCAGTCATGAGGCTGAGTTAGGTTCCCCCCTAACTCCCATCAGACCTCTGTGCTGTCTGGCCGCTTATCCACACACTAGCTCCAGCTGATGGCTGAGGCCTCCATGGGCATTTGCTGCAACAGTGTTACACTGTACTATGGCTCTACATTTATCATCACAAATCCCAATCACCTTTCAACGTGACCCCAGCCTTAGCCTTGCTGGTAGCGTTCCCCCAACCCAAGCAGCAAGACCTAGTGCCTTGGTATAGCCAGGAATTCAGTGCTTGCCAGTATCTCGGTAGCCAACAGCCACAACAAAATCCAGCATCTCATTGGCATCTGTTACTGCAATGCAGCCCTAGTGGTTCTAGCAATCCCAGAGACAGTCCTCACCATCTGCAATGCCATGGCCCACCTCACAGCATCAGCTTTCCCTGGGCTTTTTCCTCTCTACCACCCCAGGCTCTTTCAGCAAGTTCCAGGCAAAAGACTGAATTCTTCTTTCCTAGCAATTTCCCTTGGTCCTGAACAGATGCAAAAACTAAGATCCCCAGCATTTAAAGGGGACTGTAAGGCTCCAGTGGGTGGGTAAAAAGTCAGCCCTTTTCCCTGCCTTGGCTTCCCCATAGAGAACACCCAGGAATGGGAGTGCTGAAGACCTGCCCAGGTCTCTGGGTTAAAGAAACTAGCTGAGCAGCACTTCCTTCTAAAGGGACACCAAGATGGACAGTCCCACGGGAGCAATAATCCCACCGTCTCTGCTCTCCCTCTCAGAGGTCGTCTTCGGTCACGAGGCAGTAGAAGTCTGTCCTTGCTCCGTAGTTGCGTGACCCCAGGTCAGAGATGTCTATTTCGCTCCTCTGGCCCTCTTCCAGCTGCACTTCGTCAGTGATGCCAGCTGCTAGCGCTGGTGGTCCATTAGGGCCAGTCATTCGAGGGGGCGGAGGGCCCCTTAAAATGGACCCACGGACACCTGTTGGGATGGAGAGTACAGATTGGTGGGGGATGAGGGACAGGACCCCCAGCAGTTCCTATTCTGTGGCAATCCCAGGAGTTTTGGCTTGCTTTGGGGGTGGAATGGGGATTTTTGGATAGAGACTACAGAGCTTTCCTACCACCGAATAGCGATTCTAGGGTCAAGCCATACCAACCAACAGTGGAAGAACAGGAAGTAAAAAAAACCAGGAACTGTTCCTCCTAGTGAAGAGCTGTTGCCACATCTCCCGGTCACACTGTCTTCCCAAATTTTTTCCCAGAGCCCTGCAAAGCTAGAAAACAAGGTTGCCCCAGGATCCCCGCACTCTGCTGCACTAGCCTAAGAAGGGAAGCTTTACCAGGCATTGTGCTGGGATGCAGCACACAACTAGTAACTCCTGTTCCTGACAGTTGGGTGCCTGAGGTCTGACAACTTGCTGTCAGGCTGCAAAGAACACCTGGCAGAATCACCGCAGTGCTCCTATCTGAACTCCAGCCAGCTGTGCCAAGCCCATCATTTCTCCATTCACCGCCTAACAAGACAATCGCTGGACACAAACAAGCTGAGCTCTGTGTTGCCAGCTGCTTGTAAATCTTTCATAAGCACAGGACTTATTTGAATCCTCTTACTAAAATTAAAATATATTTCCCAGCAACTCAGCATGTGTTAACAAATCCTGGACTCCCTCTCCAAGTCCTTTGGGGCAAATACCGGTAAGCGCACCTCCCTCCCACTACTCCAGTCAACAGCAGCTGTTCCAGAGGCTTGGGAAGAGACAAAACCCAGCAATCATCACTGTTTTTTTGGCCTGTGAAGGAAACAAATGGCCACCGGTATAACCCTTCCCTTCTATTTAGCCTGTGCTCTCTTTGACGTGTTGACTTGGAGGATAATAGACTGCTTCAGCCTGCACAGGGAAAGGGATAGGGCCTCCAATTACTCTGTGCTTCTCAGAGCCCTAGTAAACTGCGGGGCTCTCCCCAAGAGGCCAAAAGGGAAGGGTAGGTGGCACATATGTATGTTGGGGGTCATGGGGATAAGCTGGGGTCGATGGCCATCCATGGTGATTTAGTTAGTGACAGGCATGAATATCTTGTGTTAGACACGGTTAGCCGACCAGGATTTGATCGCATCGAACCCAATCCAAAGTCAATGACAGAGCAGCCTTGGGGGCATGGGAAGGAAACTCACAGCCATCTCTATGGGGGAGGAGTTGGGTCAGAGTGCAAGGCTCCAACAGGCAGCTGCAGAGAGCAGGGGAAGGAGGAAACGTTGAGATGGCTCTCAATGGCCCTTTGTCATTGCTCATCCCACTAATCCTGACTGTAACCTCAGACGTGAGGTTGGAAATGGTGCTTTGAGGGGTGAACTTTGCTCTTACTCAATCCTAGCTCCACGTGTGGAACACCAACGGGAGGAGGACACACCACGGGGAAGTCTGGCCCTATGGGTGCTTGTTCCTAGACACTAGGTGTTCATGGAATAAGTGTCTGCAGCCCAGCCAGTTTGTTGTAAAATTCCCCTTTATAGAATGGGGCTCAGAAACGATGGCAATCGGAGCTATATAAGAACATAGACAGATGGTTACAGTACCCAGGTCTCCGTCAGGATGGGGGTCTCCTTGGTACTCCAGGTCGCTGCTGTGGAGAATCAGCATGGGGTCCTTGTCTTCCTGGAGCTGAGTCTGAGGGTCTGCCATGATCCCCTGGTATGACATCTTCCGTGGCAGAGCCAGGCACAGCTCTTTCCAGAAATCTGATGACGGGGTCTGTAAGGAAGATGGAGAACCTTGGTAGCATTCCCCTCCAAGCTCTGTTCGAGCCATATCCTTCGCCGAGTGCAAAGCTCCACAACTCCTGACACGTCTCTGGACAAGTTTCAGCACCTACTTGCTGAGAGCATTCTTGGTGCATGTGAGCTGTGACACATGCAGCAGGTCTGCCCCCTGAAAAGTTTATGGAGACAGAACTCCTTTTTCTGCAGAGGGAGCTGGAAAGTCAGCCAAAAATCAGAGAAAAATTGAATCTTTTTTTAAAATTTGTATTCTGTCAAGTCTGGAGGCCCCAGCTGCGCCCAAGATCCCATTGTGCTAGCCCTGTCTGTAGCTGCAGGAAGGGACAGTCCTTACCTCACCGAGCATACAGTCTAGACGCACAAGACAGACGAAGGGTGAAGGGGAAACGAAGCACAGACAGGAAGTCCCTTCCCCAGAGAAGGCAACCAGCAGGTCACTGAGAGCTGTGAATAGAACCCAGGTCCCCTGACTAGATGTCCCCTCTTCTATCCACCAGAGCATGTTCCTCCCACAAACTCCTGCCCCTTCTGTGGCATTCCCCACACTCCCGAGTCCCACAGAGACCAGGGGAACGGTGTAATCCTGTCTCCTCACTGGGAATTTCACATTATCTGAACCAAGGATTCGGTGCTACCTCATCTGCAGTGCCAGGATCAAATATGGAGGAGTAAATGCTGTACAGAAGCTCCTGAGATCTGAACAATCCAGCTACAAGCTTCCAATCCCCTTCAGTGAGGGGCAAGTGTGGATGGATGGGGCCTGCCATCTCAGACACTGACAGTCTGGCGTGTGCAATGCTTTCTTCTTGAAGTTGGAGGGGGCTTTGCATTTGTTCAGTGCTGCTTCACTCTGGCAGGGCTGCTCTAGCTGCACATCTCCCTGCTGTCAGAAAGGGCATGTCCCTGCACATGTCTGAAGCCCCAGCAACAGAGCTCTGGCAAAGGCTGTACTCAGAAGATGGCCTCTCGCCAAGCTGAGATCAGGAAAAACTAGCAGAACCTGGGTGGAGATCCCTGCAGAACTGCTGAGACTGTATGGAGGCTAGAAGCTGCAGGTCTAGGCTTGGGTTTGAAAAAGAAACAGCTGTGGGAAGCAGTAGGACTTCCTTTTAGGCCCAGGAGAAAGCTTCTGTCCAGCTTTCAAGCTAGCTTTCTAGTCCCAAACACGCTGCTCTGGAGAGAGTTAAAGTGCTGGTCTCCCCTAGACAGAATGGGGCTCCAGATCTGGTGGGTGTCATTGAGTTCAAAGCCAAGGTCCTGGCTCTTGTAACTGCCAGACCCTGGGCTCTGGGATTTGACAGTGGAATCTTTCCTTCTTCTGAATCGGCACCAGGAATAACGATTCTGCAGGATGCCTCACTGGCTTACATCTGTGCAAACCCATTCCCCTTCCATGGCTTGCACTGGCATAGCTCAGGAGAGGAAGACGGGGGTTACACCAGCCGCACTGAGGGCAGAATTAGTCCTGACGAGCCCCTATTGCTGGTGATGGTGCAGGGAGGGAAAGAGCCCAGTGTGAGTTTGGGGTTGGCTGTTAGAATTCACATTTGACTTGTGAACTGAGCACTTTTAGTCTGAAATGAGAGACTCGGTCCACCCAGAGAGCATGCATAGTGGGGCAGTGGGAGAGGTAGGTGAGGACGTGGTGCTGTCACTCTTTGCCCCCCCTCCCTTTCAAGCTGTACCCCCGTAGTGCAGAGAAAGTAGTTCCAGCATTTTCCCCAGATGTGGGGATTAGCTGTTGCTGTCCCATAAGTGGGGTGCACAAAGGCCAGGGACAAGCCAGCCCTAAAATGCTCTTGGCAAAGATAGCATTAAACTTGGCATTAGTTGCACAGGTCAAGGCCATGTGAGAAAGGCAGTGTGTTCCCATGAATGCAATGAGTCAAAGGGTTTAAATGGCTGGCTCCATCCTGTGTCAGATACACAGGTGAACGTGGCTAGGCTAACGAGAGAGCCCAAAGGCTAACCGTATACACCCAACCTCTGTCCGAGAACTGGAGAGGAGTCTATAGCCAAGTGAGTGGCACCAGAGGAGCTCAGCTCTACCAGGAGTGTCCATGCTGATCGCTGAAGAGTAGCACCACTGAGAATGTAGTTTCTATAACATGACTGAGAAGGGAACGTTGTTAATTGTAGGGAGTGGTTTAAAAATGTGCTGCTGTCACTGTGGGCCTCACTCTTTACACAGTTAGAACTCCAATTTCCTGCACAATTGTGTATGTAATTTCTCTATCCCATTATCACAGCCTTGGTAAGTAAGTGTGGTCCTTTCTGTGCACAGATAGGAGACTGGGGCTCTGTTCCAGCTCTGCCACTGATTTGATGTGCGTCTCTGGGCAAGTCATTTACAGCCCAAGTTTCAAAAGTCCTCAGCACCCAGCAGCTCTCGTTGTTCTCAATGGGAGCTGAGCACTTCTGAAAAATCTGTCCTGTAGCCTCCGTGTCTGTTTGGACATGAAGATTCTTCCCCAGCACTGTAGCATACTGAGACATCTCTTAACCTACTGCCCATTGTCATCTCTCAGGTTATGATGCCACCACGTGGCCATCTGGGTCACTACCTGGAGATACAGCACTTCTAGGAAACTCCATGCTCCTTTGCCTCTGAGCTTCCAGGCAAGGGAGGATTATGTGGATTACAGGATTTACTGTTCTTTGTGAAAAACCCCAGCCAGCAATTAATGTGAGTAATGTGTCAGTGGCCAGAGGGCTTCTCAAGGAGAGCTACGTGCCGGGAGCCCAGGGCAGCAGCCAAGAGGCCTGTGGGGGACAGCTGCAGCACAGGCTGTTCAAAGGCCACTGCACTCTAGTTCTGATATTGCAGGACCCTTCCAGCAGGGCTGCCAAAGGACTTGTACACACTACCACTTATGTCGATATAACATATCGCTCAGGGTGTGAATAGCCACCCTGTTGAGCAACATAAGTTACACCGGCCTGGACAGTGCTATGTTGGCGGGAGAGCTTCTTCTGCCAACAGAGTTACCCCCTCTCATGGAGGTGGTTTTATTATACCAACAGGAGAGCTCTTGTCTGTTGGCATAGAGCATCATCCCCAGATGTGCTGCATCAGTGCAGCTGCAATGCTGTAGCACTTCTAACGTAGACTAGCCCTGAGTAGCAATAGGCTTGGACTGACAGTTCAGCACCTATCATTCCTTGTAGTAGGAAACAGTCTGTGTGGGTTTGGGAGAATCTCTGGTTTCTGTTACCTCAGCAGAGTTGAAGTGGCACTCATTGCTTTCAGAAAAGGAGGCTGCAGCATCTCTTAGTGGCCAGCTCAGGAACAGACAACTGATTGGAGTTAGCCTGCCTTCCCAGTCATAGGGCTAAAGTGGCCACAGCAGATGCCAAGAGGAGGGATGTATAGAGGCAGGACAGTGAAGTGCCCCAGAAGGATTTAGTGGAGAAAATCCTGAAGACCCCTCTCAGCCTATCTCACTCTATTTGTCCAGCTCTGGAGTAGAAGAGAGGCCGTGGCACACACCATTGTGAGGTCAGTGAGCAGAGGGAGCTTCTCAGGCCCTCCACCACAGAGAAGCACATCTTCACTTCAGTGCTTCTTGCAAAGTCTGAAATGCTGCTTTGTCAAGGAGAGTGGTACCCAGAGCCTTTCAGCAGCACTGTGAGAAACCTTCCACTCCCACCCCACCCACAGCTTACCACTGAGCCAGCCCGCCAGAGCAGTAAGGTCACAGCATTCTTATGCTGCTTCAGCAGGTTAATGGCTAGATGCTCTATCTTCCGATACTGGCTTTCAAAGGCGACAAAGATGGGTCTTTGGGACAGTTCCAACAGTCTCAACAGACCGTCCCTGCAATACAAAGCAATTGTTCCAGGGAGTTAGGAGTGCAATGAATCATGCCTGTTCAGCTAACCCATCTCTTCATTGCCTGGACCAACTGCAAAGCAATGGCAAGACTCCCATTGGCTTCAATGACCACTGTCTTGGGAGCTAACTGCTTTGGGAGCTGGAGTAAGGAGAATAGAGGCAAGGCTTTTGGGGCTTGTAACCACGTTATAGGTGGAGCTGGAAGAGATGCCTGTAGTTAAGATTGCCCAATACTGTCTATTCATTTGCTTATAACTTTGGCAAACTTTCGCAGTTTGGACTCGAATTTTCCATGCCAGGTGGCTAGCAAATGTTTTAGAAAGTATGAGCTAAAAAGTTGAACCATTTCAGAAAACAAGATTAGGGAAGGTTTTTTGTGTTTTTTTTTTACCTTTTAAAAAAATTTTACAATAGTTTAATTCAAATCTCTGGCTTTGGAAAAAGAGACTTGAACTTCGGTGGAATGGGGAGGAGGTCACCATGGTGCCCAGGATCAGGGCTGCCCGGGGAAGGGGCAAGTGGGGCAATTTGCCCTGGGTCCCGCAGGGGCCCCGTGAGCCGCTCCAGGTTTTCAGCGGCACTTCGGCGGCAGGCCCTTCACTTGCTCCAGGTCTTCGGCAGCGGGTCCTTCAGTGCAGCGGAAAGCTTGGAGCGAGTGAAGGACCCAGTGCTGAAGTGCTGCCAAAGCCTTGGAGCGCTGCCCAGTGAATACAAGCGCCGCAAACAGCGCGGGGGGGGGGGAGCCACAATTGACAGCACTTAGGCTACTCTACTGCCGCCACTTCATTCTTCGGCAGCTCATCCTTCCCTCTGAGAGCGACCCGCTGCTGAATTGCCGCCACAGGCCCAGCCCTGCCCTAGGCCCCCTGAATCCTCTGTGTGGCCCTGCCCAGGATGTGCCTTTTGCTGCCCCTAGGAAAATACACCTGAATCTGGCCTGTGAAAATTGCAGTTTGCACATACTCAGTAGAGGCTTGTTAGAGTTTGATTGCTAACTGCTCTGCTCCGAGCAGGACTTACTTGCAATTGCTCCTCTCAGCCACCACAGGCTGCTGTGGCACCAGACATAGGAACTGAGAGCAGAGAGACTCTCCCTCCTGTGCTCTCAGTGACTCCTCCGCTGGACACCCCAGCAGTGTGGGGGAGGAGGAGGAATAACATGACTGGATTGCAGAGCGGGGAGAAGAACAGGGCGCAGTTTGCCTTGCAGTCATTCTGACAATCTAGTGAGAACTACCTCTGTGCTACCAGGGGAGCAAAGCAGCAGCCTAGAACCCTGCTCAGTGACCAGCCAGTCACCTGAAGTTGTTGATGCACCAGTCTTGCTCCAGGTATGCATACGAGAGAACCACAATGAGGCGCCGGCACCGGCTCACGTTCATAATCAGGTCTGCTGAAGGCTCTAGAGGAGTAGGATAAAAATGAGATTCACAGTCACAGCCATGGCAAAGACTAAGCAGAGCCAGAATGGGTCACCAGCACTTCACTAGTCCTCCTCCTCCTCCAAAAATGGGCTGCCTTAGCATCCGAACCCAAACTGAGGGCAACAGGGCATCTTCACGGAGAGACCCACCGTCTCTCAAACAGCTGAATTCATAACCCAGCCTGTTTTAGAGAGTAAGGTGCTCTTCTTCCAGACGCAGGTTACACTACTGGAGCTCAAGAAAGTGTTTTCCAGTGATTACAGCAGGGGACCAGATGTCAGGACTCCTGGGTTCCATCCCCAACTCTCTCGCTGAATTGTTATGGGACGTTGGAGGGAACACTTAACATTTCAGTGCTTCTCTTTTCCCATCTCTAAAACACTCGGCTATTGACATCACAGCATTCTTAATCAGTTAGTGTTTGTAATCTTTGACTGCAAGGTGTGTGGGAGAGCAAAGGGAAGTGGCACACCAGAGAGCAGACCTTCTGTGCAGGGTGAGGCTTCCTGGGTCCTAAAGAACAGGTTCATTAACCTAAGGTCAAGGCTGACTTTCCAACAGCGGGAGCATGTCCATTTGCCTCTCATGTAACCTGAGCCTTGCGGCATCTGGGATGGTCCATACCTGCATTGGGCAGGATGGTCTTATCATCCAGGAAGAGTTTGTAGCCATGACGGTTCTCCAGCTGCGGCTTCATAATGAAGTTCACAAACTTCCTGTCATCCGGGGAGTTTGCATAAGACACGTATGCATCATACAGCTTCCCATCTGTGAAAAGTGCCCAGCAGGGCAAGGGAGAATGGTGGTGGTAAAAGAGACACTTAGCATTACAGTGTGGCAGATGCAGAGCTCAGTTTTTCAGCACTGATAGCCAGTTTCCTATAAGCTTCCCAACTGGGGAAGGCCTTGCTCAGACACCTCAGGATGGAATCTCTTTGGGGCAAGTTAACAGGGTGTTAACTTGCATATGAATTGCTGTGTAACTAGATGGTGCTACTTCCAGGATTTTTAATGACACTGAAAAACTCACCATGTAGGAAACCCAACATCCCAGCCACATGGACCAGATTGCTCCAGGGGTGGACTTTAAAATGTCCCTGTCCCCTTGAGAGGAGCAAGGCAGGAATTGGAGCGGGACCTGATCTTACACCCCAGTGTCCCGGTGACATCATCTGAATTCTTTCCCCAAAGAGGACTGTACCTGTTATTATCACTGGTTTGTGCTAGCAGACCGCATGTTTTTTTGGAGGCTTTGAAGAGCACCAAGCAGATGGTAGGTGCAACTGTAATACAAATCCCACAGCAACCCTGGCAATGGTCCCAAGTATCTGTCTTCATCAGTTCTCACCATCTCTATACTAATGTATTTTTTAATACGCAAAAATAGGAGATACTCCTAGTTTTCCCATATTTTAAAAAGACACCATAATTAGAGAGACAAGGTAGGTGAGGTAATATCTTTTATTAGACCATCTTCTGTTGGTGGAAGGTACAAGCTTGTACCTTTCATCAACAGACGATGGTCCAATAAAAGATATCATCGCACCTACCTTGTCTGTCCCTCATATTCTGGGACCAAATATGGCTCTGGCAACCTTGCAAATAACCATCATTTGAGTTAATGTTGAAAGAATCCATCATATATTTTGAGCAAAAAATCCTTAAGAGTATTGCAGTCTTAAAGAAATAACAAAACGTCCCAAATAAAAAGTTAGCCAAGACAGTGGATAATACAGAATTAAGGTCACCCAAACAATCTTAACTCTGCTTCACCACACCAACAGCCAGAAACTTGGAGAACATTTTATCCATCCATTACTCAGGGACATCTCATTAATGACTGCAAACAAACAAACAAAAAAATCATACTGAGCTTTTGTGACGGACTGCAAAGGTTACCTGTGTTCAGGGCTGGCTCCAGGCCACAGCGCGCCAAGCGCGTGCTTGGGGTGGCACGCCACAGGGGGCGCTCTGCCGGTTGCTGGGAGGGCGGCAGGCGGCTCCGGTGGAGCTGCCGCAGGCATGGCGGCCGACGGTCTGTTGGTCCCGCGGCTCCGATGGACCTCCCGCAGACATGCTTGCGGCAGCTCCACCAGAGCCGCGGGACTATCGGACCCTCCGCAGAAACGCTTGTGGCAGGTCCACCGGAGCCGCGGGACCAGCTGACCGTCCGCAGAAACACGTGCGGGAGGTCCACCGGAGCCGCGGGACCGGCGAGCAGCAGAGCACCCCCCGCGGCGTGCCGCCATGCTTGGGGCAGCAAAATTGCTAGAGCCGGCCCTGCCTGTGTTCTGATGGCATAATGAGGCAAAGTTAAGGATGTCTAGGTGACTTATGTATTTGCCAACTTTCCAATGTTTAGGTGTTTTTGTAGAGTGGAATTCCTAGGATTTCTAACCTGTGTAATAACTTCTGCTACGGAATCATTTACCAGCTTCACTTTGACAATAATCCTAAAGGCTTTGTCTTTAAGCTGAGTTGCACTGATTTAACTTAAGGTGTTACTTAAACCAATTTAGTTCAGCTGGAGCAAAAGTTGAATGGGAACAGATTCAAACTAAACCACAACTGGACCCTATAATGGGGTATGCAAGGCAGGAAGAGGGTAAACTGGCTATCAAAGGCCAAATCAGCCCAAATGGAGACACCTGGAGCAGGAAGCAGGCTTCCAGGGAGGCTTTTAAAAGGAAGAGGCTGGGCAGTTGGGGGAGCAGAGAGAGAGAGGGGAAGAAAGAAAGAAAGAAAAAAAAAACAGATGTTAGGCTCTCACTGTGGGAGAGAAGGCTGGCTAAGGCCAGAGACTGGGAAAGATTGATATCTAGCACATCTCCTGGAACAGAGAAGAGGTTAATTTTATGTTGTGTCAGACTTACTTTGGATTTTGAGTGCCCTGGAAGGAATAGAACTGCAATTAACCTAGCCAGAGGGCTAAATCTCTGCAATCCAGAAGGTGCTAGAGGCTGGATGGAGCAACGGAAGAACAGCTGGGAAACGGAGGCAGCACTGCACACTCAGGTAAGGATATGCTAGAACAGCCATTTTAAAACTGAAATAAGTATCTACAGAGGGGGTTGGACTGGTTTATCTAAACGGGTACAGATGTGTGTAGACAAGGCCTAACAATGAAAAGTGTCTTTCATAAGAGTTAAAGAAATAGTACAAGTTTTCATAAGAATACAGAAACCCTATAAAGTGAATGCTGTTGTATCTTTTTAGGAATATAGAATCACTTTCACAGCATCTTAAGTTCACATGTATCTTTTTAAAGAAATCACAGGGGATTTCAATCAGGTGTGTGCACGCCGCATGCACGGTCATCAGAAGCTCTTCCCCTCAGCAGCTCCCGTCGGGTCGAGTGGCGCCTTCATGGCATTCAATATAGGGCCCTACCAACCCGACCCCCTTCAGTTCCTTCTTACCGCTACTCCAACAGAGGGGAAGGAGGGCGGGTATTAGAATGGACATGAACAATACATTGTGAAGAACAACAGTTACAAGAAGGTGAGTAACCATCTTTTCTTCTTTGAGTGCTTGTTCATGTCCATTTCAATCAGGTGACTCCCAAGCTCTCCCCAGGGGGTGGGGTTGGAGTTAAGGAATCACTGACTGGAGCACCACCTTGCTAAAAGTTGCGTGCTGTCCAGCATGCTGGCATAGTGGATGATAAACGTGAACCAAAGACCAGGTTGCCACTCTTCAGATCTTCTGGATGAGCACATGGGCCAGAAAAGCGGCGGACAAGGCTTGAGCTCATGTCAAGTGGGCTGTAATAGCCAGGGCTGGGACCTTGGCAAGGTAGTAGCAGGTACGGATGCTGTCTGTAATCCAGGAAGAAATCTGTTGTGAGGAGACTGGAAGCCCCTTCATCCGGTCTGTCACTGCTACAATTGATTTGACTTCCCGAAAAGCTTTGTGTGCTCAGTGTAGAATGCTAGTGCTCTCCGCATATCTAATGAGTGAAGACTCTGCTCCTGTGCAGTAGCACATGGTTTGGGATAGAACACTGGTAGAAAAATGTCTTGGCCAATGTGGAATTGGGATACCACCTTGGGCAGGAAGGCCAGGTGTGGCCTGAGTTGTGCTTTGTCCTTATGGAAGACTGGGGGGGGGGGGGGTCAGAGGTTAGACTAACACAGCTACCCCTCTGATACTTTGAACTCTGACACCCTCCTGGCTGATGTGATGGCAACCAGAAATGCCACATTCCATGATAGATACAGAACGGAGCATGTAGTCAGTGGTTCAAATGGGGCACCCATTAGTCTAGCAAGGACCAGATTGAGATCCCAAGCAGGTACCGGCGCTCGGGACTGTGGATATAGCCATTCCACATCTTTCAGGAAACGGCCCACCATAAGGCTGGCGAATACCGAGTGTCCCAACTCTCCTCGGTGGAATGCCAAGATGGCCATGAGGTGGACTCTGATGGATGATCCAGCCAAACCTTGGTGCTTCAGATGCAATTAGATACTCCAGGATGACTGATATAGAGGCCTGAAGTAGAGGTATGAGACTGCACTCACACCAGCACAAAAACCTTTTCCACTTAGCTAGATAAGTGGCCCTGGTGGAAGGTTTCCTGCTACCAAACAGCAACTCCCTCACTGATTCTGTGCACTGGAACTCCATTCAATTTAACCATGAAGCTTCCAAGCCATGTGATGGAAGGACTGGAGGTCCAGGTGAAGGAGGCGGCCGTAGTCCTATGTGATCAGATCAGGCAGGAGCGGTAGTGCGATCAGAGTGTCCACTGAAAGTTCCAGAAGTGTGGTGTATGAATATTGGCATGACCATGCAGGGGCCAGCAGAATTACCCCCGCCTTGTCTCTGCGAATCTTGAGCAGTACCTTGTGGACGAGCGGTATCAGCGGGACGGCATACGTTGGATGGTCCCCCTCAGGGTAGTATGAACGTGTCCGAGATAGAGCCCAGACTGTGCTTTTGGAAAGAGCAAAATGTTGGACACTTCCTGTTGCTTCTGGAGGTGAATAGGCCTACCCAGGGAAACCCACACCTTTGGAAGATGGAATGTATGACTCTGGTCGGATGGACCACTCGTGGTTGTGGAATGACCTGCTGAGGTGGTCCACAAGCTTGTTCCATACTCCAGGGAGATAGGACACCTCCAGGTGAATGGAGTGGGCTATACAGAAATCTCACAGTTGGACAGCCTCCTGACAGAGAGAGGAGGCACGGGCTCTGCCCTGCTTGTTTATGTAAAACATAGTGGTGGTGGTGTCAGTCAACACTGACACAAACTGATCCTGTATTCTGGTCTGGAAGGTCTGGAAGGCTAGTCTCACCATTCTGAGCTCCTTTATATTGATGTGGAGCGAGATCTCTGACTGCGACCACCTGCCCTGAGTCTGTAGGTCTCCTAGCTGGGTCCCCCAACCCAGGTCTGACACATCCATTACCAACTTCATGGATGATTGAGGGGTGCTGAATGGGACTCCTTGGCAGAACATGCGAGGGTCCAGCCACAAGCATAGGGCATCTAAGACTTGCTCTGGCACCATTACTGAGTCCAAATTGTCTCGACCTGGGTGATAAGCTGAGGCGAGCCATGCCAGGAGACTGAGGCATGTCCTCACAGTTGTGGTGAGGTATTATCTAAATGATGCCTGTCAGTGCCTGAAATCTGGACTCTGGTAGTATGGCTCTTGCCTGAATCAAGTCCAGCACAGCCCCAATGAATTCTATTTGTTGGGTCGGTGACAGAGTTGACTTGTCCATGTTGAGGAGGAGTCCTAGCCTCTGGAAGGTCTCTCTGACTAACCAGATCTGGGAATCCACCTGCTCCCTGGAGCACCCCCGCAGCAGCCAGTTGTCGAGGTAGGGATACGTCTGTACCTGCCTCTTGTGGAGAAAAGCCACGACCACCAACCTGCACTTGGTGAACACCCAAGGGACCGTCAATAAATCAAATGGGGGCACCATGAACTGATAGTGTATGCGGTCGACAACAAACCTCTGGAAACATCTGTGGGCCATCCAAATGGCTATATGAAAGCACACATTTTTCACGTTGAGGGTGGCATACCAGTCCCCCGGATCCAGGGAAGAGATAATCATGCTCAGGGAAACCATGCGGAACTTCAACTTTACCATGAATTGGTTGAGTATTCGCAGGTCTAAGATGGGTCCGAGACCCCCCTTTGCCTTGGGGATTAGGAAATAGCGGGAGTAGAATTCCTTGCCCTGTAGCTCCTGAGGAACCTCCTCCACTGCCCCTATGGCGAGGAGCGATTGCACCTCCTGGATAAGGAGTTGTTCGTGAGAAGGATCCCTGAAGAGGGATGAGGAGAACCAGAACTGGAGAGAATATCCCACTTCTACCGTGCGAAGAACCCAGCAGTCCGATGTTATATGGGACCACACATGGTAGAAATGGGACAGACGGTTCAGAAAGCAGGGGAAAGGATCTGGGATAGTGGTAGGTTTACTGTCCTTGGTCGTCCCTTCAAAACCCTTGTTTGGATCCCAACGATGGCTTGGCCTAAGGGCGGGTTAGAAGGTCTATGCCTATTGTTCTTGCCCTACAGCAGTATGTAGCGGCCTTGGCCAGGGCTGGTATTGGCTCTGTTGCTGCTGAGGTTGAGGCTTGAAAGGCTGTCTCTGGGTAACAGGCAGGTGCATCCCCAGAGATTTCATCCTTGCCCTCGAGTCTTTTAGGCTGTGAAGCCTCAAGTCTGTCTGGTCTGAAAACAGCCCTGCCCCTCAAAGGGAAGTTCAACAGAGCCTTCAGGACCTTTCGGGGGAAGCCCGGAAGCTTGGAGCCATGCAGTTCTCCTCATGACCACCCCAGAGGAGATGGCATATGCCGTCGGGTCTGCCGAGTCAAGGGAGGCCTGTGGGGATGTCCTGGTCACTTCCTTCCCCTCCTCGACCAGAGCTGAGAACTTCGCATTTGACTCCACAGGGAGAAACTCTTTTTACTTGAACATACAGTCCCAAGAGTTAAAGTTATACCTGCTCAGGATAGCCTGCTGGTTGGCTATCCTCAGCTGTATGCATATACTTTCCTACCAAAGAGGTCCATACATCTGGCCTCCTTAGCCTTGGGTGCTGGCACCTGTTGCCCATGACGCTCCTTCTCATTCACCGCTGAGACCACCAGGGAGCATGGGTGTGGGTGTGAGAATAAAAACTCATATTCCTGGGAAGGAACAAAGTACTTCCTCTCCACCCCTCTGGCAGTGAACGGAATGGAGACTGGAGTCTGCCACAGGATATTATAATTGTTATGGATAGATTTAATGACAGGCAATGCTACTCTGGAAGGACCCTCTGCGGTGAGACTGTCCACCATTGGGTCCTCTGACTCGACTTCCTGTGCCTGTAGGCCCATGTTACAGGTAATGTGGCGGAGTAGGTCTTGGTGCACCCTGTGGACAATGGGCAGAGGACCTGAAGCTGATGCTCCTGCCATTGCCTCATCAGGTGAGTATGAGGAGGAAGCAAGTCGGGGTACAGGGTCCTCATGGCCCTCTATCTGCCCAGGTTGTTCCTGGGTTGCACTGGACTTCTCCATTGGTCTGACCCAGTCAGATGTGGCTTGGACTATGGGAGGTTCTGGAGCCAGTTCCGCCGACTCCTATATAGTATGAGAAGGCGGCCTGGAGAGGGTCACTTCTTTAACCCGAGGGGAAAGTCTATCCTTCAGTGACCAGGAAGGGTGATGTCATGAGGCTACCAGCCTACAAGCCCTCGAAGGGGTACCCTGGGCCTGATGGTAAGCCCAGGAGGTCCAGAAGGGCCATTGTGCGGGGGCGGCCGCTGCAGCTGCCAGGCCACTTGTACGTCTCTTTGGCACTTACCGGATCTATGTCTACTGCACCTCGAGTAATACGAGTTGGCCTCTGAGTCCGAAGATCCCAAGGGAGACGACCACGGCAGTGCTTACAACCCCTGCACCAGCAGTTGGTGCCGTGAAGAGGTGGTCGGGGATCGGTACCGCAACTATCGTGTTGAGGATCTGCACCAGCTGTCCCACAACCGAGGCCAGTGCCACGTGTCAGGTGCCAGGGAACAGCTGCTGTGCTCCAGTGCCACATGTTGATGCAGGCCCTGTGAGGGTGTCTGTGATTGGTGTCAGTCCAGGGACGGGAGAACCTCATCATCGCGGGCTTGCCTCTAGACAGCACCCATCTAGGTGGTGCCGCAGGCTTCTCACTAAAGGGCAGGGGTTGAGGCACAGTTATTTCGATGAGCTCCTTAGCAGCCTCAAGTGTCTGGGGTGGAGGGGGGCTCTAACACTTCCACCAGGCACTGCCCCGCTGGAGAGTCATTAAGCGCCGGGCTCAATAGTGCCGTCTGCAGCACCAGAGTCAATGGCACAAGATCTTGCTGCTCGGTAGCCGAGTCCTTCGTCTGGAGCAGAAAAGCCTCCTCTGGTGGTCTCACAGCTCTCTGAGGAGAGCGCCCTCTGTCCGCCTTCTGATGGTGCTTGTGGGGCACTGGAGATGTGGATCGATGCTGGAGGTCTGCTCCTTGCTGCAGTGCCAGGGATCTTTGGTGCCGAGGGTCTCTCACGCCAGAGTCCTTCCTTGTCAATTCACAGACTGACGCCAGGGTGCTCCAGACCAAGCTCGGGCCCAGGCCTTGGCGGTCAGGTGCCACTGGACTGGGTGCAGCTTCCATCAGTAACTGTTTAAAATGGAAGTCATGCTCCTTTCTAGTTCTAGACTCACAAACAACATAAGAACATAAGAACGGCCGTACAGGGTCAGACCAAAGGTCCATCTAGCCCAGTATCTCTCTACTGACAGTGGCCAATGCCAGGTGCCCCAGAGGGAGTGAAGCTAACAGGCAATGATCAAGTGATCTCTCTCCTGCCATCCATCTCCATCCTCTGATGAACAGAGGCTAGGGACACCATTCTTTACCCTTCCTGGCTAATAGCCATTTATGGACTTAGCCACCATGAATTTATCCAGTTCCCTTTTAAACATTATTATAGTCCCAGCCTTCACAACCTCCTTAGGTAAGGAGTTCCACAAGTTGACTGTGCGCTGTGTGAAGAAGAACTTCCTTTTATTTGTTTTAAACCTGCCTCCTATTAATTTCATTTGGTGACCCCTAGTTCTTGTATTATGAGAATAAGTAAATAACTTTTCCTTATCCACTTTCTCAACATCACTCATGATTTTATATACCTCTATCATATCCCCCCTTAGTCTCCTCTTTTCCAAGCTGAAGAGGCCTAGCCTCTTTAGTCTTTCCTCATATGGTACCCTCTCCAAACCCCTAATCATTTTAGTTGCCCTTTTCTGAACCTTTTCTAGTGCTAGAATATCTTTTTTGAGGTGAGGAGATCACATCTGTACACAGTATTCGAGATGTGGGCATACCATGGATTTATATAAGGGCAATAATACATTCTCCGTCTTATTCTCTATCCCCTTTTTAATGATTCCTAACATCCTGTTTGCTTTTTTGACTGCCTCTGCACACTGCGTGGACATCTTCAGAGAACTATCCACAATGACGCCAAGATATTCTTCCTGGCTCGTTGTAGCTAAATTAGCCCCCATCATATTGTATGTATAGTTGGGTTTATTTTTTCCAATGTGCATCACTTTACATTTATCCACATTAAATTTCATTTGCCATTTTGTTGCCCAATCACTTAGTTTTGTGAGATCTTTTTGAAATTCTTCACAATCTGCTTTGGTCTTAACTATCTTGAGTAGTTTAGTATCATCTGCAAACTTTGCCACCTCACTGTTTACCCCTTTCTCCAGATCATTTATGAATAAATTGAATAGGATTGGTCTTAGGACTGACCCTTGGGGAACACCACTAGTTACCCCTCTCCATTCTGACAATTTACCATTAATTCCTACCCTTTGTTCCCTGTCTTTTAACCAGTTCTCAATCCATGAAAGGACCTCCCCTTTTATCCCATGACAGCTTAATTTATGTAAGAGCCTTTGGTGAGGGACCTTGTCAAAGGCTTTCTGGAAATCTAAATACTATGTCCACTGGATCCCCCTTGTCCACATTTGTTGACCCCTTCAAAGAACTCTAATAGATTAGTAAGACACAATTTCCCTTTACAGAAACCACGTTGACTACTGCTCAACAGTTTGTTTTTCTATGTGTCTGACAATTTCATTCTTAACTATTGTTTCGACTAATTTGCCCGGTACCGATGTTAGACTTACTGGTCTGCAATTGTCAGGATCACCTCTAGAGCCCTTTTTAAATATTGGCGTTACATTAGCTAACTTCCAGTCATTGGGTACCGAAGCCGATTTAAAGGATAGGTTACAAACCTTAGTTAATAGTTCCGCAACTTCATATTTGAGTTCTTTCAGAACTCTTGGGTGAATGCCATCTGGACCCGGGGACTTGTTTAATGTTGAGTTTATCAATTAATTCCAAAACCTCCTCTAGTGACACTTCAATCTGTGACAGTTCCTCAGATTTGTCACCTACAAAAGCCAGTTCAGATCTTGCACACTCATGCACACCAATGCGCCTCCCCTAGACACCTCAAGCATGAGTCATGGGGATTGCTATTAGGCACAGGCTTTTGCATACACTGAAAGACTTAAACCTTGGGCTTGAGGCATACCCTGAAGCCCAAGGTGGGGTGAGGGGTAGGAATGATCCCACTCACCAATTCTACACTAACCACAAACAACAATACACTAACTACTAAAACAAGACACCAGGTAGGATTAGGTACTAGGCTAAGGAAACACTTGCAAGCAAGCGAAATGCAGTTCCAACGCCGCCACGGACGATAAGAAGGAACTGAAGGGGGGTCAGGTTGGCAGGGTCATATATTGAGCACCATGAGGGCACCACTACAGGGGGCTCCATAGCTGATCCAACGGGAGCTGCTAAGGGAAAAAGTTTCCGACTGTGCACGCAGCGCATGCACACCTGATTGGAACTGACGTGAACAAGCACTCAAAGAATGTCATTTTTGAAACTCCCTGAGTGATTTGCCGCAAACTTTTTTGGAAGACTGAGCCTCCAGATGAGATGTGGAATGGGAAGTTTCAAGTTGATTGGTTTGGCTTTGGCGGAGTGGATTGACAAATCAAGCTTTTAAGAGGAAGCTAGCTTCAACCTTAACAGCATAGGGAGTAGTCTCCCTTCATGACGTACTAAACCAAGAGGAGAGAGACTTTATTAGTGGAACAAGGAGTCCCAATCCAGACATATTAGGGATTATCTAAAAAGAGTCTGCTATATGGAGCACGCTGGGCAAGCTAGGAGAAGGCAGGCTGGCCCTTGGGTGGGAGTCACCCTGTGGGCAGGTGGAGGCAGGAAGACCCCTCTGGGTCCGGTGGAATTCTAGTTCACTTCTGCTTTCCAATCCCTTTCTCATGAAGCCTTTAGAGAAGCAGCAGCTGAAGCCCAGAATGTCTGGATCATTGAGTCTTTCCCCGTCTCCCTCAAACCCAAAGTGCAAATCGCACTGAAAGCCGGATTCACAAAAGCCCTAAGGGTTACCATTGATCTCCAGCTCCCCATAACGGTTCCTGTACCAGAGCAGCATATTCAAGCGGCACTTCACATAGATCACAGCCATGAGCAACAGCAGCCCCAGGACAAACAGGGCTGCCAGCACTGCACTCACATGTCCAGCAGCTTCTGCAATTAGAGGAAAGGGCATTTTCAGTACATTTAGAATTTGAACTAAAAGAATCTATACCTTGGAGAATGAGGGATGTGGGGTAGGTTAGGGACTGCTGAGGGAAGGACTGAGCAGAGGTTACTGGCCTCAAAGCTCTTAGCTAAAACCACGTGTGTTGTCAGATTACAGTCTAGTAAAACAGTTGCAGCGTCTGCCTGTGGATGCTGTCCTGCCTGTACAAGCGATGGACTCTGATCTAATGGTCTTGTTTCCAGCTCTAGCCACTAGCATGAAAAATGGCTCAGCTGCAACAGCTTAAAGAAGGATCACATAAATCAGGTGCTGCAGGCTCTGTGATCTAAAGGGGCCCCCAAATATTGTGACAGCAGCCTAGAAACAGAGGAGAGGATTTGGAGTCCAGGGTATTTGGTGCTTCCTGGCTACACTTAGCCATAGTGTCAGAGCTGAATTCTCCTTCTTCAGAATGGGGCTAATGAATTCATTCACTAGGGCATCTGCGCACGTGCGCGCGCGCACACGCGCACACACACACACACACACACACACACACACACACACACACACACACACACACACACACACTATGTTCAGTTGGGCTGAATCCAGAGATTCCCCAACATCCACTCCTTCTCTGTTTTAAAGAACCATGAGAAGTCTTGATCTAAGTGACTAGCCTCCTGGAGGCAGCCCCATCTCCCATCTCCAGCACTTCAGGTTATGGTGCCATCACATGGCACCATATTCTGCCAGCATTCTGAGAGACAGCATCTTTACATAATAAACCCCTTTGCCCCCCCCCTTATGCCAATAGTGTCTCATTGCTGGAGGGGTTTACTTTCAAAAGAGCAATAGCTGAGAAAATTTGGCAGTAAGTTCAGGACTTGCCTCAGCAGGTCACTGAAACGGTTAATGCGCACCGTGTCTACTTAGAATCATAGAATATCGGGGATGGAAGGGACCTCAGGAGGTCATCTAGTCCAACCCGCTGCTCAAAGCAGGACCAAGCCCCAACTAAATCATCCCAGCCAGGGCTTTGTCAAGCCTGACCTTAAAAACCTCTAAGGAAGGAGATTCCACCACCTCCCTAAGTAACCCATTCCAGTGCTTCAGCCCCCTCCTAGTGAAAAAGTTTTTCCTAATATCCAACCTAAACCTCCCCCACTGCAGCTTGAGACCATTACTCCTTGTTTTGTCATCGGGTACCACTGAGAACAGTCTAGATCCATCGTCTTTGGAACCCCCTTTCAGGTAGTTGAAAGCAGCTATCAAATCACCCCTCATCTTTCTCTTCTGCAGACTAAACAATTCCAGTTCCCTCAGCCTCTCCCCATAAGTCATGCTCTGGTTATTTAAATACTGCCAAGATAACAGCCTCTTCACTGTATACCGGTGCTGCCCATGAACTAGTCAGCCTCAGCCCTGCAGCAATCCCAGGGCCATCCTTCCCTGTTTAATAGGTATGGTGTGAGCTCAACACAACAGTGGGTTTATGGACTGTGATTAGGGCTGCAGACTTGTCATAACAGTTTTTAAATAAAAAAAATCATGGAGCAGGCATGGTAAATTTAGAAGTCATGGGGCTTGTGACTTGGGTAAAAAATGCTGCAACAAAGGAGGAGGGTCTGGGGTAGGGGAGAGCTGTAGAGTGAGCCAGCCCCACACTGACCCTACAACACCAGCTCATGTCCTTTAGGGCTGGGTCTGGCTCTGTGACGGCCCTCCCTCCCCCATCAAGTTACAATGCCTCTCAATCAGATGTGATTGGATGCCCCCCAGCATGATGGAGGGGCAGCTGGGCCAAACCTGGGCTGTACTGTAACCCTATGTGCCAGGTTGAAATGTCCAGGATGTGGAGCAGGGCCCAGCCACAGTAGCTACCGCTGCAGGGGGAGTTTATTAAAATCATGGCCGGAAAGAGAAGTCTGAGACAAACAGGAAAATCAAAGTATCCAAGAGGGTCTTCCCACCGTGACAAATCTGGAGCCCTAACTATGATCTGTGTGTCTGAGGTCAAGATCTCTCTAGATTCCACTGGAATTTATTTTTATGGGGGGCATTTTTTACTCTGGACAGGCTGTTAGGCACTCAGCATATCCCACTCAGTCTGCAATATTAGAGCTAGTTACTGTGAAAGTATTAGTCAGGATATTCAAGCTACTCCCAGCTCATCTCAGAAATATTTGTGAGATTCTCTTTCCACCTGGAGAGCCTCCACAGACTGGCCGAACCTTGTTGAAAGGCCTTATCCAGTAGACCACCACCACAAATGGAATAGTAACGCCTTCCCTGCACCATTATCAGCATGCTGTAAATGCCCAAAAAGCTACCTGATCTCTGTAGTGTGAAAGTGGCTGTGGTATTCTTAACCCAGCAGGCAAACACGCCGTAGTCCTCGTCGCTTGTCAGGTTCACCCCCAGAAGGCTGGACATGAACGTCTCTGTTCCGTTATCACCGACCCTGAGGGATGAAAGAGGCCAGCATCAGTGCAGTGCTATAGGGTACAGTTTCAGGGAAATGGTTTCCTATTTAAACTAAGAGACAGAAGAGAACAAGGAGCTTCCAGTTAAGAGTTCACCTACGGGAACTCTGTTTTGTCATTCTGCTGTACTGTAGGGAACAATTCAGCCTGGAAAGGGAGGAGGACTGGATAGAAGAATAGTGCTGTCTACCTCTAAGCTCTGATAGGATTCTGTGATCTACTTGAATGTCTTTACTTTAGAGTTAGCCTTTTGTTCCTTTACACAATAAATCATTAGCCAGGGCCCAGTTCAGCAGGAATCCACCTTGCACTTAGAGACCAAAGCCAAGATTTTCAAAACTAGCATCCTAAAGTCAGATTCCTAAATCTATAATTAGAATCTAACTTTCAGTGGCAGGAAAGCCTTCAAAAAGGTAGGAGTTGCTTTGCTGGACTCCCCATTGCCTGGCCAACACAGGGGGTGGATAAAATAAAATAAAAAAAAAGCCACGATCACAATTTGCAGGAGCTCTGCCGCTGCCACTTCTGTCTTAGGCGGCAATTCGGCGGCAGGGTCTTTGCTCTGAGAGGGAGTGAGGGACCCACCGCTGAATTGCCACCAAAGAGCCGGATGTGCCGCCCCTTCCCCATGGCCGCCCCAGGCACCTGCTCTGGTAGGAAAAAAAACAAAAAGAAAGTTCTTGCAAGTGAAACACCACAAAGCTCAGGCTAACTACTGTTAAGCAAGGAGACCTGTTGGGAGCTGCTGAAAGCGCTATGGCTTTTACAGTGGAGCAGCAAAAAGTTAGCTGGCAGATGTGCCTCTGTAATTGAGGGGAAAATACACAGGGCCAGATTCTGCTCCCAATGACTCTAGTATCCTACTCAATTGAGCTTTGCTTTACTCTGGTGGCACAGATACCAGAATCTGAGCCAGAGTATGCAGCAGCCCTTGGACCCCTCATTTGTGCTGCAGAGAGTTTTGTGTTTAGTTCACTGAGCCATAACATAAAATGGGCAGAAACATCAGCTGGCCTACATGCTTTGTGGGGCTTTATTTGTTTTTCTTTTCCCACACTGTGCTTTTTTGTTTCTGTGTGTCTGTGGAATTATGATTTTTAGAACATACCTTACAGAAAGAGGATAAATAGGACAGTGTGCTTGTGCATTCCAGAAACATGGGTTCAAATCCTGTGTCAGTCACAAATTAATAGATGTTGGGTGAAATTGGCCACTTCCCAATTGTACCCAACCTCCACCTAAAAAACTGACATCACTGGCATATCTCCTCAAGAGGCCCAGGCTGGGAAGTGTGAGTCAGGACTGAAGTGCCCTCAGATGTGGAGAGATGGCCAGGACTGGAATGGCAAGGGTGTTGCAGATCAAGATTGCACTGTCCACACCAGCACTTCAGCATCTCACCAAGGAAGGGTAATTATTCTGACAGAAGAGTGCTCTCCCTTTGGCATAGCACATCTTCACCAGATGCGCTACAGCTGCGACAATGTAGCGCAGTGCTGCAGACTTTCCCTCAGGTGCATTGTCTGAGCTGTGGACAAGACTAACGGGTGTTCTTGGTCAGGACTCAAGTGCCCTGGCAGAGCTGCGTGAAGAACAGAGGTGCTGCAGATGAGGTCTGAGGAGCCAGGGCTAGAAACAGAGGTGATATGGATCGGCACTTTGGCTGAGAGCATGTCTTGCTGGAGGTTTGAGCACTGGCACACTGAGGTCCAGGACTCGTGAAGTTGAGCTTATCAGTAGGAAACACTGGGATTTGGGGGACTGCTCAGTGGAGACTCTATTATTAATTGTGGGTCCAGAACTCCCACTGAACTGTGGCTAACTGGGTGCATGACAGCTATTTAAGCAATGATTGAAGCAATTTACCCTGCCTGTCAATAGCCACCTCAGTGCCGCTTTCTATTTATTGATAGGTCAGACTCCTTACCAGACTTTGTCCTTGCTGGCGTATGGGCTGCTCTCATCGCCTAGCCAGTGGCCATCTTTCATCCAGTGCAGGACGGGGTTGCAGTGCTGCTGAGAGGGCAGCCGCACAGTGCAGTTCAGTGTTATCTGGCTTCCCAAGGCAGGCTCCAAAGTCTGGTTGCTGGATGGGACAAGGACTTCGGGAGGCGCACTGCACAGATCTACATAGGAGAGGTAGGAAATGCTGGGAGAGAGACTCTTTAAAGGGACAGCATCCACTTAAAAATAAGTCTCAAATCTCTTCAGTTACACCTAATATTATAGTAGAGCAACATCTGTTTTTTCCTGACTTCCTTTGTGCCACTGACAATACTCTCTAAAGTCTGTCACTTCTGCACCCCCAATGAAGAAATTGGTCACGTGGTTAGTAAAATGAGCAGCAGATCCACACTGCACATAATACAAACATGCAAAATGCCCCAAATGCCCAGCTATACAGTCAGTCTGTAACACACTGGCATAGTGTGCGTCGCCATGTTTTTCCCCCAGGCAACTGGTCCCCAATGACTAGAACAGCCTCCTACTTGCTAACAAAATTCCTCCTGTAGCTCAAGGCATAGGGGCTTGTGTTGAAGTTTCCCCAACGGCCAACTAAGGTGTCTCGGCTGTGTGTGCACACGTGCCGTATGTTATACCTTTGTTAGTGAAAGCTGGTTAAAACATGTCACTTCCAAAATGTCAATGATCCACACTGAGCAAGTGACTTTCACCCATGTTTGCCATTTCCCCTCCAGCTCTAAGGACTAGTACAGACGCCTGGCAAAGAGCTACTCGCCCTCCAAAAGAGGCAATGTCTTGGGAGCTGAGCAGTGGGCGGGCAGCACTGTGCCCTATCTCCTCATGGCTGCTGCTTTTCCTGCTGGAAGCGGCAGCCTCCTTTCCGTGCCTGACTCAACTCCCACTGCAGTCCAGAGTAACATTTCAAGGGGAGTTGAGGCTTTTGACCCTTCACAGCTGGTGCAAGAGCCTTTTCCTCTGCATTTTACGCCATCATCTGTAATGGCTCCCCTGTACTGCTCCACCTCGTCAAATCTATGTTGCAAACCACTTTACTCCCCTGCTGCTGCTCATTCGCTATTTCATTCTGTCAAAGCACCGCTGGTGAGGCTCGCAGTCTTTGCCTCCCCCTCAGGTAAGCTGCCATACTAGTGTGTAGTCAGGTGACTGTGTATACTTGCTCTTTATCACCTCCATTTAGGGTGTATTTTGGTCCCTGCCACTGCCCTGGTTTCTTTTTAAATTCAGTGAACAGATGCTCAGAAGTGAGGGAGTATTTAGTGGGGGAGGTGGATTACATTATGCTACAAATATTGTTTTAATATTTCCTGTCAAAGCAAAGCTACCTATACAAGGGCACTTATTCCTGCAATTTTCCCCAGCCCCACACACACACACACACACTCATGGAGTGTCAGAGACACAGAGTATGACACTGCGTGTACGTCAAATGAGCCAGAAGTAGCATAAGCAGTCAAGCTGCCTCTTCCAAAGCACAGCAGTGTTACTCCCTGCATCAGCCAGCAGGAGGCATCAGTGTTTCAAGCCAGGCCCTTAATCTTGGCTCTGCAGATATAGTTCCCCCAGCCTTACCTTCCATGGTCAGCCTGATGGTGAAGGAGGCGTTTCTGTGGCTGTTCAGGTAGAGAGTGCAGGTGTAGTTCCCGGCATCGCCAGCCTGCAGGAACTGGAAGGTGAGGTAAGGAGTCCCGTTGGCGTGCAGTGCAGGTGGCTCCGTGTGGAGGGGTTTAATGAGTTGCAGTCTTTGATCCACAGGAGGTTAAAGTCTGAGCTGGACCGGAGGAGCTAGAGGCTCAGCTCATCCAGTGGACAGAACAAATGGTTACCAGACTCCTGCTTGGCTCCACACATTGTGATCATAGAAGCGGTCAAGGTCCTGACAGGACAGATCCAAAGCTGGTGAGAATGACACAGGAATAAGTTAGAAATGAAATACACCAGGTTAAAATGTGACAGCTTGCACAGTTAGTAGCATGCTCCACGCACACTGTGGAGGCAGGGCAGGCAATGTTCCCCACTACCAGGCATACTGCAGAGATGACAAATGTCTGCTGGGCCAACTGAAAGAAACTATTTGTATTATAACTAGTTTGTATTATTATTTGTGTTGTATTATAGTAGTACCTAGAGGTCCCAAGCAAGACTGTGCTAGGTGCTGTACATACAGGAAGAGACAGACCCACTGTAGAGAGCACAGATTCCAAACAGATAAGCCAGACAACGGAAGGGTTATTATCCCCATTTTACAGATGGGGAAACTGAGGCTCAGACACTAAGTGACTTGCTCAAGTTCATACAGGAAGCCTGTGGCAGAGCACTGAACAGAGACCACCCCTTCTAAGTTCCCACCCAGGGACTTAATTCCTCCCTGGAATAAGCACAGACTGGCTTGACATCAGCATTGCAGATTTGTTCTCTCTTCACCTGGCAGGCGATCAGACAGGTGTCATGAGAAGGAATCAAGTGCATGGCTGGCAGGTAAAGGCTCTGCAAGTAAAATTGCTAACAGGATGCTTCTAATCCTATACCTACTGACTTCTCAAAGACACAGGAGATTACACAATAGCCCTTAACCCAGTCTCTGGCATGGCCAGGTTTATTCTATGGAAGTTTTGATAGACCCATATCTTCTAGCTGACCTTCACGCCCTCTACCTTGTCTCCCTCCATAGTAAAACCCCCACCACACTTCCAAAGCAGCACTAGCTGGGGCAGGTTTCCGAGACAGGGCTGGGTACCTACTGGTATGTAAACATGCTAGCTTTGCTTGCTGTGCAAACACTGTGGGGCCAGGATCTACCTAGAGCCTGCAGGGGAAAGTGTTGCTAGTCCCCCAAAGGGGCTGAGCACACACCCAGCCTGCTTAGAGGTGGAGGGAGAACAAACTGAAGCAGAACAGGTTTTAAGTCGTAGTGCTGCTGCTGCAGGGCAGGGCTGAGGACACCCTCTCCTCCTTTTACAGTACAGCCACATGGATTTCAGCCACACAGTCATTCAATTCAGTGCAGGGTTTCTTTTCCCCATGGGTTTCCTGCCCAGACCCCTCTTTCCTCATTTAACCTACGCCAAGATCAACTTTCCAAGATTCTGGAGACTGATCAATCCTAGAAATCAGGTGAGGGTGAGGAACAAATCCCACTGCCCTTGAGGCAAACACGGAGTCATTCCCTGTGATGTTTTCTCCAGGGCTCTGGCTAAGCCACTTTTAATAACTCAAACAATAAGGCTTTCACCACGCCCCCTCCTGGGAAGCTGCACCAGGCTCAAACAGATCTCAGTGGAAGGACATCCTGGCTGCCCTTCAGCTGAAATTTTCCTCTGCTCAGTTCCAGCTCATCGCTCTTACTTCTACACCCTTCCCTCCCAGACCACCCAAAACTGTTTCACTTCCTCCTAGGCCTTTATACCATTCCGATCCTAATAGACTGCCCCCTATCCAGCCAGCAAGAGTTCTCTCTGGTATCCAACCAAATCTCTCTAGTTCTCCATCTTCTTACATAAATTGGTTCTTTCAGCCCTTTAAGTATTTTAATCATAGCTATCCCACCTGACCTCCCCTTAATGAAACTATGGGGCATCCCTGTGTTCGCTCTGATTACAATAGATGGGAGAACTATCAGCTCACTGCATTTGTGGGTAACAGCTGCACATTCAGGTTCTCTCTCTCCCTCATCATTGTCCAAAATGTGTGAGATGAATGGGCTGTACAACTAGTCAGCTACGGCCCTCCACATCCCATCAGCAGTGCTGGAGATGGAGATGAGGCTGGAGGCCTCCCTATTCCGCTGACCTAAGCAAGCTCTAACTCCACCTCATAGCTTGGGACAAGCCCCCTGCTGTCCTGACCTTTCACCAGCCAGTCCTATGCTGCTGACTTCTACACACAGTATCATCTCTGCTTGCAAGAGAGAAGAAAGTGTGGTATTAAACCCAGATGCTGCAAACCCTCCTCCCCTGCAGGTGATGCTACACATACCCAGACAGTTCAGCACGGTTTTTCCTCCTGCATCTCTTCTGCAAGCCCCAGCTCAAAGGATTGGGTACCAGGTATGAAGACAAGAAGAGGACGGAGTGCTGAGAGCCACTGAACCACACTAAATCCTATAGATCAGGGGTTCTCAAACTAGAGGTTGGGACCCCTCAGGGGGTGGTGAGGTTACTACAAAGGGGGTTGCGCCCCAAACCCTGCTTTGCCTCCAGAATTGATATAAATTAAAAACACTTTTAACACTAAGGGGAGGGGGTCGCACTCAGAGGCTTGCTATGTGAAAGTGGTCACCAGTACAAACGTTTGAGAACCACTGCTGTATGAGGGAAACCACTTCAAGCCAGGAGGTGGGTTGGCACCCCCGCCCCCAGCACAGAGGGAGAATTGCTAGGGATGCACACCCTTCCTTTAGCACACTAAATCTCACCCTCCTTTCCTTTTCAATAAATTAGCAGGTGGATGACAATATCCAACTGGAATTGTCATGGTTTAAAATGTGGCTACAGGACAAAGCATTGTTACTTCACAAGCTAATAATGGTGCCCAGCAGAGAATCATAATTATCCATATTATCTTCCCACCTTCGTAATCTCGGATCACTAATCCTAAAACAAAATGCTTCGGTGTTAAACTACATGCAGGCTGTGTCTACCCTTAGAATGCTATAGCTGCTGGAGCACTTCAGTGAAGTCACTCACTGAAGTCTCCCATCTCTGTGGTTAATCTACCTCCCCAAGAGGCTGTAGCTAGGTCTATGGAAGAATTAGCGCTGCTCTCATCGGGAGTTAGGTGGGCTTAACTACATTGCTCAAGGAGGTGGATTTTCCACACCTCTGGACAACATAGCTGGGTTGACTTAACTTTTTACAGTGTCGAGCTGACCTGAGTTCCTTCTAATGGCTAGATCAGCCTTAAAGTAAAGTGGTTGACAGCTGCCCTGTTGGTACTTCCTGCGTCACAAAGGACAGCACTTTCCAGCCAGACACTTGACTTCAATTACAAATGGCAAATCAAAGGTCCATGCTGGAGGCGTTAATTAAACGGTGTGCCATTTATTTATAGTAACAAGTGCTGCACACCTGGTGACCGACCTTTCATACTGTTAAGCAAAACAAAGTGGGTGCAGCTTTCCCTTCAAGCAAAGAGACTGTGTGGGTGGGTGTGCGCATCCGCATGCTAACTTACAGCCAGGCTTCAGAGGAACGAGGTGTGAGTGTGGACATGCAAAGGAGTACAGCCACGCAAAAAGCAAAGAGAAGTGTGTTCCAAAAACCACTGAAACAGATCTTTAGATGGTGGAAAATCAACCCAGCTCCATTAAGTCAGTGAGTTGATCCTCATGTGTGAGTGAAGCGGGAAGTTACACTATGGTAAAGGTGGGCAAGAGAGGCATTGACACGTCTTATTGGATCAATGAATTAGTCAATATATGCACAGTTTCAGGCCCAAATGGTCTGTAAAATGTGAACAGTTTCTACGAAACCAGTCTAGGCAAGGTGATCTGCACTGATATACCTGAAGAACCTTCTTTAATGCAGAAGCTTGTAGATTACAGTGTAATACCTGAGCAATAAATCAACTGTGCTGACATTGTCAATGATTTTCCCAGGGCCAATAACACCATAAAAACATCATGCATACCAGGGAGGGCCAGAGAGATAACCATTATCTCAGTTTCCCTCCAATGGGCCCCATTCCTTGACACTCTTGATGCAAACTGCTTTTGAAGTTACAGCTTGGGGCTGTGATATCTCCTAGATAGTGTAGATTTCCCAGGACTGAACTGTGCCTGGGCCCACAAACTTCTCAACAAAGCTGCTTGAAGATGAACCCTTCCCTGAAGAAACAGTTTCTTTTTCTTATGAGATGGGAAGTGAAAGGATCTGTTGTTTACAGAGGTCAAGGTCTGGGGGCCTCAGGCTTTCAGCTGGCTGGAACAGCAGCTACAGCTCCCTCTGCAGGGCTCTCCAAAGGAGACCAGATTATGGGCTAAGATACTTCCAAGAGACACTTATAATAGGTGCAGCTTTATCAACCAAAAAGTAAATTCCAAAGAAATAAGTTAAACACATTCGTCTTTCACCTGTTCATAGCAGACAGGACAGAGCCACATGCCCCTGTAACAAATCTCTTCATAAATCCCTTGTGACTGCGTGAGGGGGCTTTGGGATAGCAAGAAGCCAGGAGGGAAAGTGCTGAAACAGGAACTTAATTGGCTGTAACTCAGGAGAGGGCATGTATTGGTGGGGGTGTATTGCTGATGCAGGGTAAACCCAAGGTTCGGAACCCTTTTTCTAAACAGCTGCAGAAGTTCAGCCTCAGTCCAGTCGTGTCTGGCAGAGGAGCTGATGACTAACACTGTTTTGTTCCATTGGGTCAGAATGAGGAAATCTATGAAAGTTACAGCTCTTCTGAGAGCTCAGACTCTTCCTAAAAACCAGCATTCAATCATTCAGACTTGGTGGAGGAGGGTCCTTCTGTCCCTCCAGGCCCCATCCCTCTGAGTCACTACCTGGGCCCTCTTGCTCCTATCTCACAGTGGGCATGACATGTGGCTGGCACAAAGTCCAAGCAGAAGGATGTTTAAGAGGAAGAGGCCAATCCCTGCCTTGTGAATCTCTCTCCTTATAACACCAACCAACCACCACCCAGCCATGTGTGGGAGGCCAGAGCTTACAGGTTAAAGAGTGCTGAGCTGCTAGACTCGGGTAACTTACTCCAACCTTCAGCAGATGCTGCTCCTTCGTAAACCAGGCAGAACCCTTCCCTTTGCCCCCTCCATCCCAATCAGAAATGCTCACAGCTCAGTTTTGCTGGAGACCAATAATGTCAAGCTAATAGCAGCCTTGGCTTTCTGGAGATGCATCTGTCCCACTTTTTGTATGACAAGAGGGGTAACGTGATCCTGAGCTAACAAAGGCACGGAGTGCCCCGCCACAGTCTTCAATGGGGAATAAACAGGGCACTAGGCAAGAGTTTAGGACCGTCAGATCAGCTCATGTAGTAGGAAGCTAAAGAGGTAAAGTCCAAGGTGCAGATGGCGACAGCTGGATTTTTCTGGAGCGAGAACATATGCATTGGTGTTATATATTTTTATAACATAGCAATCTGCTGCTAGGCAGGCAGCAAGGCCCTTATCTCCTGAATCTGGGGAGAGAAGGTAGCCCCAAGCGAATCACTTATCTACTGCTGACTGTGGCCAACTCCCAGGGTCTCCAAAAGCTGCATAAGCCAGACAAGGGGGTCTCTCAGTGTGTTCCCCAGAATTATAGCTCAGCCTCTGCTTTCCTCTCAGTAGTTTCAAGGGCCAGAGTTCTTGGGAAGTCAGGGGAGCAGCACTAATTTTATTGAGCTATGCTACAGTTCCATACTCTGCTGAAATGAGTTAAATCCAGTATTGCATGTTACAATTAAAGTGGCACTGCTGAAGTTTGGAAAGATAGTGCCATTCACTCCTATGGTGAGCTGCCACTTCAGAGAGGCAGGAAGCAGGGAGAAAGGCAGTTGTCAGGGACAATGCAAGGGGATTGGGGGGTGGGGGAAGGCATCCAGGAAGTCACACAGGAGGGGAGCCAGGGTGTTAAGAAACAGGGGGTTGATGGGAAGTCTGTGGGTCAGGGCACTGATGGAGGCCTGCAGTATCATCCAGTGGGGAATCACAGACTGAGAGCCCACAAGATCAAGCAGTAGGGAATACAAGCAGAAAGGTGCTCATGGCATCAAACGGCAGGGAGTGGATAAGGAGGGGACCCCCCCCACCCCAGGTCAAACAATAGAGATTGGTGCTAGAGCACAGCCCACATGGGTATAAGAACAGCAACAGAAGAAGCTGTGGTTTTCCACAGCATGGATGGAAGAGAGGCCACATGGCCAAACAGGTTAAAGGGAAGCAGCAGGGAGCAGTGGGGCTGGGGAACCCAGGGGAAGGGGGAGAACCTGTGGATCCAACAGTCCCTGTTTCCTTTTCTAAAGGAGCAGAGTCTGCCTTTATCACCAAGCACCATACACTGCGACCCCCAGCCCCAAGCTCCCACTTTGCTCCACGTCACCTCTACTTGATCCTCACCTGGCGGGGCTGTAGTCCTTTCCTGCTCACTCCCTGCCGCAGCCTTGGGCAGGCAGAGGGCTGCCAACACAGCTGTTACAGACAGAACAGAGGCCAGTCTCCCCTCCACCTTGGCTCACTCTCATGCAGCACTCTGCAAAGATAAGCACAGGGGGAAACGATTACCTTTCGGAGCAACCCTCTTCCAGCTATAGGCAGAGGTCTCCAGACCCAGAACCAGGGGCACTGCATATGCTGCGCACTCCCTGATCCCAGCCACCTTGCTCATGTGACCAGCCAATAGGCTGGCCCTGCCAGTCAAGTAATTTTTTTCATTGTTCAACCCATGCCCTTCATTTTGTGCTTGAAGGGCTCGTTCCACTCTCCCCCCCAATCACAAGCCTCCAGGCTTCCACTAGGGACAGCCAGTCCCCTCCCACCTGCTACTATTGCTCCTCCTACCTTTCCACCTGAACGGTATGGGGAAAAGGCAAACCTGCACACACTTACTAAAACAAAACCCAACCTGTTGGCAGAAAAATAGACGACTAGGAATTTGCTGCATGCAAAGCTGGGAGGCAGATTGCACATGAACTCTCTCTCACTGTGGGAATATAGCTGTTTTATGGAGCTCAGCCAATTACCCAGACTCGCATGATACTCCAGCGCTCACTAATATCAAGCTGCCACCACTGGGGAAGAAGAAAAAATACCTCCAGGAGCCCTCCTGCTTTCCAACGCAGAAGCAGTAAATGGAGATACTGAGACAAGACTAAACCTGTATGCAGCACATGATGGGATCGGTAACATTATCTCCTAAGCCCAGTGAGGCAGCTAGAGAGTTGGCCATTCACATAAGCTTCCTTTCTCCTTTTCATATTCCGCACACTAAACTATATATTCAGTGAGTCACTGCATCATTTGCACATACACCCAGGGCCAAAACTTGTGATTAGTCTGATTCTGAGAGTGGTGCTGAGTATCCATAGTTCCACTGAAGTCACTGGGACTTACCAGCGCTTTTAGCTCAGGTCCCAACTGTTTATCGCTTGGCTTGTAGGGCACAACAGCACAGGTTCAAATACAATATAGCCCAATCATTTCATGTATAATTAAGGCCAATTACAGAAATATTCTGGGAAAGGACTGAACTGGAACAATATAAAATCTTTATTAGTAGATATCTTTACGTAGTGCCTGATCCATCGTAGCTTTTATTACACTAATATCTTAAATTTATATATTTTCCCCTCAACAATTTAAAAGCATTTTACAATTTTTAAACTGATAGTTTGTGTATCTATATTGATCACTCACCCAGCAGTGAAATGCAGCTACCTCTGAGGTGAACCACAATAGATGATAAACAGCACACAATAGACCATAGTTATTTAAAGTGTTATTAACATTCCGCAAGGTAATGAAGGCAACTCTTGAGGCTGGAAGCATGCAACCTTTCAGTCAGAGATGAGCTTAAATGATACCAGTGGCAGCATTTACCTAAACTTTGCTCTCAATCTCAGCACTACCCATTCATCATATCAAAATGAGACTTCACTCACAGCTGATTGAGAGAGCTTCATTAAAGACCCAAAATATGCTCCCATTGAAGCCAATGGTAAAACTCACAATGACCTTAATTGGTGTAGGATTGTGCATTAAATGATCATCCATCTTTCTTGCAAGATTTGACAAGCAGGGAAATAGTTAACAATGCTGGCATATTACATAGCCTCTTTCGACTTCAGAAACAACTGAGATCACACTTCTCAGTCTTATCACTTCAGACTCTGCAGACTCAGGGCTCGTCTACACTGGCACTTTACAGTGCTGCAACTTTCTCACTCAGGGATGTGACAAAACACCCCCCCTGAGTGCAGCAAGTTTCAACGCTGTAAAGGGCGGGGCGGCTCCAGGCCCCAGCACACCAAGCACGTTCTTGGGGTGGCATGCCATGGGGGCGCTCTACCGGTCGCTGAGAGGGCGGCAGGCAGGCAGCCTTCTGCGGCATGCCTGCGGAGGGTCTGCTGGTCCCACGGCTTCGGTGGAGCCATGGGACCAGTGGACCCTCCGCAGGCTCACCTGTGGGAGGTCCACCGAAGCTGTGGGACCAGCGGACCCTCCACAGGCACACCTGCGGGAGGTCTACCGGAGCCACGGGACCGGCGACCGGCAGAGCGCCCCCCGCGGCATGCCACCGTGCTTGGGGTGGCGAAATGTCTAGAGCCACCCCTGGTAAAGCGCCAGTGTAGACAGTGCACCAGCTCTGGGAGCAGTCGCTAAGCCCCTCGTGGAGGTGTTTTTAGTGCTTTAACTATGCCAGTGAAGACGTGCTCTCAGGCAGACACTACTGGGTTGGTTACAAATAGGTCACATTTTGAAGGTTATCTTTGCAACCATAAAAGCTGAAAGAAATTAACAATACAAGGTGGGTGAGATAACATTTTTTATTGGACCAATTTCTGTTGGTGAAAGAGACAAGCTTTTGAGTTTACACCGAGCAATTCTTCAAGTCAGGGCCGGCAGTCACCTAGGGCACCAAGATTTGGGAGGGCAGCATTTTGCCATCTCGGCAGCAATTCGGCGGCGGGGGGTCCTTCCGCACTCCGGGTCTTCGGCGGCAATTCTGCAGTGGGTCCTTCACTCGCTCCGGGACCCGCCGCTGAAGTGCCCCGAAGACCAGGAGCGTAGAAGGACCCCCCTGTCGCAGAACTGCCGCCAACAACTGGGGGCGCGGAAGGGCCTCCACCTGGGACGCCAAAAACAATGGCACCAGTCCTGCTTCAAGTCTGTGTGAGCTCAAAAGCTTCTCTCTTTCATCAACAGAAGTTGGTTCAATAAAAGATATTGACTCACCCACTTTGTCTCTCTAATATCCTGGGGCCAACATGGCTACAAGTACACTGCAAACAGAGATTAAGGATGGCATTTTCAAAAATGCCCATCATTGGTCTAACTGCTCCCACTGCAGTCTTTGGTTCAACCTCCACTGACTTGTGGAGGAAGGAATAGCTCAGTGGTTTGAGCATTGGCCTGCTAAACCCAGGGTTGTGAGCTTAATCCTTGAGGGAGCCATTTAGGGAACTGGGGTAAAAATCTATCTGAGGATTAGTCCTGCTTTGAGCAGGGGGTTGGACTAGATGACCTTCCAACCCTAATCTTCTATGATTCAGTAGAATAGTTGGGTCAATACTGAAAAAAATCTCCAAAATCCCACCCTTTTAACTTAAAAAAACCCTATTGGTTGGATTTTTGGAGCACAAGATAGAAGCCACCAGGGAAATATGCCATCTTTCCAACCTGCAACAAACAGGTTCAGCTGATCCCTGCTTTCAATGTATCTGATAACAAATGGTAGCCTACATAGTGTCTTTGCATTCCAGTGGCCTGCAGGCTTTAATCACGGATGTCTGTGTCTTGTATTGTATTTTAGCTTCTATAACAGAAGCTTCTACTTCATTGCACTGTGCTCCTTGGCTTGCAAAATGTGTTATTCTCTCTCCCACATCCATATTTGCTATTCTCTGTTATTGAATAATGAGAAAATAATCTATTCCTTGGGCTCCAACTCCCTGAAGAGACAAAGCATTTATGGCTAAGCAATAAAACTGGTTATTAAGGGGATATTTTTTTCCATCCCACTTGACTATAAAGTATGTCACAGATATTACAGCTCTACTGGGAAGCAAGCACTACTGATTGGGGTTAGCTAAATTCATGACTCTTCTAATATACAGGGTTATGGAATGACACTAATAGTGCAAAATCATTTTTCATTTTAAAAAGTTGGATGACTTTGGCATTCAGAAAAGCATCAGACTAGTACAGCCAGATAAGCACTGTCCTCTAGAAGCATGTCTTGACCTCCCACGGGTGGGAATACCTACAGAGACCAGCCACTAGTGGTGTTACCTTTGTGTCACCTAGAGCTGATCTGAGGTTAACAGGATCTGTGGTATCTCTGGAAACCGGACCCTAGGTATTAAGTTGGGTACTTTAAAATAGAGGCACATTGAATGAGTGCAAATCTGGGTGTAAGCAAGGAGTGGAAGAAGGTGGTAGGTTTTGTCATAGTGGGGAGAGGAGGTCTGTGAGTTTGACCCTTTGCTGTGCTCTGGAAGGCAGCATGACAGGGAAGTAAGGAAAGTGGAGAGCAGCTGGCAGGGGAAGAACGCCACTCCTGGTTAAAACATTTGGTCCTTGTGAATTTAGTGTTGGTGAATGCTGCCAGATTGCCAGCTCAGGAGACTGACGTCCTGTTTGGCCAAGGCAGCAGTGCAATCTTCCCACAAACTGGGCCTCAACTCTCATATGTAGGGTCCACTTCTAGAGTGGGATGGGAGTTAAGTGTCCATGGCTCAATTGGCCCCCTCAGCAGAGTGCAGTGACTAATAAAGCCAATCATGCTGGTGACTTAAATGCTGTGTACCCTTCCCCACTGGGGTCTCTCCTGAGTGAAATTTCTTCTGTCCTCTCTCTTATTCTGGAACACTGATAGGTATGTAGACAGTCCGTGATCTCCACAAGCAGCCCTGGGTATGTGCATGCGGCTATATCCTGCACCACTGTACAAAACGTGATGGGATTTGTTAAACAATAAGTGGGTGAGTAACACACCTGTCAAAAATAATCAAATAGAAAAGGATTAAAGATGACACTGCAGCTCTCATGCCTTTACCAGCCTTTTCAAAGGCAACTTTGTGATTGGCTTTTTGCAGAGCTCTGAGCCTCAGGGTCAGACATGTCACACCTACTGCTCTTTTCTGTTCACAGCCTGCATTGTGTCTTCTCTCAGAAGTATGGGATGACACAGCATGGCTTCTGCTGATTGCTTCAACAATGCTGCATGCCAGCATTTCTCTCCAACCACAAAACTGGATATCCCTTCCCTAAGTCTCTCATCCTTGAGGGAGGGAACTTCTGAAGAAACTGTAGGTGGTTAAAATACATTTTAAAATGAAGGGCCAGATGCTCTGGTGTAACTCTGTTGACGTCAATGCAGTTAAACCAACAGAGAATATAGCCCTAGATCTAAATTTGTACAGCGTCTTTCATCCCAATGCACTTTACAAACTGCTGGGCCCAGTCCTGCAAAGAGCTGAATACTCATCTGTCAATGAAGCCAATGGGAATTGAGTGCACCCAGCATCTCATGCGAGGTGCTCAGCATCTTACAGGATCATGCTCTATTTACATGTCCTTCCATTCACTATTGAAATGCAGCCATCACTGGGGTTAAAAACAGCAGGTATTTAACAGCACACAGCAGCCCTACCCAACAGTTAAGGGCAGGAGGTAAGGAAGATACTGAGTCCAAGTGAAACAGATTCACGAAGGCAGATTGTAACTATTCCAATTTGAACTTTGTCAATATGCCAGGGTAACACCCCTTCTCTTGCAAAAAGGTGCCCTTGGATATTTTTTAATGACCACTGATGAGGCATTTAGCTTTACATCTCATTCAAAGTCAAGACCCTCCCTCTAGCCCCACACACCTTTTCCTGCATCATTGGCAATGGGAGGGAGCAGTGTGTATTGCTTCACTCCCAAGTGAAAGCATGATCAATGAATGTATTTATGGTCAGTGACCACTTAGTAATGCGGGTAAAGGAATGTGGTGGATTGTAGATTATTAAAACTGGAATAATGTTTAAAAAAATCTTCCCACTATTCTTGTGACTTGTTTATTTCTGTTTGTTCTCTGCACTTCTATTAGCTTGGACAATGACACTCCAGTTCGAATTTGCTTTTGTTTATATTATTTAGTTGGATACCACCAAGAGTGTGCTAAGTACTTTGCAGAGAGCTATGAAGACAAGGGGCCCAATTTTCAGTGACTTTGTTTCTGTAATTGGGGCAGGATCAGGGAGCAGGAAAGGTTTTAAATCACACTTGTGCTTCTCATACTCTAGAGCATCTGGGGCTCTGAGTATGACGAAAACTAGAGAACTCAGCTTCCCATGTCCCCTATATCTGCAGCATGCTGCACTCAAGCCATGTCCCCTACCTAGCCAAACCCCTCCCTCCTTGACATGACCACTAGGCTGGGGGCTGCAAGGGGCTAGCATAGAGTCCTTACGTCAGCTCTCACAGTTGTCAAGTTTTGTGCAGCTCCATTGCTTGGGGCAGGATGTATTGATCATACACCAGAGTCATATGCAAACTGTTTGTAAATAAGCTAATTAGCTCATTACATTTTGTATAAAATGTCATCTGTAGAACTGCATAAGAACATAACATAACAGCCATACTGGGTCAGACCAAAGGTCCATCCAACCCAGTATCCTGTCTACCGACAGTGACCAATGCCAGGTGCCCCAGAGGGAGTGAACCTAACAGGTAATGATCAACTGATCTCTCTCCTGCCATCCGTCTCCACCCTCTGACAAAAAGAGGCTAGGGACACCATTCCTTATCCATCCTTCCATCCTTCCTGGCTAATAGCCACTAATGGACTTAACTTCCATGAATTCATCTAGTTCATAAAACCTGGCAGCTACATATAGTGCCTGCCAAGCGCCACAGTATCCAAGCAGTGCATTTTTGTTGGTTTTGAGTTAGCAAAAAATTGTAAAACAAGTTTTTACAAAAATCTAAGTGTCTCTGTAACCAGTATTTCTGTTTTTAAAAAGACAATGAATCCCTGAAGAACGGAACACAGGGAAACTCAAGAGAGTAAATCCTATTTTAACCTCTGAAATTCCCTGTGTGGCAGGAATGGGTGGTGAGTACACACCTAGCTTTTCAAAGGCTGGATTTTTCAAGAACTGCTCTTTGCTCCTCTAAAGCTCACTGACAAATGTTGCTTTTAGCAACACCCAGCATTTAAAAATGATGGATGGCATCCTCATGACTGATTGTGCACTTTGTCTATATGCGTGGATTCGTTCACAAAGCTCACCCTGCCGGCTAGGCACTAGGCAAATCCATTTTCTAAGAAACCTGACAACACTGTCCTGCCCTCCTGCAATGAGCTGCATTTCAGTTCTGCAGTTTCCTCACTGACCAAGCATTTTCATTTTCAATCTTTCATTTTATTGCGACTTACAGTGAAATTCAATTTAAAAGAAACCAGTTTCCACATAAAGTGTCAGCATTAAACATTGAATACCAAGCTCATAATAATACACTGACACTCTAGTTTCAGTGGGTGATTTTTTCCCCAGAATTTTTTAGCACTCTGTCAGCAACGTTTCCCCTTTAACAAAGAGAAATAATTAAACCCTTTTTAAAATCTTTCAATGTTTTTTTCAAAGCAAAATATGAAAGGTGAACCTCCATCCTTTCTATCTCGCTGTATAGCCTGTTCATTCTCTACTACAAAGTCACTTGCTCACCAGCTTTCGATTTAAAACACTGAGGCCAGGATATGAGCTCTCAGCTTCCATGATTAGAAATAAAACCAAGTAAAAAAAGTGGATGTCACTCTAGCCCTAGCTATCTCCAAGTCGGAGTGTATTCTGATCTAGGGTATTGGCTCCCCCCATTATGGAGACGTAATGGATCCAGATGTGATGTTTGGATCCAGGTCCAAAATTTCCCAACATCTGGACTATTTGAAGGATGAGTTTTGGATCGGGCTCATCTCTAATTACTATTTATACTTTTAATCACAGGTGTCCAAACATTGCCAGGAACCTCAGAGCTGCTCCAAACCATATAACATAGATTGTGCCGCCGCCACCTTAAATACACAAGTGTGGCCCAGGCAGAGCCCACTTCTAACATGCTATGCTCCACCTCGATCAGCTGCTAGTGGTCTCAGTATATCTGGATCTATCCCAATATTAATAAGGCATCCCTGCAGTGTGATTCCTTCCCAGGTTGACGTGCCTGCAAAATGCCATCAAAGGGGTGATGGTCTAGTGCAGTGAGGACTTCCTAGCACAAGGGTCAAACAGGCAGAGCAGCCTGGTGTGATAGGGAACATTAAGGGCTGGGGGAGAAACAGCAGCAGGAAACTCCATGGGTGGGTGTAGTGGCGGAAAAGGGAAAGAGCTGTGGAGAACCCCTTGGGTGGGTACAATGAGCAGGCACGCATCCTCGTGGAGCAGTCAGGGTATGAATGGCAGAAGGCAGTGAACCTGGGGTATGGGATCAGGCAAGGAAACCAGTGGGGAGGAGCAAGCAGGGAATCCTAGCCATTAGGGGGCCCAGCAGAGCTCTTGGGGCTGGTTGTGGGTGGCATTGGCAGTGTGGGACCTTGGGTGGCTGCAGGTGGCACAGGGGGCTGTGGGGAGCTGGGGTGGTTGTGGGTGATATTGGGGGTGGGGAGACTGGGCTGGCTGTGGGTGATGTTGGGGGTGGAAGGACTGGGCTGGCAGTGAGTGATGTTGGGGGTGGGGAGGCTGGGCTAGCCATGGGTGATGTTGGGGGTGGGGAGAGTGGGCTGGCTGTGGGTATTGTTGGCGGGGGGGTTGCTGGGCTGGTTATGGGTGATGTTGGGGGTGGAAAGGCTGGGCTGGCTGTGGATAATGTTGGCAGGGGGGTTGCTGGGCTGGCTCTGGGTATTGTTGGGGGTGGGGTTGCTGGGTTGGCTCTGGGTATTGTTGGGGGTGGGGAGGCTGGGCTGGCTGTGGGTGATGGGGAGGCTGGGCTGGCTGTGGGTGATGTTGGGGGTGGGGAGGCTGGGCTGGCTCTGGGTATTGTTGGCGGGGGGGGAGGCTGGGCTGGCTGGGGGTATTGTTGGCGGGGGGGGGAGGCTGGGCTGGCTCTGGGTATTGTTGGCGGGGGGGGGGAGGCTGGGCTGGCTCTGGGTATTGTTGGCGGGGGGGGAGGACGGGCTGGCTCTGGGTATTGTTGGCGGGGGGGGAGGACTGGGCTGGCTCTGGGTATTGTTGGCGGGGGGGGAGGACTGGGCTGGCTCTGGGTATTGTTGGCGGCGGGGTTGCTGGGCTGGCTCTGGGTATTGTTGGCGGCGGGGTTGCTGGGCTGGCTCTGGGTTATGTTTGTGGGGTTGCTGGGCTGGCTCTGGGTATTGTTGGAGGTGGGAGGACTGGGCTGGGTGTGGGTATTGTTGGGGGTGGGGTTGCTAGGCTGGGTGTGGGTATTGTTGGGGGTGGGGAGACTGGGCTGGGTGTGGGTATTGTTGGGGGTGGGGAGGCTGGGCTGGGTGTGGGTATTATTGGGGTGGGGAGGCTGGGCTGGGTGTGGGTGATGTGGGGGGGGGGAGGCTGGGTGTAGGTATTGTTGGGGGTGGGAGGACTGGGCTGGGTGTGGGTATTGTTGGGGGTGGGGAGGCTAGGCTGGCTATGGGTGATGTTGAGGGTGGGGAGGCTAGGCTGGCTATGGGTGATGTTAGGGGTGGGAGGACTGGGCTGGCTATAGGTGATGTTGGGGGTGGGGAGGCTGGGCTGGGTGTGGGTATTGTTGGGGGTGGGAGGACTGGGCTGGGTGTGGGTATTGTTGGGGGTGGGGAGGTTAGGCTGGCTATGGGTGATGTTGGGGGTGGGGAGGCTGGGCTGGCTGTGGGTATTGTTGGGGGTGGGAGGACTGGGCTGGCTGTGGGTATTGTTGGGGGTGGGAGGACTGGGCTGGCTGTGGGTATTGTTGGGGGTGGGGAGGCTGGGCTGGCTGGGGGTATTGTTGGGGGTGGGGAGGCTGGGCTGGGTGTGGGTATTGTTGGGGGTGGGAGTACTGGGCTGGCTGGGGGTATTGTTGGGGGTGGGGAGGCTAGGCTGGCTATGGGTATTGTTGGGGGTGGGGAGGCTGGGCTGGCTGTGGGTATTGTTGGGTGTGGGAGGACTGGGCTGGCTGTGGGTGATGTTGGGGGTGGGGAAGCTAGGCTGGCTATGGGTGATGTTGGGGGTGGGGAGGCTGGGCTGGGTGTGGGTATTGTTGCGGGTGGGAGGACTGGGCTGGCTGGGGGTATTGTTGCGGGTGGGAGGACTGGGCTGGCTGGGGGTATTGTTGCGGGTGGGAGGACTGGGCTGGCTGGGGGTATTGTTGTGGGTGGGAGGACTGGGCTGGCTGGGGGTATTGTTGCAGGTGGGGAGGCTGGGCTGGGTGTGGGTATTGTTGGGGGTGGTAGGGCTGGGCTGGCTGGGGGTGATGTTTGTGGGGTTGCTGGGCTGGCTGGGGGTGATGTTGGGGGTGGGGAGGCTGGGATGGGGGTGGGTATTGTTGGGGTGGGGAGGCTGGGCTGGCTGGGGGTATTATTGGGGGTGGGAGGGCTAGGCTGGCTATGGGTGATGTTTGTGGGGTTGCTGGGCTGGCTGGGGGTATTGTTGGGGGTGGGGAGGCTGGGCTGGGTGTGGGTATTGTTGGGGGTGGGGAGGCTAGGCTGGCTGTGGGTGATGTTTGTGGGGTTGCTGGGCTGGCTGTGGGTATTGTTGGGGGTGGGGAGGCTGGGCTGGCTATAGGTGATGTTGGGGGTGGGGAGGCTGGGCTGGGGGTGGGTATTGTTGTGGTGGGGAGGCTAGGCTGGCTGTGGGTGATGTTTGTGGGGTTGCTGGGCTGGCTGTGGGTATTGTTGGGGGTGGGGAGGCTGGGCTGGGTGTGGGTATTGTTGGGGGTGGGGAGGCTGGGCTGGCTATAGGTGATGTTGGGGGTGGGGAGGCTGGGCTGGGGGTGGGTATTGTTGTGGTGGGGAGGCTGGGCTGGCTGGGGGTGATGTTGGGGTGGGAGGGCTGGGCTGGCTGTGGGTGATGTTTGTGGGGTTGCTGGGCTGGGTGTGGGTATTGTTGGGGGTGGGGAGGCTGGGCTGGCTGGGGGTATTGTTGGGGGTGGGGAGGCTGGGCTGGCTATAGGTGATGTTGGAGGTGGGGAGGCTGGGCTGGGGGTGGGTATTGTTGGGGTGGGGAGGCTGGGCTGGCTGTGGGTGATGTTTGTGGGGTTGCTGGGCTGGCTGGGGGTATTGTTGGGGGTGGGGTTGCTGGGCTGGCTGGGGGTATTGTTGGGGGTGGGGAGGCTGGGCTGGCTATGGGTGATGTTGGGGGTAGGGAGGCTGGGCTGGCTGGGGGTGATGTTGGGGTGGGAGGGCTGGGCTGGCTGTGGGTGATGTTTGTGGGGTTGCTGGGCTGGGTGTGGGTATTGTTGGGGGTGGGGAGGCTAGGCTGGCTGTGGGTATTGTTGTGGTGGGGAGGCTAGGCTGGCTGTGGGTGATGTTTGTGGGGTTGCTGGGCTGGCTGGGGGTATTGTTGGGGGTGGGGAGGCTGGGCTGGCTGAGGGTATTGTTGGGGGTGGGGAGGCTAGGCTGGCTGTGGGTGATGTTTGTGGGGTTGCTGGGCTGGCTGAGGGTATTGTTGGGGGTGGGGAGGCTAGGCTGGCTGTGGGTGATGTTTGTGGGGTTGCTGGGCTGGCTGGGGGTATTGTTGGGGGTGGGGAGGCTGGGCTGGCTGAGGGTATTGTTGGGGGTGGGGAGGCTAGGCTGGCTGTGGGTGATGTTTGTGGGGTTGCTGGGCTGGGTGTGGGTATTGTTGGGGGTGGGGAGGCTGGGCTGGCTATAGGTGATGTTGGGGGTGGGGAGGCTGGGCTGGGGGTGGGTATTGTTGTGGTGGGGAGGCTGGGCTGGCTGGGGGTGATGTTGGGGTGGGAGGGCTGGGCTGGCTGGGGGTGATGTTTGTGGGGTTGCTGGGCTGGGTGTGGGTATTGTTGGGGGTGGGGAGGCTAGGCTGGCTGTGGGTGATGTTTGTGGGGTTGCTGGGCTGGCTGGGGGTATTGTTGGGGGTGGGGAGGCTGGGCTGGCTGGGGGTGATGTTGGGGGTGGGGAGGCTAGGCTGGCTGTGGGTGATGTTGGGGGTGGGGAGGCTGGGCTGGCTAGGGTATTGTTGGGGGTGGGGAGGCTGGGCTGGCTGGGGGTGGCCTTGGGGAGCGGGGGGGCTGCAGATGACATTGGGGTGTCTGTGGGGAGCTGGGTGACGAAGGGGCTGCTGGGGACACGGCAGTGTCTGGGGTGACACCTACCTATCTCCATTCAGGGGGCCCCACCCCGGGGGCAGCCTGTGCCGTGGATGGGGCCGTGGAGGCTTCTTGGCACCTGCACCCAGGCACAGCCCAGTTGCCATGCGAACCTGCGCCCAAGTAGGCGGAGGGGCGGTCCACCGCCCCGCGCGGGGCACTCTGGGGTACTAGTCCCGCGGCGGCCCAGAGGCTGAGATTCCCAGGGGGAGAGGACTTCAGCTCCCAGCATGCACTGGGCGGGGTTCAGGCTTGGTCCCGCCCCGACCCCGCCCAGCCTTTGGCGCAGGCTGCGCTCACCTGTAGGGTGGGGCGGCAGGTGCCTGGCTGGGCTCAGCCTGCAGCAAGGGAGGCGGGGCCCTGGCGCAGGAGATTAGGGAGGCTGCAGGTGGGAGGAGCATCATCCACTGCACCCCGGGAGTTCCCTGTGACCATCCTTCCCTGGGAGCCCCTGGCAGCAGGGCGCGTCAGGGCCCTCCGGCCTCAGTCCCAGAGACCACGGGGATGGGCACGGTCTAAAAACCTAGCTATGTATGACTGATGAGCTCCCAGGCTGCAGGAGCACTGGGGCCAGGACTCGGGCCACTGAATTCAGGGGGTGCTGGAGCAGGACTCCCATTTCTTGCTTAAATAGATGCCTTTAAATAATGGTCAGCATCAGACACGCATTGTATGGTGAGGAAAAACCATCAGCCTATAATTGTTAGGGATACCTGCCTGATTTAACCTGAGTCTCTCCGCTCCAAGGAGGCACCGATCTGCGGGGGGTGGGAAATGAACATTGGAACCCAGCTGGGCTGAGTTAAAGCAGGAAAGGAAGTGCCAGATGACAGGCAACAAGGTTCTGAACCAGCATCGTGGATCTGTGTAACTTTCCTTTCAATGCTCCGTCCTCCTGAGCATGATAACTCAACCCATCGTGTGTGCAGAGACAATTCACTGCAACACTGAAAGCCTTGTCTGTCAAAAATCAACCACTCTTACTGTGCGACCTTGTCAGCACCACAAAGAACATTAGAGGACATAAAGCAGCATGTGTCTCTTTGAGCAGCAGGTGCGATGGGATGTTCTGCCTGCTGAATGGATTCAACTAAAATTCTAGCTGTGTTAGATGGGTTCTTTAATGGCTGCTGTATTATCCCTGTCACCTGATTAGGAGAGTGGAATTCAGCCAGGAGGAGGTACTACCACCTATCAGCGTGGAGAGGCAAAGAACGAGGGTGATTAATGTCAGATCCACCCCCTTCCCTCCCCACTCCAAATGATGGACTCCTCTAAAGTGCTTGGTGCTAGCATCTCCCCCTGCATCATAATGTTCCTTAAAGGCAGGAACTAGATAGCTAAGTCTTTTCCATCAGCTTAGACTAATGAAAAGAATAAAGCTTTTAGGGACAAATTTTTCTCTCCTATGCAATTCCACTGAAACCCTCAAGGATGCATGATGATGATAGGGGTGATATTTACTCATGTAAATCAGTAACCCTGTTGACTTCAGTACAGCTACATTGATTCACAGCAGCTGAGAATCTGGCCCTGAGTAGAGTATGGACCTCAGGATCAGATACAGCCCAGGTATTGTACATACAACTCCCAGTAACTACAATAAAAGCACCACTGTGGACTCAGAGCAATGAATTTTGAAGCTGTGTACGCTCAGATAAGCCAGCTGTGCACTTGTTATTTAGTTAGGAGTTGTTTCTATTTATTAACCTGCCTTGCCCTTCTCACTGCTGAGTTAACCCTCAGCGCTTCATGGCTTTTTGATGGAGAAGCCAAACCAGAAGCTGTGATCCCTGAGACAGTGCAGTAAATAATTTTTATTTTTATCGTTGCGTATGACCAGCAGCTGTACAGGGTTGGGCTGTGGGTTTGTCAAATTTTACCTGTTAAACAGGCTTAGGACTGATCTGTACATTAAAGGGATACCTCCAAGGTGCATGTTACTCTTCTCTCTCTCACTCAGCATTGATTTGTGCCCAGCACGCTATTAGAGGTGCCATCTCTAAAGAGACAGGATCTGACTAATTGCATCCTCCTGCTCAAATTCTCTCTGCAGTCTCAATTTGCTACTGCATTCTTCCTTACTTTCTGTGCTAAGCTTGTAGCATTACTGTGTGCCACTTACAGTATTGCAATTCAGAGGTAGCTGCATTTCAGTGATGCATGAAGGGTTGCCTGTGTGAAGGAGCTTTGGGATGAAAGTTTCTATATAAATGTGAGTTTAGTATTAATACCCAACATCATGCATTTAAGCCAATTCAATAAAACTACTTTCAATCGCTTTCACCAATGCTAGAAAGAGCATTTCAAGGCTCTGGGCAAAAATGTGTCAGGGTTCCCTTTCAAATGCACACTATATCCTACTCTCGTGATAGTTTTGGAAGTGTTCATAAAAAAGCAGTTGTAACAGCCCTAATGTGGACACAGTTATAGTGATGTAAAAGTGCTTCATGCAGAGATAACTTGTTCCCTTTCCCATATGGAAATAGCTATACCAATATGAGTGCCTTTTAGCCCTGGATTGTACTGTTATAACTATTTCAGTTTTCTTAAAAAACAAAATAAAAAAACATTGAAATAATTATTGGTACAAAACCTGTGTGTAAGTCAGGCTTAAGTCACAAGTGATTTTGAAAATGTTACCCTGAAGTTTGTAAATGCCTAGCACAATGTATGTATTTTCCACCCCATACTGTATCATCTGAGCCCTTCCCAGACACTAACACATATTTTCAGAACTCCCCATAGTAGTATGGGAGGTATTATCCCCATTTTACAGATGGGTAAACTGACACTAGGATTAAGGCTGAGCTTTCCAAAGTTGGCTAAGAGATTTGGACATCCCAAATCCAAATGCCTGTGGCAGCTTTGAAAATCTCTGCTGAAGTGACTCGGCCCAGTCATACAGGAAGTTTGTGTCAAAGCTGGAAACTGACCCAGATGGCCTGTGTCCCATGCCAATATCTTAACGACTAACAACTCTAACAAGTTCATGGTCCTGCCCCCAAGCCAATATTTAAAATGGCCTTCACATTTCAATTCTTTACCATCCAAACCTAGCCCAACTCTTTGCTTAATAAACCAAAGCAACATTTAAAAAAAAAAGACATGTATTGTATAAAATCACCTTTATTAAAAAATTACAATATTATTGCACAGTATTTCAAGCAACCATTACTGAGCATTTTAAAATATGTACAACATACCTGGCATCCAGAATAAGGGAGGCCAGGAAAATATTTTAAATGCCACATCAGCCTGGCACCTGCTGCATTAATGACTTGATTCAATATGGCACATAGACACATGTGTAACTTTAAGCCTGTGACTGGTCCACTGAAGTCCAATGGGGGGCCCTTGAGTGGCCACCTTGGACTTCAGTGGATGAGTCACATGCTTAAAGTTTCAGACTCGCATGCAGGCATGTGTATATCAGGGCTTGATTCCCTTGCCGTGTTTCATAATCTAGTCACTTAGATGTAAATAACAAATGTAAAACCTAGCATTAGCACAAGGCTGACAAATCAAAAATTCACAAATCAGGGTGTTAGAAAAGCTAAGATATTTTTGACCGCAAGATTCATTCAGTCACTGTGCTCAAGTCATATCCTTTTGGCATAGATTAATACATACTTTTTTAGAGCTAACACTGAACAAGGAAAACAGGAATGATGACAGCAAGAATCAATGTCTGGAATGTCCTGTCTCTGAGTGCTTTGTTGCCCAGCCTTAATGGGTAGGGATGATAGGAGTTTGCATTTAATAGCCTTGATCATTTAAGAAAAATAGAAAAGATTCAATTTAATCTTTAAACTCCACATTGAGGACTTGTCTAAATACAGAATTGACACCAACAGTGGCATCCCAGCAGAAAAGTCTCATAGTAAAGACAGGTCATATGAGTATTGCTAGAGGTCCATCTTTTGCCTCCTGTTTTCTTGTAGTGGCTTTTGAGTGCTTTGCTCATGCTGTGACATTGAATAGGGTCCCACTGTGACCCTTTGGGGCTAACTATTTAGAGATGTCTTCATAGACTGCGTTATTCTGATTTTTTTTTTAAAGGGCTGCCTGTACCCTTGCGTCTCTCCAGATGGCAAGGTGATCAAAGATCTCTGCATGTTTCCATGCTGTTGCACAAGGCATTAGATGGCAGTAATAGCACTGCTGGAAGGCTTGAAGGTTGTACTCCAGGAAAAAATGGACTGTTCCTGGCCTCCTGCCAGCATTTGAACAGGGAGGGGACCTCTTGGCAACATGACCCCAGAGCAGTGGTGGGCACCTAGGTAAACAGACAGGTTGGTCCTGGCAAAATACACTGGGATAGAAGCTGGCATACTGCCAATCTAGTGTGAAATGAGCTGTGCATGAATGTCAACGTTAGTCTGCACTGCCTCACTACACAAGGAACTTTCAAAGTGGATTGTACAATAAAGTATTTCTGGGCCAGTTAGTCCACTTGGAAGAATTGCAGCATATGTGGAGTGGGAAGGTCGTTTGAGTGCTCACTAGCTAAAGTTAGTGTGATTTTAAACCCACGCATGTGGACAAGCCCTACATGTGAATTAAACCAATTTAGCTAAACCACTGAAACTTTGTTGCACGAGTTTAAGTGTGTGTCACTTAGGTTTAGCTTGGTCCCATTAAAAGGCCAATGTTAAAAGGCCCCGATCCCACAATAGGCTCCAAGTCAGTGGACCCCAGCCTTCCCTGGCACTTAGTGTGACAGGATCTTCCCACACAGGATTCTCTGCAGTTCTGGGGTCTACCTGTACATTTGCAGATTTCAGAGTGTTTTCTGTTGGGCATATTCCAACTGGGCTTTAGCTCTGTGAATCTGACACTAACATATATTTTTCAAACCTAGCGGTCAGTCCTCATTGAAGGCCGACAAGGGCCCAGTCCACAAAGGTATCCAAGCAGTGTAACGCCTAGCTCTCAGGCAGCCTGCCACCTCATGGAATGATCAGTCTGACCTAGGTGTTGAGGCTCCCCATGCAAGGGCATGGGGAGAGTTAGGTGCCTGTGGAAGGGATCTTCTGAAGCCAGCCAGCTTAGCAGACAGTGGCCTAAACTAGGCAGGAGTGAAGTGCCAACAAGTGCAGGGTTTAAGAGAGGGAGCCACCCTACCCTATTGCCATCCAATGATTAGGGTACTCACTTGGGATGTAGGAGATTTAGGGTAAGGCCCTGCTCTGCACCCTTACCTATAGGAGGAACTACTGTGATCACTTTAGTAAAAGAGAGAATAGCCAATCCCTGGGTGATGGAGGTGTACAGGAGCATTGACGGACTCCACTGGAAAGAGAAGAACTGGTGAGACATGAAATACAAAGGCGATAGAGAAAGTAAGCAATCTACTCTACAGCCCAGCCAGCAAAGCCCAGTTTAATGACAACTGAAGGATTAAAATGAACTACTGAAGATAAAGGCAGGTCCTCTGCCATAGATTACCATCAGATTGCCTGACTCAATGAAATGCTAACACAGGATCTCCGAAAGATCCAAGGGCTGGTTTACATTGGCCAGCAATTGGTGTCGCTCGCTGCACCACAGCAAATCCCACATACAGCTGAGAAGAGCCCCAATCTGCTTCAGTGGAACTAACTGCTGTTTGAAACTGAGGTGAGCACCACTCATGCCAAACACAAATTTCTTTGTGTGTATTTGGAGTTTGCAGTGGCTGGTCACTGAGTAATGGAATGAAGGCAAAATTCTTAATGTAGACAAGGCCTCAAAGTGCTTTAGATATTAATTATTTAAGCTGCACAGCATCCAGGTGAGGTAGGTAGGTGTTTGCCCCATTACATAAATGGAGGCACTAAGAGGTTAATTTGCACAAGGCTACACATCATTACAGTAAGAACCAGTGATCAGCAGTCAGGAATCCAGTCTCACATCTAGTCAAGAAATAGATCTTAGATGTATAGTAGGAAGGAGAGTCAGCTGGGACAGAGACTGTCCCTCCAAACTGGGGACAATGTTGGTACAGCAGACAGGGCAACCTCACCCATCTCCACAGACATGGGCTTTATATGGTATTTCCTCTGAGCAATTTAGGAGGAGGGTGTAGGGGTAAAATCATGTTTGCTCCTGATGGTGGAAAAGCATGACAAATTTAGCAAAAATCTAGCCATTTTTAGCCTTCTTTGAAATTGGACAAACTGTTATGTTTGGCCAACAGTGCAAATGTTTTCCCCCAGCTCTGAGGAGACACCTTTGAAATGCAGCATTTCTTAAAAAGATGCAATCTTCTTCCCTGCCACTGTGAGATTCTAAATGATCTGCTCATGCAAGTTTACCATTGCGTTGTTTCCCCCTCAATTAAGAGGCAAAGTCCAAAACAATAGGAAAGAATGAGCTGTAGTTGCAGGGTTTGTGGGAGGTGCCTGTATAGTGCCTCCAAAGCCCACAGCACTGTCCTGCTGGATACTGGGTCCATGGTCTCCGCTTCTGACCTCTACTGTGTGCTCAGTGACTCGCTATACGTCTGTAGAGTGATCTATTTTCCTGGAAGATACAGAAACAATCCAGGTAGTTCAATAACTCTGATGGTGTCACTGGAACAGAACAATCAAACTTGAGATGAGTAAGAACTAGTGAGAAGGGCTGGTCGAAAAAGTTCTAGCAAAGCCATTTTACTACGGCAAGCAGGGTTTCAATTAAAAGACTTTTTGTGAAACGAGTCTGCTAGTCTCAACAAAGTTAGATTATATGGGAAAAAAACCCAAATGGCAGAAAGCCAACATATTTTGATTTGGCTATACCATCACACTGTCTTCTAGAAATTGTAGTTCAGTTCCCTCATGTCCCCATTCTCCTCGCAGACAGGGTTTCCTAGCTGGGCTACATCTCCCATCATACCTCATGATCAGGGACTCCCATGATGCACCACTTCCCTTTGTTAATAGAGGGAGACTGTGGTGCTCCATGTGAAATATAGTCCAACCTACAAAGGAGAATGGTAGCATGAAGCATCTGAACTACAACTCCCATAGGGCATTACAGCAGCATTTCTTCAGTTTTCAGCGGATATATTTAAATTTTGACTTTTTACCAAAAAAAGTCAAAATTTTTCCATGGAAAGTTGAGAAATTTTCATTTCTGTGGGAGTTTTCTGGAGGGGGAAGTCCCTCCACCCCAAAAAAAACACAGTCATTTTCTGGCCAGCTTTAGTTTTGATTCATCTAATCCAGGGGTTCTCAAGATGTAGTCTGTGGATTAATAAAGGGCTATGGAGCCCTCCCTCATACTCCGTAGAATGAGGAACGTGGCTAGCCAAGCACCAGGGGATTGGGAGGGCAGGCGGGTCTCTCAGAGGTGCACTCTGTCTCTTGGATGAGGCGGTTTCCAGAATGAAAAATCTGGAGAATCACTGGGCTAATCCAGCCTCCAGGGGCCAAGGATGGATTGCTCCTTCTATTCCCCAGTCTAGTTTTAAGTGAAACCAGGGATAGTCCTTCCACTGCTTCCTTTGACAGGCTAACCCCAATGCTTGCAGGACTCTCTTCTAAGAAGTCACATGCCACCAGCCTCCATCTCACGCTTCCTCTACTGAACAGCCAGGTTAGATGTCAGGAGGTTGACCTGTGATAGAATTGGTAGTCGAGACCCTAGGATGCCTACGCTTTGCCAGTGGAGTAGAGATGACCTCTGGCCAACACAGATCATTTTGTATCCCTTATACTGATTCCAGCCTGGGCAGAATGTAAGATGTTGTCAAGCCCTGACAGAGACCGTTCTGTTCCACCTTTCTGCTCTGGCCACTCCTATTCAGAGTAGCTCTCTGAGTGGAGCGGTGGTTGAGTGAGGGCAGCTACTATTAATGGTATCTGTGCCGAGGAGGTGCAGTGACTAATCCCAAAGTCACACAGCCAGTCAGGACAAGAAGCCAAGTCTCCTGCTCTAGATCACACTGCCTTCCAGGAGAGATAGTGCTCCAGAACCCTTCACAGCTATTCCTAGGACAGCACCTACCTGAGTACTCCCCGTAGATTTTCATGTTTTTTCTGCAGGTGCTTATTCTTAACCGATTGGGGGACGTCGGGTACATACCAGGCTGCAATCAGCTTGATGCACAGAGCCACGTGCTGAAATGAGCAAGCAGAGCCCACCATGCAGTCAGAACCAGTTCTCAGGAGAGATCAGTGACCCAGCAGCGATTAGCAAGGAGTAATAACTCCATGGCCATGCTCAGCTACTACATTGGCATATACCAAATACTCAAGCCAATCCAGTGCCCAATCCAACTCCCATTGAAATCATTCAAGACTCCCATTGACTTCAGTGGGAGTTTGATTGAAGTCATAAAATACACACACACACACACAGCTGCATCCAGGGATGATTTCTGGGGTAATGCCTCCCCTTAGGGCCCCAAATTCAGGCTACTATGGGCCCCTCAAAACATCAACCCCCTCTCATTCCAGTCCTGGGAAACCTGGGCCAGAGAGGGTGGCAGATCAAGCCATGAGGACCCACAGTCCCTGGTTTCTCTTAGCTTTATGTCTGGCTCTGGATGCACCCCCACACTCCCTTTTGAAATGCCAGCTTTGCAATGGTACCACTGTCAGCAGAGCAGACTTTGAGGCTGCCTTAATTTGCCCCCAGCCAAGGGCAGTGGCTGTTTTTCCTGCTAGTCACCTGTGCATGGCATTGCCTGAAGGGAAGATGGCAAGTGAGCAGGGGACTAACAGCAGGAGTGAGTGACTGTCAGCAGGCACACAAGGGTAGGGGAGAGGGAAACGATGACAGGTGTGGGTGAGGGCAGGAGAACATGGAGGAGGGTCTGAAGGCAGGTGAAGGGAGCAGGGATCTGATGCAAAGGGCAGTGCCATGATAAAGGAGCTAATTAGCTCACTAAAGAGGTCAGGCTGGGGACAAGAGAAGGAAACACCCTCAGCCAGTGCGGAAGCAGCACCCTCAGAGTGCCCAGCCATGCATGCTCACACTCTCCACTGACAGTCACTCCCCAGGGAAGAACATGTGACTTTCTTTCCCCCACCGCCTCGGTCTCCTTCCCCATACTGTACGGACATTGCTGACTCCACAGCACTCACCTCAAATAAAATAAGGAAGGCGAGCCGGGCTGCAAAAACGTGCCAGAACTGGACAGAGTAGTTGTAGTCATCGGAGTTCCTGTAATCCCGGTACCTATAGGACAACACCCGTCAGCGCTGTGTCATTGCCCATCAAATCCCCTCCCTAGCTGGTCACAGTCCATCTCTCTCTGTGACTGTGAGTCACAGGAGTTAGTGCTGGGAAAGGCCTACTGGTTTATTTAGTCCCTCTCCTGCTTGGCCCAAGGGCAGCTTGTTCAGTTCAGGTATAGGGCTTCCTCCAGCTGACCTTCCCATTGTCCATTCACAGATCCCCAGCATAGATCCAATGACTTCAGGGGATCCAAACTGATTTACACCAGCTATGGATCTTGTCTTCCACTCTCCCAGTCAGTGGAGGGCTGAAGGGAAGCATGCCTGTGTTACCTGAAAACAGTCAAGATATTTTTTGTAGAGGATATTTGCAATATTTGTTGGGGATGGGTGGGAGGGTATTATTATGAGGATGTGTACAAGGGTGCTGGAACAATTTGTATAGTGGGGTGCTAAGAGCCATTGACCGAAACTGTATACCCTGTATATAATGGAAACCACTTCAAGCCAGGGGGGCGGCAGCACCTGTGGACATGAGACTGGATGATGGATCCATGCTATTGTCCCCTATTACCTGCATTCTGTGATCTCACTCCTCATAAAATCTGGAAGCTTTTCGGGCAGCTTCATCTGCCATTCAAAGTCCTGGACATGGAACACCGAGAGGCTGTTGTTGATGTAACCTGTCAAACAGCTGCATAGGAAGAAAACATGGCACTAGACAGTGGCTTAATAGTGCCCCAATGGGATCGTCAAGGCAAGGATACCCAGGTGAGGATTAGAAGAGATGGGCATCTTTAGCTCACTTCCAGGTAGTTCTTTTCAGGGTGGGAATCTAAGTCCTGATCCTGCTCTAATTGAAATTAATGGCAAAAGCCCCATTGACTTTGATGGTGCAGGAACAAGGGATGCTTATTAAAAAAATCATAAAATTACAGAGTGTTTCCTAAGCATAAGAACTGTCTCTGCAAACTGCTGGGCACTTGCAACTCCCATGGAGGCCGAGGGCTCTTATTAACTCCCAGGATGTGCTCAGGCCCCTGGCATGAATGGGCCTGCTCAGGAAACATTCCCCATCCCAGAGAGCAATGTAAAGGGCTGATTCTGGATGTGAAGTCCCAGTGAAGTCAAGGGAATTGAGGACACATTACCTTGTGCAGGATCCAACTCAGAGGCAAGACAAGGCATGGAATGCACAAGGAGGAGAGATTGTTGGTTAAAAGGGAGATGGGATGATTTCTGGAGCAGTGCAATTTAAGGGGGTGGGATTTAGAATCATAGAATATCAGGGTTGGAAGGGACCTTAGGAGATCATCTAGTCCAACCCCCTGCTCAAAGCAGGACCAACACCAACTAAATCATCCCACCAGAGCTTTGACAAGCCGGGCCTTCAAAACCTCTGAGGATGGAGATTCCACCTGCTCCCTAGGTAACACATTCCAGTGCTTCACCACCCTCCTAGTGAAATAGTGTTTCCTAATATCTAACCTAGACCTCCCCCACTGCAACTTGAGACCACTGGTACTTGTTCTGTCATCTGCCATCACGAAGAACAGCTGAGCTCCATCCTCTTTGGAACCCCCCTTCAGGTAGTTGAAGGCTGCTATCAAATCCCCCCTCACTCTTCTCTTCTGCAGACTAAATAAACCCAGTTCCCTCAGCCTCTCCTCGTAAGTCATGTGCCCCAGCCCCCTAATATTTTTCGTTACCCTCCAATTTGTCCACATCCCTTCTGTAGTTGGGGGAGGAAAGAGAAAGAGGGTGCTTCTTGGAGAGGGGCTGAGAGACAGTTCCAGGCTGGGACTAATCCACTCTTTTACTGCTTGACCAAACAGCACACAATTAAAACAATCCATTATTGACTCCACATGTAGAGAATTAGATCACATGGTAGGAATCAGGTAGCCCAGAGTGAAAAAACCGACCAAGTGCACTCTTGCAGTGCTAACAGCCACAGTTAACAGCTGTTTTTACACAAAATGTAAGAGCTTCCCTATGGATTTCTGTGTGGATTACTTTAGTGTCTATTTCAAAAGCAAGCATTAATTAGTTTGAATAGCCAGAATGGCCAGCAGCCAGTGAATGGGTTTCTTTTTGGTAGTCACCTGAGCACAATTAGCAGGTGTTTGCATCATTCGTGTACAAAGCAGATATCGACTTGTCAGCAGACCTGCTCTGCCCTGTGCAAAATTCGGAGTGGAAAATAACTTTGGCTGCAGTTCTTGATCAACCCTCTAGAGGTCACTACCTCACCCGTTGCCAAAACTGGCTGTTCTGTATCCCTCTGCGGATTTCCCAATAGCCTATTGTGCATCTTAGGGCAAAGACTGCTGGGAAGAACACGATGCACATCCTATAGGAGCAGCGCCAGCTCCTGGAACTTGTCCCCCCATCCCAAGAGCCACAAGGAGTGAGAGGGAACATACGACAGGAGCAAATCTCCCGCGCTCCTGGCTGGGCTTTGCCACCCAGTGGGGCCGGGAGAGATGGCTTTCCCCACACTGCAGGGACAGGCTTACTTAGACACAGAAAGTGAGCGAGGTGGCTGTGGTTCAGGAAAGGCTGTGGCAGTTGTGGGGTGACACTTACTTGATATCGGTGCGGTTCTGCAGCATGCATGGGCTGTATGTGTATTTGTAGACCTGCATGGGGATGAAGTCTGAGGTGATGGCAATCACCAGGCCATTGCCAATGACGGCCAAAATACCAATGGCCTCCAGAACCTGCAGCCAGATGCCTGCAAGGGAACAGAAGTCAGAGACATGCTGTCAATAACCTAGTCCCAGATTTGGACCTTGGAGTCCAAAATATGGGGGTTAGCCTGAAAACCTCCAAGCTTAGTTACCAGCTTGGACCTGGTAAGCTGCCACCACCCAAAAAATTAGAGTGTTTTGGGGCACTCTGGTCCCCCCAAAACCCTTCCCTGGGGACCCCAAGACCCAAATCCTTTGAGTCTCACAACAAAGGGAAATAAACCTTTTCCCTTCCCCCCTCCAGGTGTTCCTGGAGAGATACACAGAAGCAAACTCCGTGAATCTAAACAGAGGGAGTTCACCCTCTCTATTTCCAGTCCTGGAAAACAGAAGTACTTCCCTCTTCACCCAGAGGGAATGCAAAGTCAGGCTAGTAAATAAAACACACACAGATTTCCCCCTGACTTCTTCCTCCCACCAATTCCCTGGTGAGCTGCAGACTCAATTCCCTGAAGTTCCCCACTAAAGAAAAACTCCAACAGGTCTTAAAAGAAAGCTTTATATAAAAAGAAAGAAAAATACATAAAAATGGTCTCTCTGTATTAAGGTGACAAATACAGGGTCATTTGCTTAAAAGAAATACGAATAAACAGCCTTATTCAAAAAGAATACAATTCAAAGCACTCCAGCAACTATAGACATGTAAATACAAAAAGAAAAACAATAGAAACCTTACTGTCTTACTATATTGTACTCACAACTTGGAAACAGAAGATTAGAAAGCAGGAAACAGAAATCACTTCTCATAGCCGAGAGAGTGAGTCAGATAGCAGACCAAGAACAAAGGACTCACACACAAACTTCCCTCCACCCAGAGTTGAAAAAATCCTGTTTCCTGATTGGTCCTCTGGTCAGGTGCTTCAGATACTTCTTTCCAGGTGAAACAGACGTTAACCCTTAGCTATCTGTTTATGACACATGCCCAGCTAGGTGCTTCCACAGCTGCTTTGGTGCCCAGGACACCGCTCTGCGAGCTTTGCCATTGCCACGAATGGGAGGAGGTTTGGGCTTGACCAGGCTGATCTCTGGAGTTGTGTTCTGTGGGGCACAGCGTGGTGACCCAGCACAGCACCCTTGCATCAACAAGAGCACTACAATGATGAGCCTTATCCAGTACTGTATGCACCCAGTGATGTGGGCAGACGGGCTGCGTGTGAACATGAGGAACTAGCTGTGTATTCAAGGCCAAAGCAAATTGTATCTAGATTCTATCCATGCCTCTACCAATGCACCTGAGTCCTGACTTACAGCCCTCCTGCTGTTTCAGTCCTGCCTCCTCCACCACCCGCAGCTCTTCCAATGCACCCTCTATCTCTAACTGTCCCCTGAAATAGCAGAAAGAGGAGCAGACAATGTTCTGGCACCATGACTTAGGGAAAGAGTCTGCTGCAGTAGTTAGTGCCATTGTTCAGTCTTGGGCTAAGATTAGCCCTCCCACCCCCCATTGTGCCTTCTTTATCAGGCCCATGCTCTTCATGGAGAGCCCCTCCCCGGGCCCCCACTCACCGATGTCATTGGCTTTCCTAGGCACTATGCGCCTCTGCAGCTGCACCATCTTGATGGCATCCAGTCGGATCTCAAAGAGGTTATTGATGAAGGCCATTAGCGGGGCAAGGGGGAAGGCAGCCACAAAGATGGTGGTGAAGCTATACTGGATCACTGAGAACAGGACAAAGTACAGGTACCGTGAGGGAGCTGTAGGGACATTCAGCCCAAGTACTTACTGTATGTGCGATGCCTCAAAGCCGGATATTGGCATGGCCCTGAGTGGCCAGGCAGCATGAGAGGATGAGTCAGATACCCCCTCTAGCCCTCCATGTGATCTGCTCACTTCATGGCTGTAGCCGGGGGGGGCGGGGAGGGAAGATCAGGGGCTGCATGCCCAGTTACCAACTTACCCCAACCTCATCCATGCAGGACTGATCACAGAGGGGTGGGACCTTGACTCTGCCCCCATTCCCCGAAGTGCAGACTGCTCAGCTGAACAGGGATGGGGGGAGGAGAGGGGAGAGTAGTTGCTAGTGGTCACAGCCAGTACCCAAATGCTACCAGAAGCAAGGGCAGGACAGGGCAGGAAAGGAATTTGGTCACCCCTGAGGCACAAATCCTTCCCAGGCCACCTCCTGGGATGTCACAGTTACCTGCCAGGTCTTGCTCGGGGCAAGATGTGTGCAAGTGACCCCAAGCAGGTGTGTGGGTGAATCTACCCAGTCTGTGCCCATTTCTCCCTGGGCTCTGTAGTCTTAGCTCAGGGATGGGCTACGGAATGGGTGAGCGGCAGGGCTGGTTCCCTCGTACCTTCCCCTCAACAGTGAACGCACAGTCACCAAGCCTGACTGTGTTCCACAAGCCACATGTGGAGACCTAGGACCTGCCCCCACTCCCAGGGATGTGAATGGGCGTTTGGTATTACCACTCTGTCACAGGGGTGGCCAGTTTCTCTCACAGGAGCCCCAGTCCTGCTAGCTGCAAGGGTATGACTCCCCTTAGCCCCAACATCAGGAACTGGACCCCTGGAGCAGCTCCAGGGCATTCAGAACACACTTTACGTACTGGGTGCAAGGAAACCTAGGATGAGTAAGCAGCTAAAACCTGCTGCCCCTGGATAAAAACTGACCCAAAGAGCAGGGCCGGCTCTAGCCATTTCGCCGCTCCAAGCACGGCAGCACGCCGCGGGGGCACTCTGCCGCTCACCGGTCCCGCGGCTCCAGTGGACCTCCCACAGGCGTCCCAGCGGAGGGTCTGCTGGTCCCGCCGCTCTGGTGGACCTCCCGCAGGCGTGCCTTCGGATGCTCCACCAGAGCCGCGGGACCAGCGGACCCTCCGCAGGCACGCCTGTCGGAGGTCCCCCAGAGCCACCTGGGGGACCCTCCCGGCAACCGGCAGAGCGCCCCCCCGTGGCATGCCGCCCCAAGCACGCGCTTGGCACGCTGGGGCCTGGAGTCGGCCTTGCCAAAGAGAAGAGGCAATGGGAATGGACAGGCGTGGGCCCAGAACACAGCACCTGAGAACCAGGCATTGTCTGCTGCCCACTAGTTACACCCGTGACCCCAGAGCATCACATACTCATTTCCAAGAACTCGTCAAACAAGCTGAAGACGTTGACCTCGTTGAGTTGGTAGTTCTTGAGCCACTGCTCCTTGCAGGAGTCCTCGGGTCCTTTCTCCATGTGAACCTTGTCTTTGTCCTTTGGGTTGGGAAGTGATTTTCGGAACCTTAATCTTAGCCAGCTGCAGGGACAGTAACACAAGGGCAGAGGGGTGAGGGTTATATACTAATGAGCCAAGTGTGGGGGCTACCAGAGCAGCTCCCTGCACTGGGCCAATGGTAACCCCTCTGGAACACTGACATGGAGACCTGAGCATTGGGTTGGTTCTGCTGTAAGGTCTCACACACACTCTCCTCCTTCCCCTCTCTCAAACATATCACCTTCTGCTGATGTTATTGAGGGAATTCTTACCAATAGCAGAAGGCAGTTTCCATCTGTAAGATGGCCAATAGCTGTAGTTTACCAACAGCCTGACCATGTATCCCGTTCTGACACTGACAAGCACGTGAGGAATCCCACTAAAATCAACAGGGCTATTTTGGTGTGACTACTCCCCAGGACAAGTAAAGTTGAGGCTTAAAAATTCAAGTGGCGGTAAACATACTAAATAGCTAGGAGGCCACTCCAAATGTCAAAGAAAATTAGTTTTAAAAGAAAATTGGAGTGAATTTTTAGTGTCAGGTCAAAGGTGCCAGTTAGAGCTGTTCATGGGGAATAATTTATTCAGTGAGTTCAGCCCTCTCTCTCTCTGACTTGTCCAGGAGCAAAGCCCCATTTTATTTATTTGTTCTTTTCTCAAATCGTTTGTGTGACAAGGTCTGAACTGAACTCTGCGTACGGACCTTCCTGTCCATTGTTCTGTATTCGGAATGCACTGTTCTGGCTCTGTGATTAGTCACGGTGTCACATGGTATTGTTCTTGTTCCTTGACCGGATCTATTTCTGCTTTCTCCAGAGACAGATTTCATTTTATCCTGAAGAGAATTTGCTGACTAATCTTATCTCAGCAGCTGGCCTCACACTCACCATCCCCAGAAACTGCCTGGGGGAATCCCAGTTAAAGTTTGTAATCAGAGCAGAGTGCTTCTGCAAGCAGAAACATACAGCTCAGATATGTGAGCACATCCTACTGGCATGAGTGCCTAGGGTACGCGGACTTACGGGGTGAGGTACTCCACGAAGTTACTCAGGGTCTGCTTCAGGGTCATTATGATGGCCATCTGGATAAAGAGATCAGTGATGCAGCCACTGGGGTGGCACTGCAAAGAGAAGAGAGTTATACTGTGCAGACCAGATGGGCTGGCTTTGGGACAAAGGGCTGGGTGCTAGGTACATGGGCCAAGAAGAACCTGGAGTGATTGGAAGGGTTGTATTGGGTAGAAGGAAGCAACGGTTTTAACAGAGACAGTGCCAGAGATGTGGGTGGGGAAGGGGCAGAGAGGTGTGACAGGGAGCAGGAGTGATGCGGAGAGTGTATTGGAGCACTATGGACAATTTACTCACCTCCTCCAGCCTCCACTTGCCAGCTACACGCACGTAGTTCCCAGGACGGCCGTTAATCCTGATCAGAAGAGTGCAGAGTTAAATAGGCCTGATGCTGGTGCGACTGAGGCCAGCCCCTCCCACTGTAAGCAGGAAGGGTAATGACTACCCCAGGACAGAGACCCAGGCACCAAAGGGAAGAGAGAGGCAGGTGCAGAGACTGAAAGAGAGAGGGGGTGGGAGACAAACACAGGCGGAGTCAAGCGCAGCAACCCAGCAAGAGAGGGACAGACAGAAACCGAGAGAAAGACAAGCCGAGAGAGATGGAGAACTACACACCCATTCCAAAAAACAAGGTTGAAATCCTGGCCCCATTGAAATCAGTGGCAAAATTCCCAGTGACCTCCAGGGGGCCAAGATTTCACCCACAGAATCAACATCCAGGAAGTCAGGTTGCAGGAGCTCTCACTCACTCACTAGCGGCACCAGCCTTCTTTATCCCTGCCACCAGAGCAGCCAACACCTTCCCCCTGCAACCAGACATTAGAAGCACCAGGCAAACCTAACTGGGTTTATGGGCCTCCCTAGGGTGACTGGCCCTAGGTGTGTGTTACAGTACTAATGCAGAGCTCCGCCCGGGGTTAATGGGTACAGCTCCTGCTGTGCCGAATGACCCCAGCTGGGGACCTGGCCGGGGCATAGCCGCGCTCACCTTCCCAGGAAGAAGGCGATGTAGATCAGTGAGGAGAAGTAGGTGAAGAACTGGAAGGTGAAGATTTTCACAGTGAAGATGTTCTCACGCTCCGAGAACGTCCGTGGCTTCTCTGGAAACGGGAGTGCAGGTGGGTGGGTTACTCGCAGCAGCAGGAGCCCCCCTCCTTCCTGGACAGGCACCTTCAGCCCATCATACTTTCATTCCAGAGCGCTTGGGCCTTTTACTGACCCAGAATCCCCTGGACTTGAACCTGATCCCCTGGATTTGTAGCCCCGGTTCTAGTGAGCCTCAGCAATCCCAGGACTTTGACACAGTGATCCATGTTCCTGTGGCTTCTGTTGCAGCAATGAGCTGTGCCGGGGCTACACTCAAACCAGAGCTGGGGCAGACTAGGCACCGATTTCACCAGCTCTCCAGCAGCGGCACTAGCTTCCTGTTAACGTCAGGGTGCAATCCAACATGCTGACTTGGCTCTCTGAAGCTCTCCCTGGCTGGGGTGCTGGCTCTCTGCCAGACTCACCTCTCTTTACATGAGGCTTGGTAGCAGCTGAGATCAGGATGGGGGCTGGAGCAGAGAGTCCCTCTATTTAACTATCTGAGACTAGGGGGCTCCCAACGGAACACCCTTGACTCTGGAATTGCTCCCGGCCTGCTGTGCTATTAGAGCTCTGGCCAGGGCTCATTCGTTTGCCTGGGGACAGAGGCGGCGGCTGTGGCAATATCCTTCTCTTTGTTGAGCCGTACAGCAGTGGTTCTCAACCAGGGATCCAGGGCCAAGCAGGGCCAGCATTAGACTCACTGGGACCCAGGGCAAAAAGGCCGAGCCATCCCATATGGGGCTAAAGCCCAGGTCCCTGAGCCCCACCACCCAGGGCTGAAGGTGAAGCCCAAGCAATGTGGCTCTGCAGGGGCCCCTGTGGCGTGGGGCCTCAGGCAATTGCTCTGCTTGCAACTCCTTAATGCCAGCCCTGCCTTTTATATGCAGAAAAACAACTGTTGTGGCACAGGTGGGCCATGGAGTTTTTATAGCATATTGTGGGGGGCCTCAGAAAGAAAAAGGTTGAGAATCTTGGCTGTCCAGGAGCTAGGTGGTATTAGCATATTTCAAGTGTTCTATACAAGCAGCTGTGAAGGCCAGAGTGAAAAAGCCCATTGATATCAATGGAAAGACTCGGCCCCTTTTAATACTCCAACAATGTTCAGGATAATCCAGCTGGCTGCGCTGGAGGATGCTAGATGCAGGGTGAATACAGCATGCACTTTGCCTTACCCAGCTCACAGAGAAAGAGTGCCACACGCCTGTTCACCTGCAACACAGGAGAGGGAGGGTGAACGGAGAGACGGGACGGGCAGGGTGTTTGATGGTGGGATAACGAGGAGGGCTCCTGTCACGCCGCACTCCGTACCTTGGTCATGATGATGATGGTGATGTAATGCAGCACGGCCCCTGTCATCACCGCCATAGTGCTGGCACGTTCCCGGATGAACTCGAAGTCGCTTTGGGTGAAGACGACAGTCGCCACCACCCGGTAGATGACGAGCGCATGCGCAAGGCCAATGAGCACGGTGATCTGGGAGGGCAGTGTGTCGTCAGAGCTCTTGTGGGGATTAGAGATGGGCCGAGCAGGGGAGACAGGTAATGAAGGTGGAGGGGGAAACTGAGCAAACTGGGTGCATGGGGGTGGGAACAACAGACTTTAATGCAGCTAGATGATGGGTTCTGTGTGGTTAGCAGCTGCAGGCCAAGATCCAGGCCCTTAGTGCCCATGCCCAGCCTGCAAGGTGGAATGCCTGTGCCCAGCACAATTTCTAGGAGGAGTGAGGTGGTTAAATACAGAGGATGTTGACCAGCAGTGTGGGGGGGGGGAGGGGGGAGGAGCAAGCGTGTGCATGTATGGTCTGATGTTGCTGGCACCCACATTGTTCACTATGCCCTCCCTCATGAGTAAAGTAATAGTCACCCATCCTGTTTCTGCCCCCGGTGCATAGTTTGAAAAGTTTTTTCTACACCATTTCCCCTGTAGCACTGTATGTAGGAAGGGATGGGAGCTGGGACGCTCTCTGAAGCAGCATGGCAGAGTGGCAGGCAGCTGGCACATGCCAGTGAGCTCTCAGCAAACAAACTGGCAAATGGCTGCCTCCCTGCTATCCCCATGTGAGTTTAGTGCCTAAGTGAATGCACCCTCCCTTCCCCCCATCTATCCAAAGTACAGGCAGAGGACATCCAACAGCTGTTCACATTTTCCCACAGAGTGACTGCCCCTGCTTCACTCCTTTCTAGTGCACGGTCTCCAGGCCCACTCAGCCCAGGCCTGCTCCGAGACTGGACCCGTTAAGGCTGACTCATCTAGGGGGTGTTTTAGGAACCAGACTAAGATCACTACACAGGCCACCAAGCAGCCATACAACAGTGATGACTTGAAATCTCCACCACCCTGGGCCAGAATCCACTTGGCATCTTAGAGCTGAAAGGCTCTGCAGCCCATCCCCAACCCCCGAAGCTATTCAGTGTCCTGTCCCCCTTCAAACACTTTTCTGCGTCATTCACTTCACAACCACATGCGCCTATAGCTCAATGGTGTAGAAATCCCCAAGCCCGTGGAGGTGTCTGAGTCAATAGCACGTACCATAAGCAGGACTAAGAGAAGCAGGATAGTGCTGCGGATATAAGAGTGCTGGTACAACTTGAGGGTATGTGCTGGGTTATTGATCAGCTGCAAGGCCAGCTCCTCCTGGGGATGGGGGAAAAAGAATATGCGTCAGAGCCATACACTAGGGAAAAGCAAGCCAAGGGGCAGTATAGCGCCTCACATGTGTCAATGACATGGAAGCATGCGATGAACATGACATGTTCTGGCAGGGCAGAAGAGGGACACGACTTGTAGCAGATCCTAAGGTATATCTTCGTGTAGCCTGCATGTCAAAGCCTGAAATCTCCCACACTGGCTAGCACAGGGTCTCCATAACTTGGCCTGGATTGGACATTACTAGAAATGGCTGTGGGTTATATCATGCATACAGGCATATTGCAGACTGATCTGACCAACCCCAGTCTTTATAAACATGAGTGACAGTAGTTCCTGTGCTGTGCACTAATACGTAGCCTGCATCTAAAACCCTTTCAGGGAAATGACTTCAGGAGTCCTGCACTCCTTTCCTAATAAAAGGCAGGAAGATCTGGGGGAACCTCTCCTACAGCAGTGCCTCATTAATCCCAGTTCAGTCTCCTCTGCAGTACCAGCTGGGATCTCAGCAGGGAGTGTCCTCCTAGTTTGAACAGCATTTTTTCATATGCCTGTACACAGCCCAGAATCCCACCTGCCTCCTGGCAAGAGAGACAATGGCACAGGGAGGGAAGGAATTTACTGCATGCAGCTCTGGTCTCCCATGTTTAAGAAAGATGAATTCAAACTGGAACAGGTGCAGAGAAAACCTACGTCATGAGAGGAGACTCAAAGAGCTTGGCTTGTTTAGTCTAACCAAAAGAAGGCTGAGGGGAGATAGGATTGCTCTCTATAGACATATCAGAGGGATAAGTACCAGGGAGGGAGAGGAGTTATTTAAGTTAAAGTGTCAACGTGGATGTGACGTTACACCCCATGTTCTTCATAGAAATATTGCTATGATATGAATATGGCATAACTAAGATGTTTTATGCAAGATGGGCCATGTAAGATCTTTGGAAAGGTTACAATTTACTGAATGTGATTATCCAATTTGTATGCATGTATCAGTTCTATATCTAAGGTTAGGAATATGGACTATGTAACAATTACAACTGAGTATGTATTTGGGACACACCCACCAGACAACAGGCCATCAGACTTGATGGGCCATTAGGAAGAAACAAGACTGTTGTGAAGATACTAATGTCTCTCCTTCCTGTCTCTGTGCACTACTAGGTCAGGTGATCCTGTCACCTGATACTAAACATTATTCCCCTTCGACTTCCTGTAATTTTCCACTAAAAGGAGAGAGGAGGGGGGCAAGTTTGGGAAACAAAAGATTTCTGCCTTATGTAAATCTTATTTAAGGGTGGGGAGGAAGTCAAATGAGACTCTACTCCATGGCCTGCCCGCCCAAGAAGAAAGACTGCTAAAGACACCTGAAAGGAAGGCAAGGGGGGAGTCCAGACTGAGACAGGGTTCCGTCTGGAACACTAAGCCAGTGGTCTCCAAACTTTTTTGATCGCGCACCCTATCAGTAAATAAAAAATTTGAGCACACACCCCCAATATATGTATATTTATTTATGTATATAATGTATACATGTACTACTATACTAATATATTATATACATTATAAAACATACAAAAATAGAAATTAAAAAAGAATGAGAAGATGCAATAAACAATATTTTAATTGTATTTTATTAATAGTACAAAACACCTTTTTGCTCTCACAAAAAATATTTTTTTAGTGAGAGCAATGTGATTGAATATGCTTCGTTATTTCTGAAAATCTTGGTTTAACATATTGTGATACAGCGATTCAAAGGTTTGGATTAGGGTTAGGGTGTGGGAGGGCACTCAGGGTGGGGGTGCAGGGTCTGGGAGGGAGTTAGAGTGTGGGAGGGAGCTCAGTGTGCAGGTGTTGGAGAAGGCTTAGGCCTGGGACAGGCAGGAGGTGCAGAGCACTTATCTGGGGAAGCTCCTGTTTGGTGCAGGGGGTTTGCAGGTGGCTCTGTGCAGTGTGGCACCGCCTCCATGGCCAGGATTCTGGGAGCTCCCTCCCCCCTCCACATCCGGAATGCAGGGGCTTTAGGGGCTTCAAGGCCCTGGGCTAAGGGGGCCCCGGGCTGCGGGTCTAAAGCCCCTTTCAGAATGCAGCCCTGCGAGCACGTGCCAGAGGACTCAGGAGGAGCAGGGGCCAGAGAGAAGTGCCGCTTTCCCCTTCAAAGAGCCGCTTCTCTCCAGCAGGCTTTGAAGGGGAAAGCGTCTCTTCTTTCTGGCCACTGGCTGTGCGGCTGCCCCTGCTCCTCCACAGGCCGGAGGACTCAGGGCCACATTCCGAAAGGGGCTTTAGAGTCGCAGGCTAAGGACCCAGGGCTCCTAGCCCAGTGCCCTGTAGCCCCTAAAGCCTCTGCGTTCTGGGTGGCCCTGCCTGCAGGGGGCCAGGGCAGCTTCCCTGCTCACTTGTTCCCTCAGGCAGCGCTCCTCCTGCCATGCCCCCCAATGGATCGTTTTGTGCACTCCCTGGGGTGCGCATACCCGACTTTGGAGACCACTGCGCTAAGCTACAGAAACTTTGCAACCTGGCTAAAATAACATTTAGGAAAAAAAATTACATTTTGTAACCTGTTTCTTGAGTGTATTAAGTTTAGCTGGCGTATTTTGTTTTATTTGCTCAGTAATCTTCTTTGTCCTATCTGTTATCTCTTATAGTCACTTAAAATCTGCCTTTTACAGTTAATAAATTTGTTTTGTGTATTATGAAACCCAGATTATGCAAATCCTAACTGGGGGGGAAAAGAAGGTGTGCATCTCTCTCTTTACGTTGAGGGAGAGGGGGGATTTTTACAAGTTTGTGCTGTGAAGCTCTTTCTGTAAAGTGCAAGACAAAATGGGTGTGCACGTAATCTTCTCACACAGAGCTGACTTTAGTCTGTGTCTGTAGGGGGGTGTGGCCCTGCCTGTGTGTGTGCTGCAAGAGGCCGGAGAGCCTAATTCAGCAAAACAGAGAGAGGGAATCCAGGCTGGTGGAGCAGGAGGAGGGGCTCAGTGAAACCCCAGTACATCAGGTGGCATCCCAAGGGGGTCTAACCTGTCACAGTGGACACAAGAACAAATGGAGGTAAACCAGCCATCAACAAGTTTAGGCTTGAAATTATACAAAGGTTTCTAACCATAGGAGGAATGAAGTTCGGGAGCAGCATCCCAAGGCTAGCAAAGAGGAGAAAATACCCAACTGGCTTTAAGACTGAGCTTGATAAGTTTATGGAGGGAAAGGTATCATGAGTGACTACAAATGGCATGTAGCTGATCTCCAATGGCTGGTGATGGGACACTAGATGGAGAGGGTTCTGAGATACTACAGAGAATTCTTTCCCAGATGTCTGGCTCGTGGGTCTTGCCCACATACTCAGGATCTAACTGATAGCTATATATGGGACCAAAAAAGAATTTTCTCCAAGGTCAGATTGGCAGAAACTGTATGAGGGTTTTCGTCTTCCTCAGCCGCATGGGTCTCCCTGCAGGTTTAAACTAGTGTAAATGGTGGGTTCTCTACAACTTCAAGTCTTTAAACCATGATTTGAGGATGTCAGTAACTCAGCCAGAGGTTAGGAGTCTATGAGAGGAATGGGTCGGTGAGATTCTGTGGCTGCGATGTGCAGAAGACTGGACTAGGTGATCGTGATGGTCCTTTCTGGCCTTTAAGTCTATGAGCCAACAAAGAGGAAGACAGTGCAAAGGAGTGACTTATTCTCACCTCATCTTCATCCCACCCGTACAGTTCCCAGCCACTGACCACCTCAGCCCTTTTCCTCTTCCACAGCTCCAGGAACACGGTGGCTGTAGGTGAAACCACAGAACAATGCAGTCAGAGCAGCAGAGACTCCTTTGCCCCATGGAGACATTGACAATGAAGCAGTCACAGGAGCACACGCCTTTCCTACAGGCCAGGTAGGGGAAGTGCTGCTAAGCATCCAGGTTCTCCAACGTGGAGGAAGCAGCCTGGAGCTCTCTGTAGAAAAGACCTCCAGACAGGGGATGTTTACTGCTGGTAGCCAAGTGGGGTCAATCCAGGAGGAAGATCATAGCTAGGTCTGAATGCACTTCCAGGACATGGTGGCCAGTCTACAGTATATTTTCTAGCCAATATTGACAGACTCCCATCACCTGGGTTATTTACTCTTCATCTCTGTTCTGGGGCATGTTTCTTGTCTCTCTGCTGCACAAGCTGCTTGCAAAACATTTTGGACCAGATCCTGTGCTGTGCTTTGCAGGAGAGTGGGAAGAAATGGAGACACAGGAGTGGTTTTATACTGGAATTCTGGACTTCTCTGGAAGCCAAGAGGGCCTCTGCATAGCTTGGAGTAGCCCCAGGGACTGCTCTGACTTAGGGCAGCTTCCACAGCCCAGTCAGACCTTGAGGATACCATTTGGTACTACCTGTGGCAATGCTTTTGGAATGCATATATTGGTAACCTCAGAGCTCAAATGAAACCAGATTAGATACACAGATGCTACTGTGGTGGGTACAGAGAAAATCCATAGACAAATGGGCCACCAAATTCATTTCACACAGGCCCCTGACCAGACTCCAGAGGGGAATGTTCAGAACTGGATTTGAACCAATGATCTAAAGTTACAAAGTAACAAAACCTATCCCCAAATGCATGTAACTTCACCAGTGCCTATCCCTTTCCCGTCACACGCTGCCCAACCCCACTCCTTCCCCAGTAAAGTTACACCTCTCTGCCTGGCAGGTTCTGAATAAACAACACAGAAACCCAGTTTGTTACCAGACCCATAGCAGGCTGCAGCTGACAGGCCATTCCCACTTCAAAGCCTCATGCTAGGCACGGAGAGACAGAAACTTACCCCAGAGAGCCATAAGCACTGCAAAGAGAATCGTTCCCTCATTGTCAAACAGGTGAGTGACCTGGAAAAGAAAATTCCGAGAAAGAAGGGATTACAAAGGAGCCTGGAGCACAGTGGAGGAATCTGGCTGGAGAGGACGCAGGAGGCACCCGGGGTGCTGCGAGGACTGCAGCAGTGGTACTGTGCCCAGTTCTACGTGGGAGAGCAGTGCTCCATGGCTCTAAGGACATCACAGGAGATAGAAGATCAGAAACCTGGAGTTCTTAAGACTCAACCCAAAGCTTGGGAAGCCTCCACCCCACAGGCAAGACAATGGAGCTGGACATAATTCTCTGCTGTAGTACTTGCAAGAGCTCCCTGCAGCCACTGTCAGCAGCTGACTCATTTCCCAAGAGGATACATACTGTCCGCATGCTGCTGGAGGTATCGTGAGGAGGCATAAGCACAGCAGCTATTGGAAACAAGGACCCAGTGGAGAAATGGAAGCTTTCTCTGGCGAGCATTGATTTACCTTGGCATAGGTGCAAGTATCTGACAGCTGCCAGAATGGGCACTTCTGGTCGCAGAGTGGGCACATGATGGTGGTGTTGGCTTCACAGATCTCTTTGCTGGAGGCAGGAAAGAAATTAAGGAGTATGATGGTTGCTTTGCTAGCCCATCAGCCGTGTGCTCATTACAGCCATCACACTCAGTCAACAGCCAAGGGAGAGGCAGAACAGGTACTCACCGCTAATGGATGGAATATAGTTCTATGCTGCAGCTACCAGATATTAGTGCCCTGATAGTGCCAGGTGAGGTCTCCTCCTTGGCAAGCTTCCCCGCAGGTGCATATTCATACACACTCCCCTGGTCACAGCCAGATGCACGGGTGTAGCTAGCAGTCTGCAGCCTAGATACACTTGACAATCTTTTGCCCCTGCCTGCAATATGTCCCCATTCTCCAAAGCGGACATGCCATTCTTTACAAGGGCCAAACTAGGTACTGGGATGCGCCAGTGCACATCCCAATAAAGCCCACAGGAGCCATTATGATCACTATCATGCGGTTAGAGAGCTGTCACACTTCAGAGATCCTGCCATTGTTCCATGAAGTGGTGCGGTCGCTGGAAGTCAATGGCCCTGCAAGCCCTCTGCATGCAGAGCTCCCGTAGAAGTCAGAGGCAGTTCCATAGAAAGAGAAGTCATAGGATTGGATGCCATGTATAGGAGATGTGATCACCTGCATTCACACATTCATGCATACACTTGGACACACGACAGGACATGGACACACAGTGTCCTCTCAATGCACTTACCTGACCTGACTGGAATCAAAATGAAAGATTCCATATAGGAAGACAAGCAGGCCCAGCACAGCAGCTGGGAACAGGATGCGGGTGTACCAGCCTAGCCAGGCAAAATACAGGGCCACTTTCTCCCCAAAATAACTCCTGAAAGACAAGGCAGGTGCTGAAATCACTCAGCAAAGATCCCATCTAGCCCCAGATTTGCAGTGACAATATCCAGTGTCAGCCAAATGCCCTGAGACAGTGGTCTCCCCACACGGAATCCCTTGGGAATTTCCCCCAGGACCTCAGCATGGGGGATGCTGTCCCCAAAGATGTCAGTCCCATCCTCTTGCTTCTCCTTAGGTCACTGCATGACCCGCCCTTGCCTTGATGATATAGGTGTTAATGATCTGGGAGGGCGGGGTGAACAGGGAGGGGCCAAATGTCTCCTGAGAACACAATGCTGAACACTCAGGTTAGTCAGGGCCAGAGAAAACATGGGGAGGAAGTAACCAAGCTAAGCAAATGAGCAAGCTAATGGCAGCTGATTAAATACAGTACTGACACACTGGAGGGACAGATTTGAGCTGCTCATTCATGGGTTCTCAGTAAGTCTGTAACAACACAGGAAAGAGATCCAGGACAGCACAGTGAAGATCTGTGTGAGGTGCAGCTGTAGCCAGAGTAAACAAACTTGAGACTAACACAGAAAGGCGAATACCTACATATAAAGCTAATGGTGCAGCTCCATCTGGAGTAGGGTGACCAGATAGCAAATGTGAAAAATTGGGATGGGGGTTGGGGGGGTAATAGGCACTTATAGAAGAAAAAGCCCCAAATATCGGGGCTGTCCCTATAAAATCGGAACATCTGGTCACCCTAATCTGGAGTGCTGTGTTCAGTACTGGTCACCCCATCTCCAGAGAGAGAGAGAGAGAAAGAAAAAGTAGATTCAGGGCTGGTCTACACTATGGGGGAAAATCGATCTTAGATATGCAACTTCAGCTACGTGAATAACGTAGCTGAAGTCGAAGTATCTAAGATTGAATTACTCACCGTCCTCACAGCGCGAGATTGATGTCCGCGGCTCCCCCTGTCGATTCCGCAACTCCGTTCGGGTTGGTGGAGTTCCGGAATTGATATAAGCGTGTTCGGGGATCGATATATCGTGTCTAGATGAGACGCGATATATCGATCTCTGAGCAATCGATTGCAACCCGCTGATACGGTGGGTAGTGAAGACATACCCTCAGAGGGGTTCAGAGACGGTCAGGGAGAATGATTTAGGGGCATGGGGAAAAAATAACCTCTCCTAGGATTCTTTATCTTAGCAAGGTGACCACTAAAATGAGACATTCATTATTTTGTACACTTGAATGGCCTAAAGAAGGCAGGTCAGGAGTTGCTCTCACAGTACAAGAATAAGGAGCTATTCAAAGTGCAACGTGGCAACTTAAAACGTGATTAAAGGAAATGCTTTTTTAAACAATGTAGAGTTAGCATGAGACGCTCATTGCCACTGGATACAACTGGGGCCAGGAGCTTAGCAGGATTGAAAAAGAGCTGGACAGTTTTACGGATAAGGATATCCATAGTTACAAATTGTAAGGATTAAAAACTCCAAGGGTTTTGAAAGGGATATAGCCCTCTTGGTTCACGGTATGAGCCAATCTGTTAGGAGGAAGGGTGTGGAGGGTTAAAAGGCACATTCCCTGGGGGCAGGTTATCTCATAATTACCTTCTGCAGAATTGCTGCATCTTCCCCTGATGCAGCTGGTGCCAGCGGCTGCCAAAAAGACAGGATACTAGACGGACCACGAGTCTAATCTAGTGTAACAATTCTATGCCCCTTAACCCACAAGTCCAATGGGTTCACAGTTAGGCAAACCAAGTTTGTTCAGCTCTGGTTTGAACTTGGAGTCATATGGAGGATGAGGTAAAACTAGAGGTGAAAGTGGGACAGTATGGGCTAGAACAGCGTCCCTGTAAGAAGTGGCTGCCGGTACCAGCCCATACACAGCCGATGTTAAAGCACTGCTGTGGAAGCAGCTGGAGTCCCCAGGTAGCATGGAAGGGGTGGCTAGGGGAGGCTGACCCCCCAACCCAGCCCCTTCCATCCGAGGCACCAGGCCCCCATACTGGTAAGTCTTGTATCTTACTTTCACCCCTGGGTAGAACTCCCCCCACACAAGGAGCTGGGTGCTCAGAGTTACGTGTAATGAAGTTATTCTGGATGGGTATTTTACATGGTGGCCTTGTGCTGTCTCATTGTCCATCCCTTGGCGTGGGTTACCTGATCTCCTCAATTGGCTGTTTCTTCAGTATCTTTCTCCATCGGGCCCAATTCTCCTTCAGTAATTGTCTCAGCCCTTCTTGCTAGAAAGAATAGCATTCAGATCAGGCACAGAGAGATATATCAACTGCCAATCCTTCCCTCCCTCCCCCCCACACCCCCACTAAGACATTAGTTAGGGCTTTTTCCAGACACATGCCACCACATCCTCAGCCAAAGGATCTTTGGGACCATGACTTAATCCTCTGTCTTTCCAGTCACTCCTCCCCTACTAACCCACTTCCTCTCCTGCATCTGCAATCCACACACCTAGTCTCCTGCGCATACACACTCTCAGCACTGAGGCACCCTCAGATTCCTCACCTTGTGCAGTGGGAATGCTGCCTCAAAGACCTTTGCCTTTATCAGCTTTTGGAGCGTCTCTGGCAGCAAAACAGGAACAGGAAAGTTAACAGTGACAGGCAGGCACAATCCCCCCCAGCACCCAGTAGAACCCAGGCTGACCCTAGGATCCAAATCCCCCTGTTAAGAGAAAAAGCTGTAGGTGACACTTGAACAGAACTGGAGTTCAGAGCTCTGCTTTGGTGTTGAAAAGGAATTGGCAACAGCCAGACTTTGCCCATTGCAGACAGACAGCACGTAGAATAACCACCAATGGTCAGCACACAGAGCGATGCTGATGGCAACCTCAGCACAGGTGATGGTCCTGCTGTACCCACGAGTCTCTCGCAGTTTCTGTACATGCTGGGGTACGCACAAGGCTGTGCACGAGTTCAAGCATGCCCATGTGCAAGGCTAGGAATGCACATGTCCATGTGAGCTGCACTTGGGATCAGTGGCAGATTTAGAGTTAGCGGGGCCCTGTGCTCAGCTTTGTTTTGGGCCCCCCCGCCCAGGACCCAGCCAAGAAAAAAAGAACATTCTCTCTTATCTCCCCTACCCTGCCATTTTTCATTCTTTTTTTCGTCATCCTCCTCCTATATTATAATTAATAGGAAGTAAATGAAAATAAAGTTCCGTACCTTGATTAGACTACAAAACCAACTTTTTTCCCCCACAGATCACTTGAAAATTGATAAGGGTCTTGGCAGACCACTTAATGAGCTTTCCAAATATTGTTTGTACCATTAGCTAACTATTGTAAAACACTTTGGATAAGAGCATTTTATCAAGTAAAAAAAACACTGGAGTGCGGGGTCTGGCCAGGAATTAGGATGTGGGAGGAGGCTCAGGTTGGAGTGTGGGGTCTGGGAGGGAGTTAGGGTGCAGGAGTGGGGTGGGAATTGGAGTGCAGGGTCTGGAAGGGTGCTCAGGGCTGGGGCAGAGGGTTGGGGTGTGGGGCGCTTACTTGGGGCAGCTTCTGTTTGGTGCAAAGGGTGCACGTGGGGATGGGTCGGGGGGGTGCATGAGTGAGGGCAGGTGGCTGGGAGGTGGATGGGCTGGGGCACAGGGGCAGTGCATGGGGGATGGGGCTCGGGGCTTGGACAGTCCCTGTCGCAGCTGCTGGATTACCTTACCTGCAGGGCTGGTGCAAACATTTAGGCGGACTAGGTGGTTGCCTAGGGCGCCGAGATTTGAGGGCGCCAAAAAGCACCCCCAATTTTTTTTTAAAATGGTTGAGCAGCCGCTGCTGCTTGGACAGAGAGGGAGTCTGAGCTGCCGGCACCAGCCGGCAGCCCAGGGTGTCCCCCGGGTCTGGGCGCCACCGCGGCAGCCCAGGGGCGGGGGTCCCCTGGCCCAGGGAAACTCCAGGCTGCCGCGGAGGCGCCCTGACCCTGGGTCAGGGCGCCGCTGCGGCAGCCAGCAGTCCAGGGTGTCCGGAGGGGGCGGCAGGCAGCTCCTGTGGAGCTGCCGCAGTCGTGCCTGCGAACAGTCGGCTGCTTGCGTGGCTCAGGTGGACCTCCCGCAGACATGACTGCGGCAGCTCCACCAGAGCCACGGGACCAGTGCGCGGGGTGGCAAAATTGCCGTCTGCCTAGGGCGCTCAAAACTCTAGCGCTGGTCCTGCTTACCTGGCTGGGTGGTGGAGGCGTTGCTGCCCTGCCACTGCTCCTGTTGTTGCCAAAGGGAGCCATGGAGGCAGGAGCACGTGAGACCCCTGGCCTGCCGCTCCCTTCCCTGGCCTTTTTCCAGGAGCTGCCAGCAGCAGTGCATGCCACAGACTGCACCTGTGCTACCCAGCATCCAGAGGAGCAGGGCAGGAGGACAGAAAGGCCCGCCTCCCTAAAGCACGCTCCTAGCCAGCCCCTCACCTCGATGCCTCACCTGGCTGCCTGCTGGGCGATGCCTTGCCTGGCTGGGCGAACGCAGCGCACACCACACCTCCAGCACAACTCTTAAATGGCTCCCTCCCTGCTCTCCCCCACAGCAGTCCCCCCTGCAGCCAGGGCCAGCTCCAGCTTTTTTGCTGCCCCAAGCGGCGAAGTAAGGGGAAAAAAAAGAAGCCACAATTTGTGGCACTTTGGCGGCAGCCTTACCGCACCGCTTCATTCTTCAGCGGCAATTCAGCGGCCAGTCCTTTGCTCCGAGAGGGACTGAGGGACCTGCTGCCAAATTGCCACCGAAGACCCAGACATGCTGTCCCTTTCCAGTGGCCGCCCCAAGCACCTGCTTCCTTTGCTGGTGCCTGGAGCCGGCCTTGCCTGCAGGGGGTGCTGGACAGTGCTGGGCAGCTCAGCCCTGAGGCTGAGGCCCCCTGTAATTGGGGGGCCCTGTGCCAGGGCACTGTGTGTTTCATTGTAAATCTGCCTCTGCTTGGGATGTGTATTTGTGACTGTGCACATGGGAACGGCAAAAGCAACTAGAAGAGAGGAAATGTTTCCTTACCCTCAGGAGAAATCTGTGTGTTCTGCAGGATAAAGTTGACGATACGTATCCTGAAACCCCAAACAATCAGATATTAGGGAGAATTAAACACTGAAGGGTCAGTATGGGCCAGAAAAATGGCCTGGGATTACCAGGGCAATGGGAGATAAAGGCTACACCCAGGATCCAGAGATTAAGGAATGTGTTAAGAGATCTGGACAGGTACGGAAGCAAGGACCAGGGCAGGAAGAGGGAATGGGGCTAAGGTTCAGTTGTGGGGAATTGGTGGAGACCAGGCTAGGGGGGCAAGATGCACGAGGACAGGAGCTCAGTATCACTCCCGATTTTAAATGGTTTTCTAGTAAGGATACAAAGCACGGCAAAGTAATTCCCCATGGGGAACCAGGGAAGGGGGCCTGTGATCCAGCTAACAGGCAAGTCTCGCCCTAGGGTGCATGATCCATCACAGGTATTAGCATGAAGTACCCTGCACCCTGATGTCTTTGAGATCAAAGAAACGCTCACCTGGTGGTGATGGTCACATTCTCCTCCATGTGGTGATTCTGCAACCCGCTGTCCGAGCTCTTCAGCAGACACTGGTATTTTTGGAAGATTTCACTTGGGGCATGGACCCCATAGAATAGTTTTTTGTCCTCGATTTCCTGGGTGTAGGATCAGAGAGAAGGGAGATTAGAGAGACATACAGATGAAGCAAGTATCCAATGGGATTGGACCGTTAGCAAAGAGCTGCTCTGCAGGCAGGACGGTGGGAGCTCTAGAGAACACTCAGCTGCAGAGCAAACCACTGCAAAAAACAGAGAACCAAGAGGAAGCAGAGCAGCCACTTTCAGAGAATGGTGTGGAAAGTCTCATCCTCTTCAGGGCCCTGTCACTCTGCTCCATTAACTTTTCTCCCCCACTTAGATCCTCTTTCCCTCCCACTGCTCTCCTCCTACCTCACTTCCCTTCCCCTGGGCGAGAAGGTTCTCTCCTCCTCCTCCTCATCAGCTAAAAGTGCTTCTGCTCTCCACATGCCAGCCCCTCTTCAAACACCCTTTCTTTCCTTCCCAGCGTGCTTCCTGCCCCGTTCTCATCACCAGTAATTCCTTGGGCCTGGGCTACATGGAAAAGTTACATCAGCATTGCTACGTCTTTCAGGGGTGTGAAAAATCTACCCTCCTGAGGGACGTGGTTATAACAACCTAACCCCCACATAGAGCACAAGGTCAATGCAAGAATTCTTCCATCAATCTAGCTACAGCCTCTCAGGGAGATGGAATAACTAGCGTGATGGGAGATCCCTCCCATCGCTGTAGAGTGTCTGCATTGAAGTGCTACAGCAGCACAGCTGTAGCATTTTAAGGGGTTCTCAAACTTCATTGTACCACGACCCTCTTCTAACAACAAAAATTATGACACGACCCCATGAAGGGGGGACTGAAGTCTGAGCCCAAGGGCTTTAGCCCCAGGCAGTCAGCTTTGGCCCAGGCAGGGGGCTTGGGCTTCAGCTTCGGCCCTGGGCCACAGTTTGAGAGCTGCTGGTGTAGACAAAGGGACTTGGTATCTTGACAGGGCCAGACAAAGAAGTAATACAGCCAGGTGTGGCAAACTGGGAATGTTCTTAATGTTTTCTCTGAATACTGTGTTGGTGCCTCAGTGTCCCCTATGCAGTTCTTATGTATCTAAGTGATGGAATAAGGGTGTGTGATTGCTGCAGAGCAAAGGGCCAGTGCACCTAAATGCCTGACATTCTGTCTCCTAGCAACTGATGGCCTGGGCCCCTTCTCTGCAAAGGTGCCAACTGAAGGTGTTGGAGACAAGGAGGTCAGATGACCTCCTGGCCCAGGAAAGGAACTGAGCAGAGAAGGAGGGGCTGGAGGGGGTTTTGGAGTCTGGAGCTGGTTGGAGACGAGGAATGAAGTGCAGATGTGGGGGTCTGGCTCACTGCCCCCCAGAATGGACCCGGCCAAAGGGTCCAGTTTGTTGTATCTACAAGCTCTGTTTTAGATGCTGTTCCTGTCATTGAATAAACCTCTGTTTTACTGGCTGGCTGAGAGTCAACGTCTGACTGCAAAGTGGGGGTGCAGGACCCTGTGGCTTCCCCAGAACCCCGCTGGGGCAGGCTCGCTGTGGGAAGAGCACAGAGGGGCAGAGAATGCTGAATGCTCCAAAGAGAGACCCAGGAGGTGAAGACATGTGAGCTTATTGCCCTGAACAAGTCTGCTCCAAGGGAGAGGAGGCTCCCCAAAGTCCTGACTGGCTTGGTGGGGAGCAGTTCCTGCCAGAGCATCGCCCGGTGACTCCGTGACACCAGGAAAGGGCTGATGTTGCCTCTGAGGGCAGGAAGAGATATGTATCAATTGGACAAATAGATTTTAAGACCAGTGGGGACCCCTAAATCATCTAGTCTGACCTCCCATAGAAACACACCTCATCAGTAACCCTTCTCACTCCAGGAGAGAGGGGTCCGTCCAGAACAGGGTCAGAGGTTCCATTGATGAAAAAGGTTTGGGGGCAGGGTGAAAGCTCAGGACTGAATGATCAAGGAGGTTAGATTGCCCTCATCCCCAGAGAAAGTGGTTCCTCCAGGGCAGCATTAGAATTCGCTGGAGGGAAAGCTCAGTCTTGAATGAGCAGGGAGGCTGCAAGTGGCTGAGAAAACCAGGTACAGAATTCTTTACAGCTGTTATTGGCCTTCCTTATGCCCTCAACCTTTGCTGCTCCTGGAATGGGTCTGAACTAGCCCTCCTGGTATGGAGGAGGTGGAGAATGGGCTCATGCATTAAAGAGCACAAAAAGCAATGTCTTGCTTTGTGTAGAGAACCAAGCCCCACGTACGTTTGATGGGAATGAGCACCCAAGCACCTTAGAGCAGTGGAGAAGGAACCCTGGATTGTCACTCCTAGGAGGAGTGATCTAGTGGTGTTCCATGGTGTGGATGGTGAGGAACCCTGGAACTGCCTGACTACAGGCCATATCCTCAGCTGGTGTAAGTCAATGCAACTGTGTTGATTACAGTGGAACTGTGGTGACTTACATCATCTGAAGCTCTGGCCTGCCATCTGTAAAGCTATAAATCCAGAAGGTGACTGAGCTTCTTGGGAGGCTGCTGTCTAGGCTTCCAGGGGCAGGTGATCATACTAAAGTTGCACACCATCTGTCTGGAAATCATTTTAGGTGCTGCCTAACATCTGCACCTGCTGCTCCAAACAGGCTGATTATGTTTTGTGACACAAACAGTCAGGATCTTGGACTGTGATATCAGGATGGGATTTCTTCCGATTTCTTAAAAAAGAGGCTGGGGGAGGAACCATGACCTGGCCGGCCCAAGGGCAAGAGCGGAGGGGAAGCTTTTGCGAGTCTTTCGAGCCAGCTATTTCCCCTAAGCTCACAGAGCCAAATCCCTAAGATCTAATAGAACTTTTCCAGGTTCTGTGACACAATTGCTCAGAGCACTAAGGGCACAGTCATTCAGCTCAATCAGTGATCCTGTGTATCCAGGGACCTGCCCTCCCCTAGTTAATCTCACCTCGATGGTAAATCCTTTGTTTTCCAACTTGTCCAAGAATTCCTTCCTCTTAGCATCCTTCTCGCTGTCAGACTCGTGTTTGTCACATACTAGGATGAAGTCCCACTTCATCTGGTTCTGGCCAAAGGAAACAGCCCAATGAAATCAGCTAGCAGTGGCACTGCAAGGGATATTCTTACAGCTTCCTCTGTGTGTGCAGAGGCCGGACTCTATCTCATCAGGCCAGTCTGGAGGGCCCCTAGGATTCCTTCTCAGCGGGAAAAGGGTGAGGGCTTGTGTGTCGGGGGGGGCTCCCATTGTTGCTGGGAGTAGTGGTTACCCTCTGTCCACAAAGTCAGAGCGGGGAGATCAGGATGCCAACTGTCTCCCAGTGGGCTGGCGAGGATGCCCTGGAGACTTTTTCAGCACTAGTTGAACAGGGAGGGAGAGGCAGTCAGACTGTGGCGTAGATCTACAATTTGATGTCACGTGGGGCTGTGATGCACTCACATCATAGCTTGAATGTAAGGGCTGCTGCAGCACAGGACAGGAGGATCGTTACTCACCGGGACCAAGGGCTTCGTCTCTTCTGACTTCCCAGAGCAATTTTCCCTTAGCTCAATTTTATCCTGTGGCAAGAGGGAGAGAATGAAAGAGGAGAGGGCATAGAACATTCCATGGGATGGCATCATCTCACACACATACCTAGTATCTTAACCCACACTCTGGGAAAGCAGGAAATATGCCCATAATTAAGGTCTCCTGGGTCAGGACCTGCATCCTCCTGCTTTAAGTAATGGGGGGAAGCTCTTAAATGAGGAGTGAAACCAGTTCCAGCTGGGAAGAGCAGATGTCCAGGATTTCACACCATATTATAGCTTAGAAAGGTCCCCCTTTTCTGTTAAGTACAGAAATAATAAGAACTCTTACCAAAGTACAAAGTCTTTCATCCCCAAGGACTTTGCAGACTACACAAAGATTTACCCTTAACTGCTTCTGGAAAGCAGCCACCACAGGAAGTAGAAGAGAAAAGCTGTTTAAGAGCACTCAGCAACACTACACACTAGGTTAGGACAGAAAATGGAAAACAAATCATGCATCCAAACTGCAGCTCCAAAGAAAATTCTAGCTGGGAAGTATTTCAGGGATACGGCAGGAAGTATAAGCAAGGTGACAGGAAGCCACATCTGAGAGACGTGATTGAACTGCAGGAAAAAAGGATCAGAAGGAGAGACTGAGGAGCTGATTGATTGCACTGAGGTGCTATCTGAACACATGGGATCCAATTAAACTACATAGGAAGGAAGCAGAGAGGGAGGGAAAAGATCTATTTAAATTTTTCTATCTTTGCTTCTGGTTACTTGTTGGCTGACCTGGAGAAAAGAAAGCAGGGATAAGGGATGCAGATGGTTTAAGAAGGCAGAAGTGGATTAAGGTTCACCTTTGTGCATGCATTTTCAAATGATTAGTCACGCTGCTTAAAGTTCACTTCTCCTTCAAAACTGTTTGTGTAAGAAAGGTCAGCAGATCTGCTTTCTCTGTGTATTTCATTCATACCTGTTGGCTTTACTTATGACTGCTTCTTCCTTCAGTTAGCTCTGCACAGCTGGCAAAGCTAAGAGAGAGGAGTGAGCTGGATTCTCTTCCTGCTTGTGTATCATTAAGAGAATTGCTTGCCACTTTCCTCGTGTGCAAGAAAAACCCTTGGAAGCAAGAGGGCTGGACAGGTGTTGCTGGGGGCAGAATCTGAAGACAATCAGGTTGTACAGGTGTGATTGAGGATATAATTGACCGTAGAGGCTGGCTTTAATTGGCCTGCAGCATGTGTGGTAGTGGGGAGAGGAAGCACAAGTTGGCAGATAGAGGCTTCTGAATACTAACTCTCTGTTACTGACTGCCATCTGGCCTTGAGGAAGTCACTGAACATTTCCATCTCAGCTGGGGTGACAGTAATATTTTCTCACATCACTGGAGTGTTCTGAGGATGAGTTAGTGGTTGCACTGAGCTTTTGAAGTGCAAAGCACTGCACAGAGGCTAAGTATTCTCATATATTATAATGCCATGCGGGGAGAGGGTTAGTTTCAGGGCAAGGTGACCAGAGCTAGAGACAGAGTCACTCACACTGTGTTCTGTCCTGTAGACTTTACATTTGTAACCTTCCTTAAGGACTGCAAGTGTACAGCATCTCTAGGGAAAATATAACCAGCTTCAGCAGCTCCTAGTCAATAGTGTGATGATTAGCACACGCTGTTCATAAGCTGCCAGTGGCTCTTGCTTCTTGTGGCCTGAGATATTTGTGAGTCTACATAGCAGGGAAAGAGAAAACCATGATGGATCATTATCAAACCCTTTAATAACCTTGAAAAGGCCAGCAGGGGTCCAGAGATGCAGCCCCTCCCAAAACAACCTGGGAAAATCAGGAAAGGAACCTCCAGCTCCTTGGCTGGTGTAAATCAGCAGAGTTCTGTTAACTTCAACTGAACTGTGCCAATTTATGCCAGCTGAGGATCTGGCCCCAGATGTCGTCTAACAGCATGTGGCTCCCTGCACCAGTCAATGTCTTGTAGTGCACCACATTTGTTTTCCAGCACAGCCTCAGACTGGTCATTGTGACAGTGTTTCAAGCTGGGCAGACAGCTTAGATGTGAAGGTGGAAACAAAGAGGCCAACTGGAAACTTGGCTGCAATGTGTGTTTGAGTGGTGCTGCTCTTAAGGAAGAAGAGTGCATAGCCAGAGAATGGCATTTGTTTTCAGTCACGGCGGGAAGGTCATTGTAAACCTTTATGAAAGAACTGAGTGAAGCACAATCTGAGGCTCACATGGCTCGCTTCTGATAAGGGGACAGGGCCAACCTTGGAGAAAATCTGTGATCACTTGTTCTGAAGAGGTGGGGCAAAATTCTCCTCTCAGATTTGCTGGGCTTCTGCCTGCTGAGCACCTGACATGTGCATCTACCACTGGCTGCAGTATGGAGAGAGAGGAAATTCTAAATGGACCTCTCAGTGATATGTGCAGCCTGGGTCAAAACCCATGAAAGTTAATGGAAAGAGTCTCATTGCCTCCAATGGGCGTTGGATCAGGCCCATACAGAGAGCAGCACACCCAGGCTGAGTACTGCCACACAGACCTGAGAGGAGAAGTTTGCCCTCCATATACCAGATTTATCTAACGTCTGGTTAGTTAAGCAAATCTTATGGATCCTTTTGGCATATGGGAACCTGAAAATAGGAGTGGTGGTAAGAATCGAGGCCATATTCTCAGGTACTTTAAATAAGCAAAGCTTCATGGATCTGTGTTTATTTACAGCAGGATATGACTGGGATTGGTCTGCCTTCGAGAGGCAGGGCTAAAGAAGTGATTTGATGCATTGTCTGTGATGTGCAGAAGGAAATCTGCAAGCAAACTCCTGAGCACAGTGGCAGTTAATGCGCTTTTCTCACTGATGAGTCCACAGCCCTGAGCAGCAAGACAGTCTTTGATGTTTATTTTAAATTGTGAAAGTGAGAAGCAGGGGTAGCTGCACTATCCAGAGATCGAGCAAAACAGGCAGATTGCCTACCATGCTTCAGCGTCCATGTGAGTATCTCCACACTCTGAAAGACACTGTGAAGTATTGACAAGTTACAGCACTAACATTATGCTTGGCAGAAAAACAGGTATTTGCTCCTCTGCAGAATGATTCACGCATACTTGGGTGTCACCATTCAAAGCCCTAATTAGGGATAGCAGGGGATGAATTCATTCAAAGGTAAACTAAATCCATCACCTTCATGCCTTCAAAGACAAAGTGCATTCGATTAATACTCAATGTCCTCGAAAGCAGTGTCACTTCTGGAAGTGTGCAGGAAATAGAAGAGGAGCAGATCAACCTAGTCTGGCTGCATGTTCAGTACATAATGCATGGCCAGTTTCTTACAGCTCTGTGGTATAGGGGTTCTTTACTGCACACATACCACCTCTGCAGCAAACCATAGCTTGTTTGATAGGGGTATGGTCAAAGGGATCTTAAAAAACTAGCCAGGGGCTCAAATGACAAAATTGCAATCTGCATTTCAAATGCTCCAAGGTTCAGCAGAGTTTAGATCTAGGGCAGGGGTAGGCAACCTATGGCATGTGTGCCGAAGGCAGCACGAGAGCTGATTTTCAGTGGCACTCACACTGCCTGGGTCCTGGCCACCGGTCCGGGGGCCTCTGCATTTTAATTTAATTTTAAATGAAGCTTCCTAAACATTTTAAAAACCTTATTTACTTTACATACAACACTAGTTTAGTTATATATTATAGACTTATAGAAAGAGACCTTCTAAAAACATTAAAATGTATGACTGGCACGCGAAACCTTAAATTAGAGTGAATAAATGAAGACTCGGAACAGCACTTGTGAAAGGTTGCCGATCCCTGATCTAGGGTTTTGGTTTCAGTGTGTATAAAGACAGGAGCCATTTGTGAAATTCAGGTCTGGATTCAGAACCTCCCCCAGAAAGTTCAGGACTTAGATCTGAACCAAAATCCCACCTCAGAGGCCCTACGCTCTTTCTGATGGGCCTTACAATTATGGTTGACACTGCTGGTCTAAATCTGCTCTCACTTGCACCACTGCAATCCCATTGGCCTCCATGTGATCACACCAATGTAAAGGAGAAGAATTTACCCCTTCCATGAACTACTGATACTTTCAGAAATGCTTCCACAAAAATCTGGGCACCAAACCCAGACGTGGTGTGAGCAAGTACAACTCCACTGACGTCGGTGGAGCAGCCCCTGGCTTCTGCTTCCATCTCTTGTTTATGCTGAGTTGCTCATTTGTCACAACATCAGGTTTGTTGAGGCAATGAAAGAGCAGCCAGAAGCAAAGGCTTGAAGGGCTGAGGGAGCCATTCAGAATGGAAGAGCTGGTCCAATAGCAATGACTGCAGACTCACTCAGCAGTGGAAAGCATCAGTCATAGACAGCTGCTTGCCATCACTGTCCGCAATCGTTAAACTGGGATGGCTTGTGACATATCTGGCAAATTAACGAGGCTCAAATTCAGGAGCTTCTGCTGGACTAATTACCGGTCTGTATATGTGCTCTCACGATGAATCCTGGCCAGCAGATCTGCCTCCTGCATATTGATGACTCTCAGTCGGGATCCGTGTGCAAACAACTCAAGTTGCTAATGAATGACCTGGGATGCGTGACCTGGGATTACAGAACCATTTAAAACTGAAACCGCACTGCTCAGATGAACGTGAGGGAGGTTTCAGCAATACAAGCATTGAAGTTCCTCCCTTATTCCACATGAAACTTTCAGTTCCTTCCTTGTTAATGTTCTCTAACTTCCTGGTCCTCCACTCAGTGATTGGAACTGGAATCTTACCTCACACTTGCTTGCATAAGCAGCACTCAGCCCGTGTGCTAGAACCAGAAGAACTCGTCTGCCCACTATGCCACTGGGGCAGCTCCTGTAACTGAGGCTCTGTGCCCTATAACACAGCTGATGCTCTGGTGTTTGAGGAGTGGACAAGAGGGCACTACCTGACTTTGACTACATATGCGCATGCCCCTGCATTTACTGGCTTCAAAGCACAGACCTCCCTCCCCCGACCTCCTCCTGCCTTCCCACAGTGCTCGCAGGGAGCTCTTGGAGCCCTGAAATTGCCACTACAGCCCTCCCTTAGGCCACACAGTGAATTAGTGGCACAGTTGGGAACAGAGCTCAAGAGTAACTGGCAGACAAACCTCAGCTTTAACCCCTAGAAAATACAGGGGAGGGGTGAGAAGAGCTTTAAGCCCTCTTTGTGCCTCCCGGATCCTCAAGCTGCTCTGCACCAGTCTGGTTCCCATGCTGCAAGTTATAGCAGCCTGAAGGCTGCTCCAGCTTGCACTGGCTGCCAGTAGACATTGGGAGTGCCACGGCATGCAGGAGCCCTAGAAACGTGCCTCTTTATTCCACCACAATCCCTGTACCAGACAAGGGAGAAGGGGAGCATAGGAGCACTGCAGTGTCTTCACACCATCTGAGAGTTGCCTGATGCATCTGGCCCACTCTAAGCTGCTGCATCTCTAAGGCTCACCTTCTCTGGTTCCCTCTCAGCCTTATCTCTGTGAGACATATTTTGCTAAGATACTCCACTGCGTGGACCAACGTTTCAGCTGCACCAATGGGTGCACAAACGAGGGGCTGGTCGCTACAGATATGCTGGCCACCATGTGTCTAGATATGCTCTGAGCAGGGTTAGATAATAGAAAAACAGCTGTGGCCTGTTTACAGTGGCGCTCTACATTTCTGCCACTGGTGCAGCTCTAGCAGGGCCAGGAATGGTGAGCAACGTTAAGTGGAAAAGGCTAGTGTAGCCATCCCTCTGTCTTACTTCCTTTGTTCAGGCTTCCCTCTCTGATTCCCTCTTGCCCCACTCCTTCTGGCTGCCTTTCTTCCACTGGCCCTCTCCCAAGCTGCCTGAAGGCTATTTCAGTGGGACAGCCTAATCTATCCCCGCAGCCCTGGCTCCTGATCAGCTGCTGTGCATCTGTTTTTCCGGAGTCACACCTGAATCATGGCATCCCATGGCTCAGAGAAGTTTTACATTAACAGAATGACATCAGAGAACTTTTCCAGGTATTTACACTCCCAGTTAGGGCAGACGCATGTTTCCGAGGCCTTACAAGCAGCTTAGAGTGGGAAATGCCCCAGGCATCAGTTTCCTGCTAAATTAGTCAGTCTAGAAATAATCAATAAATAGCAAATCAAATACTATGTGCACTTTGGGCTAACTCTAGCCTCATTGCCAACCGGAATAGATGGGCTGGGAATGGCCAGATATGGAGGGCTGTGGGAGGAATGCTTGCCCAAGGGGGCGGAGCTGTTCCACAGCTCCAACCCTAATGGCTTGTGCAGCATGCCCTGTCTCCAACACGCTTCCTCCAGGGTGGCGAGGACCTAACAATCCTCCCTTTGACAGATCTTGCCCTCCCCAAGTCTATCCAGGCCATCCTCCATTTAACACACACTTTCTGCATTTTGCTGTAAGGGGAGTGTTCATTATGGTTTCCACAGCAACAATAATTTGTTCACATTGCACATATGCATATTCAACAGGCATTACAGGTAACTCCATATCCAGCAGAGCTGGTTGAATAATGACAAAAATGTATTCACAAATTAATGAAACGCCGATTGCTGAAAACAATTCATTAATACTGTACCTGATCCTCTCTGGAGCTGGCTGATTAGTGGAAAAAACTTCTTCCCATCTCTTCCTGTCCCAGCCAAGCTGTGCTTAGCACAAGACCAAGGCAAATACAAAGATGGCTTTAAGCCTCAGTTACTGGGGCTGTCCTGCATCAGCCTGGATCTCCAGCACAAGTCAGAGCAACCTTCAAGTTGCTCTAGCTTGCCCTGGTTGGCTAAGGGGCCATTATAATCCTTTCCCTGGACACCGCCTCCCATACCGGGGGACCAGAACCAGGACAAGCTATCACACCACCAGATACACTCTTTGCACAGGGGAATCCTCAAGGAGTCGGTTAAACTAACTCTAGGGGTGCTTTATGTAGCTGAAACAGCACAATGCAGCCAGAGAGGGACCCAGGATTTGGCCCTATGAGCATTTGAGGAGGTTGGATTAAGGTGGCTGTGGCAATCATAATTCTGAATTGGCTAAGATCTGTGTAAAATTTTGGCCCTAATTCCTGCCTTTAACAGAAGCTATTGTATCTCTTCCCTGCCCCATATTTAGGACCCTAACAAATTTACAGCCATGAAAAAACGTGTCACGGACTGTGAAATCTGGTCTCCTCTCGTGAAATCTGGCCTTTTGTGTGCTTTTACCATACACTATACAGATTTCACAGGGGAGACCAGCATTTTTCAAACTGGGGGTCCTGACCCAAAAGGGAGTTGCAGAGGGGTCGCAAGATTATTTTGGGGGGGGTCACAGTATTGCCACTCTTACTTCTGCGCTGCCTTCAGAGCTGGGCAGCCGGAGGGTGGTGGCTGTTGGCTGGGTGCACAGCTCTGAATGCAGCACCCCATCAAGAGCAGCACAAAAGCAAGGGTGGCAATACCATACTTCCCCATCCTTACTTCTGCCTTGCTGCTGGCAGCAGCTCTGCCTTCAGAGTGGGACTCCCGGCCAGCAGCCACCACCCTCTGGCTGCCCAGCTCTGAAGGATGCGCCGCTGCCAACAGCAGTACAGAAGTAAGGATAACAGTACGGCAAAACAAAAACAAAAACCACAACTCCTTTTTAGGTCGGGACCCCTACAATTACAACATTGTGATATGCCAGATTTAAATAGCTGAAATCATGACATTTACGATTTTTAAAATCCCATGACTGTGAAATTGACCAAAATTAACCCTGAATTTGGTAAGGCTCTACCTATATTGGAAGAGCAGCTGAACAGCTCCACGACCTGGGAGAAGGTGAGGAAATATGTAATCCCTCTACCTCACTATTAGCTTTAACCTGCACAAGCGCCATCTGCAGAATCCTGAAACATCATTCTCCTCCAAGGTGCAAAGAATCCTGTGGCACCTTATAGACTAACAGACGTTTTGGAGCATGAGCTTTTGTGTGTGAATACCCACTTCGTTGGATGCATGTAGTGGAAATTTCCAGGGGCAGGTATATATATGCAAGCAAGAAACAAGATGGAGATAACGAGGTTAGTTCAATCAGGGAGGATGAGGCCCTGTTCTAGCAGTTGAGGTGTGAAAACCAAGGGAGGAGAAACTGGTTTTGTAGTTGGCTAGCCATTCGCAGTCTTTGTTTAATCCTGAGCTGATGGTGTCAAATTTTCAGATGAACTGAAGCTCAGCAGTTTTTCTTTGAAGTCTGGTCCTGAAGTTTTTTTGCTGCAGTATGGCCACCTTAAGATCTGCTACTGTGTGGCCAGGAAGGTTGAAGTGTTCTCTGTAGGACCTCCCTACAAACACTAGCAGGCATCCTCCTTTCATATGTACCACATCTACATTATCTCTAGCACATCTACCACTGGCCTTCAGAGGATGCTCAGGAGGGTCCATCACCTTGCTATAGACCACAGAGCTCCTGTGCGTAGGCCCATAGGACTGCTCACACTACACTGATAAGGGCTATTCACGTGAGTGAAGTCTATAGGATTATTAGGTCCCATTTATTTATTTTTTCCTTTACATTCAGGGTGGTTTATGGCTGTTTTGGTACCCGAATGTCACAATGAAAATGAATGTCTCTGATCTTTAAGAATCATTTGCAACAAACAGCTTATCACCACACTGACCTCCACTCAGCCTCAAGAAATTCCAAACTCTGAGGAAACTTCAGTTGAATTGACCCATAATACATTTGTATATTTCCCATTCATTCCCGTCTTCTTGGGAGATTCCAAGAGTTGTTTTGGACTAAGGAAAATGCCTGATCTTTCTTTCTTTCTTTCTTTCTTTCTTTCTTTCTTTCTTTCTTTTTCTACAGAAACAAAACACCTAACTTCTCCTTTTAGCTAAGTGGACCTTTCCCCCTCACTTTAGCGTGTTTCAGCAGCTTCTTAAAAGCTCCAGGGCCAGATCCTCCGCTGATGTAAATGGGCGACTCTGCACAGAAGTCAGCAGAGCTCTGCATTGAAGAGCTGAGGCCAAGGTTCAATAAAATGTATTTCTCTAGAGGCCAGTGATTGCTTCCCATCCCTCCTTTCTTTCTTTGATTCCCCCTCCCCCCCCAGCAAACCCCACATCACTTGAACGTAAGTGGAGCCTGTAAGCAAAACTGCTCGGCACCGTTGGGGAGCTAGATCGCCCAACAGCTCTGGGGAGATGCCCTGGGAAACCGTGAAACTGTCATGCCACGGAGTGCCGGGAAAGGGGAACTCCGTTTGCGGGATGCGTTCCCAGAGCGGATCGCGTTGCTCCGGGGACTGGAGGATGGCGGGGTGTGAAGCTGGATTGAGAATCGGATCGGACTTTACAAGGTCCAGAGACTTTGAACAACAGGCGCCGAGCGGTCTTACCTGCATGGTGGAGGGCCCGGAACAGAACTAGTCTCCCCTCTCCCGAGACACGGAGCAGGGCTGTGCGGATCGCGGAGCCCGGGCTGCGAGAGGGAACAGCGGGCTGGGCTCGGTGTCCCTTCCTCAGTCTCATCGGTTTCCCAGGGGCTCCGCAGCAGCGCCAGGCTCTCCCTCCTCCCGGGCGTGGACGCAGCCTCCCGCGGCGCGGCGCGGCGCGGCGAGGTTTGAGGCAGGAAGGGAGCTGTCTTCTCCTGCACCTGCCGGGGGCGTGAGGATGGGGAGTGGCAAGGCCCTGCCGCCGCTCGCCAGCTGCGTGTGGCTGCCCTGGGGAGCCGGGTGCTCACGGTCCCACCCACCACTTCCAGCGGGGGAACCTCCTGTCTTGTGGAGGGGGGGCTGATTTTCCTGGGTGCTGAGCACCAAGCGCCCCCCACCCCGACTTCAGCAGCAGCAGGCAGGGCTCAGCCCTTGGGAGAACCTGACTCCAGGCGTCAAGCCCTAGCCCCGCTGAGGTCAAGGAGCGTTTTGCCATTGATTTCCATGGGGCCAGGATTTCCCCCAGGCCTGTTAAGTTGGGCACCCAGTCAGTGGCCAGGTTTGCTGAAGGTGGGCCCCGCTGTCATGAAGGGGAGCAGGCACTAGCCAGAGGAACGCGGCCCTCATCCCCTCCGTTCCAGCCTGTCCCATTTTGTTCCTCTTGGATTGGATTAGTAGCTACTATTGTGCCCTAAGCCCCCTAGGCCCCAGTCCTTGGCTTCCTCCTTTCCTCTGTCGCCTGCCCTGTGCTCTTCCCCTGCTTCCTTCTGTCCCTAGGCCTTGCTGTAGCTCTTCCTCTGGGTTTTCAGCGACTGTTTTCCCTCATTCAGAGAATCAGAGACATGTAGGACTGGAAGGGACCTCGATAGGTGACCTGGTCCAGTCCCCAGCACTCAAGGCAAGACTAGTATTACCTAGAAAGACTGTCCCTGACTAGTCTTTGTCCAACCTGTTCTTAAAAACCTTCAATGATGGAGACTCCACAGCCTCCCTAGGCAATTTATTCCAGTGCCTAACCATCCTGACAGTTAGGAAGTTTTTCCTAATGTCCAACCTAAACTGCCCTTGCTGCAATTTAAGCCCATTGCTTCTTGTCCTATCCTCAGAGGTTAAGAAGAACAATTTTTCTCCCTCCTCCTTGTAACAACCTTTCCTGTACTTGAAAACCGTTATGTCCCCTCTCAGTCTTCTCTTCTCCAGACTCACATGTTTCTCTAACAAGTAATAATGGTTCGGACTTCCCTGTTCTTTCCCTCCATCTCACCCCTTACCCTGGCCTTTCTTTCTGTGCCTGCAGATTCTGTATTAGTACGGCCCTACCCCGATATAACACAAATTCAGATATAACGCGGTAAAGCAGTGCTCCAGGATGGGAGGGGGCTGCACACTCAGGTGGCTCAAAGCAAGTTCGATATAAGGCAGTTTCATCTATAACGCGGTAAGATTTCTTGGCTCCTGAGGACAGCGTTATATCAAAGTAGAGGTGTATTGGTATTTTGTTATGTATTTGTACTGCAGTGTGGTGGACCAGGACCCCATTGTGCCAGGCACTGCACAAACACAGAACTAAAGGAAGGTCCCTGCCCCAATGAGCTCACAGTCTATAGGTCTTCCCCATTTTCACCCATGCTCTTTCAAGGCCTGATCCAACTCCTAAAGGGAGACTTTCCATTGTCCTTAGAGGGAATTGGATTGGACCCTCTGTCTCTCCTCCTCTCCTCCTCCAGTCTCTTTTCCCTTCCCACACTCGCTCATCTGTCCCATCCCTCTCTCCCTTTTCTCACCCCATCAATTCCTCATTCAGTCTTTCTTCTAACCTGTCCCCTCACTCACTCTCCATCCTCCCCAGCCATCATTCACCCTCTACTTCTTCCCACCCATACACCCATCATTCTGTCTTCTGGCCCCACCCTCTTAATCATTCTTGCCGCGCACACCCCCACTCCACCAAACACTCTCACTTACCCTCCGCCTCTCTCAGTTATCCTTGGAGAGACTCAGTCCTCCTGGCTTTTTCTTCCCCTCCCTTCTTCATTAGCAGACTCGGACAGCAGCAGACCTATGGTGCCATGTTAAACTTGGGACTTTCCTGCAAATGGGATGCTCTGGGGACCTCCCCTGAAGGTAGGTTGCAGCTTTGGTCCTGACTTTCTCTGGGCCCCCCACTGCCCCTTTCTCCATTCCACTGCTCCAGCCAGCAGTAGGCGGTCTGAGCTGCTCCAACAAAGCCTCAGAAAGCTTCCTCTCATTCTCCAGGAGCCGCGGAGGGGAAGGAATGGTGGGCCAGGCCCCGGAGGTAAGAAGGGAAAGAGATAAGCGGTAATTGGAGGATTTGAACTGGCTTCAAATTTCCCCTGCTTAAAGGAAATCATTTTTATTCCTGTCCAATGATTGTAGACAAGTTCACTGAGTCGGGGAAAAGAAGGAAACAATAAAACAACATGTCAAAAATGGTCCCAACGCTCCATCAGTAGGACTGGGAAGCTGGGCAAATCCCAGGCCTGCAGTCTGTTGGCATGCATCAGGCCAGAAAAATCAGAGCTGCAGCTAGGGACACTGGGAACAGCAGTAGACTTCCACAGCTCTTTTAAAGTGTGTTGGGTGGGCCCGATCCTCCGCTGGTTTAAGTCAGTGTAGTCCCCACTGAACTCAGTGGACTTTTGCTGATTGATACCAGTTGAGAATCTGTCTTTGTATTTTTTTAATGGACTTTTTGTGTAATGTGAAAAAATTACAGAATTTCAAAGCTGTGGAAATCTCCTGCTGTCCCCTGTGTCTCTGAGTGAAGCTCTGATCACCCTCACATGGCCAGGCTGATAATCTGGCTGCTTCCTGCTGTATTATGTCAGATTTTATTTGATATGCTATATGGAGCATTTTAAAGCAATAGTTATCAGTGACTTTAAATCATAAGTGAACAGTGACACGCTGCCAATATTTGAACCAGGGGCTCCCACAAAACTTTCCCCCTCTAGCCTGTGAAAAGCAGTTATGGTTTAAGTTTAAATGGAACTCAGATCAAAACCAACCAGGAGGCTGCCATCAAATCAAAGCTACCACACTTGCCCAGATGCTTCTGGCACTCCTGATTCACTCTCCTGCCAATTCTGCCTCCTGCTCCCTTCTCTTTACCCCCAATGATCCTGGTAACCCAACTTTATTAGTCCATTGGCCCCCTCCCAGCAGAGGGCCCAGACCCGCCTTTATCCACTCCTGCTGACAAAGCCAATACATTGTGGAAGGGCGGGGGTATGAGATTTCCTAGAAGGGGGAAAAAGGGACAAAGAAATCTTTTCATTTGTTTTCAACAAAGCACTTTCTAATCCCCATGGAAGGAGATGTCACCACGAGCTGTACAGACTTAATATTAAGTGCGTTTCCCTGGAAATGCTCTGCCCGCGTTCCCGAAAAAATATTTTGAGTATTTAGAGTGTATGGCACTGTGTGCAAGGTGTGCCATCTGAAATACAGGATGGTGATTGGGTGGCAGAGAGGGCCTGAAAGCCTTTTAGGGGACCAGGGAGTCAGGGGATGGTGGTTTTTGGAAGACTTATCTCACTCTGGCCACCTACTAGTTCACATAATTCTCATTCACACATGCACATTCACATATATAGGGGTGGAAATATTATACTGAATAGCTGTTCAACCTGATCCTTGGGTTATAGCTCTTGTGGTTAGTACCCTCACAGAGATGCAAAACTATTCTGCTAACTCAGCCTGGCTGCCAGACCAGGTGAATGCCTATTACAGTAGTTCCAAGCCAAAAGAGTTCAAAGCCCATCTCTGTGATGCAGAGAACAAAAGGGTGAGAATTGCTGGGCTAGCCCCAGAACCCGCCAAGCCCAGAGAAAGCTTAGGCTGAAGTGTATGTTAATTTTTTATTGAAGTTAGCACGGAAGACAAGGGGCGTATTTGCATGCTGTGTTTGGAGCAGGGTGGAATGGGTGAAGAAGAAGGAGGAGCTTTGAAATGTACACACCACACTCTCATACCTCTCACCATGTGTAAGTGTTTTCTGAGTTTTAATCTCCTTTTTCACTGAGCAAGAATAAATCCCCATTCTACCTCGCTACAGCACAAGGTTTCAGCCTCCTCAGTATCCTCCTATCTGGATTCCTTTATGTTGTTCCAAAAGCTACACAAGGGGCAGGTCTACACTATAAACTCACATTGGCGCAGCTGCACCAGACACTGTCAGGAGAGAGCTCTCCCGTTGGCTTAATAACTCCACCTGAACAAGAAGCGGTAGCTATGTCAGTGGGAGAAGCCGTCCCAGTGACTGTCTACATGGGGGGTTAAGGTTGGTAAAACTCTACACCCCTGAGCAACATAGTTATAGCGCAGTAAGTGTGTAGTGTAGACCTGGGCAAAGTGAAACTCTTCAGGTCTATATACACTACAGCTGCGATACTGGCACACAGGGGCATGTGCAGAAATTTAACTTTGACCCCTTTCGCAAAGGCACATTCTGTGCCCTTCCCCTTCCTGGTCCCAGGAGGAGCTCACTCTTCCTTCCCCACTCCTGCCATGGCCCAGCAGGAGCTCACCCTTCCTTCCTCCCAGCCCCAGGGCCAGGAGGTGCTCCTTCTCCCACGTCCCCCACTACTGTGGCCCCAAGGCTGGAGGAGCTCTGGGCCCCTGATGATTACTAGAGGGGGGGCTGTGCCCCTGCTTGCCCCCCTTGCGTATGCCCCTGGTGGCATAGCTGCAGTGCTGTAGTGTACATGATTCCTACATTTACAGAAGGGGTTTTCCATCAATGTAGTTAATCTCTGAAAGGCAGTAGCAAGTTCAACAGAAGAATTCTTCCATTGAACGCCAGGGGTTAGGTCAAGCTAACTACTGTGAGCAATGCACAAAATTTTACCAACCCTGAGCGCTGTAGCTAAGTCGATCCAATTTTTTTAGTATAGACCAGGCCTAAGCAATGTTGGGGATTTCTAGATGCACTCTGGCTTGTGAGACAGCCAGGACTTTCAGGGCCTGACTCTACACTCAGTAAAGTCAATTTCATTCAATAACTTTGCCAAATGCCTTTAACAGGATCAGGATCAGGCCCACAAGTCTGAAAAGAGAAGAGTTCCAGATTTCCTGCTATGTGTATAGTCAGTTAAGCAGGAGCTTATCTTGTGGGGATTGAAGGGAGTGAAAGCTTTAGTGTGTGTAACGGCAGAATAGCAGCAGGGTTATAGGATGAAGGTGTGTGTGTGTGTGTTTGCACATTTTCAGACAGCTGATAAAGAATGGGACAGCAGTTTCACTTGATAGGAAGGATCATGTTTCTCTTTACATCAGAAGAACAAAGTCCAGGTGTGTCTTAAAAGCCTTTAATCTGTCTTGGTGCAAGATCGTTATCAGATGGCGGTGAAGTGGGATAATGCCATCTCTTCCCAACTGATCCATGTAGCTTGAGTTTTTGGAGCTGTTACTGGAAGCAGTATCTCTCCTAGTGGCGTGAGAGGGTAAACATTTTTTCTTCTTTAAGTCTGGAGGAATTTGGAGGTTATGAAAGTGGCAGGTTTCTTTCTTTTCACAGCTACTCCAGCAGTCAACATGACAAATTAAAATGATGGTGCTCTTCTTTCATGTCCAACATGCCAGGCACAAACTGCCACCTGCATTATTCACCAAACTCACTCTGCTGGATTCCCTACTTCTCACACGCACAGTCCAGTGCAGAAGTTGGCGGTGGTCAGAAGACACAGTTTAGCAGGGAGATAGACCTTAGAGAGGAGAAGGATCTTTCAGTGTCTTGATGAAGATCTTGGTTTCATCTGGCTGAGTGCTGAGTGTTCTGGAGCTATAGTTCGCACACGCATGGAAGAGTTTGATGAACAGCAAGGCTCTCCACCAATGATCTCCCTGGGTTCTCAATGAAAGAAGGCTGCAGTGCACACACATTTAGGATGGCACTAAAATATTTAATGAGCTGAACTCAATCCACAGGAACTTCACAGGAAAGTAATTAAAATTACACCCCTTCCTGCACATATGAGCCGAGTGGCAAGAGAGGAAGATTAGCCTATGGAAAAGGGGAACTGAGAGCAACTATAGCCCAAATGGTTTCCTGGTGCAAGAGAGGGCCGTTGGGTTGCTGGGGGAACTAATTACACATCCCTGATTATCACAGTGCACAAGGTTAATCCTGAAGGCATTCTGCACCAAAAATGTAAGCATTCTGCACACATTATTTTAAAATTCTGCCAATTTTATTTGTCAAAAAAATGTGGAAGCTCCAGCATGGCATTGGGTAACACAGGCCACTGGCTGCACAGAGGCAGGAGATCACTGTGCAACTCCCCTATCTAGGACATGGATTCAGTAGTGAGGCTGCACCCAACCCTGACACAGCGCAAGGACAGGGCCTGCCCCAGAAACACCACAGAGCCCTGACCCTCTGTGCCAGGTGCACCAGGTGTGGGCAGGCAGGCTCAGCAAAGCAGGACCCAAGTGTGGAGGGGCTTAGTGTGGGGGGACCCAGGTGTAGGTTGAGAGTGTTCTGTGTGGGGCAATCTGGGTGTGGGTGGCTCAGTGGGGGATCCGGGTGCAGGGGGGATCTGGATGCACAGGTACTTCTTGTGTGTGGGGCAGGGGTGGTTCTGGGTGCAACGGTAATGTGACTCTTCAGTGGGATCCAGGTTAAAGTGGTTGGGGCTCAGCAGGGGGGTCTGGGTGTAGCAGGCTCAGTGAGTGGTCCAGATGCTGGGGGGTCCAGATACCGGGGGAATGGGGCTCAGTGGGGTTGGGATCCAGGTGCAGTGGTTTGGGGCTTGATGGGGGTCTCCGAGTGTAGGTGGCTCGTTGGGGTCGTCGAGGTACAGGGGGAATGGGACTCATCAGGGAGGGGGTCTGGGTGCGGGGGGAGGGAATGAGGCTCGGTGGGAGGGTCTGGGCATGAAGGTGTCTGGATGCACAGGGGTTGGATGGAGGGGGGGAGCAGCTCCCCGTACAGAGATTTCTTCCTGCCCCCTGCAGCTGAGGAGTGATGGGTCAAGGAAGAGCGGGGATGAGGGGGGAGTTTTAAGAGCTTCCTACAGCCAGGGGGAGAAATCGGGGCGGTGGTGTCAGACCTGGCCGCAGAGGTCGTGCAGGGGAAGAGGAAATCCTGTGCTCCCCAGCCCAGCCGGGACTAGCAACTGAGCCCGGCGCAGGGTAGAAACCACCAGCCGGTTCTTCCCCAGTCCCGCCCATGCTCCACAGTGATTTATCTCTCTGCTGGCTGCCCTGGGCACCCAAACCAAACTTCTGGGGAGAGTCACATGACTGCTTTTGTGGATTCCCTTTGCTTCCCCATCAGAAAATCATTTTTTCTGTGAGGAACATAAATTCTGTGCATGCGCAGTGGCATAGAATCCCCCCAGGAGTAATAAGTTAGAGACATGTAGGGGCTACTCTAGTTCACACCAACTGGCTAAGGTCTGTCTTGCAGCTTACGCTCCATGAGAACTGGTGTAGTGCAGGCATGGCCTCCTCCACACCCATTGCCCGTGTGTGTGCGCATTGGAGCAGCTGGTATAGAAGCCAGCTACACCACTTTATGCCAGCTGAGAGCTCTCCTACATGGGAAGAATTGTCAGCTAGCCAGACAGGACCAGATTCTGCTACTGTCTGAGTGGCACAAAGTGGGTGGAACAGGATAAGCAACTTCAGTTAATGATGTCAAACTACCGCTGTGAGTCTAATATTTCTTGGGCATGTTATTCTTAGTGTTCCTTAGCAGTTAGTGAAAATCCAATTAGAAAAGCGTGTGTGAGAAACCTGGCCACAAATTTAGACCTTAACAACAAAAAGTGTTACCCCAATATAAGGGACTGTCTTACATCGCCATCTAGTGTGCTCCAATGATAGTGGAACAGGAGCAGTTCTGTTTCAGAGAAGCAGGAGTCTTTTTCTTTCTTTTGTTAATGTTCTTATTAAGGGCCTGATTCTGCTCACTGAGGCCAATGACCATTTCGGTTGATTTTAATGGAAGTGGGAATAGGCCCTGCCTCTTGATATAAACACAGAAGGCTTAATCCTCACTTGGAGTATATTGATTTAGTTCCACGGAAGTCAATGGGGTTATGCTGATTATTTACACCAGATGAGAATCTGGACTAGCCTGTGAAAGGTGTATATGATTACACAGTGCTGGGCAGTTGGGAGATTAAACAATTTCTGGAGGAAGAAGAAAGAATCCTTGCACTCCCCTGTCCTAATCCAAACTCTATTTGCAATTACAATATAAATTCAGAGTAAATCCATTTAAATCAATAGACTTACTCCAAATTTACACCACTACACAAAAGCTCTCCCTTGACAAGCTGTGAAAAACATTTTGCATAAAATAAACAGACTCTAGTGATTAATTACCCTCAGATAATAATGTAATAACTAACCTTTCATTAATAAAGTTCCTGTTGCATTCAGCACACTCAGTGGAAAAAAATGATTCAGGATGCTTTTAGGACCTCTGCTTTTTTCAGAAATGTAGTGGTTCTCATACATTGTAACTTCAGTCACTGGCATTTCTTGTAGCTAGTGAAAGCTTCTTTATACCATATTACTCACGGGATAACCAGGAAAAGGGCAGTATTTCATATGGGGAGGGGTTATGCAGTATTCAGAATTGCCATATTATGTGTAAGTGGAATTGATTTTTCTGGATCAACAATGAGCATTAAGATATCATCCACTTACTGTAGAAGGTTATATTGTAACATTTTATTCAAAAGACACAATACATATAAAGTATCAGGGGCTAGTCATGTTAGTCTGTATCCATAAAATTATAAGGAGTCTGGTGGCACCTTAAAGACTAACAGATTTATTTGAGCATAAGCTTTCGTGGGTAAAAAACCCACTTCTTCAGATGCATAGAGTGAAAATTACAGATGCAGTCATTTTTATACTGACACATGAAGAGAAGCGAGTTAACTCACAAGTGGAGAACCAGTGTTGGCAGGGCCAACAGGGTGGATATAGTCCACTCCCCATAATTGATGAGGAGGTGTCAGTTCCAGGAGAAGGAAAGTTGCTTTTGAGTGAATTTCATGGACTTTGCTCATAAAGCAAGCAAGGAAAACTGTGGCTATGCTGACCATGTTGGAGTTCATTTTATGTACAGGTGAATGATTTAAAACACTTCTTGGAGTATATGGTTTTAAAGCAGTGTCATTCAAACTGCAGCCCCAGAGCCAAATGCAGCTTGTTGAGTCACAAAGTTTCAGCACTTGTTAAGAACTGCTTAGCATGTGCTGCCATCATGTGGCCATTTCATGCCATAGATCTATTTCCCTTCTTTTTGCATGGCCTCCATTAGTCCATTGGTTCTTATACTTTTGTACTGGTGACCCCTTTCAAATAGCAAGCCTCTGAGTGCGACCCCCTCCCCCATCAAGTAAAAACACGTTATATATTCAACACCATTATAAATGCTGGATGTAAAGTAGCGTTTGGGGTGGAGGCTGACAGCTTGTACCTCCCCATATAATAATCTCGCCACCCCCCAAAGGGTCCTGACCCCCATTTGAGAACCCCTGCATTAGTCTAATCTCTTCCATATTGTATCCAAAGACATGGTATGTGAAAAAAGTTTAAGGCCCTCCTCCCATGTAACCATAAAGAAAGGAAGTTGTTTCAGGACTTCCCTCCTCACTAGCATCAAGACAGAATGGTGGCAACCTACCTGTCCATGCCCTGCATGAGGGTCACAACCCCTTGGTTGAGAATCTGTACATTAGTCCTGTATTTGCATTTGCAGAGCTTTGAGATCCTGATCCAAAGCTCACTGAATTTGATGATTGATTTCAGTTGACTTTGGATCAGATCCTGAGTGAGGGCAATGCACAGAACAATGATTAGGAAACTCCTGAGATGGTCTCAATGTACAGCTCCCCTGAAGGAAGTGAGGATGTATTAAGAGCATTGCCGTATACAGAACAATGAGTTTGGGGCAGACAGGGCCATGTTGCCCTATATCTAGACACTTTAACTGGTGTACGCCCAAAATGGTGTCACTAAAGCAGCTGTGTTGACCTAGAACTGATTAGGCTGTCCACGTGCAAATTAAAACCGCTGGTAACTGTGCAAAATACCATCACAGCTGCTTTTTGTTGTTTTTACAAACCAGAATACACAACAGCCCTCATTAATGCTTCAGAGTACAGATTCTTCTGTCTGAAATACATGCATCACTTCATCCCTCACAACAGATAAGCAGCTTGAACTGTAGTGGATCACCACTCTCCCACACTCCTGGAATTTATTAAAAGAACAGTCTCCCAATTCCTCTTTCCTCAGTTTTCTTTTTCTCTCTTCCTTATCTCCATGGAGAGAATGAAAATGACAATTTTGTCTTCATGCATTTCTCCTTCAGCATGTTATCTGGCAAGCACTGGCCTGCAGCTTGAGATCGTCTCCGATTTCGCAAGCTAAACTTGTATTCCCCAAAGAGCTACGACCTGTTTGACAACACAGGGATATTAACTCAAGTGGCCTGGCCAAATTAAAATCTTGAGTAATTGTATTCAACCCAACTAAAAATTCCTCCTGCATTTCAATTAGATATGCTTTTCTTCTCCTCCTGTCCTGAACCACTGCCTCCTCACCACAGATTTGGTGCCCCCTCCCTTTTTCATTGCAAATCACTAGCATCAGAATCAGTGACTAGGAAGGGCACAGGAATTCCCCCCGCTTTTTACATCTCCAGCCTCAATCAGTCTCAGGCCGTAGGCCCAGGCAGTGCTTATGGTGCACAGACCAGGGCTGGGACAGGATAGGCCGAGCCACCCTGCACAGGTGACCCAGGCAGGGCCAGGGGGTCTGATGGGGTTTACAATGGAGAGGCCTGAGGGACGCCAGATGGCAGCCAACCACAGAGCAGAGCATGCCCAGTCAGGCCTTGGTGTACTGCAGCCTCCCTCTGCCCCGGGGATCAACTACAGCAGCCCTGCGCCAAGCAGAGCCACGCCCCGAGAGAATGCACCCCGCCCCCAACCAAACACCCAATCAGGAGAGGGTCCAGTCAGAGCCGCGTGCGCAGATGACCCTGCTGTGGCCACGACCCAAGACAGAGAACGGAGGCGCAGGGGCCCCAATTGGCGACCCAGACCCCAACCCTCCCGGACTGCGCACGCGCAGTGAGAGCAGTCGCTGCCCGGGAGGAGGGGCTGACGCACGACGCACGTATCGGCGGGTGGTGACCTACGTGCGCAGGGGCGCGAGGGGGCGTCCCTTGTGAGGTGCTGCGGGCTGATGGGGCCGGCCGAGCCGAGCGGGGGCGAGCGCGGAGCCGCCTGAGCCCCGCCGGCCGGGGCGACGCCATGCGGCGCGGGGAGAGGAGGAGCCACGGCGGGGCGCTCAGCAAGGCCGCCCTGGAGGAGCAGCCCGACGGCGGGGTGATGGAGGTGCCCCCGGGCTCCGGCGGAGACTCGCCGCCCGCGGCTCCCGGCAGCGCCGCCCCCGGGCTCCGCCGCAGCACCGAGTCCGAGGTGTACGACGACGGTACCAACACCTTCTTCTGGTGAGAGACCCCCCCGCCCTGGACCCGAGCGAGCCTGGCCCGCCCTAACCCCCCCAGCCCCGAGCCGGAGCGAGCCTGGCCCGCCCTAACCCCCCCAGCCCCGAGCCGGAGCGAGCCTGGCCCGCCCTAACCCCCCCAGCCCCGAGCCCGAGCGAGCCTGGCCCCTTCGCTCTCCCTAACCAGTCCCCGGGGTCTCACTGGCCTTGCGCTGCCTCCCCCCGGGCGGCTGATAAAGGCCCTGCCCCGGGACTCACGGATCCCCTGTGCACTCTGACCCCAGCGCCCAACTCCCCTTCCTCCCTGCAGGACACCCAGGGAGCCTTACAGCCCAGTGCTGGCCAGCAGCTTTAGCCCTGGGTCCCGGTGCCACCTCCTGCTCTTCCCACAGGGAGTGGCCGGGGTCCCTACCCCTCACCCTCTGTCTAGTTACTGACTGACACCCTGTGTACATGCCCCCACTAGCACCCCGTCTTCATTCAAGCTGTTCTGCAACTGATTGGTTGGTGGTTACACTAATATACACCTACTTCTAGAAGGCATGGGGGTATATGGTTGGGGTATGTGGAGAAGGGGGGTATCTGACACAACCCCAAAGACACTCTGGTGTTTTCTAGTGAGTGATGCCAATGCCTTCTCTACTTACTGCTCTTATTCTCTCCATTTTCCGGTGAATGATACACTCAGCTCCCAAACCTATAGATCTAATCAGCTCTTCTCTAACACACCCTGATGAATGTCAGCCTATGTCTACGCTGCCACTTATGTCTGCAAAATTTGTCACCCAGGGATGTAAATATTCCACCCCCTGAGTGACATAAATTATACCAGCATAAGCGGTTGTGTGCACAGCGCTATGTCAGTAGGAGAATGCCGCTTGTTGGGGGCGGATTAATTTTGTTGATGGGAGAGTCTCTGTAGTGTAGACATAGCCTCAGGGCTTGTCTACATCAGAAAGTTGCAGCGCTGGTGAGGGAGTTACAGCGCTGCAACTTTGAGAGTGTCCACATCTGCAGGGCATCACCAGCGCTGCAACTCCCTGTTTGCAGCGCTGGCCGTACTCCCGTTTTGTCTCGGGTGTAGAGGATCCAGCGCTGGTGATCCAGCGCTGGTAATGCAATGTAGACACTCACCAGCGCTTTTCTTGACCTCCGTGGAAGGAGGAAGCCTCTGGTAATCAAGCTGGTTTCCTTTCCCGGTTTGCTCTCTCGGTCCCGGAGCCAGCCAGCAAACCGCGGGGAAGGAGACCTGCTTGCTCGGGGTTCCGGGACCGAGAGAGCAAACCGGGAACGCCGCGGTTTGCTCTCTCGGTCCCGGAGCCAGCCAGCAAACCGCGGGGAAGGAGACCTGCTTGCTCGGGGTTCCGGGACCGAGAGAGCAAACCGGGAACGCCGCGGTTTGCTCTCTCGGTCCCGGAGCCAGCCAGCAAACCGCGGGGAAGGAGACCTGCTTGCTCGGGGTTCCGGGACCGAGAGAGCAAACCGGGAAAGGAAACCAGCTTCGCCGCGGTTTGCTCTCTCGGTCCCGGAACCCCGAGCAAGCAGGTCTCCTTCCCCGCGGTTTGCTGGCTGGCTCCGGGACCGAGAGAGCAAACCGCGGCGTTCCCGGTTTGCTCTCTCGGTCCCGGAACCCCGAGCAAGCCGGTCTCCTTCCCCGCGGTTTGCTGGCTGGCTCCGGGACCGAGAGAGCAAACCGCGGCGTTCCCGGTTTGCTCTCTCGGTCCCGGAACCCCGAGCAAGCAGGTCTCCTTCCCTGCGGTTTGCTGGCTGGCTCCGGGACCGAGAGAGCAAACCGGGAAAGGAAACCAGCTTCGCCGCGGTTTGCTCTCTCGGTCCCGGAACCCCGAGCAAGCAGGTCTCCTTCCCCGCGGTTTGCTGGCTGGCTCCGGGACCGAGAGAGCAAACCGCGGCGTTCCCGGTTTGCTCTCTCGGTCCCGGAACCCCGAGCAAGCAGGTCTCCTTCCCCGCGGTTTGCTGGCTGGCTCCGGGACCGAGAGAGCAAACCGCGGCGAAGCTGGTTTCCTTTCCCGGTTTGCTCTCTCGGTCCCGGAACCCCCCTTGAAGCCGCCCAACAGCGCTGCAGTGTGGCCACATCTAACACCACTTGCAGCGCTGGTTGCTGTAAGTGTGGCCACTCTGCAGCGCTGGCCCTATACAGCTGTACTAATACAGCTGTAACAACCAGCGCTGCAAAATTTTAGATGTAGACATGGCCTCAGTTCTTTAACCTCGCAGTCACACTTACCATTAAATATAACTTATGTAGCTCCTGCACAGCTCTTTCCTGTTGTTGTCAAACAAATAGGCCATCAGGTCTGTAATCCCTTACAGCAGTGGTTTTCAACCTTTTTTCATTTGTGGGCCCCTAAAAAATTTCAGATGGTTGTGCGGACCCATTTTGAAATCTTAAAGATAGTCTATGGACCACAGGTTGAAAACCACTGTTCTATGGGAACATCAACCTTTTGCGTACCCTTTAGACATAGTCTATAGACCCCCAGGGGTCTGCAGACCATAGGTTGAAAACCACTGCTTTACAATAAAGGTCCAGAATTGTGACACAATAGAGTGGGGTGTGGTCTCTGCAACCAGAATCTTTTTGTTGTATTTTGTCTTGCTAGTCTCCCAGTTTGATATTTGGTAATATGAGGGAATGAGAGAATGGCACCAGAGGGGTATAACTAGGAGTAATTGCATAAAACTGAACAAAGGAAACTTTTCTGGCATTGAGAAATATTTGGCTGTTAAAGTTTCCAAGAATCGGATGCGTAAGCCATGTTACTTGGATCACTTAAGGATGAGTTACATGCAGACTTTTTTTGGGTGTGAATTAACAGATTTAGTTATTGCAGTCCAAGTCTGTAGACACTCATTTTGGAATAAAAATGGCTAATGTTGGTCTAGCTAAATAAACTGTAGCCATTTTTATTAGAATGGTGCAAGTTTCTGTGTGGATAATTCAACTACATTGCTTTAATTAGTTTATTTAAAGTGGTGCAGACATGTTTAGACCAGTCCTTGGGATGGAGCAGTAGTGAATACATTCTGTCCAGTACTTTCAGGGGGAAGAGGAAAGACAAACAAGACAACTTTCTTTAGTTCTTTAACATTTCTAATTTACATAATTTCTTTCTGTTCCCTTTAGTTTTCTTCTGGTGAATGGTAATCCCTCTTCCTATAGATAAATACCCACAGTACTCTAATGTTGACTCTTGGGCTTTTGTGGCATTCTGACCATGCCAAAATCCAGTTAACTAACACAATTAAATCACAAAACGTTTTGCTGCACTAATCGAGTACACCTTGTTCTCCTGTAGTAGAACTTACTGTGTAACAGTATTTGTCTAATGCTTTCTCCAAATCATCTAGTGAGTGGCAACCTCACTCTTCACCAAGACATCCCTCTCACTCCTTCACCAAGTTACTCTGTAAATGAATTGCCTCACACACTGCTTTCTGGGAAAGTGGAATTTCATACTCCATCTCCATGTGTTATTTTCTCTTCACCGTATACACAGTTATCTTAGTGCTAATGATTAAATTGAGCTTCATTTCCATTTGTGTTGAATTTGTCACCCGAGGCAGATTCATGCATACCTGGAAAACCTCAAATGGAAATATTTCAACATCATCTTCCATTCTAGATTTTCTTGAGAAATTTGGCTTTCTGTGTGTATAAGTTCCCATTATGTTTTTCTGGGGACTTTTTTGGGCTGCATGCCATCCTTTTTTCTGGAAAAGGAAATCAAATGGCTAGGTATCTTTAAAATTTTGTTTTAAAAAGAAATGCATTCATTGGCTTGATCTATAGACAGAACAGAGAACATGCTCAGCTGACACTAGAAAGGAGATGCTCAGTAGGAGGGGAAAAACGTGAACAGAGGAAGATCTGATTTGGCTTGAGCATTGCATTAGTGAGACGCTCCTGGCTCTGGATCCGCTGGTTTTGGCAGTAATGAAAAAGGAGAATGTGTTGATCTCGACGGCTTCTGTGATACATTTCTGCTAGTTTAAATCACAGTTAGCAAGAAATATCCAGATGCTGCTAGATCCCAGGATAGTCGGTAGAAAATTATTTGGAGCCTGCTGTACCAAAAGTTTATCTAGCTAGGAAACAACATTATCTTCAGAGTGCATGAACTATCTGGGAGAGAACACTTTGGGAACTTGCCACATCCAGGCTCTATTACCGGGTCTCGCTGAGGTCTGCAGATAGTGCCACCTTGTAAATGGAAAATGGGTAAAACTGTCATTTGTTTGTTGTGTTTTTAAATGTCATTTGTTTGCCAAATTGTTTAAATTTTAGTACTATTCTGAATTTCGTGGTTATATTTTGTGGAAATAGCTGCATGTTCTGCCATTTTTGTGGGTCTTTCCTCTACATGAAGGCTTTAAGTGAATTTGTCATCAAAGTCTGTATTGAGTGTTGTATTAGAGCTGGTATCTGAGTATACTAGATTAAGCAAAAATACCATAATAAATAATGCTGTTATTTTCATACTTGTCACTTTAAGCAGAGTTAGGTTGACAAAATATGCCATTATCTCTATGGCTGTCTTACGAGAAAGCTTCTTTAATGTATTTCCCATGCGTTGCTTGGTCATCACTAGAAGAACAGTGAGGGCAAACACTACAACTGCAGTATAACTTTTCAGTGTGTAGACTTTACATAATAAGCAACAATATCTTTGTTTTTTCTATAGTGCCTATCGGCATGATATTTAAGCACTGATAGCCAAGATTCCAAAGAAAGTGTCCATAGAGGTTTCAGTGAATATTGAGGGATATGGCCATCTAGTTCTCACCCAGCAGGATGTCGGGTTTGCCTCACTGACTACTTAAATAAGATTATGGTCTTTTGTATTTGTGGCTGTGTGAATTATATAGGACCCAGAGCTGCTGCCCTTGAAATCCACCAACGTCAGAACTAAGTTACTGGTGTGGCCTATCCAGTGTGAGAAATGGAAAGTATTTAATAGATTTGTAAACACAATAAAAGGAACCCTTCCTAGAAGTAATACAACTTAATTTGCATAATTAAGCAAAATATGATAGCTTCACTGTCATAAATGTGGTTCTTTTGAAACTTTAACATTTAGCTTTAGCTATAACACCTTTTGCAGAGCTTTAAAACAGACGCAGATATGAATATAGTTAAACTTTGCAAATTGGCTTTTTTTGGCATGAGAAAATGAAACTGGTGCTCAGTGTCCTAACTGAGGGTTACTAAAACTGCAGAATGTAAAATCTGTATTATGAGATCATGCATATTTTTGTCAGGAGCAGAAATATGTCAAATACAAGGGGAAGAGGGATAGGGGGAGAAGAAACCTTATGGACAATCTTACAGTTGAGCCAGCTTAACACAGTATAGCCTTCTCTTCAGCTTTTGCATTTGCCCTGAAAATACATTAAATGTTTACCCCTTGTGTTGATTGCAAAACATGTTGTTGGTTTTAGAGCAGGGTTGGAAGGATCCACTTAGTCAGGACAGCTTCCTGCTCACCCTGGGCAAGTACGTCCATCATCTTCCACAGATTCTAAACTTTGATTGGAAGTTTCTCGCTCTTATGGTTGTGAAGAAAACCTTCTTTGTGGCAGGGACTGGCTTTTGTTATGTTTGTATAATGCCTAGCACAATGGGGCTGACTCTCATGGAGCTACCACTATACAAATAATAACTGATGCAGTGCTGTCTTTGTAAGTTTGCAGGCAGACAGCTCCAATGCCACAGCTGCAGCTAAGTTTCTGCAGGTTGCAGAATAGTGATTCATTTTCATTTTTCTTAGTCTTCATTGGGTTGCTTCATTCTGCTGCAGCCTGGGATAACTATGAGTGCATTTGCTTGGAGGTATATGAAAACAGAGTGAACAGCAGCTAAAAACCTACTCCTTGAGCAGCAGGAAAACTGAGAGGAATAGTGTAGCAGAGACGCATCTCATTACAGTAGGCTGAGGATGAGTGCTGTGAATCCCCATTCTCAGGTAGCTGTGGGACTCTTGGGAGCAAAGCATAAATGTCCCTTCCAGCAACCAGAGAGGATTGGGTGCAGGGATTTCAAGTGTATCACGTCGACCCAGCATAGCTGATATTCATAGACTTTTAAGGTCAGTAGGGGCCATTGGGTCATCTAGTCTGACCTCTTGTGGCCTGTGTTATATAGAATTTCAGTTACCCCTGTATTGAGCCCAATAACTTCTTTGACTAAAACACATCTTCCGGAAAGACGTTCTCTGTTTGAAGACTCCAAAAAATGGAGACTCAGTTGCTTCCCTTGATAGTGTGTAACAATGATTAATCGCCCTCTTTTAAAAAACGAAAAAGTACTTCTATTTTTAATTTTAATTTGCCTGGTTATAACCCCCGAACATTGGTTTCTGTTATGCCTTCCTCTCATGTTAAAAAGTCCTCAAGTATCTCATTTTCAGTGATGGTGTATATGAAACATGGAGTCCCCACACAAGATTCAGGAACAGAATTCTGGTGAATAATGAAGAGACTGAGGGATGAGGGTTAGAACTGATACTTTGTTGTGCTAGTACAGTTTCTCTAGAAATTTTTCAGGGCTGTTTTAGAGGAAGACAAGTTAGGGACGTGACAAAGAAATTAGAACTGCAGAAATTCTAGTCTAAATGGCGCAGGTCCTCTATTTTGATATTTCTAACAGAGCTTTCAGTTGGAGCTACAGGGGCAGTGCCTGCGGATGCGCCTCTGCATAGGAGCTGGAGAAGGGACATACCTCTGCTTCTGGGAGCCGTTTGAGATAAGCGCTGCCCAGAGCCTGCATCCCTGAACCTCTTCCCATGCCCCAACCCCCTGCACCAGCCCTGATCCCCCTCCTGCCCTTTAAACCCCTTGATCCCAGCCTGGAGCACCCTCCTGTACTCCAAACCTCTCATCCCTAGCCCCCTTCAAGCCTGCAACCCCAGCCGGAGCCTGCACCCCTTCCTGCATTCCAACCCCTTGCTCCCGCCTGGAGCCCCCTCCCACACCCTGAACTAATTTCTGGCCCCACCCCAGAGCCCACACCTCCAACCAGAGCCCTCACTCCCTCTCATACCCCAACCCAGGGCTACCCAGAGGATTCAGGGGGCCTGGGGCAAAGCAATTTCAGGGGCCCCTTCCATAAAAAAAAGTTGCAATACTATAGAATACTATATTCTTGTGGGGGCCCCTGCAGGCCCTGGGGCAAATTGTCCCACTTGCCCCCTCCCCTCTGGGCGGCCCTGCCCCAACCCCATTTTGTGAGTGTTAATGGCCCACCATACAATTTCTGTTCCCAGATATTTCCCTCAGGCCAAAACGTTTGACCACCCCTGCACTTGAGTATGTGTCCTGGGGATAGTATTAAATAGCATTAAAACTGATATCTGCAATTCTTTAGTGCAAATACTCTAGCAGGAGGGAGGAGGTGATTGGGAGGCATTAGGGGTTTTGCAGGGCTCTGGGGTGAAGAGGCTGGGGGACCAAGGAGCTGTGTCTGTCCTATGGACTAGTGTGGCAGGAACCCTGTGTCTGAGGTATTGGCACTCAAAGGTTTCTTTCAGCCCTCCTGCTTCAGTTCCCTGAAACATTGTCATCTGACTTGTTTTGAAAATTACTTTGGAATCCAGAGGTCAGAAGAAAGCACTTGGGGGCGGGAAATAAATCAGTTTCATACAGCTAGAAGACTAACCTAACTTTTGCCCACTGGCACACATTCTCCTTCTCCTTAGTTGAGGGTTTTATTTGTTTTTTAGTAATTTAATTGAAGTGTTTCTTTCGAGGGTTTTTATTTGTATCCCTTTTAATCTTATCTATACTAAAATATAACACTGATTTAAATAAATTGATTTAAAATTATTTAAACTTTCATGAACCTGTGATGCAGAAACCCTAAATAAGGTTAAGCCTTGTTTATAATGCATCTGCATTAGGAGTTTGACTTTTAGCTAGATCAGTTTTAAAACTAATTCTTGTAAATCACTGGAACTCCATAGTATAGAAAAGGTCTGAATCTGTGTTTATCTTTCCTGCCAATAAAAAAATGAATTTTTGAATCTTAGTCTTCAAATTGCTGCTATTGGTGCTGCCATGGAATTACCACTGGACATTACTGAAATGGGGGTCAGGAGGGAATGTTATGGCAAGAAAAATGGGTGTTTATATCCTTATCAAGCATCACAAGTATGTACAGAAATTTAATAAGGATGTTATGTACCTTTACAAATGCACTCAATGTTTGTTACTTGCCCAAAAGCAGGTACTTCTTGATTGCACTGGGTTATTTTGTAGCTTTAACTCTCTACATTTTGAAACTCTTAGATTTTTATGCTCTTTGGGGCAGCTACTGTATCTGCTGCAGTCTGGAAAGCACAGCAGGGTGCTGAACCTACTTAGGCCTGTCAGACACTGCTGCAGTGTCTGACAGCAGTGTCTGACAGGCCTAAGTAGGTTCAGCACCCTGCTGTGCTTTCCAGACTGCAGCAGATACAGTAGCTGCCCCAAAGAGCATAAAAATCTAAGAGTTTCAAAATGTAGAGAGTTAAAGCTACAAAATATATATAAAATACTTGCCCCAAGGTGGTTATAGTACTTGCCCCAAGGTGGTTGTTCTGAGTTATTGTTCTGGAGTTTAAATAGATGAGAGAGAAAGTAATAAAAGAGCATCAAATATGGGAGAGAAGTGAGGGGGTGGCATATGAATCAAGAAAAGATACAGTTCTGTGTTGAATGTTCCTAAAAAGAATAGAAATAGAGCAGCAGAAAAAAAAAACTTCATGCCTTTATTGCATGTAGTTTTCCTGAAATCTGTTTTATAATGGAATGGGAATAGCTTTTCCTTATTTAAGTCTGTAATCAGCCTTCACTGTGAAACCTGTATTTCATCCCTCGGTAACTATGGATTGGGAAACTGGGTTAGTTTAAACCACCAGCCATACTTTGAAGACAATGTTTATGCAAGGCCTGATGCAAATCTGTCAACTCTTTGAGTTAGCTGTTAAAAGCTTGACTGTGTCCCCCTCTAGCTCAAAAGTTTGCTTCTACTATAAACTTTCCATAGAGTAAAATCTGCTTGAAAGGTTGTGTGCTGGCTGTACTTGAAGAAAATGGCTTGTAACTAAGCAAAGTTACTGACAGTTGAATAATTTTAGGGGCCCAGTCCCACGCCCTTGGATTTGACTAGGAATCTTGCCACTGGTTCCATTAAGAGGAGGTTTAGGCCCTATTTCTGTGAGCATGTTGCCCTCTGTGATTGGTTAAGGCAAAGAAAGTACATAGTTTCCAATGACACAAGGATGTTTAACACTGTAGGATTGGAGCCTAAGGGTATGTCTATGCTACCCGTCGGATCGGTGGGTAGTGATTGATCTGTTGGGGATCGATGTATTGCGTCTCATCTAGACACAATACATCAATCCCCGAACGCGCTCCCGTCGACTCTGGAACTCCACCAGGGCAAGAGCGGAAGTGGAGTTGATGGGGGAGCGGCAGCTGTCGATCCCGTGCCCAGAGGATGCAAAGTAAGTCTACCTAAGTCGATCTAAGATGCTTCGACTTCAGCTACGCTATTCTCGTAGCTGAAGTTGCATATCTTAGATCGATTTCCCCCCTCAGTGTAGACCAGGCCTAACACTTATGCACATGCTTAACTTTAAGCATGCGAGTAGTGCCACTGAAGTCAAAATTAAGCATATGTGATTGAAGGCTAGGTGCCTGAGAGTTTCCTTTACTTCCAGTAATACAAAGCTTGTGGTTCTCTGCAGAACAAGGGATCGAGTCCTAATTCTTCAGGAAAGGAGACCTAGTAGTGTCTCTTTCGTCAATACTGTAACAGTTCCTTTATAAAGCAGGTTTTACTCTCCCTTGAAACGCCCAAAAACGTAGTAATAGTAAGACAACCCTTAAAACCTGAAGACATGTTTTTTGGTTAATTAGAACAAGTTCTAACTTTGAATAAACGTAGCTACTACCTCTATAGAAATAAGATTTAGAAATGGCTTTTTGAAGCATTTACTGTTTGATGCCCTTCCTCCCCCAAATCAGCCCAATGAAATCTTATTACATCACAGAAGTTATTTTTTGAGTATTCCCAGGCAATCTCACTTTTTACAAATATTCATAAACAGCACTTGTATACCACAGTAGTAGGTGATCTGTAAATACGGATAGGTTAGGTACATTTTTCATTGGCTCTTCAGTTTTCAGGGGCAGAAATATTAAACATTTAAAGGAATTGCTGCCATTTGAAAGCAAGATATGATTCAGTCACTAAAACGATCATAAGGAAAAACTGATGGAGAATATTTTACAACCTTTGTCATCAACTAACTTTTTCATTGAGCAAAGACAGAGAGACTGGGATGACTGCATTACTTCTACATAATGCAACCTTTTCAACAAGTTCTTTCCGTAATCCTTATAAATACACTGGGGTGATGCAATGTGGACAGACAATACATTTTTTTTTGCCAGTTGCTTCCTCCAGCAAAGCTATTTGTGGAATTGTTAAAATTAAAGGAGCAAATGGTGCTGGCCAAGCTAATAATCCTATGACCTCCATTTCATTTATTTGAAAACTACTTGCAAGATGTTTTTAAAACAAACTTGGAAGTTGCATAAATAAACTTTAAAAATGTATGTTTGCTAAGAACAGTGCACCTTCATATCGTTTACAAAACTCAAGCACTTAAAAGCAAAAAATGTGTAGTTAGCTACATAGTAAATCTTATACTGTACTTATAATCTACAATACACTCCATCGGTAATCATAAAATATAAACACGCTAAATGGCCTGAGTTTCGTATGTACACGTCAGTGGCACATTGATTGGGTCCAAATACACCTATTCTAAATCTGTATAATTAAACTAGTAAAATAAATACCGTATTTTATCAAAAAGCTTGCTGCCAACTGATAGAGATACTGATATTTTTCATTTACCATATATATTTGTTCAGTTGCTCATTCATTTATAAGCCAACCCCCAAGATGGTTAGGTAAAAATAGCAAAAACTGTATAACCCTTTCATAAGCCAACCCTATATTTCGGGGTTGGCAAACTTTGGCTCCTGGCCCGTTAGGGTAAGCCTCTAGTGGGCCTGGATGTTTAGTGGCCTGGATGTTTTGTTTACCCGAAGCATTCACAGGCACCGGAGCCGCTCAGCTCCTGGTGTCTGCAGTTTGCCATTCCCAGCCAATGGGAGCTGCAGGAAGTGGCCCACCACAGGGAGCTGAGGGGCTCCATGCCTGCAGATGCTTCAGGTAAAGAAAATGACAATATATTAAATATTCAGTGATTCCATAGTGTTTAATATAATCAAATTTTGGTGTAGGCCCATTTATAAACTGACGCCCGCTCTTTGGTGTATCACTTTTTTACCAAAAATATTCAGCTTATAAACTGTTTATACAGTAATCGAGTCCCATTAAAGAGTATACTTAAGATTGTTTCTTTGATTTCAGTATTTAACTGTCTCATGAATTTTGGTTATTAAGTATGACTTTCTTTGTACTCGATTTAAAAAAAAAATGCTTTGTGGGAAATGGTAAGCTACATGATGATCGCCATTCATTTCCTTACATGCCTATGGTTGTAAATGTTATAGGAAAGTACATGTTTTTTTTTAAACTTTACATCTTATTTTGGAATGTGTATATTTCCTACACTTCTTTGTATTTCTCTGGGAATTGTCCACGTAGCGCTCTTAATTTAGAGTGGAGGAGAGGTGATTAAATTGCTAATAACCCATTCAACATCTAAGTAGGCTAATGAGGCAAGTATTTTATACACAGTCTTGGGTTTTCGTTCAAATGTGTTGACTGGGAGGGGTGGGGAACATGAAGTACAGAAAGGGTAGAAAGATGGAAAAACACTCTTAGAAAGTTGTTAGTTTATCTAAGATGTTATGGCTACAGTATTACTTAGGGGTTTTGGTGAGCCCTGTCTTTTATCTGCTATGCTATGAATCCCTGCCTTCTGTATAGTCGTGTGTACATTCTTATAGTAAATTTTTTGGGACCCAACTTCTGTTTCTATTCCATGGTTCCGGTATATAAATCAAACTCTCTTGTAGCATGTATTTAGCTTCCCTTTCAAATCATGTGTACATCAGTTAGATCTTTCAGTTTCCTAAGAATACAAGAAGCTAGGAAAATGTAAGCCTATCTGCATACTTCCCTCAGTACTTATGTTAGGCTATGTCAGTGGTCCCCAGCCTTTTTGTGGCCAGTAGCACATTCATGTTTTCAGAAGCGTGTGGTGGGCGCCAGCAGTTTTTCAAGGCTTATTTTGTATTTGTTCATTATAGTAAATATGATTATGTATTATTTTACATAATATATGAATCCATAAGATAAAGGTAATTTTACATGTAAAAGGTATTAATTAAATTATTCTGCAATTACTCTTTCCCCTTACTATGTGAATTTGCTCTTTTTTTTATCTACCTGTAAGAAAAATTAAGGAGCTTTTACAAAATAAATATCACAAACTGTTTTCATCTTATTTATTTAAAAAAAGTAAAACATTGTTGAATTGCTGGTCCAAATATATTTATTATTCCTACTTTAACGTAGAATAAAGCCTGCAGCCTCGGAGTTCTCTGTCCCCGACAGGCGCGGGGCTGCGGCTTCTCTCCAGCTTAGGCCGCAGCCCTGCATCTGCCAGAGACCGAGAACACCAGTGCCTGCAGCCCCAGAGTTCTCTGTCTGCGGCAGGGTTGGGGCTGCGGCTTCTCTCCGGCTTCGAAGCCAGAGAGAAGCAGCGACCCGGTGCCTGCCAGGGACAGAGAACACCGGTGCCCGCAGAAACCGGAGAGAAGCCACAGCCCTGTGCCTGCTAGGGACAGAGAGCGACAGGGCCTCCAGCCTGCAGCCCCGGAGTACTCTGTCCTGAGCAGGCGCAGGGCCCTGGCTTCTCTCCGCTGCTGGGCAGTAGGCAGGACCCGTGCCTGCCGGGGACAGAGAACACTGGTGCCTGCAGCCCCGGAGTTCTGTCCCCAGCAGGCGTGGGGCTGCAGCTTCTCTCTAGCTTAGGCCGCGGGCCCGCACCAGAGACCGAGAACACCGGCGCCTGCAGCCCCGGAGTTCTCTGTCTGCGGCAGGGTTGGGGCTGAGACTTCTCTCTGGCTTCGAAGCGGGAGAGAAGTCGTGGCCCCACGCCTGCTGGGGACAGAACTCTGGACCTGTAGCCCTGGAGAAGCTGGAGAGAAATCGTGGCCCCGCGCCTGCCGTGTTGGGGACCACTGGGATATGTCTACACTACCACAGTAAGTCAAGCTATGCTACACAACATAGCTGGAGTTGACGTATCTTAGGTCGAGTTACCGCAGGGTCTACGCTGCAGGGAGTTAACTTACCTTACTCTTCCTGTCGGGGGTAGAGTACAGGGATTGACTGGAGAGCGATCTGCAGTTGATTTGGCGGATCTTTACTGGACCTGCTAAATCGACTGCCGGTAGATTGATCTCAGAGCATCGATCCCTGCCGTAGCGTAAACCTGCCCTTAGAGTGGTTGCCCTTAGCTGTGCTGCTTCTGTCTTTGTAATCTAAAGCATACAGCACTAGGTACAAAATAAAAGATGTGTGACCTCTTTGGTCTGCATACAGCTCTAAAATTTATTTTGACTTTGTTCAATATTTCAAGGTATATATCCGAGCAGAATCTTTTTCCATGGTGTTCAGATATCCATCTACTATAACTACCCAAACTCTGTCTGGTTTGTCTTTTATCATATAACCATTACAGCTCTTCTCCATATGTGGTGTCCCTGGACTCTTTACTCGTAGACTCTAAGGTCAGAAGGGACCTTTATGATCATCTAGTCTGACCTCCTGCACAATGCAGGCCACAGAATCTCACCCATCCACTCATGTAACAAACCCGTAACCTATGTCTGAATTATTGAAGTCCTCAAATTGTATTTTGAAGACCTCAAGTTGCAGAGAATCCTCCAGCAAGTGACCCGTGCCCCATGCTGCAGAGGAAGGCGATAAACCTCCAGGGCTTCTGCCAATCTGCCCTGGAGGAAAATTCCTTCCCGACCCCAAATATGGTGATCAGTTAAATCCTGAGCAGTTAAATCCTGAGCATCCTGAGACTCACCAGCCGGCACCCAGGAAAGAATTCTCTGTAGTAACTCAGATCCCACCCCATCTAACATCCCATCATAGACCACTGGGCATACTTACCTGCTGATAATCAAAGATCAGTTGCCAAATTAATTGCCAAAATTAGGCTATCCCATCATACCATCCCCTCCATAAACTTATCAAGCTTAGTCTTAAAGCCAGATATGTCTTTTGCCCCCACTACTCCCCTTGGAAGGCTGTTCCAGAATTTCACTCCTCTAATGGTTAGAAACCTTCGTCTAATTTCAAGTCTAAACTTCCTAGTGTCCATTTTATATCCATTTGTTCTTGTGTCCACATTGGTACTAAGCTTAAATAATTCCTCTCTCTCCCTAATATTTATCCCTCTGATATATTTATAAAGAGCAATCATATCCCCCCTCAACTTTCTTTTGGTTAGGCTAAACAAGCCAAGCTCTTTGAGTCTCCTTTCATAAGGATCATCCTAATAGCCCTTCTCTGTACCTGTTCCAGTTTGAATGGGGATGGTGTGTTTATGCTCTGCTTTTTGGGCTAGATTCACAAAGGTGTTTGGGTACCATCCACAATCTACAAAAATCCCACTGAGCTCTTTAGAAACCTAAACTCACTTGGAGCCTAAATTTTCCAGGTGTAAGTTCCTGCAGTGTCTAAATTTTTTGCCCCTGAGTATGTGCACAGCTGCCTTGCTGTAGGCGTCTAGACACCCATTTCTTGCCTAAGCCAAAGAGCAATTCACGAATCAGGGAAAGTGAGTGTTTGTTTGCCTCTTTTGCATATGGAATCTGATCCAATAGACACGCTTAAAGGCTGTGTACTGGATTGGGTCCTATTCAAAATTAGATTGGAGGTAATGGTGGTGTTGCATACTGTGTTGTGCTGTGTCAGCCTTAAATTTATCCCAGTGGTTAGAGCACTCACTTGGGATGTGGGAGACCCAGGGTCAATTCTCCTCTCAGGTAGAGGTAGGAAAAAGACTTGAACAGGAATCTTGCATCTATCAGGAGCATGCTCTGATCAATGAGCTCTCTGGGAGAATCTGATGTATGGCTCCCTCCAACCTTCCTGTGAAAGCTGTTCCTCTGTGGATAATTAGTCATTGGGGTAAGGGGCTTTCACGCCATCTTAACTGCTCACGATTGCGAGTGCCACACTCAAGGCAGACTGTCAAACAGGGCAGGGACCCCAAACTGGTTTTATGTTCTAGAATTAGATTTCACCAAACCAGTAGCAAGTGTGAACTCTTAAAGCACTGTAACAGTCTTACCATGGAGTCACAGGGCTTGTCTACATCAGAAAGTTGCAGCGCTGGTGAGGGAGTTACAGTGCTGCAACTTTGAAGGTGTACACATCTGCAGGGCACCACCAGCGCTGCAACTCCCTGTTTGCAGCGCTGGCCGTACTCCCGTTTTGTCTCGGGTGTAGAGGATCCAGCGCTGGTGATCCAGCGCTGGTAATCCAATGTAGACAGTTACCAGCGCTTTTCTTGACCTCCGTGGAAGGAGGAAGCCTCTGGTAATCAAGCTGGTTTCCTTTCCCGGTTTGCTCTCTCGGTCCCGGAGCCACCCAGCAAACCGCAGGGAAGGAGACCTGCTTGCTCGGGGTTCTGGGACCGAGAGAGCAAACCGGGAAAGGAGACCAGCTTCGCCGCGGTTTGCTCTCGCGTTCCCGGAGCCAGCCAGCAAACCGCAGGGAAGGAGACCTGCTTGCTCGGGGTTCCGGGACCGAGAGAGCAAACCGGGAACGCCGCGGTTTGCTCTCTCGGTCCCGGAGCCACCCAGCAAACCGCAGGGAAGGAGACCTGCTTGCTCGGGGTTCTGGGACCGAGAGAGCAAACCGGGAAAGGAGACCAGCTTCGCCGCGGTTTGCTCTCGCGTTCCCGGAGCCAGCCAGCAAACCGCAGGGAAGGAGACCTGCTTGCTCGGGGTTCCGGGACCGAGAGAGCAAACCGGGAACGCCGCGGTTTGCTCTCTCGGTCCCGGAGCCAGCCAGCAAACCGCAGGGAAGGAGACCTGCTTGCTCGGGGTTCCGGGACCGAGAGAGCAAACCGCGAACGCCGCGGTTTGCTCTCTCGGCCCCGGAGCCAGCCAGCAAACCGCAGGGAAGGAGACCTGCTTGCTCGGGGTTCCGGGACCGAGAGAGCAAACCGGGAACGCCGCGGTTTGCTCTCTCGGTCCCGGAGCCACCCAGCAAACCGCAGGGAAGGAGACCTGCTTGCTCGGGGTTCCGGGACCGAGAGAGCAAACCGCGGCGTTCCCGGTTTGCTCTCTCGGTCCCGGAGCCACCCAGCAAACCGCAGGGAAGGAGACCTGCTTGCTCGGGGTTCCGGGACCGAGAGAGCAAACCGGGAAAGGAAACCAGCTTCGCCGCGGTTTGCTCTCTCGGTCCCGGAACCCCGAGCAAGCAGGTCTCCTTCCCTGCGGTTTGCTGGGTGGCTCCGGGAACGCGAGAGCAAACCGCGGCGTTCCCGGTTTGCTCTCTCGGTCCCGGAACCCCGAGCAAGCAGGTCTCCTTCCCTGCGGTTTGCTGGCTGGCTCCGGGACCGAGAGAGCAAACCGCGGCGTTCCCGGTTTGCTCTCTCGGTCCCGGAACCCCGAGCAAGCAGGTCTCCTTCCCTGCGGTTTGCTGGGTGGCTCCGGGACCGAGAGAGCAAACCGCGGCGTTCCCGGTTTGCTCTCTCGGTCCCGGAACCCCGAGCAAGCAGGTCTCCTTCCCTGCGGTTTGCTGGCTGGCTCCGGGACCGAGAGAGCAAACCGCGGGGAAGCTGGTTTCCTTTCCCGGTTTGCTCTCTCGTCCCGGAACCCCCCTTGAAGCCGCCCAACAGCGCTGCAGTGTGGCCACATCTAACACCACTTGCAGCGCTGGTTGCTGTAAGTGTGGCCACTCTGCAGCGCTGGCCCTATACAGCTGTACTAATACAGCTGTAACAACCAGCGCTGCAAAATTTTAGATGTAGACATGGCCACAGACAGTTTCCTTGGGCATTCCAGTCTATCTTGCCATCCAGGCAAGATGGACTTCATGATGGATGGACACTTTACACCAAAAATCACAATAATTTTCAGGTTACAGTTGTAATAATCTCAGTTCTGAATATCTTTTAGGGTTAGCCAAGGTTGACTCTAGAGATCTCTGCTTCTGTTTTGTAATGCAGGCCTTGTGAGAGTCCAAAAAGCAAAAAGAGAGATGAAAACATTTGCCAACTATAGTATTTTTATTTCCCTCTTCCCTCTGATGGGACGAGCCCTTTTGTAGGTAGCCTCTTCTGGGTAAATTAACAAAATCTATGTGTTGTTATGTCCCACAATGGCCCATTTAGTTTTGATAAGCTAAGCTTGATAAGCTTGGTGGGCAGAAGACGATTCCTCCTCACTAGGCTCATAGTTTGAGAGCAAACATTTTTTTGCAAGTTACAAAGCAAAAACTTAAATATTTACCTTGTAGCAGGTGATAAAGAAATTTTAAGTGAGATTAATGCATGCAGCAACTTATAACAATGTATTTAGACTTTGTGAAATGTTTGTAAGTCCAATACCCATCTTAACCATACTAACAGACAGGTGAAACAGACTGGTTTCCAGCAATGAATTTGTCAGTGTTCAGCTGAGACCTAAAGCCTTGGCAAAAACTGGCACCTAGTCTGTTAGCATTACAGAGGGACTGGACCCTGGGTCTCCTACCTCCTAGATCAGGGGTTCTCAAACGGGGGATCTTGATCCCTCGGTGTCACGAGGTTATTACATGGAGGGTCGCAAGCTGTCACCTTCCACCCCAAACTCCGCTTTGCCTCCAGCATTTATAATGGTCTTAAATATATAAACAAATGTTTTTAATGTATAAAAGTTTTCTGTGTGTGAAAGGGGTCACCGGTACAAAAGTGTGAGAACCCCTGTCCTATATGGATGCCCTAACAACTAGACTAGAACGTCATTCTCTCTGGCTATCTGCCTAGTGTGCTGGGTTTTGTAAATTGGAGTCTAAGGGATCTATCTCTGCCCATTCTTTGCATAGGCAACCTAGGTGCCTAACTCAGAAACAATGCTTTGATTCACAAAGCCTGTGCTTTATTTATTTTTTCTAGCCACCTAAAAGTTAGGTATTGCTATGCTCAGTATCTTATCTCCTAAATACTTAACACACACATCTGCTGGCACTTCGTCAATACAGATTTTTGAATTTCCCAGCCCCCTTTTTCTAGAAAAACCCAAACCACTGATTGTGTATTTCCAGTTTATGAACTTCTGTCACTCTGACGTATTTATGTGAATCTAACTTTATTTGAAAGTTTGGTACTGAAGACATTAAGTTATTATTTCAATTTGTGAATGAAAATTCTCATAAAAAGCTAAAAGGAAAGTGATGAGAACATAAAGGTTCTTGTTGTTGTTTAAAATGCACAAGAAACCCTGGTATCTTAAATTTCAAGGTATTGCTGTGATCTGTAGATTAACAGAGCCATGGGGACAATTCCCAGAGTGCATGAAACATTCAGGAGCATTGCATTTTCACCTTGATGATCTTTCCATAAAGGGATGAGTGAAATTAGAACATCATTGTGTTCTTGTAGATAACTTACTACATCTATTTATTCAAATGAAGGTAACTCTTCTAGACAGACTACAGCTTATTTAGCAAGCTCTGAGGGACTAAAAATATTTTTGAGAAGAAAATTGTTTTTGTGAGGCACATGTCCAAAGTATACGGAGGAGTTGATGAGGACAGCCGTCATGACTGTATTGTAACCTCCTCTTGGATTACTTTACAAAAGGAACATTTAAGCAATAAAACAAAGAATGAAATATCTGTATAATATACAGCCTTGAAAACTTCAGGGGAAGAATGGAGCTTCTTCCAGTGATGCAGCATTCTTGTTACAGTGACTAGTTGTAATTAAGAGACCAGGTTCAGGATAACTAAATTAGATAAACTCAAGCAGTGTCCTATTGCATAATATCCTTTAGGAAGGAATTGTAACTAGTTTTTAAACTAGTATAGTGCTGTGTAAAATAGGAGTTGAGTCATATCGCTGGCCAATGAATGTTAAGGATGTGATGTCTGAATCATTGGTGTGTCTCTCTTCTTCCCTCTCCTCTCGCGCGCTCGCTCTCTCTCTCTCTCTCTCTCTCTCTCTCTCTCTCTTCCCCCCCCCCCCCCCCCAATTCTGAGAGAGACTCTGGTCAAAACGTAGATGCATCTGTTTATCAGGAAGTTTTCTATCCTGAGCCTGTGAATAAGATTTTATATATTCAAAAATCATAAAGAATTTAGTTCTTGGCAACTGCTATGTGTTTCTGGAGTTCATCTGTGTGGCTTGTTTGGATTATGGGGAAGGACAGTTTTAAATGTTGAACATTTCTTAAGTGGCAGAAGAAAATTGCACCTGCCTATGAGGTATTACTGCATGTTTTCCTTGGGGATTAATAGACCTGTTTGAGTGCTGATTATGTTTTGAAATCTGGAGTTATTGTTGGAAAAATGTGGTTCTGAGTAGAACTTACCTTTATATTTCAGAAGGCAATTTAATTTGATGCTTTAGTTTTTTCAAGCTGGTGAGGGAATTTTTATAAAATTGCTTGCAACTCTGAGTTGCATTAGTTGTATTTTAAGGAAAAGGAATGCACAGTATGGAAATGTAAGACAAGTGCAACTTGAACCGCAGCCAAACTTGTTAAAAGTGCTAGCCCTCATTAAGGATAATTCTGTACTGTTTTTGAAGTTTTATACCCAAGTTACTTTAAAGATCTGGTAGCAAACTAGTGCTATACAGACTTCTGAAAAGATTAACACTTTCATGGTATGCTTTGATCTCCGATAATTGGACTTCTTTTAAACTTTCCAAAACATTCAATTTACAGCTGAGGCCAGAGTGAGAAGTTCGAAGTAATGACAGTAAATGAAAATATGGATTTCATAATGAAAAATGGTCAACTTCAAACTATACTGTGTTGCTGCTGCAATATTCCAGTCTGTTGTATATCTCGTTTCTGAGGTTTAAGATCAGTAGACATACATGCAGCAATAATAATGCAGACACATTGTGCCTCAACTTCTCTGTTTTAACTCTTATGACATTCACGTGAGCTTCTATAAACATTTTCTCACTGTAGACAATACTACTAAAAAACTAGGTGTGATATAAATGATGACCTCACTCCTACTCTGCCATATCAATTATACCTTTAGATAGAGTATTGAATATGGCATATTAGTGGCAAATTTAATGCCAAAATATCCATATAGGATCTTATGGTTATCAGTAGGTACAGGCATGACATTGTGGTGTTGAGTTTGTGGTGGCAATGGATTTCATAATAAGCAAATGGGCTCGGAGTATCAAGAAGTTAAAGGGCTCTTTATGTGTGAAATATGAACTCACTGTTCAGATTTTACATTGCAGAATTTTAGAATTCGCTCTCCCTTATTTCCAGATTGAAATTGTTTGTGGACACAGTTCTGTGTAGTTTGGTTTAGTGGCAGGGAAAATCTCAATTTCTGCTCAGTAAAAATGATGAAGCAACATATAAGCCCTAATTAATCTATTTTCTCATAAAACAACCTCTAAATAATATGTGTTGATGCTTTCAAAGGAGTTTAGATGGTTTTTAATCTTCTTCTAAGTCCCTTCAGTTAGTCAGTTTTTCTGTTGCTAATAAACTGTACTGGGAATTTAGTGAAAATGACAATACACGAAGTGCTTTCAAAATACACAAAGCAAACATACCGAGAAATCGGGAAAGTATTTCAGTTTTTGTAATCTGAAGTGTTTGTAACAGTAGTTGGTAAAAAATGTTCAGTCAAGTTGATGCCTTTCACTACACAAGTGTTTCTGCAAATCCTCCAGTGGAGAAGCATTATAAGGGAAAACATAAAAGTACCAGATCTGAGAACTTTTTAAATTCTAAGTCTTTGACAAGTTTAGTGCTGACAATGTTCTGTGCTGCATAGTGCACAGAAATACAGTCTAACATGCACTGAAATGTAAAGCACTTTAAGTGTTACCCGCGCCTGTCTAGCTTTCAGTAAAATAACCCAATATGCTAGTCTTCTGTAACGATTCTCCTCACCTCCCCTGCCCTCCCCAAACCTCTCATTATGATCTATTGTTAATTGACTTTTTTCTGAACTGCAGGAGAGCTCACACCTTAACAGTCCTGTTTATCCTCACATGTGCGCTGGGATATGTAACCTTGCTTGAAGAAACTCCGCAAGATACAGCCTACAATACAAAGAGGTAACCATCCCTTGCAGAACTGTTGCAATATAGCATTTGTCCTGTCAATATGAAACCAGGAGAACTAAACTACAACCTATAAGGTCATCTGGTACAAAAATCTTTGAATTTAGTCTCTAATCAGTGTAGTGTTTCTTACTGTAATTAGTAATGAGCTCCTATGCGTATGTGTAAATATAACTAATTATAAAATCTTTTAATGCATTCAGTTGTTTTCTGTGGCATCTCATTCTGCCCCTTTGCTGATGTGTTGAGGCCTGTCTTTTACAATATATAAGCTTAGTTTGCTGTATGAACTGTAAATTAATTATTTCTATGTTTATGCAAGGCTTTGGTTGAAGTTTTAATGGAAATGCATATTTGGGCTGTAAGCAAACATGAGAACTTGTACTCAAAATGGTAACTTTCAGAAAATTAAAGTTTTAGAATTATTTCATACCTGAATGTGTTCCATCACTACAATTATTTTTTGTTCAAACTGATCAAACTTAATCAAACATTTCCTCTAAAGAAGTAGAGCAGGAAAAAGGTATGGTTTACCCCAGGCCTGCACAACTCGTAAAGCGGCGAGGGCCACATTACTCCAGAGAAAACAGCTGAGGGCCGAAACCCCCCGCCCCACGGAAACACCCCACCCCCCCAGCCCAGCGGAAACACTCCGCCCCAGCACCGCCAGCCCTGCAGAAACAAACCCTCCTTCCCCAGCGCCACCCCACCAAAACAGCTGTGGGCCAAAAAGGAAGGTTGGGGGTGGGGAGGTGATACTTGATTTTAAATCAACCAGGAGCTCCCAGCTGAAGAGCTGGCTGGGAGCCCTCCGTGTCAAATTAAAGGGCCCAGGGCTCCGGCAGCTGCTGGAACCCGGAGCTTTGTGGGGCTGGGGCAGGGATTTAAAGAGCCCAGAGCTCCTGCTGCTGAGGGGAGTCCGAGCCCTTTAAATCCCAGCCCCAGCGCATCCACTGGAGCTGCTGCCGGGATTCAAAGGACTCTGGGCTGCCTGTGGCGGCAGGGAGCCCTGAGCCCTTTAAATCTCAGCCACGGCCGAGAATCTCTGCAGGCAGCTCAGAGCCCTTTGAATCCCGGCCACAGCTGAGATTTAAAGGGCTCTGGGCTCCCCACAGCTGTGGGGAGCCCAGAGCCTTTGAATCCCATCTGCAGCTGGCAGGGCCGGCTTTAAGAAGTGCGGGGCCCAATTCGAACATTTTCGGCGGGGCCCCAGCAGGGATGACTGAAAGGAAAAAAAAAAATGTTAAAAAAAAAAAAAAAAAGGAGCCTTTCATTTCTTAGCAACCGGTTCCCTATAAAAAGTTCTGCCACAGTATGTATTTTTTGTACCAATAGGGTTACCATACATCCATATTTTCCTCCTTGATGGCGATTTAAGATCCAAAAAGCCTGACATGTCTGGAAAGTACAGATGTATGTTAACCCTACCTAAAGTTCTCTTTTAAGAAGATGTGTCTGAACTAGAAATGAGCTCCACCACTCCCTGAGGGTGTGCTAGGGTGCACGTGTGGGTCCCAGCTGCTCCCTGCCCACCTTATTGAAGCAGGTGTGCAGGGTTACTTCCCTGGGAACTACAGGGCACCAGTGGACGAGGGGCTGGCTGGAGGCGGGGAGGAGGTGGCTGGAGGTAGGGTCTGGCTGCAGGCTGGGCAAGGGGTGTGGGGCAGGCTGGAGATGGCGTGTGGGATGGGCTGACTGGCTTCAGGCAGGGCCACAGGGGGGGTGCTGCATGGGTTGGCAAGGCTGGAGACAAAGGAGTGCAGGACTGGCTGGCTTCAGGCAGCGGGGTGCGGCAGGGGTTGGTTGGAGACAGGGAAGGGGGTTCAGGGCTGGCTAGAGACGGATTGGTGCAGGGCTGAAGACAAGGCAGGGGGTTAGGGGCTGGCTGGAGACGGGCTGGCTGTGGGCAGCGGGTGCAGGGCTGGCTGTGGGCAGGAACTGGTGCAGGCAGGGCAGAAGGTGCTGGGCTGGTGAGGGCAGGGGGTGCAGCAGGGGTTGGCTGCAGGCATCTGGTGCAGGTAAAGGGGTATATCCCATCCTGTATGGCGAGTGCCCCCTCCTCCTGCCTCCCCCACCACGACAGCAGTAGCAGACCATGGCTCAGGAGCTATTTAAAGGGCCTGGGGCTCCCCTGCTTCCATTCCCCCAGCCCTGTAAATAGCTGCAGGAGCCTTGGGGAAGTGGTGGGGCTCCGGGGGCTATTTAAAGGACCAGGGCAGCAAAGGCATCTGGAGACCCCTCCCCCCTCACTACCCAAAGGCTCTGGGGGCTATTTAAAGAGCCCGCGGCTCCCCTGCTTCTACCGCCCCAGCCCTGTAAATAGTCAAGGGAGCCCTGGGGAAGCAGTGTGGCTTCAGCGACTATTTAAGGACCGGGGCGGCAGAGGCAGCTGGAGCCCCGGCCCTTTAAATAGCCCCCAGAGCCTCCCGCTACCCCAGGGCTCTGGGGGTATTTAAAGGGCCCGGGGCTCCCCTTCTTCTACCGCCCCAGCCCTTTAAATAGCCATGGGAACCCTGGGGAAGTGGTGGGGCTCTGGTAGTTATTTAAAGGGCCGGGGCGGTAGAAGCAACGGGAACCCTGGACTTTTTAAATAGTCCCCAGAGCCCCGCAGCCCTACCCCAGGGCTCTAGCAGTGGTGCTCTGCTGGCAATTTAAAGGGCCTGGGAGCCACAGACCTTTTAAATTGCCCCCTGGGGAAGCTGGGCCACCCCGCTACAGTGCACTGGCTTTTGCCCATACATCGTACTGGGGTTTGGGCATGTGGCCCTCTTAGGGGCTGGCTGATTCAGGGGAATTGGTTGAATTGGCCTAAATCTGGCCCTGGCGGCTGAGATTTAAAGGGCTCTGGGCTCTCTGCGGCTGCGGGCAGCCCAGAGCCTTTTGAATCCCGGCCGCGGCTGGGATTTAAAGGGCTCTGGGCTCCCCATCACTGCGGGCAGCTCAGAGCCTTTTGAATCCCTGCCGCGGGCCGCACAGTGAGCCTCTGCGGGCCGCATGTTGTGCAGGCCTGGTTTACCCAATCATGTGAAACTTCATCTCTGATTTTTATTGCTGTCTTTAATTCACTTTACACTTCAAGTTTTTATTAGTTTATACAAAAAGAGTGCCTATCCAAAGGTCTAAGTGCACCTGCTATAAATTATGAAAACAAAATTAGATTGCCCAAAGAACACCAAACTCTCCTTTCCCAATGTGTCTGATTTCTTGAATATGACACTGATGTAAATTTTTTCCTGTCATCAGAATTAAAAATTAAAGGATCACTTTGCTGCCCTTCAAATGAATGTCAGTATCTAGCATCCATTGTCATGGCAGATGTCTCCCTGGTGCTTCTAACCAAGTTCTTTTTGTTCATTATTCCATCAGTTATGTGGTAGATGTACTTGTTGAACTTCACACATAAATATCTGTGCAAAGCTGGTAATTGTGTTTTTCATTGATATGAACTAAACAGTGAGCAGAGAAATGTGGTAGATCACAGTACCCCACCCAGTGGGAAGCTGGGAAATGGAAATGCAGCCTTTCAGAACCTGTGATCAAATGGCATTTCGGTGTTGGCTATGACCAATGAAGAGAATTTAGAGAACAGCACAATGTGTCTCCTAAAATAGAAGAGAAAAAACACAAGGAAGGGGAAGTTATGATACATCAAAAGTGTTGGAATTAGAGGCTGAGACACATGAACATAATAATGTGACTCATTGGAATATGTTGTTGTTGAGATTAATGCCTTTATAATGGTAATACACACAGATATGGAAGAAAATTAATCGGACCGTTTTTCTGTTTTGTTTTCATATCAAATATTTCATTCTGTTTAACTGTGTTCTGTGCAGAGACACTAAAAAATAGTCACGACAAGTAATGGGGAATAAATATTAGGAATGCAGGGGCTCTCTGCGCTCCACTGGCACTGAGCTATGGAAGTGTCTATTGGGAGATCTCACACACAGATGATTACATCTCCTTACTTTGTAGAAGGGAGTGAACCTTGTGTGTGTTTCGAAAGAGTGCACAAACAAAAGTGTTCCTTCCCCATCATTAGGGAGTCCCTGTCTTCAAGACCTAAATCTTTTCCTAACTAACTTGATGGAGGGGCTTTCTTTACCAGTCTCCCTTGAACATCTATCAATGAAAACAGTCTTCCTGATAAGTTATGTCTGCAGAGAGGTTGAGTGAGCCTAGTACTTTCACTCTACTTCATACTGTGGCCCACAAGGAAAAAGTCACCACAGTTCCATCCCAGCTTCATGTCTAAGGTGTTCTCAATGTATTTCTCTCGCCATGTCCTTTGCAGACTCCACTCCCACTGAGGGAAACTTGCCTCCATATCGTAGATTTAAGGACACTCTGTTTTTAACCTAGAAAACATCGGGCCTTTGAGAAAATAAAATACCTTGTTTGTATCATATAGGGAGAGGTGCCAAGGGAGAACCCATTACCAAGCAAAGGCTTTCTCACTGGTTTAGTAGATGTATAGAACATAGTTATACCTTAGCTAGGAAACCAGTGCCCCATATTTACAAGAGCTACTGCAGCATCAGTAGCATGTTGTAGGCAATTCCCCTGGTGTAAAGCAAAGCAGCATCTTGGAAGTTACACATTTACACCAGATGCTATTTGTATTCAGCATTACACTCCAGTGCTTGGTTGGGAGGGCAGTGCTACAGTCCGTATTTATCTGTGAACACCTTGCCAGCTCTCCACCTGGAAGAGCACTGCTTGCTAATCTCCCACAAGGGGAATGCATATAGGTCATCAAAGAAGAGGTTATTTACTGTTCTGAAAGTTGCCTCTCTGTATTCACACTATCCATCCACCTCCCTGTCTACCTTGGAGTTCTGTATAATATCAGACCTCAGTAGTTAGGGAGAAGAAAAACAAGGTCATGGGGGGGGGGGGTGTCCACTCTCTTGTATACAAGGTGATAATGTCATCTGTGTGTGCCAAGTTTTTAAGGCAGTTCCACAGCTCAACGTCATGAGCACCATATCCTACAAGTGTGAATATATAGACTCTGGAAAAACAGCTATTGATAAGCAGCTTCTTTGCTATCTAATAATCCTACAACTTCAGCCCTTTTCATGGTCATCAAATGTATGGTTGTGTACCTCCTATCCTCCTTCGGTTATACCAATATGCTGAGGAGAGTTTGTGTATGTTCACTGCCTGAGATGATAACTTCAGAACACACCTATTTTTGTATTACAATAAATAAAGTTGGATTTGGCAGTGATGTGTGGTTAGAAGGGACTAGATGATAGTGTTGAGTGGCTAGAAATTAGAGCCCCAGCAATGTGGAACTGAGTTCTAATTGCAACTCTGCCATTAGCTTGGTGTATGACCTAGAACCCATCTTTACAATTTCCAGGTAGGGAAGAGGTGAAAAGAAGTATGTTGAGGTTTCATTGTTTGTTTGCAAAGTGTTATATAAATGTGTCACATAGTCATACCTTCCTCAAATTCCCTTGGGGAGTGGGGGTGGAAATACTCAGACAGCCAGGATAACTCAAGAATCTGAAAGTGGTTGTCCACTGCAACATCTTTATTCTTTTATTATTTTTCCTTCTTGACTTGGAAATTAGAGTTGCTTGTATAGTGACCTGAGGCTCAGAGTCTCAAAGTTATGGTGCAGCCAAGTTTCAGCAGACTTTGCAGTCCCCTGTAATTTATTCAGGCACATGGGCTTGCAGAAGGCTACCAGAAACAAGCTTTTCTTCAGACGCCTTTTCGCTGCTGCAACTTGGGTTTTGTTAGGTATTACTTCCTGTAGCTTGTTTTCAATCTCCTTGCTGTGAGATTGATGCCTTTTCTCTGCATTCCTGTTATTGCTCATGCTTCATTATCTTTATCAAACACTAGCTACAGCCCGGGAAAAGAGCCTATGTAATAATACCTAGAAGAATGAGATCATCTGCTGTTTCAAAATACAAACCCTTCATAAAAAGATGAGCCTGTTTGGATGTGCTAAAGGAAACCCTCAAGAACATTTGATCTCTGCTAGATATTTCTGATGTACTGAAAGAAACATTCAAAGGGAAGCTTTTCGTGTTGTTTTGCTGTATATGATTGAGCTTACTTTTCTATCAGCCCCTCCATTTTGACTTCAGGGTTGTGTGGCAGTTATGTACCTCACTGTTTTTAGTATACACAGAGTAATTGTAGCCAATACATTTCAAACATATTCTAGTGTTCCTTGTAAAAAAATAAAATGTGTTTAGTTCCCAGAACCCTCCAAAAAGTAGAGTGCATGGTTTTATGCCTTGGTGACTTAAAATACTTTGTCTTGCCTTGGATCACAGTTGTGCCTTATTTTAGGCTAGTTCTGCTCTTTCTGTGGATTTACCCTCTGTTCTTTAAATTGTAAAATCTGTGTCTGCTTGAGGCTGTCATTCTATGAAAAAAATCCTACAGTAACACTCTGCTTAATGAACGTCAATAGCGTAATCATACAATGTGTAATGAACAGTGTCTGTACCTGTGATTATTCAATACTTGGAAATGGTGTATTGCAGTAAAGCTCTGTTCTTGTCTGTATATGGAGCCCACAAATGTAGAATTGCACTTTGAAATCATTAGTTTTCATACTCTTGTTGCATGTTGCTAACTTGAGGTGTGTCTGGGACAAGGGGTATGGGTAGGGCAGAATAGAACAATAGTAGGGAGCAAGGAACACACGCTAGAACTGCTCCACTCCGCATTGCAAACATGCTCCCAAGACTGGTGGATAGTTCCTTGAAAACCAGCTTTCCCTCCCTCCGCCCCTAAAGGCCCCCTATGCAGCTGCCCACAGCAGTAACTCTCATGTACAGGGGTATGAGCACAGATAGCAGCAGACAGAATAGATTAAAAAGGATAGTCATACAGTTGAAAGCCAGAATGGACCACCAGATTGTCTGACCTCCTGTTGTCACGGGCACCAACAAGTAAGAATAAGGCAGTAACTATTGCAGAGCATGATTCAAGGAGTTGTGGGGTGCTGGTGGGAACCTCAGTACTGCTCCATCCATTTATATCTCAGATTACACTACTCTACAGCCAAAATGCTTCTGAAATAAATGTAGTCCAACTTTACTAATTCTGGGTCACTGCGAACGAAAATGATGTTTAAAATTGTTGATTGGCTCTAGTTTTCAAGATATGCTATTGGGTCAGTATATACGACCCTTCACTTGGGAATGGTGGAGGATAAGTGAGTTATAAAGAGAAGGGATCTCAATTTAAACCAGAAATGACTAAAATACATCTTTTACTGGAACTATGAATAAATCTGACTGGGTTTGGACAGTACTTGGCTTTTAGGCAAAACAACGAATGCTGCAATCTGAAGCTGGTATTGCGTCATACATGATATGAATTGCATCATGTTATTCCTAGAAGTCATGGATGATGCAATCATAATGAAGCTTACATCACTCTGCTGAACAAATTGCCCTATATCAGCTCTAGAAATCATACAGTGTCGTGCTCTCTTATTTGTCAGTGTTTGATTTTGCAAAGGGACACATTTCTGTTTAGCCAAAGTGAGCAGAGATGCCTCGTACTTGTGTGAACAGTGCAGATAACTTCTGCTATATTTGTGGTGAAGTGACTTTTGCATCACAAAAGCACAATATAACCACTATGGTTAAGAGAGCCTATCACCTTTATTTTGGCTGCACAATTGGAGATCAGGACAAGAGGTGGGCCCCACACATACTGCAACACTTGTGCAACAAATCTTCGGCAGTGGTTGAACAGGAAAAGGAAATCTATGCCTTTTGCAGTGCCAATGATTTGGAGAGAGCCAACAGATCATACCAGCAATTGTTATTTCTGCATGGTGCCTCCAGTTAGGAAAGGTGTGTCAAAGAAGAAAAAGTGGACTGTGCATTATCCAAACATTCCATCAGCTATACGCCCAGTACCCCATGGAGAAGGACTGCCGGTTCCTGATGCACCAGAATCATTCTCACTTGAGTCAGACGAGGAAGAGGATGAAACTTCTGGTTCTGAACCATCAGTGTCACAGGACCCACATTTTCTCCCATCCTCCTCCTCTGAACCACACCTCATAACACAAGGTGAACTGAATGACCTTGTCAGGGATTTAGAACTACTCAAGAGTAAGGCAGAGCTGTTGGGCTCCAGACTACAGCAGTGGAATCTCCTGGCAGGCTATCAGGGCAAATGGAGCCCATCAATGCTTGCAGACTATTGCTGGACAGTGACAAGAGATGCTCCATTTAATGAATACAAGAGACAAGCCAAGAAGCGCTGATCAGACACTGAATAGGACTAAACTATGTACATAATAGTTTTTTGCCTTTTGTTTCATAATACATTTTATTTATATAACCCTTTTACTGATTTTTAAAGTGTTACATAAACAGGACAGGTGAAATATCATGTAAAGCAACCATAAACACATGAAAAGACCTAGGTTTACAATTTGATTAAAACTCTATCTACACAATATACATAGACATAAAATGTAAAAACTTAAATATCTTAGAAACAGTAGCCAATCATTTGTTTTTATTGTCATATTTGAATTCAGCACATCAAAATACATAATAAATAGCACATTTTATCTCTGAAGCAGACGACTTCTCAAACTGTAGACCAGTGTTACGTATGTAAACTTTCTAGCCTTTTAGACTAAATCATTCTCAGTATTGAATGCAGCACTGACTGTGAGTTTGTTTTTTTTCTTCACAGTGAATGTCTTAAGGTTTTTGTCCCATTGATACTGGAATCGGTCTCTCAACTGCATGCTAAAATTAGTTGCCATTAGAGACAGTTGTATGTTCATCTGAGGTAACAACTACTGTTTGTAACCATCTCCACCGGTCTGAAATACTTCAGATTCTTTTACCCCTACATCTCAAATATAGAAATAATTATGAACCGTATCACCCTGGTATAACTAGTCATTTTGATATCCAGTGTGTCCGTTAGGTGACACATGTTTCAGTAGCTCTTCTGAACCTCTCTAGGGTAGAAACCATGTTTTTACTAGTAAAACTGTTCACAAAACCTACTTGTCATCTGAAGAGTCAGTCTGGAGAAGCTTGTTGCCATCAATACTGGTACAAGTAACTCCTCGCTTAACATTGTAGCTATGGTCCTGAAAAATGCTAGTTTAAGCGAAATGATGTTAAGTGAATCTAATTTCCCCATAAGAATTAATGTAAAAGGTGGGGGGGGGGAGGGGTAGGTTCCAGGAAAACTTTTTTTTTTCACCAGACAGAAGACTTCGAACAACCAGTGTAATACTATAAACAGCAATGATGATTGTGTAACTTGGTTTAGATGGTGGAGTCAAAGAGTAGGATATTTTCCAGGGATGCCTTGCTGCTAAATGATGAACTAGCACTTGGCTGAGCCCTCAAGGATTAACTTAACATGTTAATGTAGCCTCACTCTCTACAAGGCAGCACAGATGGAGGGAGGAGACACAGTAGATGCATGGTAGTGGCTGCAAACATTCTCTGCGGAAACTGAATATGGTGATGAACCCACGCTATCCCACTGGAGCGCACCACTCCCTCCACTTTCCAAAGAGCCGGGTGTGTTTGAGAGAGACAGAGACACACACGGGGTGTGTGTGTGTGTGTGTGAGAGAGAGAGAGAGAGAGAGAGAGAGAGAGAGAAAGAGATGGGCATTGCCCCTTTTAAGTACACTGACCCCACTCTAAGTACACTGCCTTTTTAAGTAGATCAGCAAGTTGAGACAATAGCTGCTGCCAGGAAGCTCCCTCCTGAGCCCTGTCCTGTCACCACCCTGCTGTGTAGATGGGGTACAAGAGCAGGGGAAGGGGGGCACCCTGACATCAGCACCCCTCTTCCCTCCCCCTCACTCCCAGCACAGCAAGTAGAAGGCTCCCAGGAGCAGCTTCAAGGCAGAGGGCAGGAGCAGCACACAGCAGTGGGGGGGGAGGGACACCTGAACTGCCTGGCAATTGGTAGCCTGCTGGGTGGCTGCTGCACTGGGAACTGAGGGGAGCTGATGGTGGGGCGGGGCGGGAGGGGACTGCCAGTTCACCCTGATTCCAAGCCCTCACCAGCTAGCTCCAACACGCTGCTCTTCCTGCAAGCAGTGGACAAAGCAGGCGGCTGCCAAACAATGTTATAAGGCAGCGTTGCACAACTTTAAACAAGCATGTTCTCTAATTGATCAGCACCGTAACAATGAAACAATGTTAACTGGGACCACCTTAAGTGAGGAGTTACTGTATTTCCATACTGGGCTTACTCTCCTTAAGGGTTGCCAGAAATGGATATTGGGGAAAATAAGCAATGGGAAATGGACTTGGTAATTGAAATACTAACACTACAAGAGGGATGGCTAGTGCAAGACATGTTTCCTGCCTATTCCCCCGCTGCAAGTTTGGAGGAAGTGTAAGATTGTAAAAACAGGCAAAAGATAAAATAAATCAGCAACCTTAATATTTCTCCTTTGCTTGAATCATGAAAATATTTAGCCTGGGCAAGAGCCATATCCGAATGCTCAATCTGGTAAAACAGCAGGAGTAGTACTGCTAGAGAAGGAATTTAGGATGGTGAAGTAAGATTAAGTTGAAAAGCTATTTAAAAAACAGAAACGGCATTCTGTCACCTTTCAGACCTCCACTGAGGCTCTTTCAGGTATGTAGTGTGGAATTTTATTTCTTGCACCTCCCAATCACTTAGCACTGAAGGGAAACGGAATGACTGGGCATTGATAAGTGGGTGCAAGGCTATTTACCTCAACATCACTGGCTCAAACTTAGACCAAAACAATAGTGGCTAAGATTAGTTATTTTCTGATGACTGTTAAGAGGGCCAGCATCACAACTGGCACTTCATTGGGTAGATTCTGACAAGAGACTGAGCCTAAATGAATATAGATTCTAAACTCCTTTTGTCCCTCCAGAACAGTCAGATTTGAGCCAGTATGATAAGCTGTTGCCGAGAGCTTGTACTTTGTCTTTTGACCCAAAAGCAGACATGAATCTTCAAGGCTGTCAATCTGGCACCTCTCAACAGCATAGCTTTTTCTCAAGTTAAGAGAAGTAGGGAAAGTGTCTTCTGTTCTCAAAAGTACTTTTGAGGCCAGCTTTTGGACAAGTGCTGTTTAAACTTTACAAATGTACCTCTATCCTGACCTGCAAATCACTTCCTAGTTTGGTTCTAAGCCCATTCAGCACCATATAATACTATTCCATGTGCTGATAAGTTTCTTATCTTAATGTCCAAACGAAAACCAACTGTGGTGAAAACTTGAGAGTTAAATTTGGAGTAATCTTAGTCCTCATATTTATTTTAACAGGTTTTCAGAAAATAGAGGCTGCTAAGCTAACACCATCTACTACCTGTAGTAAATTAGACTTATGCCTTTTGATTTAAAGATGTATAAATATTAAGTAGAAAAGTTCTCAACTGTCTTGTTCATACACATAGTTTTTCTGTAGCTTAGTGGAGGAATGAATCTGCAGATATTTTAGTAAGTTCTGAGTTCAGACCTGAATAGTCTTTATGCTTCAGATACAATGGGAGCTGAAGCTCTAGGAGAGATTGAGAGGCAGAGCCATGAAGCTTAGGCTCAACTTGCTTACAGCCAGATTTATTGTTGTCTTTAAGGGACTCACTGTGAAGCTATAACTCCAAGAACTGTTATGTTTTATTGCCTGGCAAGATAACATTGCAGTCCAGACTGGGACAACTGTATCAGTAGATGCTAGGAACCTTCAGGCTGTCACATTCTGGATAAGACTAGTCACTCAGGCCACACTCACTCATGGGGTGGCAGAAATAGCTGATGGAATGAATAAGTTGCACTACAGAAGCTCATTCAGGATCTCAAACAAGTAAATGTGAACCCTAGAGGGGGACATATTATTTTTTATGCTTGACTCTGCAGAAGGTATTTATCAGTACATGTGTGCCCCAGGAGTAGCATCGCTATCAGTCCCTTATTACAAGGGTCGGCCCTTGTTTTTTCATCTCTGTACAAGATCGTGAGTTGCTGAGTGCTGCAAAAAGCAGGAGGAAATGCCCCTTGTATATGTAGGTGAGTACTGCTGCCTATTTATTTTATCAATATTTAATAATATTGTGGGGCAGGGGTGCTAAGAAAACAGTCCCCTATCTTTTAACTACCACGTTGGGTATCCTAACCAGGAGTTCTGCTGGGACATCTTGAACGCCATCTCTGCGCTGTCTGTTCCGTGACTTAGAACACAAATGAGAAACTTTGCAGTACCTGCAGCAGTGACGTCCAGAATCTGGACAGTATTAATGGAGGTGAAGTTAGACTGCAACCTTCAGTTTATGTTGCAGTTTCCTTCTTTCAAACATGTGCAGCCATCAGCATAATGGAACTCTGTCATCCATAAAGGAAGAATGCTTGTGAAGGAATCTTTGTTGTGCAGATAATAATGAAGAGAATGGCTGCAAGTAGGCATAAGCCCAGCACAGCTAAAATTCTAATTTTCAGTGCTCTGTTGAGTCAGTGTGTTATTGTGATCAGTATAATAGTTCTGTGGTGGTGTTTTTAAAAAAGGGAACAAAAACAAAACAAGCAGCCAAAAGAGCTCTTTGCTGTAGCTGAAATTTTATCTAGTACATTCTCTTCACATCACTTTGTGCTGGTTAGCAACTCTGCCTCTATGGGAGGAGCTGAGACTGGAAATAGAGGTTGGGCTATAAATCACTTGCATTTTTGGTGGCTGATATTGTTATGTTGAAATTGTGATCAGAATACAACCAGTAAATGAGTGAGCACAGCAGGTCAGCACAGTGTTCCACCAGCTGGTAAGACATGCCCTTTTTGATTTTATATTAGCCTCTTTCTCTGCTCCTCTCCCCAGAAAAAAATCCTGCTGTTATGAACACTAGTGCAGGCCCACCCATTGTAGCAACAGTGGGTGTGCTGGAACAAGCACGGTTGCAGGTAGCCTCTAATATTTTAACGACTCTTTCTAATAACTCTACTCACACTGAGTGCTTAAAATGCTGGCGTCAACCAGTGCCTTGTCATGCCATCATTGCTATCACCAGAGGAGCTGCATTTATGTTGCCAACAGGGGAGACTTTTCCTGAAAAGAGTGTAATGCAGACAAGGTCTTACTGACATTACACTGGGGGGAGTTCTGCACCACAGTGCGCAGACCTGCAGATTTCTTTGCTTTCCTGCAGAAAAATGACTTTCTGACAGGGAAGCAAAGGGAACCCACAAGAGTGGTCATATGCCTCTCCCCAGTAGTGCAGGTGTTTGGTTTTGGGTGCCCAGAGCAGCCGGCAGAGAGGTTAAATCATTGCGAGGATGGGCTGGGGATTCCCTGACCGATGCCGGGTCAGACCCACCTTGTCTACCCAACCCCGTGCATTTGCCCCCCCCCCGACTCCCCTGCTGTGCCTTGCATCCAGAACCTGACCATCATCCTGCCCAAGCCTTACCCCCCGCCAAGCCCCAATCCCCCCACCCCAGGGCTGGGGACGTCCCTGCCAGTGGCTCCTAACCTGTGCCAGGCTCGGCGGCTAGTTCCAGCTAGGCTGGGAGTGGGGAGGAGGAGCGGACTTCTCTTGCATGGAATGGTCAGGGCCAGGTCACTCCCAAAACTTCCCCCAACTCTTCATGCCTCCCTTCCCCACCCTGCTTCTTGCTCCCATTGATCCTCAGCATGCGTGGGAAAGGTCACTATACTGGGAGCGGCTCCTCTCTATGTCCAACCCCTGTGCATCTGAACGCCCCCGCTCCCTACACTCAGCCCTCCCCACTGAGCCCCCCACACACACCAAGTCCCTGCACCCAGACTCCTCCCATCAAGCCCCCTGCACTCAAACTCCCACCTTGATGAGCCCCACTCCCTATGTACCTGGACCACCTTGATGAGGCCACCATGCCTGAACCCCCATCCCACTGAGCCCCAGCCAGCTGCATCCGGACCCCTATCCCACCAAGACCCAGTCCCTTCACACCCTGAACCCTCTGCCAAGCCCCCTCACACACACACACACCCCTGCTGAGCCTCAACCACCTTCACCAGGACCTTTTTACAGAGTCCCATTGCCTTTGCACCTGAAACCCACCAACAGACTCGTGCATCCAGATCCCTCACCTCACCTGGACCCCTGACTGGGCCTCCTGCCCCCAGATTGTCCCGCACACACTCGTGAGCTGGCTCCTGGATTCCCCCACACTAAGCCCCTCCACACTTGGATCCTGCCTGGCTGAGCCTGCCTGTCCAACCTGTCCTGCAAATAGAGAGATGAGTCATGTCTCTCAAAGCAAACTATGGGACTGAGTGTGCAACAGACCCTCTAAGGCCAGTAAACCCCTTTGTTCATTCCAGAATAAGTCAGAAGGACACTGTATAGATAGGTGAAACCTTGGGGTATCCATTAAGGTTTCAGGCTGCCTCATTAGGACACAGCATGGTGGCAACTGAAAAATAAATGTGACATTGGGAAGAATGATGGTGATTTTGCCACCTAAGTGTTTTTGGAAAAATGCTGGTGTTGCATAACTTCCTTTTAGCTAAGTAAAAATAGAAGGGTATTATCAAATTCAATGTACTTCATTAATTTCCAGCTGATATTACTGTTAGATTTTTTTAGTATAGATGTAAATGTGTCTAACTGCAGGTTCCCTTGGAGATTGATCCAGGATAATATGACATGATGAAAACCTAAGATGGTGCCTTGGAGCTCTTAGCTGAGGGCTAAGCAAAGTGATGATAAATTTGAGAAATTTGTATTAGAACATAATACTAAAAGTGTAGAGCGATCATTTTAGATGTAAATGTAGGCACTGTTAAGAATGTACATGCCAGCTTCATAATTTCAAATGCAAGGAGGGGCATGGATAAATCAAATACACAGTGTAATTAGATTCTTTGAGAATAGCTACAAATTGTAATTGCTTTCTTCACCTTTTGGAAACCTTGGTGAAACCTACCTGCTGTGTCAACAATTTCATTTATTAGCTCATTTTAGTGTGCAACTCTAATATATACTACTTGTGTCAACTCAGTTATCAATACCTTGAAGACTGTGTCAATTAATCCTGCTAAAACTTGGTTGTCATTATTAGTTTTTGATGGTAAAACTTCCATTCTTAGCCATTTAAACACATTATTTTTAAAATAAATAAAAAAAATAGTGTCAAGATTTGCTAGTAGTCAACCTGAATTCTTGTGCCCCAGCTATACTTCTGAAAGAGCCATGGCTGAAAAATATTTTATTACTGAAAAATAGTCAAATATGGCTGCCTTATGCATACTAACCTTTTAAACTGTATTAGTACATTATTTCTGTAGTTTTCGTACAGAGTTCCATCACATGTGGACAGGCTGCTGCCCAGTAACCAAATGCCTGAATATAGAAGTTGGGTCAATCTCAAGTAGTTCCTCATCTCCCACAAACAAAACCAGTCTGTTTGTAGGCTTAATATTGGGAAAAGCCAGAGCCACAACTTTGACTACATTTATGAACTATCCTGTTGTAGGAATGTTTTAAGGTACTTATTTTGTAGCATGGAACTTTCAGTAATTCTTGAGCAAAATCACAAACTGTCAATTATATTAGTTGTTATAATGTATCAAAGTTGTGCTAAAAGTCCAAATGCACAATTCTAGGGCCTTTTCTAAAATGTCTTCCTTTTCTACTTGTGCTAGAGCTTATAATTCTAGTAGTCTTATCAGTGCTGCTTCAGCTCAAATTGGAACTTTACCTACGCAAATATTCCATCCTTAGTTCATGTGATAGCAATTGATTAGTCAGCCTCATCTTAAGGTTTTTAAAAGCTGTCTGAACTCAGTAACAAGTCATGTGCTCTGAGTATTTAAAGTGCTTTCACCAGGTCTTAATCATTCTTTCTGTGATGGCATTAAACTGTTTCCTCCCATGTACTTCAAAGTAGTTAAACTTTCAATACTTGTTGTATCTGTTGGTGATGTCATTGATCGGCACCGGGACATATTCCTAGGTAGATAGACCTAAGGTGACAAGCCAATAGATAACTACATCTAACTTTTTTCTCAAAAAAACAAGTTCTCTAACGTCAGATAAATATACCATCTGTGCATGATAACTCTTGAGGGTATTGGCATTCTAGTGCAAAATTGGCAGACCTCTAGCTCTTAAGATGGTGGTTTTTGTGGTTTTTTTGTTTTTTTGTGCCATTCAGGGCAACAGGAGAAGAGGGAGAAGGTGCCATTTTTCCATAGTTTCAAGGAGAACAGCATTTTAAGTTAAGGCTGCTACATTAGGTGAAACTTTCACAAGTTGCTCTCAAAGATTATTAAATGTACAAGAGTTGAAAGTTTGGGAATAAGTTCAAGTTCTATAGATTCTAGTATCTTGAAGTTGCAACACATTTGCAGGTCTTCAAATACATTTAGTGAAAGTTTCACAAACAGCCTTACCTCAGACCCCTTATCCATGCCCATGAGTCACTTTGTTGTTTAGAGATCTGAGAATTGGAGCAGCGTGCTAATCCATCTATTACCAGGGTGGTAGGTCAGACAGGGAATTTGATATTATGGTAGTCAGTCATTTTTAATTAAAAAAGCAGGCTGCATTTAATTTGCATTGTAGAAGAAATATATTAAACAGCATGGATAGGCAAGAATACAAGCATTACGAAAGGTTACGTGAGGGTCTCAATTTGACCATTTAGTGAATCTTCACATCTTTTTCCAAAGCACAAGCAACCTTAACTCTGGCAATTCCTAACTTTTGAAGCATTTGCAACCTAAAGAATGTCCTTTTAATGTTTTCTGCATGCAGTTCCCTAGTTTTAAAAAAAAAAAACAACTTTTTCTTTACCCCCTGTAACAATCTCCCATCATAAATAATCAGCAGAGTTTGAAACTGCACCTTTCACATTGAAGCACAAATGTCTACCACATGGGCTATAAGACTAACACTAGCTGGCAGCAGGAGAAAACTGGTATCTGGGAGGTGGGATTGGGGCACTAGGACCAGATGCCAGGTCTATGGGGTAGTCAGGGGAAGACTGGCCTGTCTCTCCCCCAGTCCCCAGTGTGGCTGCTTGAGCAGTTTCCTGGTGTTCCGATGCAGCGTCTGTTGTTGATTTGGCAGCTGAATGGACATGATCTTAGGCCTGGGCTACACTAGCGGAGGGAGGTTCAAACTTAGATATGCAACTTCAGCTATGCTATTGTGCAGCTGAAGTCGAAGTATATTAGTTCAACTTACCTGGCCATCCTCAGCACGGCAAGTTGTCTGCCGCGGCTCCCCTGTCGACTACGCTTACTCCTCCTGCCGAGGTGGAGTACGGGCGTCGATTTGGGGATTGATTTATCGCATCCAGATGAGACGCGATAAATTGATCCCCAGTACACTGAACACTACCCGCGGATTCGGCGGGTAGTATGGACGTACCCTTAGAATATTCATGTTCAGTTATTTTGGCTAACGTATTCCTAGGCAACACAAGTGAGAAGGAAAATGATTATTTTCAACCATTTGTAGCTCAGCAAAACCTGAATGGAATTTAATGGGACAAAGAAAACAATTCTCTAGCCCAAGGACTTTCTCCCTACTGAATTTCAAAGACCTTCAGAAAAAGTCATGAATCTTTTATAATGGATAGTATTATGCAGTGCTGGGAAACCTAAATATGTGGGTTAGTACCAGTTTCCCCGTAACAAAAACTGCAAAAGATGAAACCTGCATCTCGCTGGAAATTATAACTGATCTGGGGAAATTACACTACTATAATGAGACAAGATGTTCTAGACTTTTAAGAATTTAAACTGAGATTTTTTGTCATGATTTTCTTTATTGGAGTGGGTTGGTTAAGTATTTTGTTCTTTATTTTCAGAGGTATTGTTGCCAGTATTTTGGTTTTCTTATGTTTTGGAGTCACTCAAGCTAAAGATGGACCATTTTCAAGACCACATCCAGGTAATTTAAATCATTTAACTTTTTTCGAGTGTCTAAGAAATTGCTAACTCTGTAGAAGTAATTTTCCCATATCATAAATAGCCTCTAAGTTTATATGATTGGATGTAAATGTGAGCGTTCGTAACTTTGTTTTATGGCATACTTCCTTTTATATGCAATGTGAATTCAATAACATTATGATGCAGATACCCAGTAATCTTAATCCCATAGCTTCTGTCTTATACTGGAAGACTTCTCCTTTATTTATAGCCAACCGGTATTTCCAAGACTACTTCCCCTATCTATCAATTGGACACTTAAAAGGAATTTTGAGATCCTTGCCAGATGGCAGCCCTAAACATTCCCTCTTTCTGTTGTCTGAAAACAACCCCCTAAAAAGGGGAATAACAGTTACTCTAAACTGCATGCATAATATGCACTATTTGCTTTTTAAAATCAGCTTGTTGCATGGGATTTACCCAGGTGTCCCTGGTCTGCATTTCACATTGTTAGCAAAAAGGCTCACATGGTCCCCAGTTTGGAGGAGGTAATCAAATCATCCCTTAAACCTCAGCTTCACCTTACCTATAAAATTCCATTTTGGTATGTAACTGGACTATACTTCTGCTCCTTAGTTGACACAGATGTAAACAATTTATTTGGTTATGGAACCATTGTTACAAGTAATCTGACAAATTACAAGAGGGCCTTTATTTTACTTTCTGTGCAAGATTTCTGCCCCATTGATGAAGTTTGTGCTGTAGGATTTCAGGGAGTCTTTATAAAACAGCAACATAAAACTTCTCTGTGTTGAATCTGAACTGTGGACGTAATCAAACTTCTTGCTGCTGATTCTTTCCTTTTTCCTGGCTATTTTTACAGGTTGGTAATGATAGTTTATAAGAATGGGGACAGTTGTATAGACTTGCATATTCAACTTGAGAGCAATGGCCCCAATACTTAAAGAAAACTGTAACTGAAGCATTTCTCATGATTTCATCCTAACCTTTAGAATCATGGAATCATAAAATATCAGAGTTGGAAGGGACCTCAGGAGGTCATCTAGTCCACCCCCTGCTCAAAGCAGGACTAGTGCCCAGACAGACCCCTTAGATCCCTGAATGGCCCCCTCAAGGATTGAGCTCACAACCCTGAGTTTAGCAGGCCAATGCTCAAACTACTGAGCTATCCCTACCCACTTTATGCTGGGAATGACAGGCAGGTTAAAAAGAATTCTTGGGGAAGACAGTTGAAGGTTGCTTTCTGCAAGGAAACAATTGAAGAAATACGGCAGTTAACTTGAACTGTTTTAAGTTTAAATCCACACTTTCTAGGCAGCCTACTGCATGGCAATTCTTTATTTTTTATTCTGTTTATGAAAGATCTTGTTGCCTTTAAGGACTTCAGAGATGTTCTTGGAGATATGCTCCATACAGTTTTCAGCTCTACAGAATCTAGAAATGTCTTCTACCTTTTATAAACTATAGACAGTTGAAAGCAGGAGAGTTATACTGAAGCTTGTAGTTTTGATTCTGGTGAAAGATCTATGAAATGATGGCTAAGGAACCTTCTATGTGAATTTCATCGTTTGAACAATGGTCATATTAATATCCAGACTAATTGTTCAACAGCCCAGGGAGCACACACTCAAAGTCAACATAAGGCCCGAATAGACTAATTTAGATAGATTATGCCCTGCATATCTCAAAAAAGCTTTTATGCTCTCAGCTAGAGCTACTTTTACTAGAGCTGTTGAGCATTCTTTTCTCTATGCATGTTTCTTCTCAAAGTAGTCTGTCTAAAAACATTTTACAGTATTGTAATCTGAATGTGTTAACACAGAGGTGGGTGAACTATGGCCCGCGGGACCCTCCTGTCCGGCCCCTGAGCTCCTGGTACAGGAGGCTAGCCCCTGGCCCCACCCCTGCTCTCCCCCCTCCTCTGCAGCCTCAACTCACTGCACCGCCGACACAATGCTCTGGGCTGCGAGCTCCTGGGGCAGCGCAGCTGTAGAGCCATGGCCTACAGTGGCACGACTGTAGTGCCGCCGCCACCGGTGCTCCAGGCAGCGCGGTAAGGGGGCAGGGAGCAGTAGGGGGTTGGATAGAGGACAGGGGAGTTTGAGGGTGTGTGTGTCAAGGGCAGAGGTGTGGATAGGGGTCAGGAGAGTCAGAGGGTGGAGAACAGGGGAGTTGAAAGGGGGCAGGAGTCCCGGGGGGGGGCAGTCATGAATGAGAGGAGGGGTTTGATGGTGCGGCAGGGGGCAATCTGGAGTGAGGTTCTGGGGGTGGTCAGGGGACAGAGAGCAGGGGGGTGGATTGGGCAGGGGTCCCAGGATGGCTGTCAGGGAACGGGCGGGGTTGGATGGGGCAGGAGTTCAGGGGGTGCCATCAGGGGACAAGAAGTGGGGGGGAGTCAGATAGGGGGTGGGGGCCAGGCCACGCCTGGGTATTTGGAGAGGCATAGCCTCCCCTAACTGCCCTCCGTACAATTTTGGAAACCTGATGCAGCCCTCAAGCCAAAAAGTTTATTGCAACTAAGATGTTAACATGAGGTGGGCAAATATTTACACTCATATCTGGAATTCAAAAGTAGGCTGCCTGCTGATATGTGTAGAGGAGGAAAAAAGGACCATTTTATGAATGAATGAATGAATGAGTGGTTATCTGGTTTTAGGCTAGTTCCCCAGCATAGTCTGTATTCTAGGGCCTGCTGGAGGCAACTGCGTGTTCCTTTAGGAGGAGAGTGTGTTAGCCTCCAGCCTCCTCATGGATGGGGAGGCTCTTGCAGGCATGAAGGTGCATGATGTTGCAGTTGGGGGGAAGGGATACTCAGTGGTTTGAGCATTGGCCTGCTAAACCCAGGGTTGTGAGTTCAACCCTTGAGGGGATCACTTAGGGATCTGGGGCAAAAATTGGTCCTGCTAGTGGAGGCAGGGGGCTGGACTTAATGACCTTTCAAGGTCCCTTCCAGTTCTAGGAGATAGGTATATCTCCAATTATTATTTAGTTCACCATGGGAGATATTTGTAATTAGAGAGTGAACACTGGTAGATATGGAATAGTAAGTTTATTGGTGGAGTGCTAATAAGAAAATGAGTCTTCAGTGACCCCCATTTCATGATTCCGTTATCCCTGGAGAAGTGTCTCATTATCCAAAAAGAGCTACAGCAGGGGTCGGCAACCTTTCAGAAGTGGTGTGCCGAGTCTTCATGTATACACTCCAATTTAAGGTTTGGCGTGCCGGTAATACATTTTAATGTTTTTAGAAAGTCTCTTTCTCTAAGTCTATAATAGAAAACTAAACTGTTGTATATAAAGTAAACAAGGTTTTTAAAAAGTTTAATTAGCTTCATTTAAAATTAAAATGCACAGCCCCCCGGACCGGTGGCCAGGACCTGGGCAGTGAAAATGAGCTCGCGTGCCATAGGTTGCCTGCCCCTGAGCTACACATGGCTTGCTGGTATATACCACTTCCTTTATGGGTTTTGTTTTAAATCTTGCTGTCATAAACAGACAGTTAAGGGTTAAGAATTTCACCTAGCCTAGCTGACACCTGACGAGAGGAACTAATGGAGGGACAAGATGCTTCAAGAGGAAGGAGGAAAGTTCTTCCTTTTTTCTATTCATTAAGTCTGTGCCGGAGTGAAAAGATCCAGGAATCAACCAGGGTAGTGGGTATTAGAGAAGGAATGAATTAGCTTATGTTTATTTCCTTTTGTGACTTTCTGCATTAGAGGGATAATCAGATTGGGTTTTCTTTTGTGTAACTAAGGTTTTTGCCCAGGGGAACATCCTCTGTGTTTTTTTAATCTGTTGTCTGTGAGAGTAGTTTGCATGCTAATCTCTCAGAAGTATTTCTTTTACCCCTTTTTCTTAGTTAAAAGTCTTCTTTTTAAGAACCTGATTGATTTTTTCCCCTTGTTTTAAGATCCAAGGGGTTTGGATCGGTGTTCACCAGGAAATTGGTGGAGAAGTCTCTCAAGGTTACTCAGGGAAAGGTTACAGTACTTGGGAGGGAGAGATTTTGGGGAGGAAGACACTGTTTCCCAAATAACTCATAAATAGCTGTTTTAAACGATTTGGTGGTGGCGGCATACTGATCTAAGCTGGTAATTAAGCTTAGGGATTCTCATGCAGATCCCCACATCTGTACCCTAAAGTTCAGAGTGGAGGTGAAACCTATGACACTTGCTACTAACCAGATTTGGGGGAAATGAATCTTGTAGCCCAATGTCCCATGATGAAGCTCTTCAGTATTCTGTTTCCAGTGGTGGTGTAGCCGTGTCGGTCCCAGGATATTAGAGAGACAAGGTGGGGGAGGTAAAATATTTTATTGGAGCAATTTCTGTTGGTGAGAGCGACAAGCTTTTGAGCTCCACAGTGCTCTACTTCAGGTCTGGGAAAGGTAGATAGCTGTGATATGCTTTCCTTTATTAACCTTCCCTCATTGGTCTGGTTTTCTAAACCTTTTATCATTTTTGTTGCTCTCCTCTGGACTCTCTCTGCTTTATCCATATGTTTCTTAACGTGCCCAGAACGAGATACAGTACTTACTCCAGCTGAGGCCTCACCAGCGCTGAGTGGAGCAGAACAGTTACCTTTCATGTCTTACATATGACACTCCTGTTAATACAGGAAAAGCTAGCGTTCTGGGGTGCAACTGCATCACATTGTTCACTCATGTTCAGTTTGTGATCCACTATAACCCCCAAATCCTTTTCAGCAGTACTACTGCCTAGCCAGTTATTCTCCATTTAGTAGCTGTGCATTTGATTTTTCCTTCCTAAATGTAGTACTTTGTACTTGTCTTTACTGAATTTCATCTTGTTGATTTTCAGACCAGTTCTTCAATTTGTCAAGGTCATTTTTAATTCCAATCCTGTCTTCCAAAGTGGGTAGCGCTCCCGGTGCCATCAATAAATTTTATAAGCATACCCTGCCCTCCTTTATCCAAGTCATTAATGAAAATATTGAATAATATGGACCCAGGACAGAGCCCTGCAGGATCTCACTAGATATGTCCTCTCAGTTTGACAGTGAACCGTTGATAACTGCTGAGTTTGGGCTTTGAGTTTAGTTGTATACCGATCTTATAAGAGCTGTCTAGCTGTAATTGGTATGGTGAGGACTTGAAGCAGACACTCGTACTCAGAAATCAGAGTCCAGACATTTCTCACTTTCTGGCTTGGGCATGAGGGATTTATGCTAGTCTTCACGGGGTATGTATGTTAACTGAAAGAAAAAAGAGGTAGGAGGCTTCCTTTTTAATGCTTCACAAATCTGTCAAATAGCTTAACAGCAACCTGACTGGTTCCACTAGCATCTTCCTCCCCTAGACTTTCCGTTTAGCAAAATCCAAATCTAGCTTCTGACAAAGCATTGACCCCATATTGGGTTGGGTAGTATTTATAGTCTAGATGCTTGAGGCAAAAAGCCTTGGTGCTTGGAATAAAACTTGCAATTGGTATCTTTCAATCTGAGATTCTTCTAACTTGGAAGCATTCAAAGGCATTAATTGAAGGGAGCCAACTCATGATATAGCCCTCTCGAAAACTATCCTGGAATTGATCTTGCTTACTAATGCCCAGAAACAAAAATTGGATAGATATCTGGTATTCTGTTCCTTTTCCAAGGGCTGTCAAGCTTGGGAATGTCAGACTAGTGAGGAGACACTGACAGTTGTTGAAGGGGAACCAGCAATAGTGAGCAAGAACAAAGCAACCTGCACTGTACAAATTACATTGCCCGTTAGTGTGTTTCCTTGAGTGAAGATGTTCTAATAAGGTTGCATAGTGTTGCATAGTCTCATAGTGTTGCATGACTGAGAAAAAGGGCAACATGAGTAATTTTGGACAAATCCCGTGGTTATTATTAAAATGCTAGTTTGGTAATCTGTATGCGCTACTTCTGTGCCGGACCGGCGCTAGGGTTTCTTGCGCCCTAGGCACACGGCCATTTCGCCGCCCCCCGCACTGATCCCGCAGCTCCGGTGGAGCTGCTGCAGTCATTCCTGTGGAGGGTCTGTTGGTCCGCAGCTCCAGTGGAGCTGCCGCAGTCATGCCTGCAGGCGGTCCACTGGAGCCGCGCGAGCAGCCGACCGTCTGCAGGCATGCCTGCGGCAGCTCCACCAGAGCCGCCTGCCGCCCACCTAGGCAAAATGCCGCCCCCCGAATAATCCTGGCACCCTAGGCGATTGCCTAGGCTACCTAAACGATAGCGCTGGCCCTGCTTGTGTGTTGTGCATTTCTCTTAGCTGGTTATTCCAGGAACATATTTTTTCTCTGTTAGTAAACTTCTAAATAAAACTACCAAAGTTAATCTTCAGTCTGAGTTTGGAAGTTACGAAGTAGAAGCTCTGAACTCCCAGTTATCCAGGTCAGAGCTACTGTTTGTCCCCAACATGCAAAGTAGGCCATCCTGAGAAGATTTATTTGGCAGTTTTGCTGAAAATGATCACAGCCTCTCACATCTGAAGCTATTTTTAAGATGGTGTTAGGAGCAGTCTGTTAGAAAATAAACATTTTTAGCCCTGTGATAGGTTTGCTTTGCTCAATTCAGTCTTAAAAAAACAGCACGCAGAGCAACCATTTATTCTGTAAGGAAATACTGTCAAGGTTGGTAGGACTATTATTTGATATTTTTTCTTTATTAATTTGCAGAGTGCATGTAATCCTGTTTAAAATAATAGTGTGCATTCTTCTAAAAATCCAGTCATTGTCCAGTGAAGCACTGATGAGCAACTCTTATACAAAATCTGTGTATTTGTGTCAAAGTTCCTCCTGGTTTCCTTTTTTCCATAGGGTTTTTAATGTCTGATTTGTAATATTAGAATTGTTTACTTGCCTTCACTAGAACGAAGGACTAACCATGAAAAAAACTAGTGGAAGTTGAGGAAATGATGTCCCAGACATGCAACAGCTAATTCTCTCCACTTGACCATTTGAATGCTGATTCTCTTGTAGAGAGTCCTGTTTGCCCAGAACCACTCAGGCCAAATATCCAGGGGTAGCCCTGGAAAGGCAGGGTTCTTGAGAGGAATGATTACTGATTGGAGGACCTGGGTGTTATCCAATCCCAAATCAAAAGTTCTTTTAACTGCTCCCCATTATGTAAACCAGTGGACATGGTTAGATGAATTGGTCACATACTACTTGGAGCTTACCCTGAGGTGTTTATCTCCTCTAATGGATGCTTCGCCATAGAGGAGGGCTAAGCCAAAACTCTGGATCACAGTTCACAGCATGGAACTTTCTAATGGCCCTAATCCAAGTTCTTGACATACGGGAGAGTTCACATACAGATTGCAAGCTCCCAAGTGTTTAGGTTCAAGGTGTCTGGCTCTGACTGTTAGAGGGAGTTGACATTCCGATCCAGGGGTTTGATTTTATTATTTATTTGTATTGCAACGGCACCTAGGAGCCCTAATCACAGACCAGGATCCCATTGTGATACATGCTGTACAAACATAAAAACAGTCTGGGGCCCCTATCTCTTTATGCCCCATTTCTGTCTCCTAAATTTAACTTGTGTAGATCTTGAGAAAAGAAGAGAAATGAATTAGGATACGATCCAGGCCCTGAGAGGTTGCCCAGGGCACCCACAAAGGTTGGCTTCATGAGAGGCAGACGGACCTATTGCTGGAGTGTTAAGGACTTGAAGTCAGAGGTGGGATTGGCAGAGCAGGGAGCCAGAAGTGCCAAAGATACTCTTTTATTTGTGTACTTTTTTGCTTGGATGGGACTCCAACGTCATACTGGTTGTGGGAAGGTGACTGTTGATGGAAGGGGACACAAGGAGGGTGGAACACAAAGGAACAGTTGTTACCAGGTGTCTAGGATGGACCACACTGAGAGTTCCACACTCAGAGCAGACTTCAAGAAACAGGGCAGGCACATCCCAAAACCTGGTGGTTTATTCTATAATTAGATTTACCAAACTAGTAACAAGTTTCTGTAACGCCACACTGGTTAAGAAGGAGCCAAACATAGTCCCCTTTAGGCATTCCAGTTAGTTCCCTTCCAGACAAACTGGTCTAATATAGTGAGAAGTCACTGAAAACCCAATTCACTATATGTGAGGTTCTACCAATCCCAAAGGATCAGACTTATACCCAGGTCGGTATATATTTCAGACCGTACCCAAATATCATGCTGTCAGCCAATCCTTAATAAACGAACTAAGAATTTATTAAGAAAAGAATGGAATATAAATGGTTAAATCATATACTTACAAAGACTGCAAAGTCCTTAGATCAGCTTTGTAGCAGTGATGGAATAATCTGCTAGCTTGTAAAAACTCTCTCTGGTAACGTCCAAAGATTGGAAGATCCTCAGTCGGTTGTCCAAAATGCTCCTTTTAGTTGTAAATCCATAGCCCAGAGAACTGGAGCAGAAATGAGGCAAAACGGAGATGACTCTGGTTTCTTTTATATCCTCTACCATATGCATGGAAAGTTATTGTCCCAAACAATGCCCATAGACTCTGTGTATGGAAAGTTACTGACAAAGATGGAGTCAGGGATCACATGTATAAGGGCATGTGATGTGGACATGTTTTGCTGAATCACGGGGGTGGCCATTGGCTCCTTGCTATCTGAAGCCTCCTCAGGAAGAGCTATCTGAAGAGTTGATTCTTAATGGCCCATCAAGCTTGAATAGTTCATTCACAATGGGCTGGCAAGAGTAGTTGTAAACTACATTGAAGAACAAACCCATTTGAAATGCAAATACATAGTCAATATTCATAACTTCAGACAGAGCAGTGGGTCTCAAACTTTATTACTGCTGACCCCTTTCACACAGCAAGCCTCTGCATGTGATCCCCCCCCCCAATAAATTAAACATACTTTTTAATATATTTAACACCATTATAAAGGCTGGAGGCAAGCAAGGTTTGGAGTGGAAGTTGACAGCTCGCGACCCCCCCATGTAATAAGCTCGTGACCCCCTGAGGGGTCCCGACCCCCAGTTTGAGAATCCCTGAGTGATGATACATGGATTTAACCAGGTTAAAGAACGAGGAGTACCTGTGGCACCTTAGAGACTAAGGTTTGAGCATAAGCTTTCGTGGGCTGAAACACACTTCATCAGATGCATGCAGTGGAAAATACAGTAGGAAGATGTGTATATATACACAGAGAACATGAAAAAATGGGTGTTGCCGGACTGTAACCTTTCCATTGACACCTTACATGATATGCTTTGTATAACAGTGGTAGCAACAATGATACAAATGAACATCTTCAATCATACAGCATCATAATGGTATTTTATAGAAACGTGTTGTCTGAGGTTAAGACCTCATTCTCAAACAGGTTAGCTAACTTCCAATAGTTTACATTGTCTCTCTATATCTTGTCGTGTAGTTACTGTTAAACTCTTCGCTTTTTTTCTTAACCTCCTTGTCATACCGTTTGAATAGTAAACTTTGAAAAATGCCATTTGCTGTCCTTTAAGAAAATGTAGCATTCCACACAGAAGAGGATAGGCTTCTGAAAATGAAAGCAACAATATTGTTTAGGGATCTTAAAGAATTGGGACTGCCATGGGACAGCAATTTTTGGTGTCCAAAAAGAGGTCTGCCAAGGTGTACTAGGCATGGGATAAAAAGTAAAGCTGAAGAGTCAGGTAACATCAGGAAGTGGAGGAGGAGATGGGATTAGTTCAGTAAGCAACAGATTTGCTTTAAGGAGTCATCATAAAGTGTGGTGGGGAACTTGAGAAATCTTTCATAGGGAAAGTCCTGCAAGAGAAATGTAATTCAGCTTTTTTTTGCCTTATCTCTTAAACATGTGCATTAAAAGTTTGCTGAATTCTGATGCATTCTTGTGGACCCCGATGAAAAGATGTAGAAGAGCATGATCTTGCATATCAATGGCTCTGGGAGATCACACAAGTTCTGCAAGTGGATTGATTTAATGGGCTGTTTAAATGTTGCCTGAATAGACTTGCACTATTTGGGAAGCTTATTGGAAGCTCCTTACTTCACTATTTTGCATTAGTATTTCTTAGGCCATGGCTACACTTACAGTTTTGCAGCGCTGGTAGTTACAGCTGTGTTCGTACAGCTGTGTAGGGCCAGCGCTGCAGTGTGGCCACACTGATAGCTACCAGCACTGCAGTGTGGCCACATTTGCAGCACTTGCAGCGCTGTTGGGAGTGGTGCATTGTGGGCAGCTATCCCACAGAGCACCTCGTCCCATTTTGGCGCTGTGGCTTGTGGGAAGGGGAAGGAAGTGTGTGGGTCTTTCCGCTTCCTGTTCCAACGCCCCATGGTGCTTTGCTACACATTCCGAGCAGTTTGGCGGCATTGTGAGTCTGCAGCGCGATTTATGCAATTTTTGTTACAAATGGAGCCTGAACTGCTGAGGACCTTGCTGATGAATGTTGCCAGCACATCACGCATGGCAGTGGAGCTATTCCTTCAGCTGCAAAGTGACAGTGAGGAGTCAGACGATGATATTGAAACGCCTGACGCTCAAGACACTCAATTGCTTGTGGCAGTAACAGACATGCTTAGCACCGTGGAACGGCGCCTTTAGGTTCGGGAAACCAGCACTCAGTGGTGGGATCACATCGTCCTGCAAGCATGGGATGACGAGCAGTGGCTGCAGAACTTTCGGATGAGAAAAGCCACTTTCATGGGACTGTGTGCTGAGCTCGCCCCTACCCTGCGGCGCAGGGACACGAGATTGAGAGCTGCCCTGCCAGTGGAGAAGCGGGTGGCTATTGTAATCTGGAAGCTGGCAACTCCAGACAGCTACCGATCAGTGGTGAACCAGTTTGGAGTGGGAAAGTCGACCGTTGGAATAGTGCTGATGCAAGTTTGCACGACCATTAATCGCACCCTGCTAAGAAGAACTGTGACTCTGGGGAACGTGCAGGACATCGTGGATGGCTTTGCACAAATGGGTTTCCCTAATTGTGGAGGGGCAATAGATGGGACGCATATTCCTATTCTGGCACCACCCCACCTGGCATCAGAGTACATTAATCGCAAGGGGTATTTCTCTGTGGTTCTCCAAGCGCTTGTGGATCACCGTGGGCGTTTCACTGACATTTACTCAGAATGGCCTGGAAAGGTGCCTGATGCACGCATCTTTCGGAACAGTACCCTGTTCAGGAAGCTGCTGGCCGGGACTTTTTTCCCAGACCGCAAGATCACAGTAGGGGACGTCGAAATGCCCACTGTGATCCTTGGAGACCCCGCTTACCCCTTAATGCCATGGCTCATGAAACCGTATACAGGGAAGCTTGACAGGAGCAAGGACCGGTTCAACTACAGACTGAGCCGATGCAGAATGACTGTGGAGTGTGCTTTTGGCCGTTTGAAAGGGCGCTGGAGGTGTCTTTATGGGAAGCTAGATTTGGGGGAAAGCAGCATCTCTGCTATTATATCCGCGTGCTGTACCCTCCATAATATTTGTGAAGGGAAGGGTGAAAGATTCAGTGAGGAATGGACCTCCGAGGTTCGACGCCTAGAGGATGAATTTGCACAGCCAGAGAGCAGGGCTACTAGAGAGGCCCAGGAAAGGGCTTCAAGGATTAGGGATGCCTTAAGGGAGCAATTTGATGCTGAGAGCCAACAGTAATGTTTGTTGCCTTTGCTGTGCTCCTTTCTACCTTGGGGTACAATATTTACCACTTCCTGCAATAATAAAACGTATTGTAAAAACCATAAAATCCTTTATTCAAAGTACAGTACATAAAAGGCCAGGGGGGTGGACTGTACATTCAGAGGTTTGAATATGTCCTGTTTGGATTACTGTTCAATGTCTGCTGCACTTCAGGATTACTATGCTGCAGAGTAATGGGGGTGGAGTGCACAGGGTAAGAATTGTAGTTATCAGGGCTGGTAGGTGATCGTACAGGTGTTGGGGGAAGCTGGGGGTAATAAGAAACTGGCTGCTGGAGAAAGGTGTTTTGTGCAAGTACTGGGGAACAAGAAAGAGAGCTTTGGGAGGGGTGTGGGTTACCACGGTACAGATCTGCCTGCATGGCTATGAGAGACTCGAAAGAGTCAGTTTGGCGAGCCAGGAGGCTTATCAGGTGCTTTGAGGGTTTTTTGGTAGCCAATTCCTTTCGCCTGCTTTCTGTTTGCCTCCACTCATACATTTTCTCTCTCCATTCCTGCGTCTTCCTACTTTCTCTGTTGTAGTGAATCATAACTGCTTTGATTAAGTCTTCTTTTGATTTTCGCGGATTTTTTTCTCAAGTTCTGCAAGCGACGTGAGGCCGGTGATCTGGCTGCATTAGTCAAGGTCACTAAAAAAAACATAGATAGAAACATGTAATACACAGAGGCTACATTGTTTATTATCACACAGTGAAGGAGTTTTTAGACTTTTTGTAGCATCCTTCCCACATACCTAACATAACACAGAGAGGCCAGGGAAGCGAAGGCATGGCGAGCAATGGGGTGAGTGTTTCTGCCCCGACTGCACCTGGGAGGGGGAATTGACCGATGGGTCACTGGGGTTTATCTGCGCTGGGTACAGGAGGTAGCTGGTGTCCTGCACAGGGGACAGTAGTGAACAGGAAGGTGGTGAGCTGCTGGCGGGGTGGGGGGCGGTCCGCGTAAATGCCGGCCTGCTGGTGAGGGGGGGGGAAACGCACCGCGGGGCTGGCTGCCTGCTGGAAAGGAGGGGGGGGAACCGGAGCGCACCGTGGGGCTGGCTGCCTGCTGGAAAGGAGGGGGGGAACCGGAGCGCACCGCGGGGCTGGCTGCCTGCTGGAAAGGAGGGGGGGAACCGGAGCGCACCGCGGGGCTGGCTGCCTGCTGGAAAGGAGGGGGGGAACCGGAGCGCACTGCGGGGCTGGCTGCCTGCTGGAAAGGGGGGGTGGAGACCGGAGCGCGCCGCGGGGCGGGGGGGGGAGACTGCGAACCTGGCACCCTGCACTCAAGTATCCCTAAATTCTCAACAGGGTTTCCTACTGCCAGATATATCACTGCTGCGTGTTACCTGGGAAGAGAGGGAGGGTCTTCTACAGCAATGTGGATTCTGCCCTGGCCCCTATGCAGCTTGCCTGTGTGCAGCCATGGTCCCCCCACCCCTCGCTGCACAGTGGATCGGACGAGTTAGCCTGACCGGGACAAGGACCACGGTGGCTCTCCCTATAAACTTGCGAAAGCACATTGCCCACGCTCTGGCTGCAACTTTTCAAGGGATTACCGAGGCAGATTACAGAGACGTGATAGAGCAAATCAATGGGCTATTCCATGTTTAGGCATGCATGCAGGCAGCCATAACCCCAACCGTCCTCTCCCCAAACATAAAAATCTGCTTACCGCGAGCACGCTCCTCAGTTTCTTCCTCACCAGCAACTTCCAGCTGCTGCGACTGGCTAGCCTCCTCCTGGCTTGAGAAGAGCTCCTGGCTGCATGTCTCCTGGGACTCCGGGGTGTCTCCTTCCACCCCAGTAGCCTGACTCTCGGCTTCCTCTACACCCTCCCCCACTTCTCCCTGTTCTGAACTCTCCATCGTGCTCCTAGGATTGGCAGTGGGGTCACACCCAAGTATGGCATCCAGCTCCTTGTAAAAACAGCAGGTTGTGGGGGCAGCTCCTGAGCGGCGATTTCCCTCACGGGCTTTGCAGTAAGCACTCCTCAGCTCTTTTATTTTGACCCTGCACTGCAACGCGTCCCGTTCATGGCCTCTTCTCAGCAAGGACTGTGATATCTGCCCATAGGTATTATAATTTCTCCGGCTGGAGCGCAGCTGTGCTTGCACAGCTTCCTCACCCCAAACACTGATGAGGTCCTGCAGCTCGGAACTGTTCCATGCTGGGGCTCATCTGGGGCGTGGAGGCATGGTCGCTGATTGATTGAATGATTGATTGCACTCCACACCTGGCTGAGCAAACAGGAAGGGGATTTTTAAAATTCCCGAGGCATTTAAAGGTGGGGTCAGCTGAGCCCAGGGCAGTGGAGTGTGCATGATTACCAGAGAGGCTTCTAAGGTATGCTGGGATACCTCCTTATACCCCGGAGGTCAATAAAAGCGCTGGTGGCGTCCACACTTGCTGACCAGCGCTGGATCACCAGCGCTGGAATCCCTACACCCGAGGCTCGACCGGGTGTACAGCCAGCGCTGCAACCATGGAGTTGCAGCACTGGCCATGCTTTGCAAGTGTGGACACATCCTAAGTTGCATCGCTGTAACCCACTCACCAGCGCTGCAACTCTCTAGTGTAGCCATGGCCTAAGTGGAGGAGCAAAGAGTGTTCTGTGTGAAATGGTTTTTTAATCATGCTACTGATAAACAAATTGCCAATTGATATTTTGCCAGAAGCCTTGCTAACATCCTGTTTGTTTCTATAGCTTATTGGAGGTTTTGGCTGTGTGTCAGCGTTGTGTATGAGCTCTTCCTCATCTTTATACTCTTCCAGGTAAGGAACTTAAGAATTGACACTTCATAACAACTGGGGTCTTGCCCTGAATATGGAAGTTCTTTGCTGGTATGAAGGAGAGGTGGTAAAACTACTTAAATATACCCCTTTCCCATTTCTGCATCGCATGTAGTTCAAACCCTAGGCTAGTTGAAAGCCTCATCAAGATGCTGTTTCCTTTAGCCAAAGATGGTGAGGTGGCAATGTTCTCTGGTGGCTGCATCAGAAGACTGGGAGACGGTACTCTTGGGGTATGTCTATACTGCATGCTAAGTCAAGGTCTATGAGGCCTGGGCCTGCAGACTCGGTGTTTCCAAGCCCTTGCTTGAGCATGCTGCATTGTAAACCTAGGTTTACAATTTGTGGACCCAGGCCTCTCAGCTGTGCTAACGCAGCCATACTGCACTGCACAGACCTTATGACTCAGGTCTGCAGGTTGAGCTGCATTCACACAGCTCAAGACCTGACTCCCAATTGGACTTGGGCTCAGACCCGACCTCCTAGCAGGTCCTAGGACCCTGGGTCCTTAATGCTTGCTCTCCTGATTTGTGTTTGGATGCAAGTGCGGCTTGGGTTAAAAACCTGAATTGGAGCCTGGCGTAGTGTGCAGTGTAGACATACCCTTGCTTTTTTTTTTTTTTTTTTTTTGCACTACCACAGACTTGCTATTTGAGTTTGGGCAAGTCACATTAGCTCTCAGTTCACTCCTCTGTAAAATTGACATGAAAATTAACTGCCTCACAAGGCTTAATATTTGTGAAGTACATTGTGCATCTTGGATGAAAGTTGCTAAGGAAATATTTCTTCCATTAAAAATAAAATACCTGATATATACATCCACCGTTGTAAGGAGCAACTGCAAATGAGGTCTGAGTGCTTAAGTCTTAAGGAGACTTAAGTTAAGTCATTAGCAGAAAGAGGAATTCATGTACCATCAAACAATTCCCATCACACGTAATTAATTTGCTGATGACTTGTAGAATCATAGGACTGGAAGGGACCTTGAGAGGTCATCTAGTCCAGTCTCCAGCACTCATGGCAGGACTAAGTATTATCTAGACCATTGCTAACAGGTGTTTGTCTCACCTGCTCTTAAAAATCTCCAATGATGGAGATTCCACAACCTCTAAGAATTTTATTCCAGTGCTTAAACACCCTGATGGTTAAGAAATTTTTCCTAATGTCCAAACTGTCCTTGCTGCAATTTAAGCCCATTGCTTTCTTGTCTTGCTATCAAATGTTAAGGAGAACAGTTTTTCTCCTGCCTCCTTGTAACAAACTTTTTTATGTACTTGAAAACTGTTATGATGCCCCCTCTTCTCCAGACTAAATGCACCCAATTTTTTCAGTCTTCCCTCATAGGTCACATTTTCTTGACCTTTAATCATTTTTGTTGCTCTTCTCTGCACTTTCCCCAATTTTTCCACATCTTCCCTGAAACGTGGCACCTGGAACTGGACACAGTACTCCGGTTGAGGCCTAATCAGCGTGGAGTAGAGCAGAATTACTTCTTGGGTCTTGGTTACAACACTCTTGCGAATACATCCCAGAATGTTGTTTGCTTTTTTTTTTTTTTTTTTTTTTTTTTTTTTGCAACAGTATTACACTGCTGATTCATATTTAACTTGTGATCCACTATGACCCCCAGATCCATTTCAGCAATATTGCTTCCTAGGCAGTCATTCCCATTTTGTATGTGTTCAACTGATTGTTTCTTCCTAAGTGGAGTATGTTGTATTTGTCCTTATTGAATTTCATCCTTCAGACCATTTTTCCAGTTTGTCCAGGTCATTTTGAATTTTAATCCTATCCTTCAAAATACTTGCAACCCTTCCCAGCTTGATATCATGGATATCTATTTTTTCAGTCTTACTCAATTTGCATCCCATCTGCGATAGGAGGTTGCCTCTCAGGGTGCAGTCTGGGAGCCATGGGAACCGCTGTGCGCCTCTGCGCTAATTATAAGTGATAACAAACAGATCAAAGCAGGTTACCTAGGAAATTAAACAAAAAACAGCAAATTAAGCCTAAAATACTGGCCAGGATTTGAGTCAGTAATCTCTCACCCTGACTGATGGTATAAGCACTCCACAAGTCTCCATACACAGGCTAGAAATCCCATTAGCCTGGGACCAGCACTTCCCCCAGTTCAGTCTTTGTTCCTCAGGTGTTTCCAGGAGTTCTCTTGTGTGGGGAGGAAAGCCACAAGATGTCACTCCCTGCCTTATATAGTTTTTCCATATGGCGGGAACCTTTTGTTCCAAACTCAGTTCCCTGTCCAGTTTGTGGAAAAATACAGGTACCAGAATGGAGTTCAGTGTCATGTGGTCTGATCACATGCCTTTGCATATCCTGAGGAGTCATCGCAGCCATTACTTATAGGCTGGCTGAAAGGTTACAGGAAGACTGTTTTTTCCATTGTCTTTGTGGGTGGGCCATTAGCACTGCCTAGCTTCATCATTGTATCTGTGGCCTTGGCTACACTGGCACTTTACAGCGCTGCAACTTTCTCGCTCAGGGGTGTGAAAAAAACACCCCCCTGAGCGCTGTATCTCAGTGCTGTAAAGCGCCAGTGTAAACAGTGCCGCAGTGCAGGGAGCTCGGCTCCCAGTGCTGCAAGCTAAACCCCATCAGGATGTGGAGTATGTGCAGCGCTGGGAGAGCTCTCTCCCAGCGCTGGCGCTGCGACCACATTCGCACTTCAAAGCGCTGCCGCGGCAGCGCTTTGCAGTTTCAAGTGTAGCCATACTCTGAAAGGCTAGCTGTAGGGGTTTTCCAGAGTAAGCACATTTGAAATGCAGGTACGTAGTCTAGACACCTGACAAGACACATCTTATACAAAATGCATGATAATTATCATATAACCATACCACTATGATGAATATGGGGGGTAGTGTCATGCCTCCCTCCCCCAAAAATTGAACAAACCAAAATACATGGGGGGGAGGGTGGTGGTGGTGGTGTTGTTGTTTTCTTCAGGAAATGCACATGGTGATAGTTCAGCCCAGAGGGGAATGTTAGAGTGATCAGAATAGAAAGGCTTGTCAGGGCTTGTCTACATCACAAAGTTGCAGCGCTGGTGAGGGGGTTACAGCGCTGCAACTTAGGAGGTGTACACATCTGCAGGGCATCACCAGCGCTGCAATTCCCTGTTTGCAGCGCTGGCCGGACTCCCGTTTTGTCTCGGGTGTAGAGGATCCAGCGCTGGTGATCCAGCGCTGGTAATCAAGTGTAGACACTTACCAGCGCTTTTCTTGACCTCCGTGGAATAAGCAGGTATCCCAGCATACCTGAGGAAGCCTCTGGTAATCAAGCTGGTCTCCTTCCCCGGTTTGCTCTCGCGTTCCCCGAACCCCGAGCAAGCAGGTCTCCTTCCCTGCGGTTTGCAGGGTGGTTCGGGGAATGCGAGAGCAAACCGCGGCAAAGCTGGTCTCCTTCCCCGGTTTGCTCTCGCGTTTCCCGAACCTCCGTGCAAGCAGGTCTCCTTCCCTGCGGTTTGCAGGGGGGTTCGGGGAACGCGAGAGCAAACCGCGGCGAAGCTGGTCTCCTTCCCCGGTTTGCTCTCGCGTTCCTCGAACCCCCCTTGAAGCCGCCTAACAGCGCTGCAGTATGGCCACATCTAACACCACTTGCAGCACTGGTTGCTGTAAGTGTGGCCACTCTGCAGCGCTGGCCCTATACAGCTGTACTAATACAGCTGTAACAACCAGCGCTGCAAAATTTTAGATGTAGACATATCCTCAGTCTTTCTGTTACTTGTGATCTTACTCTGTTAGGCCTTGGCTACACTGGCACTTTACAGCTCTGCAACTTCCGCGCTCAGGGGTGTGAAAAAAACACCCCTCTGAGCGCTGCAAGATACAGCGCTGTAAAGCCTCAGTGTAATCAGTGCCGCAGTGCTGGGAGCGCGGCTCCCAGCGCTGCAATTTACACCCGTAGAGGATGTGGTTTACGTGCAGCGCTGGGAGAGCTCTTTCCCAGCGCTGGCGCTCCGACCTTTCAAGTGTAGCCATACCCTTAGTCTACAGTTCTTATTTTGCAGGCTATTAGGGTATTACATGCTGAATTAAATGCATTTCATAACTAGAGACTTTTTCTGATATTGAAATTTTAGTAATATTTATCTCAAGTACAGCTCTTTTGAAAATAAAAAACATTAATTATCAACGCTGCTATGAGGTAGATAAACAGTTCTATTTCACAGGCTTCCACAGTCGAGGGGAAAATCAGGCAAAGTTAAAGGATTTGACCGTGGTGACAAAGTGAATTATTGGCAAAACAGATTTGAATTCAGGAGTTTTTGGCTCCCATCTTCTTTCCATTAGACTATGATGCCTGCTTTGCAAACAAGATCTAAATGTTTACCCAAACTTTTGAAGTTCATCTGAAGTTTGCCCTGGGTCCATACTGCTGCAAATAGTACTCCCTCTCATTCAGCCTGATTACCTCTCCAAACGTCAGTGGCAGAAGCCTTAGGAACAAGAGAGCAGTCAGTAATTTTTACCTCTACTGGCTTGTCCAAACTGATTTGTACTAGTACCCACTGAACCAGTCCACTGTGTCATGCTTAATATTTTTGCGTGTGCTTACATGTTACTTGATTACTAGATCTTAACTAAATTCATTCTTTCGTGTCTCTTACAAGCTTTCTGCCCCCTTGTGTTGGAGTCGTGAGCCTTTAACATGATGAACAAATTTACCTTTCTCATTTTGTTCCTTTTTAAGTTGTTTGTATCCCCGAGTAATCAGTCCCCCCATTCAGTCTCATGTCCTCACCATGCTGGTTATCTTACGTTTTCCCAGACAGCATTGTTGCAACTTACTGTCAATATTTGAATGCTTCAGTTTGATTTCATATGCTGAGCTATACTGCTGTAGTTTTTCTTTTTTGGATAGCAGTTTGTTTATAATTGCTTTTCTTTCCTCTGGTTATGTGTCCTGCCATCTTCTAGGTCTGCTCAACCACTAATTGCAAAGGATATGTTTACTAGCTATTGCCCAATCCTTCAATTTTTAAACCAAATTTTTATCTTGTAAATATTTGAACGTACATTTTTCTTGGACTTAGTCTGTTCCCTATAGATGAGTATTACCCACTCTCCTAAAAGCCGATTCAAGCTCATTTGTGTAACAAATCTTTGTTGTGGTAAATGTGAAATTTAGTCTAACTTGACTACTTTGTTTTGTCATGTTACTGACTTTGGTTACACAGATTTGATTTCCCCCCCAACCCCATACACTTTCCTGGTTTGATTGCTATTTGTCTGCTCATTAGCTTGTCATAACAAACACTACTCCATTTATCATGTTGCTGCTAGTGTAAAGCATTGGGTATGACAATGTTTGTGATTCCATTAGGAAATATTTGTTCTTTAGCAAATTAGTTACATATGATGGAGATTGCTTGTTACATGAATTAATCTTTTCGCTAAAAACTTTCCTTTAGTTTCCTTGAAGTCCTATTGTTCATGATACTGGTCTGACTTTAATTTGAAAACAAAATTGTATTTTTTATTTGATGAGGACTTCTAGTAAACTCTAACCATAGAATTTAGTTTGATCCTGCTCTTTCTATAACTGAAGTAAACATTTGTGCATGACAATTCCTCTTTGTATGGTGTTTAATATGTGTTTTAAATCTGCTGATTCTTAGCATGCATTTAGTTGGCAGACATATGGACTGTAGCTAGTTTGAAATGCTGCTGGATGTTTCCTGTCCTAGGAAACCAAAACGAAAATGAACAGTTGATATGAGGACAATAGACATTGTAGCCCCTGAAGAATGAACTAGTATGGTTTGGTGGTTGTTGATCGCCCCGCTGAGGTGATGGGAAAAGGAAAGAGGGTGGGTTATGTCTCAACTTTTCAATTATGAGCCTTATAGGCTTTTTTTTTTTGATTGGTGCATAGAAGCTCTTCAGTAAGTTAAGTCAAATCTGTCTCTGGTTTTCCTAGTCTAGACTGTAGGATTGTACCTTAATACAGTCTTGACTGGTCATTTGAATCAGCTTCAGCACTGAGTACTGGAGGTCATGAGAGCTAGGAATATAAATTAGTAACCATTCAACCTTCATTTAAGGAGGCTTGACTACGTGTCTGAGGTATTCTGCAACATAAATGTAAAAATCATTGAAGATAGGGAATCACTAGTTAGCAATGCTTCAGATTTTCCTGCCTGTTAACTATCAGCTGCTAACAGACGGATGTGTTAATTCTGCAGACTGTACACGATGGCAGACAGTTCATGAAATACATTGATCCAAATTTAGGAGTTGCCTTGCCAGAAAGAGACTATGGTGGGAACTGCCTTATTTACGATCCAGGCAACAAGACTGATCCATTTCACAATGTCTGGGTAAGAAGTTGAAATAAAAAAGCTCTTGGTTAGTGAGTCTTCATGTTTTTGTGTGAAATGTTGCCTATTTGGTACTCTAATGTGCACTCTTTCATATAAGTTTTATTGCTGAATCCATAATCCATTTGTCTTTTCTTTAGTTTTAGACTTTTACCCACCATTTTCCTTGTTCCTTTTCTCTCTTGATGTTTAGTATCAATCAGGTCAAGATATGCATCTCTTTGTAACCAAATTAACTACTTTTGGAGAAGGGGTAAATGATTTAGCTGCTGTTCAAAGTACTGATGTAAATCGATACCTATTCCTCTGTTCCTACTAGAGTTAGCTTCTCTTATGCTTAATAGTAGCGTATTTAGCTCCTTGTTACAGAAGGCTAAAAGTTTAAATGCTGTTTACATGCTACTGAATGACCCATAAATTGCACGCTTTTGTATCTTCACCTGAGATTCAAGAAGCCACATGAATTGTTCCCAGATCCACAAGCCAGAGGCATAAAATCTGAAACCATAGGAATTGGTGTTAGTTATGTACCCTGATCTCCAAGCTGTTACAGTGGTTGTGCAGCAGACAAGGTTGGAACCTTTAGATCCACTGCATACTCCTCTGCTGCTTGAGCTAATGGAGTAACTGATAGCAATAGCAAGTTATACTGTAGGTGCACCAACACTAGAGGGGGATTAGACACACCTTTTGCCCATGGATTTTATGTCTATTTGCTGAAAGCAGAACAATGGTGAGCTTGGAAAACTCAGGTTTTGTTCTGGGCTCCTGAGAGGAGCATGCTCTGGTGAGCATAGACTCTTCTGCTGGTTTCCCTGCAGCCTGACCTCTGGCTTCTGCCTGAACCTCTACACGCTGTCTTAGTCCAAGTTTCGTCCCCCACCCCTGGCCCTTCTTGAAGTTTCTAAGTTTGCTTTAAATCACATTACCTGAGTGTGTGCAATATTTCATGGGTATGGAGAAGCATATGGAATTTGCATACATTTCAAATAGCAGCTAAGGCAGTTGAAAAGATTTAAGTTCCACTATTATATTACCTAGATGAAAATGCAGGCCTTGAGAATAAATATTGATCTTCTGTATAACAAATAACCTAACATCTCCGCTTGGTTTATAGGACAAACTGGATGGATTTGTTCCTGCTCACTTCCTTGGCTGGTACCTAAAAGTAAGAATCAGTCCCCTCTGTGTTCAAATATTTTCATTAGTGCTCTTTTGCTTTGAGCGCTTGACTGCTTCTGTTTCAATGTTACCAGTGTTCAGAATCAATTATATTAGGCAGTCATCCATGAACTAGTTTAAATAAGTGTTTGTGTAATAAAAGTCTTATTTTTTCTGACCATAATAGGTCATTTAATTTCTTTTCTAAATAACATTCCACTGACAAGCTTCTGCTTCCACAGAGATGATTCATATTAAGGTCAGATGGATAAAACAAAGAATATGCAAAAGCAAAGTCCTTTATTTTCCCAGCATCCTAAAGGCTTGAGTGATCTTAACATAGACTATAGAAAAGATAATGTGCAGTGTAGGCTGTGGTGAAGTTACCGTTCACCCAGATACATGATATACCAATAGAATTCCACGTGCTAAGCACTTCACACTTTCCAAATAGCTCCTAGTTCATAATTTTAAAGTACTATAAAGGGGCAATGTCTTAGTCATTGCAACTGTCAGCATGCATGCACCAATCATGGAAGAAATGCCAGCTGAATTTGTCTATAGCGGAACATGGGCAGTACATCAGATACTGAATATTTAGGGCTAATTGTGACTGTCGTCTGTTCAAGTGAATTGACTAACAAGTTTTACTTTACCTTGCATCCCTTGTTGATCTCTTAGTCTGTGTCCTCTCTTGAACAGCAGCATTCAGAAAAGGTTAAACTTTAATTGTAAGATAAATCCCTGTTTTCATTTTACTTCCACTCCCCATTCAAAAATGCAAGGTTTGACATTGCTGTAGTAATTTACCATGAATAGAAAAGAGCTTGCTAACCTATATAAGACTTTGTTTTGAAGCATGTGTGGGATATGAGGAATACTTCTGTTACAGTCTGATACTCCTGGATATAGAGAGAGAATTCTCAGAATGAGAATTCTGTTGCATTCGTGTAATAATAATTTTTCTATAAAAACAAATTTGACCAAAACTTAGGCAGAGTGTGATTTCCTAGAAAAGTGAGGGATTGGGTGAAAAGACATAGCACAAGTAGTAAAACAAGGTTTTTGTAGGAACTATAGGAAGTTGGGGTAGGATACAGGACTTGGATCTCTCTTAAATCAAGCTATTAGATTTACTCCAGGCCAAGAAGAGTATAGTCTGTATCAGGGTCATGTGGGAGAATGTCCTACAGAGAGGTTTATTTGATGATGTGCTTTCTGTCCAACTGTTTGTAGTCCCATCTCTTGAGTCTGGTTCATCTGTTTTGATCACGTATGTGCTCCACAAAGCAGAGATTTGTGTACTGCATAGCAAAATAAATATGCCTCTTATGTTCCTCCCTAGTCATTAAAACATTTCTACACCACTTTGTTAGCTTGTTTTCTCTTTCATACTACTTGAATGCAAAAGTGAGCACGTTCTGTTTTCAATTTTGCTTGTGACTTGCATAATTCAAACAAACTCTTACCTGTTCTGCACCCTGACTCCCCATGAAAAAAACATGGAAAAATTAAGGGTCTTTCTTTTCAGTACTTAACTTATGTGGATCTTTTATTTTATCATCAGTGTGATCCCAGGACAGATGTTGGTTGAACATTATCAGCATAAACATCTTTAAAAGGTGTCTGCTTCTTATTGGCTTTGCCAGGGTTCAGTCAATGTAGCTGATCACATTAAATATAGAATTACAGCACAACTTAACTGCCTGAGATTAAATGTTAATATAGCTCTGAATGCTGTTATCTAACATAAGATATGTGTAGATTTAGGGGATATAGTTCTATATGTAGCGGGTTTGGGGAAAGCATGTTTTAAATAGGAGAGGCAGAAATATGACTGGCTTTGATTGCCCTTACTCTTCCACCTCAGGACTGTGCCTTTTTCTCTATAGTAAAACTGTGTCCTGGGTCTCTCACTAATCTATTGCTGGGCAGATGCTGTACTGTAATAGTAGAAAGAAAGCTGTGGGAACCCCAGCCATGTGAGAAGCTCAGTCTTTAGCTGCTGGCAATAAAGGAGGGGCTCTCCTTTCTCCTTTCCTGGCTGCTGCATGTAGGCAGCTCTTCTCCTTTTGGCTGAGGGTGGGGAGGCATTTATATCCTCACCTTCTGACTGCTGGGAGAGTGAGCCCTATGCTACACTCCTCCCAGTATCCAGATAATGATACGTTTACAACCACCCATCAGTCTGAATATTCTTCTCCAGGACCTACAGCTGCACAGTCTGTCTGTCCATGCTCCTGTCCTTGACATTTCTAATGCTGTAAGAATGTTGCTTACAGACCTGCTGCATTGCAAGCCAGTGCCAGTCATCTTCAATCCTAAAAGGAACTGTTTGGGAAGAGATCACTCAAGTGTCTGCCCTCTCCCAACTACACTCAGTATTGTTGGCTCCTTTTGAGTAAATCGCTGATTGGGATGGTTTGTTTTTTACACATGAAAAATCTAAAACTGCAGTTCCCTTTTCCAGCCCCTCCTGATAGGTGAGGAGTGGGAGTGCTGTTTAGACGTGCGGAGCAGGATCAAAACAGCACCCAGTGAGTTAAATGTGTTGCTGAGAAGCTTAGCCTAAAACATGTACCTGGATCTTATAGGAAATTTCCACTCAGTGCCTCCTATGCAGGGTCACTTGGAGATGTGATGCGAGTATGGGTGAACACAGCCCTATTGCTGATTTGAGGGCAGCTGGCTGCTTTGACAACTGCATTAAGCAAGTTGGAAGAGCCTTTCCTAAGCAGCCCCAAAACACTGCTGCCACCTTCACCTGGTAGCAGAGGCACATAGTAATAGACTCTTGCATTTGAATTGTATTTCCTTCTGTTACTGTATCCTGCTTGCCTGCTTTTATTCTTCGCAAGGTATTCTCCGAGATAAATTTCCTTCCCTTTCTTTCTTCAGACGCTAATGATTCGGGACTGGTGGATGTGTATGATCATCAGTGTAATGTTTGAATTTCTGGAGTATAGTCTGGAACATCAGCTTCCAAACTTCAGTGAATGTTGGTGGGATCATGTACGTACTGCATTCTATATATCTTAAATGCGGAAAACAACTTGATTATCTGATCTGTCTATGGCCCAAATAGACATCTAACTGTAATGATACTGTGCTGTGGCACAGGATTGATGTAGCTGGTGAGCATTCATGTGCTATCTATCAGATGTAAATTTATTCAGTTGTATGTGCACATGGAGGTGATTGAGTTTTAGCTCAGTGCCTACTTTCCCTTTTTTTAAAACAGATTAAAAATGTGTGTGTTGCCTAGTACAAAACCCTTCCCTTGTTTTGATTCCCCAACTATCAGTGGATGTATAAATACCTTTACTGACAAACGTCTGTTCTGTGGAATGGTAGCTCTATAGTACACAATTAGATGTCAGTCCATATTTCTCTCTCATCCTGCATATGTTGTACCTTCCACACTAATCTATTCTCAGTGTATAGAAATGTTTGAATATGTCTTTCTGATGACCATATAAATCACAATATTTGAAGACTGAGGAATAGAGAGAGAAAATTACAGGCTTGTATATAGTGCGTATGCTTTTTCTTTTGGTCAGTTTCAGATGTGGACTCAGTGCAACTTGTGTTCAACTTACTTGTTTTTTGGTATTTTGAATCTTCTATGAAAACCCATTTTTCTCTGTTCATCTGACAACAAACATAGGTGCTTTTTTAAAAACATTGCTACAGTACAGTAAAGTAAATCTGTCTTAACTAGGTCCCTTCTATTGTGTTGGGAGTTCAAATCAGAAAGTCATCCCCAATGCCATTTAAAGAGTTTGGTCTTGTAGTGCAGATGGGAGCATGCAATGTCTCAATTACGCTAAACTCCAAGATTTTAGTTTTGTCTACCAATTGTAGCCATAGATGCCTTAAGATACTTAACACTTTTTTTTAAGGCCAGACGGCACTACTATAATCTAGTCTGGCTACCTTCACAACACAGGCCATACAATTTGAAGTGTGACTTCATCTTCTGCAGGATGCCATCAGACACAAGTGTTCAAAGTTTGCAACAAGCTTCCCTGGATGTGATGCTATTTATCTATAGATTTTTTTTTTGCATAAATTACTTTTTATGTAATGTCAACTCTTTGGGGAAAAGTGCTTTCTTATTGTTAGAGCTGTAACATTTTTTTAATGTTTGCTTTATCTTTTTAAACACATTCCTAAAGAAAATATCTATTTGATCAATAGATAGCATTATCGGAAGCTGTCATAGTACAACTAATGAAGTTTGCACCTCTCAAAGTTGCTCACAAGTTTTGAATTAAAAAAGCAGCCAATATTCCCAGCTCTGAGACCCCTTTCAGGAATTAATGCTCAACAGTAAATATAGGGCACGGGAGAAATTAAGCTCTCCCATGAACTTTACATCCTGAACCTGGAGACAAATAATCCAGCTGGATACATAGAGAATGACAGGCTCAAGATCAAGAAACACCTTAAATACCATGCACAGCAAAATCCAGTGCAACACAACCTGGTAATACACCTCTACCCTGATATAACACTACCCGATATAACACAAATTCGGATATAAGGTGGTAAAGCTGTGCTCAGGGGGAGGGGGGGCTGTGCACTCCAGTGGATCAAAGCAAGTTCGATAAAACACGGTTTCACCTATAACGCAGTAAGATTTTTTTGACTCCGAGGACAGCATGATATCAGGGTAGAGGTGTACTCTTTAGTGTGCTTTAAGACGTTCCCACTAGAGATAGGCAGTGTATGGAGCCACAACCATAATGAGCAGTGAGAGGTCAGTTTACTGTAATAGGACTGATATATCAAGAAGAAGGTTTACTCTTCCCTGTGTTTAAAAATCTGATGTCCATCAAATGAGTATCTGGTTAGCTAGATTTTCAGGAGGTGTGAGGCATGTAGCCAAAGAATCTTAATATTGGATGAACTAGCGATTCTGTAAGAACTCATTCCTCTTTCATGAAAACATGTACCTGCACATAAAAGTATATAGTATTTCCATTTTATAGCCTTCACTAGACCATTAAGCTTCAGTTTTGTAGTTCTGCTGCTTAAATACTTTTTTTTTTCCTTTCAGTGGATAATGGACGTAATCTTATGCAATGGATTTGGGATTTATTGTGGAATGAAGACTTTGGGGTGGCTTTCTTTGAAAACATATAAATGGCAAGGACTTTGGAACATTCCTACATACAAGTATGCTACTTTAGAAAAATTTTCCATAACCAAACGTAGCAGAACTCAAATGAGTTTGGGGATTTTACTTCAAAGATACTAAAATACTGAATCATAGGTGAAGTTTTATTTGATTTAAGGATTTAATTGCTATGCTCAAAACAAGAATCTGTAAACTAATTTTGTAAATAAACCTAATATGGGGAATTTTGTATGACTTTGTTCAGCTAACATGCTCTGAGTTTTAAAGGGACATCTTAAGGAAACCTGCTCACTTCTGTGAGAAGGGGAGGGCTTTTGTTCTGTTTGCCTTATTAGCACTATTGAGGCTTACGTTGGAAATAATGTAAGGGCCTGTGTGATGAAACAGACTTATGTCATGAAGGAGCCAACTTGTTCTTTTGGGTTTTGTAATTGAGCAACAGTTGCTTAATCTGATTTTCCTGAGTAGGCAGCAGGTTAAAATGCTATCAGAGTCTGGCTCCTGTTAAGAACCAGCTTTATCTTGAGACAACAATAAAAGCTATATGGCAACTTAGCATATCTTAACCCTCTGTTTCTAAAACGAATGTCTTCTAACTTGAGCTCTAGTGCCAGCATTCTTGAAATGTACTGGTGGGTGCTGCTCTGCTCTTACCTTACTGTTTTCAGTTGCTTGAATTAGGTTGGCATTTAGGACTTTTTAAGCAGTGTTAAGGACAAGTTGAATTGCACATCCACAGATGTGTGTCTCAAAGCTGTGACAACTCAGCGCTTCAGCCTATATTAACAGATAAAGGAGAGCTGTATGCCATTCAGACATTTCATCATTTCCCTGGTGTCTTCAGTGAAACTATTCTAATGATCATATCTGTAAATGAACAGCTAGAGAGTTCTAGTTTAAGATATGGGGTATAGAAAAGAGACAAGGTGGGAACTAGATAATTTAGGAAGTCTGACTTATTAAATGCAACAAAATAATGTAAACTACATTAGCATCCTTTTTGTTTCCAGTTTTTCTGACCACATGTCTCGGGTGCCATTTTCTCATCGGTGATCGTAGTAAAACTGGCCTTTTTGGCTGTATGACCCTCTGCTGTAGAAGCAGGTTTAAGTGCCTGTAATACCAAGAGTTCCAGAATTGAAATGGTGGTGGAAGATCGTGCTGCTTGTTCTGAGACTTGTATTTCATTCAAATCTGTGCACATGTGATCGCATAATTTGGGCAGTTAAAGGACACTGTGGTTATGTAACTGAAAGATGTATTCAGTGAAGATTGAAGCACATTATTTTGTGACCACTGATGCTGAGTTAAATATTAACGTGAACTTTGTTTTGTGTAGTGAAAATACATCCTCCTAGAATAGCGTCTTCCACATTGACTGTAAAATCTAGAAATGGCAGTGTTGTGTGGAAACCAGACACGTTTATAGATTAACCTGAAATAAATACAGACAGGAGCTGTAGAATGCCTCAGCTCTGGATAGAAAATACTTTTGTGAGCAAGGGTGTACGCTAACCTACTTATGAGTGATCAGGTCAAGAACATTCAAAGCTTCAGTAGCATTATACCATTATTTCTTCAACTCCTAAGTTTTTGAAGAATGTCCTTGGATAATAGTTATGCTCTAATACCATGCACTGCTGGTTCTGAATTAGGTTTGTGGAGACTGCTCTTACTTGATGGCACCCAGGATAGGAACTATGTACTTAGTGCAATGTCTCTGTAAATTTAGTTTTGTAAAAATTCAATTGATATGCTGCTTAGCAGGTTTTTAAATAAGAGTACATTGACTCACTGCTGCTTTCATATAAAGGTGGGTTTAATACAGGGGGAAAAGAGGGCCCCTAGCTCAGTGCAGAAAAGTTTGGTGGCTTGAACTGATGCCTGATTTAAAAAAATTTAAAATGTGTTTGTAAAGATTGGATATTTTCTGTTCCTTTAAAACTGGTATAAGAGTGATGTGTGGTGACTTTTTTTCAGAGGTAAAATAAAGAGAATTGCTTTCCAGTTCACACCCTATAGCTGGGTCAAATTTGAGTGGAAGCCAGCATCCAGCCTACGCAGATGGCTAGCAGTTTGTGGCATCATCTTTGTAGTAAGGAAACTTCTTTTTAAACTAACTGGTAAAATGACTTGTTTGCAGCACTCATAAATGTGTTAATGGGAATTTTATTTTTTTTTCCTGCCAATCTTGGCCGTACTATGTGTGACACCCTGGAATTGGGACTGTCTTTCTTCCTATCTGTAAATTGATTTTTCAAAACTATTTTTAATGTTGATTACTGAGTGATATACTTCAATTCTAAGTAGCTTAACATGCATGCTAAGCGTAATTAAATTTATAAATTGTGCTGCCCAAATTGCAGACTTCATATGAAAATATCCCTTTTGTTCCCCACTTCCAGGGGAGTATTATCAGATTAAAATTAGAGAGAGTTTCAAACCAGAACCTTAGCGCTCAACACTTCAGGCTCTGGGCACTATGGATCTAGAACATAGTGTTTTGGTTCAGGCCTATCTAACTAACATCAAAGAAAAGACAAGGGAACTAAACAATTTGATCGTATTGGACACTTGGTTTTGTCTAGCTCTGTTCTCCGGGGTATTTATGTGTTAAATGTATTTATATCACTGTCCCAAACAGTCATATCCAGAGTAAGTGGAGAAATGCAAAAACGCAGCAGACTGAAATGCTTTTGATGCTTTTTCTAGATATTGGACTGTATTATTTACATGATACTATATATAAATATAAATAATCTGTACATTTGATAAGCAGACTGTTCTAACTGCTGCTTAATCATTCTAAATTAGCGGAGGATGAATGATTGCTATGAAAATCTGATGGCATTGTTATTTTAAGGGTTGCCTAGTAAATTTTTTTAATCCAATTTGCTTTGTGGGGCATCTTAGATTGTTATGTATTCTAAATTCACTCTCATTGGAGAAGACAAATGGCAGGTTTGTAGAACTGTCCTTTTGGAGCAAGTAATGTATTATATGTGATTAACAATTTGTGGGAGCACACCTACAACATATGTTAGGCACTTTGCAAACACATAGACGATAGTCAATTTGAATAAAAATTCAGACCACCAAACTTTCTGTAATACAAAATTTGTCTTGTATGTTAGATTCATATGCCACAATGGATTTGCTCAGATTGATACAATTTCTTTATGGGAGTTGAAGTGACAGCAATATTAATAAAACATTCTGCATATCTATGAAGAGGTCCTGGAACCCAATATGAAAGTAACTTTCATGCACAATAAGAAAGAGCCAGCCATTAGTTGGCAATGCCCATTGCTAAACCTGAAGAAGCTGTCAAGTTCATGTTAGTCTGGGGCAAACTCAAGTCATAGTGATTCTCTGGGCAAAAACAGCTTGCATCTGATTTGTGATTGTTAAACTAGCTTCATCTCACAGATATACCTCAGATTTAATCATTACTTGCTAATATTTTTCATTATATTTAATCTTTGGTGCAAGAAACATCCTTCAACTCAAGTCTACCATATACCATAACTGAAGTGACTCCCCCTGTAGGGGTTCTTTCTGTCACTTTTAAAACTTCAGTTCATCTATAAACTCACTAAGTAAATATTTAATTACTGCTGCTCAGTGAAATCTTGTCAGTGACACTTGTGTAATTAGTGCCCCAAACTGGATCTGTTGCTTATGTTTCCTGGTATTGTGTGTGTATCTATAATCAGCCTCTTCAGTAGCCATTGGAAGGACAACTTTTATGCTTTTAGGATTCATTAGTGGTCATTCTAAAATTATATAAATCGCCAGATAAACTTGGTTAAAAATAGAATTAAGGTTGCTGCCACACTTCATTGGTGCCTCACCCGTGTGCCTTACAAAAACATTATTTTTTAAAAAATATTCTAATCGCTTCCATGGAGACCCCCCATAAAACCCGTTTAATGTTCTTATGGCACCTGACAGGTGCTCATATGTTGATGGAGGGCATAGCATGAGAGCTGGGACGGAGTAGAATGTTGTGGAACCAGTGGCAATAACTTTAGCTCAAGCTTTAACCAAGTTTTGTCCAAATCTCCCTTTTTCAGTGAACGCAACATGAAATGGGAGAGCAAAGGAAGCTGAGGAAGCATGTATTTCCCACTTTTCTTTTGACTTCTCTACTCCTGGCAGCCCTCTATAGTCTCATTCCCCATGCCCTCTCTAAAGACCTACTGACTGAGTCAGGGCTGCTGAGATCGGAAGGGTCCAGGTGCGACGTTACCTCAGTCATAGTGTGTGTGTGTGTGTGTGTGTGCGCGCGCACATGCGCGCACAGGAGAAAGTGGTAAAGAAAGCTCCTTCCTTATGATGAACTACGGGAAGTTAGCTGAGTGAAGAGGGCAGGAAGCACTAGTGCTTCTTGAACTTCTCCTTGGTCCCTCTGCTTCTGGCAAACCCTCCTCCCCTATCCCCCGCATGAGTCATATGTAAGAACTCCCATGAAGAGGAGGCTTGTTCCCCTGCTCCCTCAGACCTTTCTTAATAATTAATCTTGGAATGCTCATCTGGGCCTACAACCCCCATTAGCTTTAATAGGTTCCCAAATTCTAGAGTGACATCCTGATCCTGTTGAAGTTAGCGGGAGTTTTGCATAGTCCTCCATAGTGGAGCCCGGTTTTCACCCCTAATCTGGAGATTAAGTACAACTGCCATTGCTTGGCATTTTCAACTATACTTCAAGATGTGACTGGAAGGTAGCACTGCATAATTCAGAGCAAGCAGAAAGGCATGTTTTCTAGTTGCTTCTTATGGGGCCCTCTCTGTGCAAGTCTGAGTATACGTTTCTATTTTAGGAATAAATGTAAGGGGTGGGAGTAGTCCAGGCTTTACTCACTGAATCTTTTTTAGTTAAATTATTTAAATTATCCTTTTTTTTTCTCAGTTTTTATTGGCAGAGCTGAACACCTTTTACTTGAAGTTTGTCCTGTGGATGCCACCCGAGCATTACTTGGTCCTGTTACGACTTGTCTTCTTTGTCAATGTGGGAGGTGTGGGCATGAGGGAGATCTACGACTTCATGGATGACCCGTAAGCCAGTCATTTTTTCTGTGCAGTGTCAAGCTTTAATTGCTTTCTCTTTAGCCTTGCTGCAGTTTGTTGGTGCAAGTACCATAGAAGTGGATCAGCCTTTTGAGGCAAAGAAGCCTTCAGCCCTCAGCACTTGCTTTGTTTTCCACTGTGCACCTTGATTGTTAAAACATATCTCCTCTTGTAGGCTACACACGATAGATAACAGGTGTCCGTATAGACCATTTTACATGCGCAGTATTAAATTTCAGTTTTTCTTGAACAGAAAGTTACCATATTCTTTGAAAATGTTCTATAAACATTTGAATTACCTGGAACACTTGTTTTATTTGTGTGAGGTGACACTGAACTCCTTTCTCATTTACAAGCCTGGTGCTACAGTGCTTAGACTTAGCTTCTAAGGACTGCATGGTCCAGCCCTAAACCCTTTTTTGTAAAGGTGCTTCTTTCTTCAGCTATCTTTCAACACTTTTCTGGTCCTCTGGAGCTTTTGTGGCACCACCATGGAAATCAGAGGACCCTCTGGTGATGCATTTTAGGGCAAAGAACCCCCTCCCCCACAACAGTGCACGTACTAGGCACCTGTCAGATGGCTCCTATTTAAGCATCATATTTGTCATTGCTGCTTTTATTGTTTCTGCAGACTGTAAAGTGTGAGAATGCTTAGTTCTCAAGTTCAGTTTTTCTGTTAATTTACAGTGGTAATGTCACAAATTGGCTGACCACGCTTCTTAAGGCAGACACTACCTCTGGCTTCAAGGGATACTTGTTGTCTGTCACTGACCAACACAAAAAATGTCTGTGTTCAGAATTTGGGGTTTCGACACTGAAGATCAGTTTCACTTGCAAGGCTTTGACACATAGATCTGGAAAGAAGGGTCAATCCAGATTATTTAGTTGGATTTAAGGACATTCAGCAGTAACAGGTGGTCCCCTGCCACCTGGTGTTTGACCTACTGGTTTGGGATAAGCCTCCATTTCAAAGGTAAGATGAGGTCTCTACCTCTGCTTGGTGAGCTCCTCTCCTTAGCAACACACCCCATCTTTTGGTTCCTGTGTTTGGGTTGAAAAGGCAACTCCTTTGCCTTCTGTTCAACCACATGGCATAACATTGAGACTTAGGAGAATCATCAGTCATTAGTTTTTCATTGCTGATTCAGCATGTTGCCATTCTTTCAGTGAATTGAGTCACAAAAATGAGGTATTCATCTAGTGAATAGACAAACTCATCCCAAGTACCATGTCACCACGACCATCTTTAGCTACCTTTTTGTTTCTCTTGCTAGGTAAAGTGACTGCCATTGGCGTATTTGAGATAATCTGCTGATGAATCAGAAAAACAAACTTCTGTACGTTCTTTATGGAAGGCTGTGGAATCTAATGCCACTGGTATCTCATTAGTATCCTCTGTCTGCTTAGTCTGATTGTGGTTCCTTCTTGCGTCTCACACTGTCACATGAGAGATGACATTCTACTCCTTTTTTCACCGCTTGTCTTGGTGTTTGTTCCACTTCAAATCACCTTGAGTCAAGAACCGTATTGATGGACTCTTCCAATTCTGAATTGTAAGAAGAAGCTATTGGTGAAGAGCAGGCTGTTCTGAATACTTACTTCTAGGTACACTCTAAACACATCCAGTCTGTTCCATCTGAAAACAGCTGTGGCCTCTCAATTCTTTAAAAAGGGATAAAGCCTAGGATATTCCATTGGTCACCTGTTGCCAGATTCAGCATCAGGATGTCTTATTCCTGGGTGGCAAAACTGTTGCAGGGCCAGCCAAAGACCTAACCAGCTTCTGTAATCCTACAATATTCAGCATAGGAAGCAATAAAGCTCTAAACTAAGGGCTTGTCTACATCAGAAAGTTGCAGCGCTGGTGAGGGAGTTACAGCGCTGCAACTTTGAAGGTGTACACATCTGCAGGGCACCACCAGCGCTGCAACTCCCTGTTTGCAGCGCTGGCCGTACTCCCGTTTTGTCTCGGGTGTAGAGGATCCAGCGCTGGTGATCCAATGTAGACACTTACCAGCGCTTTTCTTGACCTCCGTGGAAGGAGGAAGCCTCTGGTAATCAAGCTGGTCTCCTTTCCCGGTTTGCTCTCTCGTTCCCGGAACCCCGAGCAAGCAGGTCTCCTTCCCTGAGGTTTGCTGGGTGGCTCCGGGAACGCGAGAGCAAACCGCGGCGAAGCTGGTCTCCTTTCCCGGTTTGCTCTCTCGTTCCCGGAACCCCGAGCAAGCAGGTCTCCTTCCCTGCGGTTTGCAGGGTGGTTCGGGGAACGCGAGAGCAAACCGCGGCGAAGCTGGTCTCCTTTCCCGGTTTGCTCTCGCGTTCCCGGAACCCCCCTTGAAGCCGCCCAACAGCGCTGCAGTGTGGCCACATCTAACACCACTTGCAGCGCTGGTTGCTGTAAGTGTGGCCACTCTGCAGCGCTGGCCCTATACAGCTGTACTAATACAGCTGTAACAACCAGCGCTGCAAAATTTTAGATGTAGACATGGCCTAAGATATTCATCTTCTCTCCCAATTCAGAGTCATTTGTGATCATTTCAACAATTTTTAGTGCCAGAGTGGCTAGAACGTTCTGGTCCTCCTGATAGAGCATCTAAAATTTACTTTAACGGGCCATGAGACTTACAGTTCTGGTGCTGAGAGGCTTTTGTCATTCTGATATCCCACTTGTCCCATCAAAATTGTCCCCAGTTAAGAGCAGAAAAGTTCTGAATCTAGGCGGATTCTTTCTTAAATAATCCTCTGGTGCAGTGGACTTACCTGCTAGGTGCATGGCATCTGGGGTTACGCTCTCTCTGTATCTTCCTGTTTCGGGTGTCAAACCTTTTTCAGAAAGCCTGGAATAAGACCATGGGTTTTATACTTGGTCCTCGAGCAGAAGAGTGACTTCCCTTTAAAATTCTTTCCCAAATGAAGAGCCCCTAACCAGCTTATGTTCCTTCAACATTCTCAGTCTGAGTATGGCCCATTCATCAGTGGTCACCTGGGACTCTTAGTTCTCTCACAAGCAGGGTTCCTGAAGGAATGGCTTTATAATCAAGGCACATGAAAATAGCCAGCTTTCTGCTTTGCTGGCCTACTCTCCTCAATAGATGTAGGGCAGAACAAGGTTTTTGGAATACTTTTGATTTCTTTCTGTCTCCGTTTGTCACTATATTTCCATCTTAGCCTATTTAATCCTAGTCACACCAGACAATACCTTGTACTGTGGCTCTAAAGATCCCTTGTTCTAGAGCCAGGAGGCTTTTTTAAATTGGAGTATGTCTCTCCGACTCCATCTGCATCAGACAGTAATTTATGCTCCATTTACCCTATTTTGTTTTCCCCAGAATACCTGGACCATTCTGTCTAACTTGAGATAGAGCGATGGTGTCAAACACATGGCTCTCAAGGGCCACATGCTTAAGAAAAATGAGTATTTAATTATGAGTGGATGTGTTCCTGGGCTGTGTCATGCAGTTCTGCTATGGGGAGGCATCTCCCCCACTTCTTCTGCAGCAGCCCCAGGAGCAGCTCTGTTCTTATCTGGTAATGCTGAGAGACTTCTGTCCATTCCCTGCTGGAGCTGTCTAGCAGCTCCCTAGTTGGTCACCTGTTGCATCGTAGGGGAGAGAAGCGAATAGTTCTGGTTGCTTCAGTGCCTGCTTGCCAGCCAGTCAGTGGCATAGCCAGGTTCTAAGTGTAGGGGGGCAAACATAAAAAGGCACCCCCCTTGGCTCCTCCTCTGGCCACGCCCCCTGACTTCTCTTGTTTCCCCTGCCCTCTACCACCCCCAGATTAACCCCAGGGCCTGGCTCAGGACTCCTGTGGGCTTCCTGGGGGTGCGGATACCCCGTCCCCCCACGGTCCCGGGAGAGTCTCTCCTGCCCAGCACACTCTGCAGGTGTCCCCCGCTGGGCTGCGCCTCCCAGTCCCACCCACGGAATCCCATCCCCCCTGCCCTGGGCTACAGGCTCCTGCGCTGCGCCAGGGCCTCCCGTCCAGACAGCGCAGTCTGCGCCCCTGCTTTGCGGGCCCAGCCCCGGGGAGCCCCTCGCCCAGGCTCCCCAGTGCAAGGCACCGGACCCCCGCCACTCACCTTCCGTCCTGCGCCGCCACCTGTCCCCGGCCTGCTCCCGGTGCTCGTTGCACTCCACACGGGGCTCACCAGCCAGGCGGCCTTAAAGGCGGAGGGGCCCTTTCGCCTCCCCCCACCTCAGCAAGGGTCGGGGAGCGCTTGGCCTCTGAGCCGCCGCAGGAGGTGGCTGTCGCGATGTTGGGGCCGTGCTGAGCGTGGGGCGCAATGGCCAAGGAGCCAGCCCCCCCGCTGCTCTGGCCGCACCTGCCGTGTCCCCCCCACCCCCCCATGGCTCCTCTGGCCATGCTGCCGCCAGCGCCAGCCCAGCAGGCGCTGCTTTTTGAAAATGTGCTGAGGGGAAGTGGCTGCTTCCCCTGCACCCCGCTAGCTACACTACTGCTGCCAGTAGTGGGAGCCAAGGGAACATGATGGTTTTGAGTGGATTTACCTGAACCAAGGGGGGTAAGCAGTTCAAAGATGGATCCCTTCCCCAATACAGCCACCAACTGCAGCCCTGGAGAGGGGAAAAGGGAAGCTGAGAATATAAACATCCAACGATGGCTCCGAAGTGTTCTGCCCCGGCACAGGTTAGAGCATCTTAGAGGTATTCTAGCTTGCAGTAGCTGGGTACGGTTCCCAAGGGACCATACACCAGCTGCAGATAGAAAGAGTTCAGTGCCCTCCAGCCACTCCCCTCCCCATCACACACCACCTGCACCAGGAGCTGCAGGAGGGAGGCATAGGAGACCATTACATCAGCCCTGCACATATTGAGCTGGGGGAAGCCCCAGTGAAGGATTTATGGATGACTTCTGCTCCTTTTCCACAGCCTGGCAGAACAAGGCAGAGACTGTCTCAAAGTATTGTGGGTGGCTTCTGAACTTTGTCCTTTTTGATGTATGTTTGGTGCTCCAGCTGAGCCCCAGCAAGTTAGAAGCTCTAGAGCAGATGTCATGAGCAAGCTGGAAATTCCCAAGGCAGGTCTCTCTCTTTTTTTTTAAAGAACTGCTGAAGAAAGCATTGTAGTCACACTGACATGTTCATTCCCCAACCTTATGTAGCTTTCTAGTTCCTGGTCTCTGCCATGCTGCTCCCCTTCCCCTCCACCTTGCCCCAGTGGCTCTGCCACTCTGTGCTGTGCTCCCCATGGTTGTGTTTCACTTAGCAGCTTGGGATGCACTCAGAATGGAAGACCATGGGAGGGCTGGGCAAAGGGCGGGAGCATGCAGGGGAGTGAACACAGAATGAAGTAGAAATCAAGTAAAAGTGTGAGAGGCTATCAGAGGAAACAGCTCTCCTACTCCTGATGAATGAAGAAAAATGCTATATTCTTTGTGTGGTTTGCCTCTGCTTCTTACCAAAGAGACAGAATGGGACGATGTTAAAGGTAAAATGCAGTCATCTGTATTAGGGCTTGAGAGTGAAACTTTTGTTCTGATTTTGTGTTGTGGGACACAGACGAACTTTAATTTAGAGATGAGAGCTGCTGGTAGAAGGCTTGAGGATTAGCTGTGAGGGGTGGGAGGGAAGAGGACAGTGCCTAGAAAAGTGTAGTGGCAGTGTCTCTAGCTGTCATATAAACCAGGGGCAATCTTTGTGTTTGATTTGTACAGTGCCTAGCAGAGTGGGGTCCTGGTCCTTGACTAGGGCGGCTAGGCTCTCTGGTAATGCGGATAGTAATCCCACAGTTGTTTTGAAAGAATGTGTACCGTAGAAAGTGAATACAGAGAATTGTTGGCCGAGCTAGGTGAAGTGTGGCCATCTGCCTTCCAAAGCCTGGTACTTGGCATAGTTTAGTTTGAGTCAAATGGCTTTTTATTGTTAGATGGCTAATTTTTGAACAGGTTTTCTGAAATTTGTTCCTCATGGGTATGTAACCTGTGAGGTGGGAAGTCCCAAAACTCAGGCTGCCCCCGGAGCCCAAATGTCTACTCCAAAGTTAAACAGTCCCTTAGCCCAAGCCCCTTCAGCCTGCGTCATAGGCCAACTGCAGGTTTTTAATTGCAGTGTAAGCATATCCTAGCAGACTTATTGCCTTGGCTTCTCCTTGTAAGTATTCAGAGGGTTTGCTTACTATCTTGAGTTTTGGTAGGGTTTAGTTTGAGTGTCACTACAGTGTTGCAATTCCCCTTTTGCTTTCCTGGCACTTCATAAGGACTAATTCAAGGGGAGATTAAATACTGAGAATGTTTATGCTAGTAGTTAATTATGCCACCAAAAGCATTCTAGCTCCCTTGCCTCTTCTAGTGTCTTATTTTCTGATATTAAGCATCTTGCTTTTCAGTCCCTTAAGAGATGGTCAGATAGGACTAAGTGGGTAGCTTTTGTTTGGAAGATAATAGGGCTCAGAATATAGATCAATCACATTGTTACTTAAAGGCATTAAGTACTGTATGTAACAAAGTGTGGAATGTGGCTTAGTGTTGATAGAAGATGATCTGGGAGTCAGTTCCTCTGTTATAACCCCACTTTCACCGTTGACTGTCTATGATCTTGACTTGGTCAGGAAATTGCTTTGTGCCTGTTCAGAGATCTACTGAAATGGAGATACTTGCCTACCTTACAAAGATACTGAGGATTAATTCATGTAACGTTCTCAGAACCTCTGAAATGGGCTGTAAGGGAGAACAAAGTATTCCGGGTTAGAGGGAAAATACTTTGGCATACCAATCTGTAGTGTGTCTGTACATCCATAGTAATGGTTAAAAGTAGACATTCACGCAAGTGGGTAAAGATGAAATACATATTCCTATCCTCCCTCTTATTTTTATAAAGGTATTTTCCATTGTACATTTGCTACTAAAATACTAATCACTTAATGTCTCTGTTTCAGGAAGTTCCATAAGAAATTGGGTCAACAGGCCTGGCTAGTTGCTGCTATCACAGTCACAGAGTTTCTGATTGTTGTGAAGTATGACCCTTACACCTTAATGCTGTCCCTTCCTTTCTACATTACCCAATGTTGGATACTTGGAATCATGCTTGTGCTCACCTGGACAATATGGCGCTTTTTCATTCGGTAAGCAAAGGTGATAGAGCTCAGATTCCAATGAGCACCAGTGCGCCAAGACCAGGCTTAGCCAGCCCATGTAAACAAGTCATGTATTGTAGAACAAAAGACTTTCAAAGTGTATCTTTTAAAAACTCTCTATAGAATCTTGAGTTTCCAGGGGGAACACATCTTACCAACAGCCTATTGAAGGTGTACAATATAAAGTCTGTGTGGGAGACTTGAGTAGGTAGTCTTCAACACATAATATCCACAATGCTTGACTCTGTTTAGTGTAATTTAAATATAAGTGTAACCAGAATCCTGACAACCAACTTATAACTACTTGTTTTAAAGAACTTAACAAGAAATCTGAAAGCTAGTCTGTGACCCTCACACATTGCTGTATACTTTTGAAGTGAAGGCCAGTTGTATACATCAGATGCTCAGTATGCCATGGCCACAGCTGTCGCAAGTCATTAGGGATTTTGGGTGCCCAATTTGACACCTTTAAAGAAGCCCAGCTTTCAGAAAGTACTGAGTAACCCCCTCTGAAAATCCGGCCTTGTTAAGACTTTTCTCATGTTGGGCACCAAATTCACTGGTGACTTTTTTTAAAATGTTGGCCTATATTTTTATACCCTCTAGCTCTGTTTCTAAAGCTACTTTCTGACACTAGTGTCTTTTAAGGCTACATACATATCAAACTGGAATTATTTTCAAAGCCTCATTTGAATGATCAGAGTGAAAATGTTGTTTGAAATCTAAGTGATGAGACCCTCATTGTCAAAATGCAAAAATGACTCATGATTTTTAGGCAGCTTGATAATAATAAAGAATTATATGTGGTGACCAACCACTGGAAATTTCAACCCGAAAATAATTTTGAGAAAATTGCTGAAGAAACTACTGAAAGTAGGGGATTAGTTTAAAAATACCATCTGTCTGGATGAAAAACTCCAGTAACTAATACCCAAGATATTTACCCAGACTGTGTATACATACATGCAACAGATGCAAAATATTTTGTATATAACATTGTGGGAGTGTAGTTGTAAAGATGGTGGGTGGGAGATGTAACATTTCCAGGATGACAAACATATATCTTTGACAATCACAGCAGGTGCATACGCATGATCTATTGATTTTTATATGCTCTTGGCCACTTGCCTAGATGACAGGGCCCCTTTCTAAAGGTTACATCGTTCTCATTAGAGTGCAGAAGGTAACCCAAGCCGAACTGCTTGTGAGCATGATGTGCACTTCCCTCAGTATCTACCACAGGGCAGAAATTCTCTTCTCCCTGCTAAAATATCTTAATACAGAAGAGTGACAGAGTAGTTCATACGCACTTCCAGCAGCCAAATAGGATGCGTTACTGTGTGTGCCTGAAAACAGATTTTTTTCAGCATGTTGTCTGGAGACAAATGCATGGCTCCATGGGACTAGCTCTAGTATTGTCACTTCGGAAATGAACAGATGAAGGTGCATAACTCCAACCGCCTTCCTGGTAAAGTGCTCTATCTGGGGACACGAAGATGGTAACAAAGATCAGAGAGTTAAATAGATCAAGAGTCAGGGGACCAAAGGTAAATATGCGTTATAAGTAAGGCTACGTTTTAGTCACTGGTATTTTTAGTAAACGTCATGGACAGGTCATGGGCCGTAAACAAAAATTCACAGGCCTGTGACCTGTCCATTGCTTTTACTAAAAGTACCACCATGACTAAAACATGGGCGGGGCTGCAGGTGCTCTGGGGGCGCTGCGGGTGCTGACCTGGGCCCCCTACTTGTGTTGGGGGGGTGCGGGGAGACTGTGGCAAGGGACCTCTGCTGGTGCTGGCTGGGGGAGGGTTGGCGGGGCTGGCAGGGGCTTCCTACCCTGCTCTGGATCCCTGCAGCTCCTAGGCGGTGGAGGGGCCAGGGCAGGGGCTGTGCTGCTCCTGTCACAAGCTCCAGCTGCCGCAGCTCCCATTGGCCAGATATCACAGCCAATGGGAGTGGCATGGGCGGGGTCTGAGGGCATGGGCAGCGCATGGCGTGGAGCCTTCTCTCTCTCTCACACACACACAGAGACACGCGCGCACACACACACCCCGTCTAAGAGCTGCAGGGCCATGCTCATGGGAGCTGGGAAGTTCCCCACCCCCAGATAAGTGCCCCCCACATCCCTCAGCCCTGAGCCTCCTCCTACATATCCACACTGCAGCCCCTGAACCAGCACCAGCCACTCCAGAAGTCGCGGAGGTCATGGAAGGTCACAGAATTCACAACTTCTATGACAGACTCTCAGCCATAGTTATAAGAAGTGTGCTGTTATCCAGGTTGAGAGTTTTCCCTAATTTCCTGACACACAATCTAAATATGCGCGCTCAGTTTGGATACTACTCAAGTGTGATGGCACCTCTGTGTGAAGAAACAGATATGCCTTCCTCTTCTATAATCAGTCAATGGGTATGGTCAAAGAAATGAGACCAGCTCCTGCATGGCAGCTTCCCTGCTACACTTGTGCAGAATGCAGCCTGTGTTCATTATACTTCTGGGCATGGTGGTAACTATTTGTAAATACTAGCACTAAATGTAAATAAATTGTTTTCATCAACTGAATCCATACCCTTTCTTACAGGATAAAGGAAGTCCATACAAACTTAGTGCTGTAGTAGTAATCAAAATGAGTCAAATTGTCCGTGTCGTAATGACACCAGGATATATTTGTCCAATTGTTTTTATTGTAAATCTAAGCGGAAATGCGTGTTTAAGTCAATACTAACAATCTTGTTTTGTTTTTAGTGACATTACCTTGCGGTGTAAGGAGATAAGACGACAACAGCAAGAGCACAAATATGAAAAGGACAAATGCTTAAGCAATGGTGATGGACATTCTCCAGTACCAGATGAGCAAAATGGGAACAAACTGAGGGAAAGAAAACTTTGAACCCAAACAACAGACTAAGGGCTAAGAGAGCAACCTCTGAAAGTCAGCTTGTTTGACATGACTCTCAACCTTATTCTACCTAGAAAACTTCCATTGTTTACCCACATCTGAAAATCTTCTCGGGAAAGATGTCACCATGACGCCCTTCTAGTCAAAGATGAAGAAAGACTACAATAGACAGAAGTCACAACCTACACTACTGAAAAAGAAAGGATCTTTGCGTGTGTGTTTTATAAATGTCTGTTCCTTGCAAAATCAAGGATTTAGGGGAGTTTTAAATTAAATGCAAAGGGAATCCAGTGATCCAATTTCCAGTGACCCATGATATTTGTTTTGCCACTGTTTGGTGGGCCATTAGGAACACTCATTTTATGGACTAAATATACATGGCACTGAATAATGTTGTATTTCTGCTGAAACTACCTTGAGCTGTGAAGTAATATATGTAATGTTGGTTCCATCCACCTATTAGCAGAAATTCAGGGACAGAACTGCAGCAAGATAAACTTCGTGATGTGACTGGAGCGTATGAACAAGTTGCATCGCTTGCACAGCATATAATACAAAGTACACAATTGTTACATCCCCTGCAGTGCTGGGGTTTGCTGCCTTTCTCAAAGCTGACTTACATTACCATGGTGCAACCTATGACTGTTTCATACTACATCATAGCACTGATTATACAGAAAACCTCTCCTTTTGGTTCATTTTTTCCAGGTCATCTCTCAACATAATCGAAGTTTAGATCCGAACGTTAACCTCCATTGCCTAATGGAGCAAAGTGTATTACAAACAGAAAACTGGTAGCTAATTCTTAAGTTATTTGCCTTATACTTAAAGCATTATTTTTCTTTGCTTGCCAAGACAGCTACATTCTTTGCTTCCGCTTTGAAGGCAGGTCAAGTTCTGCCATCCTTCAGAGTTGTCCTATTCCTCCCAGTCCTAGGTCTGAGCTCTTAGCAACCGTAAACCAACTGGAAAATGTGCATTCTGCCGGCCACTTGCACAATAACCAGACACTAAACACTTTGCTGTCCTAGCTGATGAAAGAATAGGGTTGACTTGATCACTTGTGGCCCTTTCCTGAGTGACGAAAGAGAACCTGCTGTTCAAGCTAGCTGGCCTTCTTGCCAGTGACTCAGTGTCTCATAACATTGAAAAACCGACATTTCTAATGTCACTGCTCCTAAAACGTAGTGGCTGCAATAGAACGTCAGCTTTTCCCATATTGTCGTAGATGCAGACCCCTGTAATGTAACAGAGAACTTTAACCAACGTAACTTTTCTAAAAATACAGCAGTCTTATCTGGCTACTAATCACATTATACACTGCTTTTGAGAGAAGCTTATTTATACAAAAGAAAATAATATAAATATGAAAACAGAGTAAAAGCTCAGAATTTCCAAACAGCTTTACCGCAAACTTTCAACGGGAGCTGGAGACTCACAAGCCAAAGCTGCTGTCTGCAGCAAAGCACAAATCTTTGACCCATTTTGGGCTCATACTTGAATGGTAAGCAAAATCCGTGTCTCTCCCATGTTGATAGTGACACAGACTTTTAAACAATGTGCAGCAGAGTAGAATTTAATTAAAAATTCTACAGTATGAGTGCACCTAAAAAGCTCAACAAATGAAGCAGAGTTTCAGGACAAAGGAGGCAGGATCGATGGAATATGGTGGCTGCCCTTCATGATGACGATCAGTAAGTTGAGGGGAGGTTGATCAGTCTGAGGGGTCATATGAAGCTTCTTCCTTGATTGTGCGTAATGTACTATTGTGAGCTATTAAACAGCTGCTGTTAAACTTTAGGATTTATCTGCTGTAATGTGGTGAATGCTATGGTTGTGTAACTAGATGTTAACAAACTCTCAAATGGGCAGAGGCTGAGATGAGCAAATCCATTTATTTTAAGTCTTTTTCCACCCCCAAGTATTAATTTTACACATTCACATGGATTCATGCCAGTCTTATCAACTATTGACTGACTGTTAGTAGGTAGTACTAGTGTACATGTGCTAATGTGGTTCCAGCAAGGCTCAGATGTGTATCTTTTCATTCACTGTGCTAGTTCACACCATTGTCCTTTTTCTGACTTGTCTTTGGATGCGTAAACATTCCTATTTCGGTTTTGTGATTCTGGCAGGTGGAATGGGGAGAACTTGGCATTTTACTCTTTTCCCTGAGGACTCTGATATGCAAATTTGAAGGAATTATGGGAAATGTCCATTTCCTAATTCTGAAGCTGGTGTACTAGACAAAACACTAATTTGTGTCTCTCTACGTTCACTTCAGCATGGAGCTTTTAAAGTTACAGGCTGGATAACTGAACAAATAAAATATTTGCTGGTGTATTCTTGGGTATAACCTGTCTGTGTTGTTTACTTTCACACTACCTATGGTAGGTATGGCGTTGCATGGCTCATAGGACATCTTATGCATTCCTGTGAGCAGAAAGCACCATTAGATTGCCACTGCATGTAACGGGATTTTGGACAAGTGGCCCTTAACGTAACAAATTTATCCAGATGTCCATGGCCACACTTCCATGTGGCATTCCCCTCCCCTTCCCTGAAAGGTAACTAACTTTGAATGAAATGGCTCTGAATTAAAAGATCTTAAAGTGAAACAACTTGGGTTATTCTAAACTTACTAAAATTATGTCATGTTCTTGTGAGCTCTGGCCATTGAAGTCTAACTTGTATTTAGGAATCCCTTATAAAGTATGCTTCCATGCACCACTGTCTAAGGGCTGTGCCCTAGAAGCATGCAAGATTTCAAAGGAGCTGGTATGTGGAGAGAAGGAGAGCTGCTAGGCTGTTTGCCCCTATGAAGATATGAAGGGAAAGTCTCAACCACCTCTGCCTTGTACATCTCTGTCTTATCCCATATCGTCTCACCATAGTCTGATGGTCCCTTGTACAACTCTGTTAGCTTTCTGAGAACCTATGTACAGTGGAGTCGCATCATAGGCGCATTTAACGTAGGCAATTTTAACTATACGCGCTTGGCAAAACAAAATAAAAAAAGAAATTAAATACCTGTAGTGCAGGCGATTCCGCCTGCCATTCCACTCAATGAGCGTCTGACTATATGCGATTTTCGCCTTACGTATTAACCAGAATCTAACCCTGCATAAGATGCGACTCCCATGTATGTGTTTTTCCTGGTCTAATCCTGCGCCGAGAGTTGTCCTGGAAATTAGGTATGTAGGATAAGCAGCTGTCTGCAGAAGGGAAAGAATGCAAGGTAAATAACAAAGGTTGGGTGGGTGCAAAAAACATATTCAGCCCATATTAGTGTTACTGAATGAGGTGCCAGCTGGGAGGTGATGACTACCTGGCAGTACTATCAAGACTTTCCCATTCACAACTCTTGCCTTGGAAGTGTGCTGGCAGGGGAAAACCCTGGTTGGGGTGCCTCTTTTCGCTCCTAAATTCTAACCTGGCTCAGACATTAATCTAGACACCTTATAACTGAATTTGCTCTTGTAAATATCTGTTTGTTGGGCATCAGCTGAGTGTTTATTGGTATGCGCTGCCTCCCCGTCAATGCGGAGTTGAGGCCTGATCACCAGAAACCTAAAAATGGAATCTTTTTTTGTGACTTTTCTCCAGCTGTCTTCTCTGATTTAACATCTCTTATTAAACTTGAATAATGAATGTATCACTAACTACGGTGCCATTCCGTCTCCTAGTGCCCCAGCCATTCTTGGGTTGGCATAGGCATGCTTCTAGTTTAATCTTTTCAAGCTGTTTAAACCTCCAAGGATACTGATGTAAAGACAAGGTAATATGTAGTAACAACACATAGATGCTGTTTGCCCCTGAATTCCTGCTTTAGTGAAACTCTCATTAAAATATACTCTCTGAAAAATTATTTGTAGTGTCAAAGTTAGACTCAGGACTTACAGGTGGTCAGACCACTCTGTTTTATTAGCACAGCGATCTGCTAATAACACCCAGATAATGTGAGCACCATGCAAGACACAAACTATCTTATTTATACAAATAAAAGGGCGAGCACTTAACAAGATAACAAAGGAAGCAGAATCTGATAAGTTTACCTGGGCTAGGCATGCATATCTTATTTCCTTACTAACTATTACCGATCTTCTGTTAATGTTTCGCCATTAGCACCCTTGTTTATGCCTAATGTTTCTTTTCCTGGCACCTGTATTTCAACATTTATTTCTGCTTAAAGGTACATACGCATTTCTTTAATCCATTATTTTTACAATATAATTCATTCTACTTTCACAGTAGTTTATGAACCATGCTGAAAGTGTAATTTGTAGCTTAGGGCCCAGCCAGTGGTGTTGGGAAAACAGGTTTGTGCCCTAAAGAGTTTGCAATCTAGATACTGTGACAGATCCAGGCCAGTGGGGTACAGGAGTCTGGTAGAGGGCAAATATATTAGTCACTGGCTGAGTAGTTTTCTGTTTCCTGAGTGACCAGAACAGGGGCTGCACTGGAGTAATCAGGAACCTGCTAGACCCAATTAAGGCAGACAGGCTGGTTAGAACACCTGCAGCCAATCAAGGCAGGTTAATCAGGGCACCTGGGTTTAAAAAGGAGCTCACTCCAGTCAGGGAGGGAAGAGCTAGAAGAGAGGAAGTGCATGTGAGGAGCTGGGAGCAGGAGGCGCAAGGAGCTGAGAGTGAAAGGCTGTGCTGCTGGAGGACTACGGAGTACAAGCGTTATCAGACACCAGGAGGAAGGTCCTGTGGTGAGGATAAAGAAGGTGTTTGGATGCGGCTATGGGAAAGTAGCCTAGGGAGGTGTAGCTGTCACGCAGCTGTTACAGGAGACACTATAGACAGCTGCAATCTACAGGGCCCTGGGCTGGAACCCGGAGTAGAGGGCGAGCCGGGTTCCCCCCAAACCTCCCAACTCCTGATCAGATACAGGAGGAGTTGATCCAGACTGTGGGGAAGATCACTGAGGTGAGCAAATCTGCCAATAAGCGCAGGACCACCAAGGTAGAGGAGGAACTTTGTCACAATAAACGTGGAGATAATGGGGCAGGAGGATTTAAATAACTGACACCACCATTCCTGGTCTATTAATGAACTTAACTGGCAAGAGGTTTCATAGCGTGCCTCATCTGTCTCATTTGTACATTACAAACATGGGGCTACCAACCCATGTATAAAATGAGCTAGGGCTTTCCCTTCTCTTTGAGGCATTGTTCTTTTAGTTTAAACCTACCTGCTGCTTTGGCACTTCAATTCTGGTTAATTTCAGCCCAGGAGGAGTGCTTGTGTCTGAAGCTTTTGGTTTATTCCCTAAGCCTGTCTACAGTGCGTCATGCTGCATCCAGATGAGTGATCATCCTGGCTACACAGTGAGGGGAAGTAAAGAAATTGCCTTTCACCACAGATTTAGACAAGGTCATACGAGAAGCAACCCCACTCCTATGCTGTGGGGAGGGAGTGGAGCAAAGAGCTTGCACTTGTGCCTTTATACAAAGATCTCATCACTCCTTTCTCACAGAGGTCTTGCTAAGTAATCCATCTGCCTCCCACCCCCTTAAGGGTGAGGTAAAGTAAGGTGTTGAGAGATGAAGTCAGCTGCCACTGAGAACAGATGCCCTGTCTTAACTCTACCCACTAACGGCAGGATTCCGCAGGATTGCCATTTAGACACTAGTGTGTGTGGCTTTTTTGCTCTGAGCCATTAGTGTGGTCCTAGAATGTTGTATCTTGTAAGATGCTGAGGACATCCACGAAGAAGGAAGGCAACTCCCATAAGAGAGTGCACTTCGCAAAATTCCATCTTCACCCCACCCCTTGTTTGGTCTCCGTGCACCTTCTCCAAGGCGCAATCCACTCTGACTCAGCTCCAGTTTGAGCTGTCAAATCTGATCCCTACTTAATAGGTCAAGGAGAAGCGGGCTAGGAAAGAGCTTCCAAAGGGGCAGGGTGGAATCAAGTGAAGAGCTTGGAAGTGTTATATCTGTACAATACACCCTCCCCTTCAGGACTTTTGAGGAGGTGAGTAAACAAGGATTAATTCTGGTATTAAACTTCTTCCTCCCCTCCTAAAAGAGAGAAGGTTGCCTGGGGGAGACCTGTGCTCAGTTTCCACTCACTCTCACTCCAGCCTGCTTCACTGGTGGGAGTGGGCTGAAGGTAATAGGGCAGGAAGGGAGGCATTCAGTCATTCAACAGTTTTTCCCTTTGGTCCGTTTAAAAAGCAAATGTGACTCCTCAGGCCATGTCTACATCTAAAATTTTGCAGCGCTGGTTGTTACAGCTGTATTAGTACAGCTGTATAGGGCCAGCGCTGCAGAGTGGCCACACTTACAGCAACCAGCGCTGCAAGTGGTGTTAGATGTGGCCACACTGCAGCGCTGTTGGGCGGCTTCAAGGGGGGTTCCGGGACGAGAGAGCAAACCGGGAAAGGAAACCAGCTTCCCCGCGGTTTGCTCTCTCGGTCCCGGAGCCAGCCAGCAAACCGCAGGGAAGGAGACCTGCTTGCTCGGGGTTCCGGGACCGAGAGAGCAAACCGGGAACGCCGCGGTTTGCTCTCTCGGTCCCGGAGCCAGCCAGCAAACCGCAGGGAAGGAGACCTGCTTGCTCGGGGTTCCGGGACCGAGAGAGCAAACCGCGGCGAAGCTGGTTTCCTTTCCCGGTTTGCTCTCTCGGTCCCGGAACCCCGAGCAAGCAGGTCTCCTTCCCTGCGGTTTGCTGGCTGGCTCCGGGACCGAGAGAGCAAACCGCGGCGTTCCCGGTTTGCTCTCTCGGTCCCGGAACCCCGAGCAAGCAGGTCTCCTTCCCTGCGGTTTGCTGGCTGGCTCCGGGACCGAGAGAGCAAACCGGGAAAGGAAACCAGCTTGATTACCAGAGGCTTCCTCCTTCCACGGAGGTCAAGAAAAGCGCTGGTAACTGTCTACATTGGATTACCAGCGCTGGATCACCAGCGCTGGATCCTCTACACCCGAGACAAAACGGGAGTACGGCCAGCGCTGCAAACAGGGAGTTGCAGCGCTGGTGGTGCCCTGCAGATGTGTACACCTTCAAAGTTGCAGCGCTGTAACTCCCTCACCAGCGCTGCAACTTTCTGATGTAGACAAGCCCTCAGAGTGCAAGCAGGCTGCTGGTTGTGCTACGGCAGCTGGAACATGCAGGGAAGAGATCATACAGGGCTCCGAGTCATCAGGCCCAGAGTGCAAATATGCTACCTACATCCAGTCCAGCTGTGATTCTTCCCCTTCCTGTCCCCAGGCATTGCTGTGGTTCCCTAGTCCCAAACACAGAATTCCTTCCCTTGTATCCTTGGGCCTGTGCAGCTTCTCTTTAGAGAGTTCCCTTCTGCTTTGTATAAGAGTTGTCATTCCTGTGATCTGCTGTTGAATAACAGGCTTGCTTTTCCCTGTGCTAGCCCCAGCATTTCCTCTGAAGTAACAGGGCCAAGGGAGATATTTTGGTGCACATACCTGCTGGCTCGATCCTACATGAGCACTTGAAAAATTGGCCTAACACTTCCAATGGGCCTGGATCTTCAAAACGGCTTAGCATTCAGCAGTTCTCATTGTACATTGAGAACAGACTCTGGGCTCCTACAAGCTCTAGTCCACACCCTTAAACAAACATGCCCAGACTTAGTCTGGTTTTCTTTCTTGTTTGTTTCCCGTGATCTGAGTGTTTGGGGGGCGGGAGGGGGGGGCAGCGGAAAGGAACTGAACTGACAGACTAGGAGCCTGAAGCTGCCTAAGTAGCCAAAGAACAGTTGCAACCAAAGGAACCATCTGTGCAATATTCCCCCTCCCCCCACAATGTGGCTCCGTCTGTGTGTCTGTGGCTACGTCTACACTACAGGATAAATTCGAATTAGCTTAAACCGATTTTATAAAACAGATATTATAAAGTCAATTGTGCACGTCCACACTAGGCACATTAATTCGGTGGTGTGCGTCCATGGTCCGAGGCTAGCATCGATTTCTGGAGCGGTGCACTGTGGGTAGCTACTGTAAAATAATGAGGCCAATAACATCGATTTGCGTCCACACTAACCCTAATCCGATATAATAATATCGATGTTAGCATTACTCCTCTTGTTTTGTAGGAGTACAGAAATCGATTTAAAGAGCCCTTTAAATCGATATAAAGAGCAGTGTAGTGTGGACGGGTGCAGCGTTAACTCGATTTAACGCTGTTAAAATTGGTTTAACAGCGTAGTGTAGACCAGGCCTGTGTCAAGCCACAGTGGCCACCTTTTGGGGGGAAGCTAATTCTCTGCAGTGTGAGATTGCTAACCAGGGTGCCAGTAGCGGTGGATGGAGTATTTGATATATAGACATCTGTCCACTGGGAACTGAACTGAGGCCACCCAGATCACTTCACCCAGGCCACTGAGCAGCTATCAGATGATTAGTTTAATTAACTAGTGACATCCTCTGGATGCATCACAAGGAGAGGCTGGCCAGGCAGATTGGCAATTATGTTATAGGCTGAATAACAGAGTGTGACGAACTGGGAAAGTTCTTAATGTTTTCTCTGAGTATTGTGTTGGTGCCTCAGTGTCCCCATGGCAGTTCTTAAGTATCTGGCAGAGCCAAGGGCCAGTGCACCTAAATGCCTGACACTCTGTCTCCTAGCAACTGATGGCCTGGGCCCCTCCTCTGCAAAGGTGCCAGCTGAAGGTGTTGGAGACAAAGGGATCAGGTGACCTCCTGGCCCGGGAAAGGGGCTGAGCAGAGAGGAGGGGCTGGGAGGGGTTGTTAGTCTGGAGCTGGCTGGGGTCGGAGAGTGAAGTGCAGACGTGGGGGGGGTCTGGCTCACTGCCCCCTCAGAATGGACCCAGCCGAGGGGTCCGGTTCGCTGTATCTACAAGCTCTGTGTTAGACCCTGTTCCTGTCATCGAATAAACCTCTGTTTTACTGGCTGGCTAAGAGTCACGTCTGACTGCAAAGTGGGGGGTGCAGGACCCGGTGGCTTCCCCAGGACCCCGCTGGGGTGGACTCGCTGTGGGAAGCGCATGGAGGGGCAGAGGATGCTGAATGCTCCAAGGAGAGACCCAGGAGGTGAAGACGTGTGAGCTTCTTGCCCTGAACAAGTCTGCTCCAAGGGAGAGGAGGCTCCCAAAGTCCTGCCTGGCTTGGTGGGGAGGAGTTCCAGAGCATCACCCGGTGACTCCGTGACACAGAGTTGACATTTCTGTCACGCAGGGCTGTCTGCAAGACAATAAGTGACCTAAAAGTCTACTCTGGTGCTGTGCTGCCCAAATGTAATTAAAACCACAGGAAATCAAACAGCAGCTGCTGTGTAGATGGGCTGCTTGAGGTGGTCTGTCTGGGTTGAGGGGGTTTGTAGTGTTGTGCATAATACTGAGGGTTTAGGTTTCTTTCTAAAATGCTCTGGGCTGGCACCAAATGTCCATTCAAATAAGGCATGCAGCCTAATTCCCCTGGTCAAGTGCTTTGGGAGCTATGGGTGAAAAGTGCTACGTCAGAGCTTGGGGGTAGCATTAGTAATTGGGACGCCTTCGTCAGCACCGGAACCTCTTTCCAGATGTTGTCAGGTCTCTTGTGCTCATCTGTTAATTTTTCCATTAAATATTTTGCTTAATTCTGGTATCAACCTGAAGCTTCATCGTCATGGTTTCTCAGGTCTTCCCTAAGCCCAGTCTGTGTTATAAGCTCTAGCTTTTATAGTCCTCCTCAGCAGTCGATCTCTTTTCCAGCTGTGGCTGTAGATCAGTGCTCTTAGCCACAAGAGGGTGCTAGTGTAACAGGAGTGAGGAGGCTCTGAGCAGCACAGTAAAGGACCCTTTTCAGTAAGTGTAAATTCAAAAGCACTAGTGCAGGGGTCTGCACCCTTTCAGAAGTGCTGTGCCAAGTCTTCATTTATTCACTCTGATTTAAGGTTTCACCTGCCCGGAAATACATTTTAATGTTTTTAGAAGGTCTCTTTCTATGAGTCAATCATATATAACTAAACTATTGTTGTATGTAAAGTAAATAAAGTTTTTAAAATGTTTAAGCAGCTTCATTTAAAATTAAATTAGAATGCAGAGCCCCTCGGACTGGTGGCCAGGACCTGGGCAGTGTGAGTGTCACTGAAAATCAGCTCACGTGCCGCCTTCAGCACGCGTGCCATAGGTTCCCTACCCCTGCACTAATGTAAGATCTGTTCATTATACAAATTAGGTTTCAAAGCAGTTGTACATAATGAGACCATGTCCACAGGCTGCACAGTCTGGTCCATGAGTTATCCTGTAGGTCCTAGGGAGCTTCATTTATTTAGAGCTGACTATGTGAAGCTAAATGGGGAGGGGAGGGGGGATTGATTGTGATTGGTCACATAGTATCATTTCTGTGCCCTCTCCCCTAACTGGCTGCCCATAACTCCTATAATGGGGAGGGTGGATTGACAAAGTCTCCCTGGGGCTCCCTCTGAATCTGTCAGGGAATGAGCAAGTTAGGAGAAAGCAGCAGAAAAATAGTGGTAAGGGACTCCTAGAAATCCTTAGACATCTCTTTCTGGTCACGCAGGCATCATGCCCCAAACTGGGCTAATGCACACTAAGGCCTAGTGCAGGGATTTCAGACTATGGCACCGCGACCCCTTTCTGACAATAAAAATTACTACACGACCCCAGGAGGGGGGACTGATGCCTGAGCCTGCCTGAGTCCTGCAGGCAGGGGGTCCAAAGCCTGAGCCCCACCTCTCCAGGTGGGGATGGACAGGGGCAGTCACTAGAGTCACGCCAACCAAGGCCGAAGCACTCGGGCTTCGGCCCTGGCCCTGGGCGGTGAGACTGGCTTCGGCTTTGGCCCCAATCCCTAGCAAGTTTAAGAGCAGCCCTGATGACCCCATTAAAACAAGGTCGTGACCCACTTTGGGGTCCCAACCCACAGTTTGAGAACTGTTGGCCTATAGGGACATACAGGGCTCCCTGTAGCCCTGGCCCTGCCCTTCCTCATATTTGGAGTGGTGGTGATGGGGGGGCTACTCCTGCCCAGAGGAGACAGGACAGCAAAGCATCTGTCTTCTCTCTTTCCTCCCTCCATACATTCCAGCTGCTGGAGTACTAGTGGGGTGAGCCCACTACACACTTCTTCTGCCCCACACAGAATCCTCCTCTGGAATGGTGTTGGCATCTGCTCTCCTCTTGCCAGACATAGGGCTGCCAAGGGTCATGCACTCAGGAGCCCTGTTGCACCTGCCTGCATCTCAGCAGTATCCTTCTCTATCCATTTGTGCCCTCTGACCTCTAGAGGCTGCTCTGGTGCCTGCTGAGTGCAGGGGGGGAGGGGTGTCTTGGCCTTGGTGGGGAGGGGAAATTGGTGCTAGAATATCTTGAAAACCTGGCCAAAAATCTTAAAAGTGGCCCCAGAGCTGGTCTCGGTGCTGCAGTGTTTGCTGCAGGGATGTTATGCAATTGCAGCTGGATGCAAGGTGGGGCTGAGTGATTGTGAATGGGGAGGCAAATGTATACCAGAGACAATCTAGTCCAATGTGCTTTCTGCTGTAGATTAGTCTGAGCCCCCCACACCCCAGCACGCCAAGCTGGGCAATGTGCTGGTGTAGCACACAACAGTTTGACATGCCCAGTCCAAATATTCTGAGGGGCAGTTTCCCCACCCCCAGCACCGTAACGGTTGTGATTTTTCCTTCCCTGCTAGGAGTACAGCTGGGCACATGGCGCAGAGGCCAGCTGGCTGTAAAGCAGATGAGGTTGGGAAAATAAGACCAACAAACAGCCAATGCTGCTAAACTGGTGGCTGCAGGAGGCCCTTAGGGCCAACAATCATGGACTGTCAATCAGCAGGGTGATGATTACTGCTCCTGCTCCAGTGCCATGTAGCCTGTCAGATGGGGCAGCTCATATGGCCTGAGAGCCATGTGGGAGTAATAACTTGGGCACCCTGGAAAATCAGCATGTCCCCATTTGATTGGCTGCTACCCCTAATGATCTTCCTTTATTGGTGACTATAATTGGGAATCCTGGTTGGTGCATAGAGCAGAATTCCCATTGTCCCATTCTCCTAACTCCCTTTGCAGACAGGCAAACCAGTTCTGGACTCTCTCTCCCCTGCTCTGGATAACTGAACACAGGAACCTCAAACGCCCTGGCAGGAGAAGTTGAGAGAAGTCCATGAAGTGATCGTAGATCTCACTGCCAACTGGGTGGTTCCTAGGAGGCCCAAATTTGATTGACCTGGCTATGCCATTCAGTGTCTTGCACTGAGTGTTCCTGGCATGTTGTATCACCCCGTGAGCACATAGTGGGGAAGCATTAAAACTTCTCCAGCACTCCTTTGAGGTGACTCGTGTTTTGGGAGGGGGAACACAGTACAAATGTTCATTTCCTTTCCCTTTGATGTGAGGGAAATTAAATGGTTTTTGTTTGAATCTGCTCAAAATGATCTTTTGATTGATTCTGTTGAAAAACAGGAAAATGCTGCAAGGAAGAATTCAAATTAAATGCATCATTTTGTGTCACTTGGAGATATTGGTAGGAAATGATTCGCACACTTCAACCAGCCCCCAGTGAAACTGACAGCAGAGTGAGCAGGGCTTATTTCAGCTGAACTTCAACCTGTTTCTAATCATGAGAGTAAGAATGGCCATAGTGGGTCAGAACTATGCTGCATCTAATCCAGTGCCAGTGCCAGTGCCAGAGCCCTCAGAGGGAATGAACAGAACCAGGCAACTTCAAGTGATCCAGCCCCTGTCCTCCAGACCCAGCTTCCTGCAGTTGAATCAGCTTAAGCTAAGTTGACAGTAGCTGCGTTTGTAGCCATTTAAGAGGATCCATGCAGCCTTTTGCACTGCTTTAACTAAAGCCATTTTAAATCACACCGTTAGTGAAATGAGCACAACTCTGAGTATGGACCAGCCCTGCATTAAATGATCAAAAAAGTAAAGCTACTGTGCTGTCAGCAACAGGTGAGAGAAGGGATGATGGGAACTGGCACGTGGCTCAGGGTGTTACCCCTACCCACCCAGAAAGAGCTGAGGATGAGCAGCATGGCTGGAGTAATAATAATATCTCAGTCTTATATAGCACTGTTCATCAGAAGATCTCATAGTGCTTGATGTTTTCCAGATAGGAAAACAGGTACAGAGCAGGGACTTACCCAAGGTCACCCAACAGCAAAGTATAGAATAGAACCCGGGTCTTCTACGGTGCAATCTAGGGCTCTGTCCCCAAGGCTACACTGCCTCATAACTGATCAGGGAGTACTAAGGGAAAAGCTGTGGGGTAGCAGTTGGTGACAGAGCAGCAGAGCTGAGGGAATCAGAAGAATTTACTGGGGACAAGAGACAGATGGGAGCTAGATGGGCCAGAGGAGTCTATGGGTGAGCAGGAGCTCGGAGTGGGTGCTCAATGGCTGGAAGCAGCTGAACGCTGCACTGGCACTAGTGTTTGCACATGTGTGAGGCACCCAGAGTCGTGCCCTTCAGCTTGCCAATTCCAGACCCATTCTGCTCTGGAGAGGATTTGAAAATGCTGCCAAGGTGAGAGTTTGCAGACTATTTCCATGGAGCTCTTATGCCCGGAGGAACATTGCTCTGAAACGTAATGATTTCTTCTGTGCTGGGAGAGGCTGTATCCTCTGTTGGCCCAAGATTAGATCTGATGCCAAAAGCACTAGCACGGGGGTGGTGCAGGGAGTGCTGCCTCTGCAATTAGATGATCATTTGCTTTCGTTTCCTTGGGATGTTTTACAAGGAATCGGTAAGAGAGATGAAGTTTCTCATCCTGGGCAGTTTGATCAGTCAGGAAAATAGAAGCCAAATTCCAAGAACAGGAGAAAGCTGGGCATGGAAGGGGATCAGACACAGCTGTGATAGATTTGCCATCACACTGTCACTGCAGGTCTGTAGTGCATGAATACTAGTGGCAGCGATACTCTGCATGACACACACTCCTGGCATAAGCAGCATAAGACTCATACAGGCAGGAGACCTCTCTGTATTCTTTGATCTCTGCATTTAGCAAGATACTTGCACTTTTCATGTGCCTGGGTCTCACAGCCATGCTCAAGTTCTAGGGGCCAGTAGTGGCCAAAAGCCACTTTTATTATAGTGGGCAAACCTGAACATTGTCATTTCCTGGCTTTTCAGTCCTTAACGTGGCAACCTTTAATCTTCCCATTGCAAGACTCCCATTGATTCCAGTGGGGTTTGGAGTAGATCCTGGGTCCACCCTTTCGCCAAGTTACTCACTGTGCATGAACTATGATTTTCAGACCCTCATGGCCCGGGTGGAACCAGATCAACATCGGCTGGAACACACAGACTCTTCCCCTCGCTGAAGGCTGTTTTCCTGACTTTCTCTGTGGCCTTGGGTGAGTTGCTTAAGTTTTCTGTACCTCGGTTTTTCCTTCTGCTAACCAGGACTATTGATAATAAAGTGCTGCATTGTGCCTCTGGGTTAGCTCCATGCCACGCCTGAATCTTGGATGCATAGAGCTTTAAGAGCCTTTGTTCTAATCATGGTGTTTGTTTCCCCACATACTGTATCCAAGTTAGAAATCATTTCAATGCAGGTTTAAGACTCTGAGTAAACTTTACAGGCCTTTCTTATCAACAAGAAAACATTTAATTGGGTGAAATAATGGGCTTTGTGCAAGCAAGGGGTCGGAAGTCTTGGGAATGTACTACTTTATATGTTTTCAGTAGCAATGGGGCAGAGCAGCAGTTTGGACCCAGATCTAGGAGGAGGAATGGTCCAGCCACTAATTTAGGATTTGAGAGTTGTGGATTCAAGTCCCTGCTTTGCCACAGACATCCTGGGTGACCTCCTGTGAGTCACTACAAAAAATGTGGAAGCTAGTTAAATGGAAATTAAAAGGAAGAGTCACAAGGGTAAAATGCCTGCAAATGACATGGAAACTATTTAAAGCCACCATAATAGAAGCTCAAACTATATATGGATATATAGTTTGAGCCTCTCTCTCTATATATATCCCAAATAGAGGGGGAAAAAGGACCAAAAATGCCACCATGGCTAAACAACAGATTAAAAGAGGCACTTAGAGGCAAAAAGGCATCCTTTAAAAATTGGAAGTCAAATCCTGCTCTGGAAAATAGAAAGAAGCATGAACTCTCACAAGTCAAATGCAAAAGTATAAAAAAGGCCAAAAAAGAATTTGAAGAGCAGCTAGCAAAAGACACACAAGCTAACAGCAATTTTTTAAAATACATCAGAAGCAGGAAGCCTTCAAAAAAAAAATCACTGGGGTCATTGGATGATCAGGATGCTAAAGAGCACTCAATGAAGACAAGGCTGTTACAGAGAAGCCTAATGAATTCTTTGCATTGGTCTTCACTGCAGAGGATGTGAGGGCGATTCCCTACTTGAGTCATTCTTTTTATGTGATAAATCTGAGGAACTGTCCCAGACTGTAGTGTCAGTAGAACAAACTGATAAATTAAACAGTAATAAGACACCAGAACCAGATGGCATTCACCCCCGAGTTCTGAAGGAATTCAAATATGAAACTGCAGAACTACCAACTGTGGTATGTGACCTAGGGCTTAAATCAGCCTCTGTACCAGATGACTGGAGTTTAGCTAATATAACACTGATTTTTAAAAAGGCCCCAGAGGTGATCCTTGCAATTACAGGCTGGTAAACCTAACTTCAGTACCACTAGGTGCACTGATGGAAACTAGAGTAAAGAACTGATTTATCAGACACACAGGCAGAGGTGAAAGTAGGCTGGTACAGCATACTGGCAAGAGCCAGTACGCCGTGCCGGACTGCACCAGCTTTTGCTGCGAGGATTTAAAGGGCTCTGGGCTCCCCGCTATAGCTGGCAGCCGAAAGCCCTTTAAACCTCCCACCCGTGGCTTTGGCGGCTGGCTGGGGTCGGATTTAAAGGGCTCTGGGCTGCCACGGCTGCAGTCAGTCCAGAGCCCTTTAAACCCCCCACCACAGCTGAGATTTAAAGGGCTCAGAGCTCCCCGCCGTTGCGGGCAGCCCAGAGCCCTTTGAATCCTAGCCATGGCTCCAGTGGCCAGGCTGGGGCCAGGATTTAAAGGGCTTGGAGCTCCCCTCAGTGGCAGGAGCTCTTGGCCCTTTAAATACCTGCCCCAGCCCTGCAAAGCTTAGGGTTCCCCACGGCAGCCGGAGCCCCAGGCCCTTTAATTTTCCCCTCTGCAGCTGGGAGGCCCTGGTTGATTTAAAGGCCCTGGGTCTCCCAGCCACAGCTGGTGCCCCAGGGCCTTTAAATCTTGAGGCCACGCCCCTTCTGGATGAGGCCACACCCTCCTCAGGACTCCGGCAGTACCAGTAAATCCTGTAAATTACTTTCACCCTTGCACACAGGTGAACGTGATATGTTGAGGAAGAGTCAACATGGCTTTTGTAAAGGGAAATAATCCCTCCCCAATCTATTAGAATTCTTTGAGGGGGGGTCAACAAGCATGTGGACCATTTTGTATGTATACTTGGGATTATGTTTTCCACTCTTCATTACTTCACATCTACCATGATGAAACTGACAAGGTCCCATACCAAAGGCTCTTAAGCAAAGTAAGCAGTCATGAGATAAGAGGGAAGATTCTCTCACATCAATAACTGGTTAAAAGATAGGAAACAAAGGGTAGGAATAAACAGTCAGTTTTCACAGTGGAGAGAGATAAATAGTGGGGTCCACCAAGGCTCTGTACTGGGATCAGTTCTGTTCAACGTATTCATAAATGATCTGGAAAATGGGGTAATCAGTGAGGTGGCAAAATTTGCAGACAATACAAAACTACTCAAGATAGTTAAGTCCAAAGCTGACTGTGAAGAGTTATGAAAGGATCTCACTAAACCCGGTGACTGGACAATAATATGGCAGATGAAATTTTAACTTGGTAAGCGTGAAGTAATGAACACTGGAAAACATAATCCCAAGTTAAACATACCAAATGGTGAGATCTAAATTAGCTGTTGCCACTCAAGAAAGATCTCTGAGTCATTGTGGATAGTTCTCTGAAAACATCTGCTTAATGTGCAGCAGCAGTCAGAAAAGCTAACTGAACGTTAGGAACCATTAGGAATGGGATAGATAACACAGAAAATATCCTAACGCCACTCTATAAATCCGTGCTACGCCCACACCTTGAATTGTACATGCAGTGCTGGTCACCCTCATTTCAGAAATATATATTAGAATTGTTAAGAGTACACAGAAGGGCAACCAAAATGATTAGGGGTATAGAACAACTTCCATATGAGGTGAGGCAAAAATTACTGGGACTGTTCAGCTTAGAAAAGAGATGACCAAAAGGGGATATAATAGAGGTCTATAAAATAATGAATGGTGATTTACAACAAATAAGGAAATATTATTACCCCTTCACCTAACACAAGAATAAGGGGTCACCCAATGAAATTAATATGAAGCAGGTCTAAAACAAAGATTAGGAAGTATTTCTTCACACAACGCTCAGTCAACCTGTGGAACTTTTTGCCAGAGGATATTGTGAAGGCCAAAAGTATAACTGGAGTCAACAAAGAATTAGATACGTTCACAGAGGATAGGTCTGGCGGTGGCTATTAGCCAAGATGGCCAGAGATGTAACCCCATGCTCTGGGTGTCCCTAAATTTCTGACTGACAAAGCTGGCCATGGACAACAGGGAATGGATTCTGTTCTCTTCATTCCCTCTGAAGCATCTGGCACTGGCCTCTGTTGGAAGGAAGACAGGATATAGGGCTAAATGGAGAATTGGTCTGACTCAGTCCAGCTGTTCTTATGTTTTGTATTTTGACTTTACATTCCACAGATGGTGGCAATGGCTAGAGGCTTTGCCTGAGTAACAGTGTCCAGCTGTTAGAGAGCGACTGAGCCTGGACACTAGAGCTCCCCCTGGCTAGGCCAGGGGGTCTAACTTGGCACAGATCACTAGTGACTGAAAGCCGTTCTGCTTGCCAGCCTTTACCACAGAGCTGCACGCTGGTGTTGGAGGGCTCAACCCATTTCCTAGTCAGTGTCTCCAGCAGCATCAGTTGGTGCCTGAGCAGTGAGCATCTCAGCTGAAAAAGGCCAAGCCTTGAGTAAGCCAAGCCATGGAGGCTGAACTATCTTGTCCCCCCGGGGGCAACTCCTCCAGGGTAAGGGGAGCTGCGCTGGGTTGGGCAGCATGGGAGGTAAGCCTGCATTGGGTCACACCTGTTCTGTGACTTAAGAATCCTTCATCTTACAGGGCTGCCTGCCCAGCTCGGGGTTCACATGTGGATTTATAAGGGTAAGGGAGCCATGCCCAGCCTGCCTGAGGTAGGGCCATGCCCAGTTCAGCGCCTGCCCCACGCGGCTTTGCAAAAGAGCCAGAGCAGGGGCTTTAACACCCAGTTCGCACGGAGTTTGGGGGACACACGTGGAGCAGCCCGGATGCCCCAGCACAGCACTGCTCTCCCCAGGCCGGAGGGGGTGACTGCAGGGAAGGCGCATGGGGCTCGCGCTGCCTCCCCTCCCCTGTGAGCCGGGATCCCGCGGGGGTGGGACCCTGCAGGCCGGGGGCGGGCGGGGAGGAGCGCAGGGCTGGCACCGCCACACACAGAGAGCGGCGCCGAGGCTCAGCAGCGCGGCGCGCGTGTGGCCGGAGCAGGGGGCGCGCCGAGCTCCTGGCCGAACGCAGCCCGCTCCTCTGGCAGGGGGCGGCGCAGCATGGCGCGGGGCTGGCGGCTGCCCAGGCCGCGGGGGGTGGCTCCGTGAGGCGCCCGAGCCCAGCTGCCGAGTTTGCAGGCGGCCCGCGCTGCACCAGTCGGCCGAGGTAAGCGGCGAATGGGAGCAGCGCTGCACGCGGGCTTCTCCCTGCGGCCGGGGCCGCCCCCCGTCCCCGCCGCGGGGTTTGCTGGCCCGGCCGGTGCCCGCTTCCCGGCTCTGGCCGGGGGCTTGGCCGGGGACCCTTCCCGGGACGCCTCATGCAGGGAGGCGAGCGGGGCGTTGTGGAGCCCCCAAGCGCCACGGGCGAGTAGCCGCGGACGGAGCAAGGAGCTGCCCGGGGCGGCTGCGGCGGGAGGGCAGCTCCCGGGGACCGGGCGTGCATCGATGGGCAGGTGCAGCGCCCGCCCGCTCCGGTGGGTGCACCGCGCCGAGGCAGGTGCAGTCCCTTGCCCAGCAGCCACTGGCTGCCCCGGGGTGTGTGTGTGGGCGGGGGCGGGGGCTTTCCCTGCAGTCCCAGGGCCCCACATGACTAGCCAGAGCCCCCGCTTCCCCCGGCGGTTCAGCCTTCTGCGAAGTTTCAGCTCCGTCCCGGGGTTCAGGGAGGTATTTTGGCCAGGTTGCCCCACGGCCACGCGGGGGCTCCCCTCCCAGTTGCCCACCTCCAGCGCGGATCGGGCTGTGTGTTACGGGGCACCCCGAGGTAGCGGGTTGATGGGACGCTGGATCTCAGGGGAGGAGGAGGAGCAGTGCTCGCTCCAGCGCTCCCTGGTTGAACGCGATCAGGGGGTTAGACACTTGCCTTCATAGCTGCCATTGCTTAGAACTTCTTCCTGGGGCAGAGTCGGAGTGCTCCAGTTTCCTGTGTGAACCCCCCAGGGGCCCGAGTTGCGAAGGGTAGGGATAGCTCTGTGGTTTGAGCATTGACCTGCCAGACCCAGGGTTGTGAGCTCAGTCCTTGAGGTTCCATTTAGGGAACTGGGGTAAAAATCTGTCGGGTCCTGCTTTGAGGAGGAGGGTGGCACTAGATGACCTCTTGAAGTCCCTTCCAGCCCTGATATTCTGTGATTCTATGAAATGCAGAATGGCTAGTGAATTACCACATCTCTGTGTGGGAATCCTGGGTGCTGTAGAAATGCTGCTAGGAGAGATTACTTTCTTCCCTATTCAGAAACATTGAATATCTTAGGGGTGGTTCCTCAGCTGGGGGGAGTTGGGGACAAAGGTGGTTTCACACCTCATTTATCCCCCTTTTCTGGGGTTTGGCTGGGGGCAGGTTCAGTCTGTCACAGTTTAGAGTTGCCTTGAGACTGCAGTAAATTGCCTCTGGCTACAATGGCCCTCAAGAGGCTGGTCTACCAGCTGGAGTAGCCACAACGGAGGTGGAGATGAATCAGATCTACACTGCCCAGGAGGTCAGGTAAACAAACTTTATACCCCCTGTAAGCTGCCAAAGCCTCATGAAGGAGCTGGATCAGGGCTGAGATTTGGCCCTCTGAATATGCTGTGTTTCAGTGTGTTCTAAATTAAAGGGGTTTTGGTACATAACTAACACATGCTGCTAGAAATGTGCAGGCTGGGTTTTGCAGGCAGATGCACGGAGGTCACATTATCTCCCTTTTATTGCCCCATCAACCTGCAGAAGCTGGGAAAAATGCAGATCCATTTTTCAGAGACTTTCTAATGAAAGAGGCCAGCCTGCACCGTGATGGCATGTGACTGGCTTGGAATCTCTTGGGAATGGCTGCAAGCTAAGAAATTCTCGGAGGAGGGCTGGCTGTTCCTTTGTAAGAATTTCAGTCCTTGTGCACCTGTGAGAAGCCCTCCAGACTTCTCTTGAACCTGATTGGCTCTTGTCTCTCAGGGTTCCATTTTTAAAGGAGGGAAAATCCTAAATTCCCCAGATAAATTATTCCACATCTTCTCCTGTTAACTCCTCCATACTGCTCTCCCAGACACTGCTGCATTTAGCTTCCTTGGTGGGATGCAAAAACACCCAGAGGGCAAGTCCTGCTTTGCACACCTGGAACCCAGGGCACCGTGCAAGGGGGAACACTTGGAACTGCCCATCTTGTTTGCATGCATGTTGGATGCAGATTTTGTTGTGAATCACTAAGGAAAACATGGGGGTAGGTTCTAGTGACAGGTGTTTGCCCTAGGGAATTTGGGCAAGAAAACGCCATTTTGACTGTGGGAAATATCCCCTCGTTGCTCAGAGTAGGGCTAGTGAACTGGTTAATAGCTGGACTATCCTCGGGGTGCTTGCCTGTGCACATCCAACCAGTGCTCAGTTTGTGCCATGGCTTACCAGGGCTCAGCCCCAGGCCTTCTGGGTTTCCACGTCACTTATGAAAGGGAAAAAAATTGCTTGAGGCCCGGCACCTCTTGCATTATAAATTAAGCACTGCTTCCGGCCACCAGTTTGATGCTCAGTGTCAAGGAGGGATGGCTGTGACATGAACCCTCCTCCAGGTCACTCTCCCTTCACAAAGCCCTTCCAGACTTGGGCACTTGCCATTCATCTATCTGTTCTGCCTCCTCCTGTGCCCCCTTCCGCACGCACCTCAGCCACGTTCACTGGTTTCAGCTGCCTCAGGCACTGAGGAAGTTTCACCCGTGTGTGGGCAGGTGGTTCCTGCTGGGGGGCAGGGCACCTTTAATCTGCAGCTGGTTCTTTGCGCTGTGGGAACCCAGCCCACGGAGGCAATTGCATTGGTGTCCCCCTCTACCATAATGGCTTCAATGGTCCTCACCCAATCCACATTGCAAGCACTTTGTATAGCAAAGCTTCCCCACCCAGCAAACTCTCCACAGCTGGGGCCTCATCTGAGACTCAGGGCCTGTCTTATGCTACCCATAAGCCAATCAGAAAATCTGACGCAGGCTTTTTGCTCCCCTCCCCCTCCCCAAGCCTGGCTTCTCTTTCCTAGTTGATCCTGCGGTTAAACCATAGTGCTGAGTTTCAGACAGAATTTGCTGTGTGGAAATGGGGCTGTGACTGCATTGCAGGGAGGGAGCTGAGTTGGGAAGGAGAAACTCAAAGGGCTGAACTCATATCAAAGAGGAAGACAGAGGAAGCAGTGACTTCAGCAGCTGGCCAGAGGGAATTCCCGTTGTATAAGGGGGTGGTTGCCTAGTGGTTATGGCAGGAGATTAGGATGTTAGGATACCTGGTTCTGACACTCATCCGCTGGGTGACTTGGGCAAGTCACTTGACTGGTGTGTGCCTCAGTTTCCCCATAGGTGAAATGGGGGTACTGCTGGGTCAGCAGGAAGGGCTCCTCAAGGAATCATGTGGGAAGTGCTGTCAGGAAAGTGGTACACAAATATAGGGTACAGCCATGAAATACTTGCTAGCTTGCAGATACCCCCTTATGGGGAAGTCCTCCTTTAGCCAATTCTGCTGCTTTCATTTGCTCTCTTGTCTTTTAACAGCAATTGAGGTGTGGGGATGAAATAGAGAGAGGAGAGCTGGTGAAAGCAGAACTGTGCTACAGGGAAAGCACCTGTATCTAGAACATCATGCGAAGATCTGGAGTGTGGAGCCAATGGCACTGGCTGCGGGGGGTGAGCTGGCCAGCTGCTGGGACTATGAACACAAGGCTGGGGTAGTGTTTGGGAGTCGAATGGTCTGCCCAGAATAGGAGGGTGAGGGTGTGCAATGGGGGGAGCATGCGGTTTTGATGGGAGGAGATGGAGGGAAGGGACAAGATGAAGTTATTGCTGATCTCTATCTGTGGCCTATTGCAGGACCCTTTAAGGAGAGTGGATAGACAAGTGATCCACTCTCCCTCAGGCAGGCAGAACCCCCTTTACTGGGGTGAAGGAACATACAGGTGAGAGTCTGGTTGCTTCCGGGTACCCCCTGCCTCTCACAGGGAGAAGAGGGGGGTACTGTGGGGAAGCACTGCTCAGCCAGTCCAGGGAGCTGAATGAGGTGGGAGCTCCCCTCTGCTTTTATCAGCTGTATATTCAAGTCCTGTGGGTCCTCAAATCTGGGCTGGAAATCTCCTGCGAAGAGGCTGTCTCATGAGATTCCTTCCAGTGCTTCCAGTCAAGGAGCAGCCTTGGCTGTGGCATCTCAATCCTTCAGTCTCTACCTGGAGCCTGGGAGCTTGCTGGTGTGTGGGACTGAACCAGCGTTTTTGAAAGCGGAATGCCTCTCAGGAAAGTTGCCGTTCCTCTTGTGGCTGAAATTTCAGGTAGGGCCTGAACGGCCCTGAATCAGCCAACCCCCGGCTCAGTGCCACCTGTCCTCTGGACTCCATAGGTGAGTTATTGCCTCTTGCATGCCAGGCAGTGAGGACGCCAGGTGTTTCTGGAGATTTAGTAACATCACGGTTCTATTACTGTGAGCTCTTTGGCACAGGAACTTTCTCTCACTCTGTGTTTGTACAGCACAATGGGGATATAATTTTAATACCAACGATCATGCTAAAGAAAATTGGTATCTCAGCTGCCTTTCTGGCCGTCCTGTGCTACTAAGGCATTAACGTAATAAACTGTACAACGCTTTCCAGAGCAACACGAAAAAGATATCTCTTGCTGGGAGTTCTTATCACTCAGTGTCCTTATCCAGAGGTGTTTGGCTATTCCTGAGAGAGCAGTGGAACAGTAGTGCCCTGGCGGATGGATCTTCATGACTTGCTCTGATGGAATGACATGGTGTGATACACCCAGAATGGCTGTGGTTTGCTGAGTTGAAATCCATACCTGGGGCACAATGGGGGCACTATTCTGTTGCTCTGAAAGGCAGGGATTTATGGATATGTGCTGTTCCGGGCAAAGTTGCCTGCAAGTAATCCTGTTTCTTTGAAAATTTGGGAGTGAATTTAGTCAGTGCATGTGAAAGGAATGAGTAAGGAGTGCTGGGCATGGGGTGCACCACCCAACTCTGCCAATGCACTTCTGTCTTGCCTTACAGTCCCCTTGCTAGTCCAGCCCATGGTTTCACACCCTCCCCTGTTGCTGCATCTCGCTTCTGGCCTGTGACTCTGCCTCCTGTTTCATTCCAAGGCTTTGTAACAATGCCATGTTCTCACAGAGGTCATTGTCATCAGCTGGGCTAGAATCTAGACCCTCCTGCTCCAAAAGCCCAGGCCCCCACCACCTCAGCTAATGGAGAATCCCAGGCTACGTCTTTGCTACCTGCCATATCGGCGGGTAGCAATCGATTTCTTGGGGATCGATATATCGCGTCTCATCTAGATGTGATATATTGATCCCCGAATGCGCTCCTGTCGACTCTGGAACTCCACCGGAGCGAGCGGCGGTAGTGGAGTCGACGGGGAGCCGCGGACGTCAATCCCGCACCATGAGGACAGTAGGTAATTCAATCTAAGATACTTCGACTTCCGTACGTTATTCACGTAGCTGAAGTTGTGTATCTTAGATCGATTTCACCCCCTAGTGTAGACCAGCCCCCAGTTAGGAACAGAAATATTAAGGCTGATACAGTCTTCATTGGCTGCAGCCCCTAGAGGGTAGCAGAAGTGCCAGAGCTGGTTGGAACTTGGTAGTTTTGACTCACAAGGGGTTGTGGAAGTTGGATGGATTGAGTTAGATTTGCATGGGTTCCCACCCTGGGTTCAAGTTCAAAACCAATATGCCACTGAGTTCTTGCCTGGTTTTGTTCAGAAGGTTCTGATCAAGCAGATTGGGTCAGGTTGGACATTCTCTGCTGCGGGAGCGAAAGCTGTCAATGGTGCCAAAGCAGAGTTGCCCTGTGAGGCCTCTGACAATTAGGGTGACCAGACAGGAAATGTGAAAAATCGGGACAGAGGGTGGGGGGTAATAGGAGCCTATATAAGAAAAACACCCCAAAATTGAGACTGTCCCTATAAAATCAGGACATCTGGTCACCCTACTGACAATAGGCCTTCCCACAGCAAGTGCTCCAAGGGGAAGGATTCTGAAGCGCCGTCCTTTCGTAATTTCTTCTCCATCTCTCAGTTTCCTTCAGTGTTGCCATTACACTGCATCTCAGACTGGCCTGATCTAATCACTTTCGTGCTCTTTTAGTCCAGGAGCCATCCCCATTAAATTTGAAATCAATAGGAAGCTCCAATCAATTGAGAACTAACAGGCCAGCGCATTGACTACCATTGAATTGTCCATTGCCTAGCCACTCGTCCACATGCTGAAAAACTCCTGCCTCTTTTCCCCTCAGTTATCTTGGAAATCATTGTGGGTGTGTCCTAGCACAATGATCATTCAGGGGAAAAATACACCACTGCCATGTAACAACCAAATACACTTCCCAGTAAGCTCGTGCTGACCTGTCTTGCTGTGCTCTGTGGATTTCTTTCCTTGGTCAAATGTTGTATATACACACACAGTTCAAATACACCCACAGTTCTTAGTGTGAACTGAAAATCATCAGAGCTCCATTGACTTGATTTACAGCAGATGAGAATCTGGCCCTCTCTTCCCAGAGCCTTTATTAGGAGTTTGTACCACACTTGAATAATAACCATGGTTTCTGCAAGTCAAAAACAGGCCTGTCCATATTGAACAGTCAATAGGCATCAATTGTAGATTCCTTTCTGGATGAAAATCTCATAGAGCCTATTATTTATTTACACCATGCACTGGGTATGTGGAGTAGCAGGAAATCTGTGTACTCATGGACAAGGTTCAGTTACTTCTTAAAGGGGTAAACACAGGTGGGGATCAGCTCACTCATGGCTGCCAGTTTCTTTCTGTCCTGAGCACAACGGAGCAGGATTGGTCAGGGAATTCTCCACCTGCCTGCACTTGGTGAGAGTCAATACCTGCGAGGGAAATCAGAGGAGTTACCCTAGATTTACATCCCTATAAGTGAGGGCAGAATGGCCCCTTGTATTTAAAGAATCCCTCAGCAGACTGGAACAAGTAGCACACACAGCCCTGGTTTCCAATACCCTGCCACTGGCTTTCACCTCACTGCTTGTGTACTCAGCTACCTGGGTGTCAGTAGAAGCTCCCTCCTCTCTAGAGGCTTTCCTGTTCTGCTGTGATTCATTCTGTGCCATGGATTTCCTTCCCACAATTCTCTGCTACCAAAGCCCTGCCGAGGTCACAAACACTAATGCACGACTGAATGAATCAGGGAGCAGCAGAAAAGGCGAGAGCTTTGTGTGTAAACGTTCCCATAAAGGCACAAGTTAACCAGCCGCTGGGGCTCAGGCCGATATCTCCCCCATAGCCAGGCACAGGGAGGGGGTTTCTGCACACCTGGTGACAGGATAATGGACTGGGGGACCGTTATTTTAGTCCAGTCTGGCAGTTTCCTGCATTCTATGTCTGTCTGTGCTATTTATTGGGTGTCCATCACTGTACTATCTAAGTACTTCACAATGTTTAATGTATTTATCCTCACAACATGCCTGTGCCGTTATCCTCATTTTACAGGTGAGGAAACTGAGGAAAAGCAATAAAGTGATTTGCCTAAGACTGCAGAAAGAACCTGTGGCAAAGCGGGGACTACAGTGCAGAAGGGCCAGGTTCTTAGCCACATGCTCGGGCCACGGGAGCACAGTGCTTGGTTGTGACTAGGGGACGACGACTGGAAAAAGGTTTGGTAATTGGGAGGTAGATGCAGAAGACAGTTTTGGAGGGTCTGTTAGCAAAGTGGCAGCTAGGGTGGTAGGTGGGTTGGTGGGATTGATATGTGGGGTGGGGGATGGAATGAATGTTCAGTGAGGGCCCAGTGCACAGAATCTTAGCTTGTGGGGCAGGGGCTATCTTTCCCTCCTGTGTTTGTACGGTGCCTAGCACAGTGGGGTCCTGGTCTGTGATTGGCTTTTTGGTGCTACCACAATACAAGTAATAAGAAGACAATATCCCTGCCCAATGTATTAGAGTTTAAACCCCTTCTAATGGGGGGACAGCGCTGAGGGCAAAACGATTCACAGGAAGCTGGTCTGGTCAAAGCGGATTGGTGGGGGCTGTGCTGTCCATTCCCGAGGGGACATTTTAGTGCCCCTTAGTGTCAGGATGTCTCCCAGGGGGCTGTTTTCCTCCTGCTGCAAATCACAAGCTATTTATTTCTCCATTGCAAATGGAATGTGATTTCCCTTGCTCCGCTCTCCATGCCTGTCGCCGCTCCCCAGTCTACTGCTGCTCATAAAAAAACCTAACAAGGATCCGGCTGCAACCGCCTTGTCTTCATTAGATTGTCATCAGCCTCCACTGGCTCTGCTGGCGCTTTATTGAAACTACTAGTGACACATACTGTCAGGATGAAATGATGGGGCTGGTTGAGAGGGATGGAAAGATTTAACAATAACTCCTTCCCCACCAGCAAAGCCACCAGGGAGGTCTCGCACCACAGCCCCCAGCTCCAAAGGAATGCAGGAATTCACACTCAGCTCTGAGAGCCCCAGTGCGGGCGTTTCATTGAAATGCCCAAGGGAAAGTCAAATCCGGGGGGTTGGATCTATAGCTGCAGTGAATCAACAGAGCCGAAGTTGATGGAGCTATTTACACTAGCTGGAGGGTTTGGCCCTTAAATCTCCTGGCTGGCTGTTCTGTAAGGACAACCCTGTATTCACTGCAGGGCATGGAAAAGTAGCTGGTCCTGTAGGCTCCTCTCCTCCATAATCCCTGGGCTCAAATGATGGGGTTTGAAGGGGAGAGTTGGAAAACCACAAAGTGACTCAGTGAAGTGCTCTGGGGAAAGGAGCTTAATTAATACAAAATGCTCAATTTCCCCATGAATTCCACCTCCAGCCCCAGCCTCTTTTGCCTATGCATTGAAATCCAGTGTTTATGCAGCCAGGATCATACAAAATAATCCAGTTCCTACATGAAACCTCCAGAGAGAGAAAGAGAGATTCTCTCTTGGGCTGTACTTGAAACCTGCTAGACTTCTAGCCTTAGGCTTACAGCTGGTTGGGTGAGAATTTCAGTGAAAAAGTTTGAAAGAGAGGAAATACTTCGGGGCGGTTGTTTTTTTTTCCCAAAAAATGTTGCAGGAATTTCCAAGTTTTTTGATGAAAATTTTCACTGAGAACTCTAATTTTTCCTTTAAAAACATGGAAAAAATTTGAGGAACACAAATATCAGTTTAGGAAAAAAAGCCAAAAAAAAAAAAAGGTGTAATGGAAAATGTTCCACCCATGCTGTGTGTGGCACTAAATGTTACCTCTGAATTCTAGCTAAGGGCTGTACTAAGCAGAACAGAGTGGCAACATCCTAGCCTTATGCTGTGCTCCATTCCCAGTAGACTAAGTTTCAAATCAGGTCACAGGTGAAATGAGTTTAGCACAGTCTCACCTAAGTCTCTAGCTCATGTCTGTCCACTGCGCACAGATCAGCCTGCTCTGCCCAGGAAAGGAGAGGGCCAAGTTCTACTGGATGAGCTCCGGGGCTAGGGGTTAGAACAGTGCTACCAGTCTTTCACATTCAGCTGTAGGACAGCCAGACTTGCCTCACTCCCATTGCTCTTTAGCACTTGTGATTCAGTTGCAGTGTAAACCTTCTAACAACCAGCCAAGGTTATGGGATAGGGGTGGAAAAGACCCTGCCTCATCTTGAGTTTTACCAGAGGGAATCTCTTACCTTGGCAGCTTGCCGTTGTAGGTGCCACTCAGTGAGTTGGAAGCTGATTGCCAAACTGAAAGGTTAATTGGAAAGAGGAACCTGGTGTTTATCCTGCTAGCATGTTCTATTTGTCAGCAACTCATTCCATGGGGTTATGTTGATTTTCTGTCTTTCTGATTGGCTGTGCAGGTGTAACCCAGACACCACCTGGGTGTGGGGTTCTGTCCCATGTAGTGTCACTGAAGCCACATAGAAGAGAGAGAGATTAATGAGTTTGCTCTACAGCCTTAGCTAACAGGCAGTTGGCTTTTAGCTCATGCAGTAGAGGCTCATGCAGTAAGTTTCAGAGGTCCCTGGTTCGATCCTGCCCACCGAAAGCCAGGGTTTGTCGGCATTACACAGGCAGCCCGGGGAGAGGCTTCCAGACAGCAGCCCCAGCAGTAGCAATGGTTGTACTCAGTATAGCATGACTGCTGTTACCATAATGTGAGGACAGTCCAGACCCAAAAGCGTTGGTTTTGAGATAGACGTGATCTCTCTTAGTCTGAGCAAAGCACTGGAAGCCACGAATGCCTGAATTCTACTCCCCTTCTGACACTAACTCTTTCTGACTTTGGGACCCTTCGCAAAATGAGGATTACAATACTTTGCTAAATCCCCATTTTGCAGATGGGAAAACTGAGGCAGAGTAATTTTCCCACGCCTCCAGAAGGAGTCAGTGTCAGTCTTGGTTACTACACGGGCACATTGTACTGTGTGTCAAGTGCTATGTGAGAGCAAAGTTTGACTGCTGCTTATCCCATGGATCCAAGGTGCATAGCATTATGACTTGGCATTGGTAGCTGGGAGATTTTATTTCTTCTGAATGAGTGCAGCTCAAGTGACAGCAGGATTTTTCCAGCTCTTCGTGTATGTTTTCCCTTCAAGAGCTGTTTATTCTTCAGAGTAGCTTTGCAGTTTACAGCCCACCTAAAGACACGATCCTCTGGGGACGCCAGACAAGTTTTTACTTTAACCCTGGTGCACCTGGAGATTTAATTCCATCCACTTGCTATTCTAGTGGTGTTTTCCTAGCACTGACATCTCTGTGCTTGGAAGAGTTTAATATGCGTATGTGACTCCGTGAACCCCCCCTTTCCCCCCCCCCTGCCCAGCTGTAGAAGGATGAGTACGCAAAGCATCCTGGGATGTGGATAGTGTCTGACAGGCTAATCATTTTGTGAATTTTCCTTGTTGTCTAGTTTAATCTTTTCTGATGCAGTGAGACAAATAACACAACAGGACACCAGTGCTGGAAGCCACGAGTCTTTCCTGAGCACCGTAGCTGAACACTGGCAATGGAAAGAATCTACTTGAGCAACCAAGCACCCATGTAAAATAACGATGAACTAGCATCCCCAATGCAAGAGGGACTTTACTCTGCTAAGTAGAATGGCATTGAGCAATGCCAGAGTAAACATACCAGGCCACATCCACCCGTGCTAGCTATCTCGGGAGCCCACAGCCTGCCCTGAGGAGAGTCATGGAGTTGGCATTCTTAAGCAGAGGTTTTAAGGAAATGGTCTCCCTGCATATAAACTAAAAAAAGGTTTGGGGCTTTGTTTATTGGCATCTTCTAAAGATCTGCAATAGGCCTTGTACTGTGAGTGTGTTGGCAAGGGTCTTTTTGCATAGCTGTGATGGATAAAGCACCTTAAAAACATATGGCCTAGCAGAGATTCTACCTAAATGTAACAGAGTCCATGAATTTAGAGTGCACCCAGCAAATTAGCCAGACACCATGTGGGAAAGTTCCTCCAGGCCACAAAGGTAATAAACAGCCCCTGCTGCAAGAATCTATTGACTGGGTATGGCAGAATCGATACGTTGGAGTGATTTAGAAAAAATGTTCATCTCTCTATTGAATTGGCAAGCTATCTGTTCTCCAAAACAGCCATCTAGACTTAGCAAGGAGCCAAACAATGGTGAAATATGAGATGCAGTGGGAGAGGAAGCTGAACAGTGCAACAGCCATGTATGCTTAAAAACAGAGTGAAAACAGGGTGTGGGTGTGTGTAAAGGCTGGGAAAATAAGCCCCTTGCAGGCTCTGACCTGGACGAGTCCATCCAAAGAGAGATTTAAAAGGACTAGGAGGTAGGACTCACTTCACTAGCTGGGTTCAACAAGTCCAAACGATTACTCTTTCTTCACATGATGAAAACAGCCCAGTGGCTGTTTATTAGTAGAACTCCAGTGGTGCTTAGAGGCCCCAGAGAGCAAAGCCTCACTGTGTTAGGTGCGGTACATGCAGTTAGGAAGAAACAGCCCCTGCTCCCAAGAGCTTACAATCTGAATAGACACGGGCAAAGGAAGTATTATTATCCCATTACAGAGGAGGAACTGAAACCCAGAGATTGTTACTTGTCTGACGTCACCCAGGGAGTCTGCAAGAGGGCTGGGCTCCTGAGTCCCAGTCCAGTGACTTAAGCACAAGTCCCTCCTTCCTGACTGTCTGTGGAAGAGGGAATTTTAGGCCTCCTGATGAGCAGAGAACCATGACAAGCACTCCTGGCACCAGCAGACAGAATGTAGCTGTCACCTTTCCATCAGCCAGAGAGCTGGGAAAAGTGGGAAAGATGATGGAGCATGGAGATCCCCTGTGAAAGGCAGCAGAGCAATTGCCCTCTCTAAGGACACACGGAGGCCAAATCCTAGAGAAACGAGCCAAATCCTGCCAAAACATCCATCAGCTGGAAGGGGGGCGTAATTCTTCTTCCCCACAGAAAGGAGACCTCAGCAATGACTGATAAATCAGAGTCCAGTTGGCAGTTTATAGCACAGTAGTTTAGCAAAGTACCGAGCAATCAGTGAACTCTATTGTTGGACTTTGACGAAGACATGAGGCAGGTTTTGATCAGGACTTTCCCTAGGAGACCATCTGCATGTCGTGCAGCGTGGCAGGAGAGGAAGGTCTGGAATGCCCCCTGGATTTCCCACCAGGCTAAAACCCATGCTAAGGCTTGGAAGCCATGTGCTCCTGAAGTTTCCAACCCAGTCCTAGCTACCTTGGGTATTTAGATGGCTCCTGTTATGGTAGTACTCGAGAAATGTTGTACCTTTAAGGTATTTATCCTCACAACACTAGCTCCAGGTGCTTGGAGCAATGCAGGGACTGCACGCCAGATGGGTGGGGAGAGATGTACTAGGCAGAGATTCTACCCCCACTATGCATTAGCCAGTGGAGTTAACTGGGCGTGGAGGAAGGGGTAATGCTGCACCCCATAAAGGAGTGATCCAAATGACTCTTCCTGGTGAAACAGGGGAGCCTTGGGAGGAAGTCTCTCTCTTTATGGCCAGATGCCCCTGGCGTGGTGCCTACCCTTTGGCCCTTACCATGGGCTGCAGCAAATAGCACGGTGTGCAGACTCCAGTGCGGGTCAGCTGGAGGAGGGGAATATAGCCTGGCGGTCTGACTAAGAAGGCCTGTTATTCCTGAGATCTGTGGGGCTGTCTGGAGTTGCGTGCATATGACTGGAGAAGTAATAGGGGTAAAATAAGAGCTGTAGGGGCTCTTGATGGTACTAGCCCTATATAAATCATCAGAGGTGGTTGGAAAAAAGGTAAGTATATTTCATAGGAAAATATTGAAAGAAACCATTTTTTAATTTCACTTAAATTGTTTAATAATTTTTTGGGGAGCGGAACCCAGCTTCTCTGTTTATTCCTTTTTTTCCCTGTCTTCCCCATGCTTCCCCTCTCCCCCAGTGGTGAAAAGGGGTAAATTATTGTTGAGGGGAAGGGAAGGAGAGGAGTCAAAGTGGGATTTTTTTTCTCCCCACCAAAACAAAAGCTTGCAACTATTTTAATTGAAAAGAAAAAATTGTCGACCAAAATTACATTTTGTTATAGTTGGGGGGAAAATTTTTTTTCTTCATTGGAAAAAAAACTTTTTTTTTTTTTTTTGGGAGGGGTGTGGAAGTGGGTGAGGTCTATAAATAGTCACAAGCATATTCCCCCATATCTAGTGTGCATCACTTACAATGTCAAGTGCAAACCAGCGCTCTCCAGATGGTCCAGAACAGCATCCAGGCCCTCTCTGGGCTGCATGACAGAAAGTCAAACCCAGGCCTTGTAATCCAGCAACAGCCACAGCTGCAATTGAGCAGGCTCTGAGTAAAGAGCCACAGTGCTCAGACCCTCTCTCTGCTAATGCTAGTGCTCTATCTCCCCCTTCCTGCATTAAAGGAAATCGAGGTCTGGGGCTGGAGCTCCCTAACATGTAGGTCTCATATACAGAGTTTTGGTTTAGTTCAGTGTTCAGACTGAGGTCCGGGTTTGGATTCCAACCACCCAGAAAGTTTTGGGGTGGCTGACTCCAGGGTTTGGTTTGAGCCCATCCCTACGTTGGTCACATATAGAATGCCATGTGTCCCTGAAATAAGGAAGCCAATCCCTGTGTCTGGTAAAGCCCCTTGCATGCTGGACATCTGAAGAAAGTGCCAGCCAGCTGAGCTGTGAAACTGACAATAGGCTGGGACAGATACCTCCACCACCAGGTCTGTCAGGGGCTGACACTCTGCCTTTCCTCTCAGGTAGGATTCCAGTGTTGCCTTCCTTTCCCCTTCTCCACACAGTCTTTGAACCTGCACCTCACATGCAGGCAGGCCAGGGAGAGTCTGTGGCTGAGGAGAGGGAGAAATGGTTTTTGCTAAACCTTCCAAGCACATCTTCCTGATGCTCACCAAGACCCTTCCCTGTGCATGCCCTGTGGCAGAAGCCCTGGTTTTTCACTATGATCATCTGTCACAGGGCAGAATTTAGATCCAGCGACTGACTGATTGGAAATGCTCTTGTGTGAGAGATCAAATACCTCTCTCTTCTCTGTGTGCTTCTCCTCTCCTGATTACTTTTGTTTGTGCATTTCAGGCAGTCTCTCTAGCTGAGAGTAGAAGAACTGGACATGGACAATAATATAGCTGAATACCACGTCAGTGGTGAGTACCTCTAAACAAGCACTAAGGCACATTGTTTGGGATTGATTTGAGCTGTAATTGTCCCAGCCGGAGAACAGAGAACAGTTGCCTTTCTGGGTGTCAGATGGGACTGGTACAGTGACCAGTTCTGAGAGCTCCGTGTGGAAGTACTCTTAACACAACGTACACACCTGTAGAACTCACTTTTGCAGGGCATTACTCAGGCTGCTAGATTGGAAAACTTTGCAAAATGGGATTATTTCCGCCCCCACAAAAAAAACCCATTAAAGTGAAGTTAAGGCTGTAGGTGCGTACCAGTGGTTTGGAGTGTTAGTTTTAATAAACTCTCCAATGTGTAGTAAGCCAAGAATTGGAGAATTAAGGGTTTACTCCTGTCATATCCTCACAACAGAGGGGTGTTGAGAATAACTCATTGATACTTTGAAGTGCTCTAAGTATGGGGGCCATGTACAGAATAAAACTTGCAATACTTCTTAGATTGTAGTTGGGGCATGGACTGTCTTTGTTCTGTGTCTGTACCATACCTATCACAATGGCATCTTGGTCCAGGATTAAGGTTCCCAAGTGCCACACAAGAAATAATAAATCATGATATACCCACTAGGATAAAAATCAAAAGGGCACTCCATCTTCATCTAATCCATCTATCGATCCATCTAGTTTTGTATTGCAGTAGAATCTAGGGACCCCAGACTGGGATCAGGGTTTCATTGAGCTTGGGACTGTACAAGCAGAACAAAAAGATGGTCCCTGGACTGTCCCAATGAGTTTACAATCTAAGTACAAATTAAGAGACAAAGGGAAGTACAAGATAATAATGAGACAGTACTTGTCAACGTGAAGAGGAGTGACCACCACATACCTCCTGCTTCACAGCCCAAGCAGATCACCAGCCATGATCAGGAACAACTCCCCTTCTCTCTCCACTCTATCACAATTAGATCTATTTTATAGGTATTATGGCTTCCTCTGACACATTCCTCACTGACCATTGTCAGAGACAGGATGTGGATATAGGTTCCGCTCAAATATGATATTCACACAAAGTCTTGGTTGTATATTTTTTAGACTGTTCAATAGATTATGTCAATGGACCAGAATGTTTCCTAAGAAAAGGGTCTGCTGTTAGAGAAAAGGCCAGCCTTCTATTTTCACTGCTTGAGGCACGGATCTCATGGTGGCATTGCGTGACAAGGATTTAATTTCTTGTTGCATGTTGAATGATGGATGTAGATTTAATCATTTTGTGTGATGGATGCTGGCACAATGCAGCAACAATTGTGAAATGTGCCTGCAGATTCCTGCATTCTCTTAGGTTGACAGTGAAGAATGCAGTTTTTTCTCTGTATAGCCAGATAAGCATTGGAAGCTTTGTCCCAAATTCATTTGGCATCACTAACCCATTGGGAACTGGCCTTGTAGAAAGGACAATGTATTTCATACACCCAGAGTGTATGTTCTGTACACTTTATATACGTATAAAATCATCTATTGAGGTAAATTGTCATAGTTCCATTGACTTTGATGGAGCTCTGACACTTTGTATTAGCTGAGGATCTGGCTTACTTTGTGTATAGGCATGGGAGCTGAAATATATGAAAGCGACTACGCACAAATTAGTTCATAAGTGAGTGAAATGATGATTGCGATTTGCATCACAGCTCTGTGGTGGGAAACAATTACACAGGAGTTGCCATTTTACAGGAGCAGATGAAGAATGATCCATCTGGTCTGGTGTCCTGTTTCTGACAGTGGCCAATGCCACATGCTTCAGAAGAAGATGGAACTCAGTTCCCCTTTTTTCCCCATAATGCGGGGATGGGCATTCCTTCCTGGCCCTGGCTGGTGATCAGTCTATGCTCTGAAGCATGAGGATTGAGAGCCCTTGGCTAGTGTAACTTCAGATACCCTTGTGATTCATTTAACGATGATACCTAATCCTCTTTATGAGTTTATCTGCGACACATTAGTTCTCATCCTCATCACTGTGAGATTGGTTTAAGTTCTGAAGCATGAAGTTTAATATCTCTGCCCCTGGGCCCCACTCCTGACAATAACTCTCCTCTCTTCTAGTCATAAGGAGTCCGCACGGGTGGGAAATAGGCATCTATATAACTGGCGCACTTGTTCTGCTGGGAATAGCTGCACTAAACCTCTGGAAACTATGGAAGTCTGGGAATTATCCAACTCCGTCTCCATTTCCCAACTACAACTACCGATACCTGGAACAAAAGTACGGGACTGCGTATTCGGACA